>NW_027362770.1:181067986-181710244 GCF_046119375.1 Phyllobates terribilis
CGACTCTATGGTGCCTGCAGTTTAGGTGACTCCTATGTGGGCTGTGGGATCTGGCAATGAAGGCTGGTTCCATAGTGCCAATAGGACAAGCACCCCCTGTAGGACTGTTGGTTTTGGCAACTGCGGCCGGCTCGCGGCCTTGAACTTTTTTTTATATGGGTACCTTCTGCTACCCATCTGGGTTCCAGTACCGTCAGCTGGTTCTCGGCAGTGCCTTTGGATTAGGTGCCTCCTTCTCGGTATCCAAGTTCCACCAACGTCTGCTGGTCCTTGGTAGTGCTTTCTGGCACAGGTACCTCCTGCTTAGTAACCGAGTTCCAGTACCGTCAGCTGGTCTTCGGCAGTTCCATTGGCTCTTGTACCTTCTGCTACCCATCCGGATTCCAGTACCGTCAGCTGGTCCTCGGTAGTTCCATTTGCTCTTGTACCTTCTACTACCCATCCGGGTTCCAGTACCGTCAGCTGGTTCTCGGCAGTGACTTTAGCACGGGTACTCCCTCCTGCCCAGCCTGGTTCCAGCACGCCAGCTGTTTCCGGGTAGTGTCAACGTCACTTTGCCTCCAATGCGTTGTCCTGTCGTGTTGCGGTCGGGTTAGCCGACTCTATGCTGCCTGCAGTTTAGGTGACTCCTATGTGGGCTGCGGGATCAGGCAATGAAGGCTGGTTCCATAGTGCCAATAGGACAAGCACCCCCTGTAGGACTGTGGGTTTTGGTAACTGCGGCCGGCTCGCGGCCTTGAACTTTTTTTTACATGGGTACCTTCTGCTACCCATCCGGGTTCCAGTACCGTCAGCTGGTTCTCGGCAGTGCCTTTGGAT
Source organism: Phyllobates terribilis (assembly GCF_046119375.1). NCBI lineage: Eukaryota > Metazoa > Chordata > Amphibia > Anura > Dendrobatidae > Phyllobates > Phyllobates terribilis. The sequence goes on from NW_027362770.1 coordinate 181,068,806, forward strand.
TATGTGCCTCCTTCTCGGTATCCAAGTTCCACCAACGTCTGCTGGTCCTTGGTAGTGCTTTCTGGCACAGGTACCTCCTGCTTAGTAACCGAGTTCCAGTACCGTCAGCTGATCTTCGGCAGTTCCATTGGCTCTTGTACCTTCTGCTACCCATCCGGGTTCCAGTACCGTCAGCTGTTCCTCGGTAGTTCCATTTGCTCTTGTACCTTCTACTACCCATCCGGGTTCCAGTACCGTCAGCTGGTTCTCGGCAGTGACTTTGGCACGGGTACTCCCTCCTGCCCAGCCTGGTTCCAGCACGCCAGCTGTTTCCGGGTAGTGTCAACGTCACTTTGCCTCCAATGCGTTGTCCTGTCGTGTTGCGGTCGGGTTAGCCAACTCTATGGTGCCTGCAGTTTAGGTGACTCCTATGTGGGCTGCGGGATCTGGCAATGAAGGCTGGTTCCATAGTGCCAATAGGACAAGCACCCCCTGTAGGGCTGTTGGTTTTGGTAACTGCGGCCGGCTCGCGGCCTTGAACTTTTTTTTACATGGGTACCTTCTGCTACCCATCCGGGTTCCAGTACCGTCAGCTGGTTCTCGGCAGTGACTTTGGCACGGGTACTCCCTCCTGCCCAGCCTGGTTCCAGCACGCCAGCTGTTTCCGGGTAGTGTCAACGTCACTTTGCCTCCAATGCGTTGTCCTGTCGTGTTGCGGTCGGGTTAGCCGACTCTATGGTGCCTGCAGTTTAGGTGACTCCTATGTGGGCTGCGGGATCTGGCAATGAAGGCTGGTTCCATAGTGCCAATAGGACAAGCACCCCCTGTAGGGCTGTTGGTTTTGGTAACTGCGGCCGGCTCGCGGCCTTGAACTTTTTTTTACATGGGTACCTTCTGCTACCCATCCGGGTTCCAGTACCGTCAGCTGGTTCTCGGCAGTGCCTTTGGATTAGGTGCCTCCTTCTCGGTATCCAAGTTCCACCAACGTCTGCTGGTCCTTGGTAGTGCTTTCTGGCACAGGTACCTCCTGCTTAGTAACCGAGTTCCAGTACCGTCAGCTGGTCTTCGGCAGTTCCATTGGCTCTTGTTCCTTCTGCTACCCATCCGGGTTCCAGTACCGTCAGCTGGTCCTCGGTAGTTCCATTTGCTCTTGTACCTTCTACTACCCATCCGGGTTCCAGTACCGTCAGCTGGTTCTCGGCAGTGACTTTGGCACGGGTACTCCCTCCTGCCCAGCCTGGTTCCAGCACGCCAGCTGTTTCCGGGTAGTGTCAACGTCACTTTGTCTCCAATGCGTTGTCCTGTCGTGTTGCGGTCGGGTTAGCCGACTCTATGGTGCCTGCAGTTTAGGTGACTCCTATGTGGGCTGCGGGATCAGGCAATGAAGGCTGGTTCCATAGTGCCAATAGGACAAGCACCCCCTGTAGGACTGTGGGTTTTGGTAACTGCGGCCGGCTCGCGGCCTTGAACTTTTTTTTACATGGGTACCTTCTGCTACCCATCCGGGTTCCAGTACCGTCAGCTGGTTCTCGGCAGTGCCTTTGGATTAGGTGCCTCCTTCTCGGTATCCAAGTTCCACCAACGTCTGCTGGTCCTTGGTAGTGCTTTCTGGCACAGGTACCTCCTGCTTAGTAACCGAGTTCCAGTACCGTCAGCTGGTCTTCGGCAGTTCCATTGGCTCTTGTACCTTCTACTACCCATCCTGGTTCCAGTACCGTCAGCTGGTTCTCGGCAGTGTCTTTGGCACGGGTACTCCCTCCTGCCCAGCCTGGTTCCAGCACGCCAGCTGTTTCCGGGTAGTGTCAACGTCACTTTGCCTCCAATGCGTTGTCCTGTCGTGTTGCGGTCGGGATTGCCGACTCTATGGTGCCTGCAGTTTAGGTGACTCCTATGTGGGCTGCGGGATCTGGCAATGAAGGCTGGTTCCATAGTGCCTATAGGACAAGCACCCCCTGTAGGACTGTGGGTTTTGGTAACTGCGGCCGGCTCGCGGCCTTGAACTTTTTTTTACATGGGTACCTTCTGCTACTCATCCGGGTTCCAGTACCGTCAGCTGGTTCTCGGCAGTGCGTTTGGATTAGGTGCCTCCTTCTCGGTATCCAAGTTCCACCAACGTCTGCTGGTCCTTGGTAGTGCTTTCTGGCACAGGTACCTCCTGCTTAGTAACCGAGTTCCAGTACCGTCAGCTGGTCTTCGGCGGTTCCATTGGCTCTTGTACCTTCTGCTACCCATCCGGGTTCCAGTACCGTCAGCTGGTCCTCGGTAGTTCCATTTGCTCTTGTACATTCTACTACCCATCCGGGTTCCAGTACCGTCAGCTGGTTCTCGGCAGTGACTTTGGCACGGGTACTCCCTCCTGCCCAGCCTGGTTCCAGCACGCCAGCTGTTTCCGGGTAGTGTCAACGTCACTTTGCCTCCAATGCGTTGTCCTGTCGTGTTGCGGTCGGGTTAGCCGACTCTATGGTGCCTGCAGTTTAGGTGACTCCTATGTGGGCTGCGGGATCAGGCAATGAAGGCTGGTTCCATAGTGCCAATAGGACAAGCAGCCCCTGTAGGACTGTGGGTTTTGGTAACTGCGGCCGGCTCGCGGCCTTGAACTTTTTTTTACACGGTTACCTTCTGCTACCCATCCGGGTTCCAGTACCGTCAGCTGGTTCTCGGCAGTGCCTTTGGATTAGGTGCCTCCTTCTCGGTATCCAAGTTCCACCAACGTCTGCTGGTCCTTGGTAGTGCTTTCTGGCACAGGTACCTCCTGCTTAGTAACCGAGTTCCAGTACCGTCAGCTGGTCTTCGGCAGTTCCATTGGCTCTTGTACCTTCTACTACCCATCCGGGTTCCAGTACCGTCAGCTGGTTCTCGGCAGTGACTTTGGCACGGGTACTCCCTGCTGCCCAGCCTGGTTCCAGCACGCCAGCTGTTTCCGGGTAGTGTCAACGTCACTTTGCCTCCAATGCGTTGTCCTGTCGTGTTGCGGTCGGGTTAGCCGACTCTATGGTGCCTGCAGTTTAGGTGACTCCTATGTGGGCTGCGGGATCAGGCAATGAAGGCTGGTTCCATAGTGCCAATAGGACAAGCACCCCCTGTAGGACTGTGGGTTTTGCTAACTGCGGCCGGCTCGCGGCCTTGAACTTTTTTTTACACGGGTACCTTCTGCTACCCATCCGGGTTCCAGTACCGTCAGCTGGTTCTCGGCAGTGCCTTTGGATTAGGTGCCTCCTTCTCGTTATCCAAGTTCCACCAACGTCTGCTGGTCCTTGGTAGTGCTTTCTGGCACAGGTACCTCCTGCTTAGTAACCGAGTTCCAGTACCGTCAGCTGGTCTTCGGCAGTTCCATTGGCTCTTGTACCTTCTGCTACCCATCCGGGTTCCAGTACCGTCAGCTGGTCCTCGGTAGTTCCATTTGCTCTTGTACCTTCTACTACCCATCCGGGTTCCAGTACCGTCAGCTGGTTCTCGGCAGTGACTTTGACACGGGTACTCCCTCCTGCCCAGCCTGGTTCCAGCACGCCAGCTGTTTCCGGGTAGTGTCAACGTCACTTTGCCTCCAATGCGTTGTCCTGTCGTGTTGCGGTCGGGTTAGCCGACTCTATGGTGCCTGCAGTTTGGTGACTCCTATGTGGGCTGCGGGATCAGGCAATGAAGGCTGGTTCCATAGTGCCAATAGGACAAGCACCCCCTGTAGGACTGTGGGTTTTGCTAACTGCGGCCGGCTCGCGGCCTTGAACTTTTTTTTACATGGGTACCTTCTGCTACCCATCCGGGTTCCAGTACCGTCAGCTGGTTCTCGGCAGTGCCTTTGGATTAGGTGCCTCCTTCTCGGTATCCAAGTTCCACCAACGTCTGCTGGTCCTTGGTAGTGCTTTCTGGCACAGGTACCTCCTGCTTAGTAACCGAGTTCCAGTACCGTCAGCTGGTCTTCGGCAGTTCCATTGGCTCTTGTACCTTCTGCTACCCATCCGGGTTCCAATACCGTCAGCTGGTTCTCGGTAGTTCCTCAGCTTTCTTGTACCTTCTGCTACATTTCCAAGTTCAAGCTTTTTGAAATGGTTCTTGTTAATCACTCTGGATCTCCCTGACGAGGACCCTGAAGACGAGGACCCTGAAGACCAACCCTAAGAAGACGAGGACCCCGAAGATAACGACCCTGAAGACGAGGACCCTGAAGACCACCCCGAAGAAGACGAGGACCCTGAAGACCACCCCGAAGAAGACGAGGACCCTGAAGACCACCCCGAAGAAGACGAGGACCCTGAAGACCACCCCGAAGAAGACGAGGACCCTGAAGACCACCCCGAAGAAGATGAGGACGCCGAAGACGAGGACCCAGAAGACCAACCAGAAGAAGACGAGGACCCCGAAGACGAGGACCCCCGAAGACGACGACCCTGAAGACCACCCCGAAGAAGACCAAGAAGATGACCCTGAAGAAGTTGACCAAGAGGACAAAGAAGAGAAGACAAGCACCAAGATACAGAAGAACAAGAGACAGAAAACAAAGAAGCAGAAATACAAGAAGCTGCAGAAAAAAAAGCGGAAGAACATTAAGCATAAGACTAAAAATCAGAGCAAAATATAATATCTAAATTATAAGCAGAAGATGACTAAGCAATGTATGGGGGTGAGTCCGTTCCTCCTCGTGATGCCCCTGGAAAAGACCTGCTGCTGCAGGCCAAACTGAACGCGGACAAATCCTGTTGCAAATCTTTTGTGACGGGCAGAACGAAAGGTGTAATGTCCAACCTTTTATAGATAACAACTACAGGAATGCCTGTCACAAATAAGAATATGATGAAGAAGAAGAATATGAAGAAGATGAAGAAGTAGAATATGAAGAATGTAAAAAAAAAGAATAATACGAAGAAGGTGAAGAAGAAGAAGATGAAGAAGGTGAAGAAGAAGAGGATGAAAAAGATGCTGAGGATGATGAAGGAGAAAGTGTGGGAGAAGTAAAAAAGAAGGTGAAGAGCATGGAAGTAGTGAAACATAAATATCTGACAAAATATAAAAATACTTAACATAGTCAATATTTCCGTAACTCAGAACGTCTTAAAAAAAATATTAATTCCTGCTATTCCATTTGATTGGGCTAAACCTCTATGCCTTTATTGTCTCCCCCACCTCCCCCAATACATTCTACATTATTCTTAGTTGTTTTCCTTCATGTAGAATTAACCTACAAGGAAAGATAGGGTTTATTTTCATTCCGATATTTCTGTCCCATTGACTTGCATTGGTTTCCGGTATCGGAATCGGCGATATCCGATACTTTTTCGGTATCGGTCCGATCCAATCCGATCCGATATTTCCCGATATCGGAAGGTATCGCTCAACACTAACTGCCGGTGCAGTGGAGGTGGAGGGGGACCCTTTCAGGGCGGTAATAATGAGGGCAATCTGGCCTGCTGCTCGGAGCCTGAGGCTCCAGGGGGCCCATGACCAGGTTGTCCTCATATACAATTTCTGTGAGTCTTTTCATACATTTTTTAGACCAGCTCGTGCACCAGCACAACAGAGTACGAGTCTGACACGTGGTGAACTACTGGAGAGGATGGTGCAGGAGTATCTAGAACTCAATATCAATACCATCATGTGGGGTTTGGACCCTTTTACATTTTAGTCTTCAAAAATGGAAGAGTGGCCTGAGCTCGCCTGTCACACCTTGAGGTTTTGTTATGCCTGGCAGCCAGCGTTCTCTCAGAACGTGTCTTCAGCGCTGCTGGTGGTGTCCTGACGGATAAGCGCAGCCGACTGTCCCCTGTAAGTGTAGACCACCTAACTTTCATCAAGATGAACAAGTCATGGATCTCCAAGGACTTTTGCACCCCAATCGCAGACTGTGCAGGCAAGACGATGGTGCTGCCTGATGTTTTTTATGTTAAACAGCAAGATTTTTTTTCCTTTAAAAATGCTTGTTTGTTATATTTTCATTTGAGACCAAGGTCCTCTGGGAATGAATCACAGCGCATTGGTTTTATTATGTCACTTTTGCGCAAAGAACCACAGGGGTGGGCCCTTTCTCTCCAGCCTAATTATCCATGCTTAAGGTCTATAGAAGAATTTTTTTCGGCTATGGGTCTATCATATGATGATCCTGATCGAATGTCATCTGCTGAGGCAGAACTCAGGCGTTTGAATCAGGGGTCAGGTAATGTTGAAAATTATTGCACACACTTTAGAAGATGGGCTTCAGAAGTCAAATGGAATGATCCTGCTCTGAAATGTCTATTTCTTGCTGGTCTGAGTGAAAGGGTTAAGGATTTGCTAATTGCATTCCCCCCACCTGAGACTCTGCAGGATGCCATGCAATTAGCTGTTCCTGTGGATAGGAGACTGAGATTTAGGCAGAATGAGGTAAAGACTCCTGTAATGCCAGGTCCTAGTCCCCAGAAAATCTGCTCTGACGGCGGAGAACCGATGGAGGTTGGGACGCTCTCCTCTGAGGAAAGAGACCGGAGGTTCGCCGAGGGATTGTGTCTTTTGTTGTGGTAAAGCTGACCATTTGATTAAGTATTGTGAGCTTCGTTTAAGTAAAGAAAAAAAAAAGGTCAGTTACGCCCGTATTGCTTGTTTACGCTCTGCAGGAGTATTTCTTTCTGGGAGTACTACTCTGCAGGAAAATTTGATTGAATTTCAGGTATTTGTGGATTGTGGTTCAACACTTAATGTGATTGATAAAGGGTTTTTGGAAAAACTTAAATTGAAATCCAAACCTTTGTCATCACCTATTTCTGTGATTGCAATTGATAACACTCCCTTGAAATGTATTACTCACAAGGTTGCTGCATTTCCCCTCACTGTCAATGCAGTTCACCAAGAAATTTTGGACTTGGTTGTATTAGATAATTTACCCTCTCCGGTCATTCTAGGATTGCCTTGGTTAAAACTGCACAATCCTTTACTGGACTGGTCTACTGGCTGTGGAAAAGGGGAAATTACCAGTACCTATTCAGGATTTTTGGAGGGTTTTTTCAGAGGAGGAGTTGCAAGTTTTACCTCCTCATAGGGATTATGATTGCGCCATTGAGTTTGTTCCGGGAGCTTCTCTTCCCAAGAGTCGCTTGTTTAATCTGACTATCCCTGAAAGAAAGGCCTTGGAGGAGTACATACAGACTAGCCTGGCTGCTGGTCACATTAGACCAGGGGTCTCAAACACGCGGCCCCTCCGGCTGCTTCTTCCGGCCCGCAGGCACATAGACCCCGTAACGATCGCGGCTCTCTCCAGCAGCCACCGACATCAGCACTGTAGCACAGTGTATTGCCGCGCAGAGACCTCCTCTCTGCACAGCAATACCAGTGTCTTTCGCCGGCCTATCAGAGGCCAGCAGCTGACATCTGCGTCCCAGCACAGCGGCGTATGACGTCACTGCCATGCGCAGATGTCAGCTGCTGGCCTCTGATAGGCCGGCGGCTGACACTGGTATTGCTGTGCAGAGAGCCTGTCTCTGCGCGGCAATACACTGCACTACAGCGCTGATGTCGGCGGCTGCTGGAGAGAGCCACGATCGTTACGGGGTCTGTGCCTGCGGGCCACAGGTGCAGAAAGGACGGAACAGAGGACAGGTGAGAATCTTTTTTTTTTTTCTCTGTCATGTGAAATACAGCACAGGGGACCTGTGCTCAGTATGGGGGGGCACTGTGCGCTGTATGGGGGGACGGGGACCCTGAGCGCAGTATAGAGGGACGGGGACCCTGAGCGCAGTATGGGGGGATGGGGACCCTGAGCGCAGTATGGGGGGACGGGGCACTGTGCGCTTTATGGGGGGACGGGGACCCTGTGCGCAGTATTGAGGGGGACGGGGACCTTGTGCGCTGTATTGGGGGGGACGCAGACCCTGTGTGCAGTATTGGGGGGGACGGGGACCCTGTGCACAGTATTGGAGGGACAGGGACCCTGTGCGCAGTATGGGTTGGACGGGGACCCTGTGCGCAGTATGAGGGGGGACGGGGACCCTGTGCGCAGTATGAGGGGGGATGGGGACCCTGTGTGCAGTATGAGGGGGGACGGTGACCCTGTGCGCAGTATGGGGGGGACGGGGACCCTGTGCGCAGTATGGGGGGACAGGGACCCTGTGCGCAGTATGGGGGGGGACCCTGTGTGCAGTATGGGGGGGGGACCTGGATGGGGGACATGTCTGCAAGATAAGGACCAGGATGGGGGACCATGTCTGCAATATGGGGGACCATGTCTTCAATATGGGGGACCTAGATGGGAGACCATATCTGCAATATGGTGACCATGTCTGCAATATGGGGACCATGTATGCAATATGGGGGACCTGGATGGGAGACCATGTCTGAAATATGGGGGACCTGGATGGGAGACCAGGTCTGCAATATGGGGGACCTTGTCTGCAATATGGGGGACCATGTCAGCAATATGGGGAACCTGGATGGGGGACCATGTCTGCAATATGGGGGACCTGGATGGGAGACCATGTCTGCAATATGGGGGACCTGGATGGGAGACCATGTCTGCAATATGGGGGACCTGGATGGGAAGACCATGTCTGCAATATAGGGACCTGGAGGGGAGACCATGTCTGCAATATGGGGGATCTGGAGGGGAGACCATGTCTGCAATATGGGGGACCAGGAATGGACACCATATCTGCAATATGGGGGACCTGGAGGGGAGACCATGTCTGCAATATGGGGGACCTGGAGGGGAGACCATGTCTGCAAGATGGGGGACCTGGAGGGGAGACCCTGTCTGCAAGATGGGGGACCTGGAGGGGAGACCCTGTCTGCAAGATGGGGGACCTGGAGGGGAGACCATGTCTGCAAGATGGTGGACCTGGAGGGGAGACCATGTCTGCAAGATGACCAGTTCAAAAGGCATATAGAAAATAAAATGGTATCACTAAAAATGCCACTTTGTCATGCAAATAATGCGGCCCCCCAAATTATTTTTTTTCCGTGTGCGGCCCATATGCCCAGCTGAGTTTGAGACCCCTGCATTAGACCTTCTAAGTCACCTGTGGCAGTTGGATGAAACCCCCCAGACGGGGGTTTACGTCCATGTTTGGATTTTCGTGAAATTAATAAGATTACCGTACGAAATTCCTACCCATTGCCGTTAATTCCTGACTTGTTTAACCAGATGGTGGGGGCCAAGTGGTTCTCTAAAATTGATCTCCGGGGGGCATACAATTTGTTACGAGTGAATTAGGGTGATGAATGGAAAACTGCTTTTAACACTCCGGTAGGTCATTTTGAGAATCTGGTGATGCCTTTTGGTCTTACCAATGCACCCGCATTTTTTCAGAACCTTATTAATGACATCCTGAGACCTTTGATTGGTAAGAATATGGTTGTGTATTTGGATGACATTTTGATTTATTCACCAGATCTAGAGTACCATTGGATAATTCACTGTTTGCTAAGCTGGAGAAATGTGAGTTCACTGTGCAGAAAATTAGTTTTTTGGGCTACATTGTCTCCAGCGAGGGCTTTGAGATGGACCCTGTAAAGGTTCAGGCTGTGCAGGAATGGCCTAGGCCTATTGGTTTGAAATCTATACAGAGATTTTTGGGTTTTGCCAATTATTACAGGAAATTCATTAAGAATTTTTCTGTAATTGCTAAGTCTCTAACCGATCTCACCAGGAAAAGTGCGAATACGACCCAGTGGACTACTGAGGCCATTGAAGCGTTTGAGTATCTCAAAGAGAGGTTCAGTTCTGCCCCTATCCTTATACAGCCTGATGAAACCAAGCCTTTTTTGGTTGAGGTCGATGCTTCACCGGTGGGGGTCGTAGCAGTTTTGTCTCAGGAGAACAAGGGTGGAGTACATCCTTGTGCCTTCTTTTCGAAAAAAAATTCGGAAACCGAACTGAATTATGATGTTGGAAATCAGGAGTTGCTGGCTATTAAACTCACGTTTGAACATTGGCGTCATTTTTGGAAGGCGCTAGTGACGCGCCCCTGGGCCTGTGTCGCGCTGCGTTGCGCACGCGGGAGCTTACCCGGAGCCGGATCTCTTGAGGGTTGTAGTCTCGTGGCGGCGACCCGGTCCGTGCCCAGGGAGTCAAACTGAGCGGCGATGTACTAGCAGTAGATGGTTGGTGACTACGCCACCCGTTGAATGCAGCTATGGAGCTGCCGCTGCAGGGCAGACCGCTGAGGCCGGTGGAAGGATGGTGCAGCGTGGATGGTATAACCCCCAACGGGAGGGGTATGGCCTCAGGGCAGCTGACGTGGATGATGGGGGTAGCAGGAACCACTCAGAGACGGTGCGGTGTAGTTCAGGGTCTTTACTGGTGACAAAGATAGACCCTCCCGGAGTACTTGCTAGTGATAGGGGCCTGGTCAGTCCTTGAGCAGATGGGATCTCCCCTGGCCAGGCGGAGTTGTAGGCCTTCCCAACTAACTGTACTCTTCTGGCTACCTTGCTAGAGGCGGGAATAAGTAGCCCACGTCCCTGAGTGTACCGTGTGGTGCTCACCCGTATGGCCGGTGACTCGGGGCCTTCTAATGGCTTCCGCTCCACGATGGCGGTGCTGGTCCCACGCGTGTGACCGTGCCTTCGGGCTTCTGGGCCAGAGGACCTGAAATCCTCTGCCGGACGGTTTCTGCTGCTGGGTAGGAGTTAGTCCCCACAGCCTCGGACTCCGGGTCCGGTAAGAAATCTTCTCAGTCAGGGCGAGCTCTGCAGCTGCCAGCCCCTGACTCGTTGTAACACTGCTCCCCACAGAGCTCCTGATGTTTCTTGCTATGCTGCTTCTCTTCTCTACTCTTGTTCTGTCTTCTTTCTCACTAACTCTGCCTCAGCCCCGGGTTTATATAGGGGAAGTCCTTCCCCTCCCAAGACTGGGCAGGAGGTGTGGCATGCACAGGATCCCTGACCAAAGGACCTCCCACCTGCTCTCAGACGTAATATCTCTATCACTGTGGCAACCAGACCCCTGGGGTGTCACATTCCCCCCTAGTGAAATTTAGTACTCCGGGACTAAACTTATTTTTTTAGAAAAACATAACAAGGTATAACAATAACAATACAATAAGAAAAACACATAAGATGGTTACGGCGTGTCCGCAACCGGGTGCAGTTTTGAAAAGCAAGGTGTCCATTTCACCAAAACAGGGAGACGTAACCAGGTAGGGGCCTGTCCTGCCCCGAGTCCTTAACAGTCTTTAGTCCATCCTGGGTTACGCTCCAACTATGTACAAGGATTCCCGGTAAATCCACCAAGGACTCCTAAAAAGAACTAGAAACACAAAATTATACACAAGCAACTATAAACAAGTAAACATTATAAGATAGCTTAAACATTTAGATCCTCCAACGTGCGGGTAGCTGGCCTCTAGTGGCCCTAGTGGACCTACGGAGCTGACTGTCTGGCCCTGAACTACAGGGTGAAGGAGCTGCCAAGGGTAAACTGGGCAGCTGTCCATGGGCCCTCTGGCTCACTAGGGGTATGGCATGCTCACTATAAGCAGAGGGTTGATTTTCCGGGTCTGCTTGTGTAGAGTTTTCTGCCTCCTGGACCGGCTGTTCTTCCAGCTCTACCGGTTGCTCCGTAGGTTCTTGGGATGATGGTTGGAGGAAGGTGAGTACGGGTACCACAACTGCACCATTGACTTGAGTCCAAGACCGAGGGAAGTCCCCGAGCACGGTACTAACCATATCTTCCCTTTCCTCTACGGGTCGATGGTCTTCTTGTTCCTCTTCAGGGTTCCTCAGTTGTTCGGGACACTTCTTCAGGTGGTCCCGGGATACAATGGCTGTGGTTTCCCCTCCGTCTTTACTGATGGTACAGACCTTCGGGTTTTCGTGGCTGGAGGGCAGTACGGTGTACGGGTCCTTCTCCCACTGGTCGTCCAACTTGTGGAGCCGTCTCTTCCTCTTCAAGACCTGCTCTCCGGGTACCAGGGGAACAGCGGGAGCATACTGGTTGTAAGTTTTCTCTTGTCTTTCCCTAGCCTGACAGAGACTTCGCTCCACGCTCTCCTGTACTCTCCGGTACTGCTGCTGCCTCTCTGTGTCCCAGTCTGTTTCTGGTGAAGTGTCCTCGGGTGTCAGGACTCCCATTTCCAGGTCAACAGGTAACTTACCAGGTCTTGCCCTCATTAGGTAAGCCGGGGTACAGTTGGTGGAACCTACCGGGATGTGGTTGTATAGGTCCACCAGATTGGGCAACTTTTCAGGCCACAGACTGCGTTCTTCCAGGGGCAACGTTTTTAGAAGATCCATTACCACCTGGTTCATTTTTTCACAAAGTCCATTAGTCTGCGGATGGTAGGGTGTCGTCCTTATCTTCCGGCAGCCATACAGATTGCAGAATTCCTGGAAGACCTCCGCTTCAAAGGCAGGTCCCTGGTCCGTCAGCACTTGGTCCGGGTACCCGTGTGGACGGCAAAAGTGCTGCTGGAAGGCTCTAGCTGCTGTTTGAGCCGTTAAGTCCTTGACGGGGACGACAACCAGAAACCGGGAGTAATGATCCACGATGGTTAACGCGTAGACGTAGCCACTTCTGCTTGGGGTCAGTTTTACATGATCCAAGGCTACCAGTTCCAACGGTTGCCGGGTGACGATGGACTGCAGGGGAGTCTTCTGGCTGGCGCGGTCCTTCCTTCTCAGGTTGCACGGGCCACAGTCTCTGCACCACTTCTCAATGGTTCCCCTCATGCCTACCCAGTGGAATCGCTCGCGCGGCAGGAACTCCAGCTTCTTCCACCCGAAGTGTCCAGCTCCGTCGTGGTATGCCTCCATCACCATGGCTGCGTCTCTTCGTGGCACCACTACTTGCCAGAGTAATTCATGCGTCCGGGAGTTAACCATTCTGCGGCACAACTTCCCTTTGTAAAGGAACAGTCGACTCTTCTCTGCCCATAGTTGTTTGGCTTCCTCCGGAGCGTCTGGTTCAAGGCGAGCCTCCGGCCGAGTCAGCATCTCCTTCACCAGTCGGACGGCAGGGTCGCTGTCTTGCGTTTCCGCCCAGTTGTAGTGAGGTAAGGGGTTCAACGTAGCAGCCTGCTTACTCCTTACCCGGTGGGAATACTGGATAGTCCCATGACGGTGGAACGCAGGGAGTTCAATCTCTTCCAGTCCCTCCGGATCTTCTCCTTCGTCCAGCAGGTTGGGCATCCTGGACAGGGCGTCCGCGTTAGTATTGGAGCGCCCTGCCCGGTATTTGATTATGAACTCGTAGTTGGACAGACGGGCCATCCACCTCTGCTCCAGGGCACCGAGTCTTGCCGTGTCCAGGTGTGTCAACGGGTTGTTATCCGTGTACACGGTGAACCGGGAAGAAGCAAGGTAATGCTTAAAGCGCTCAGTGACTGCCCATACCACGGCCAGGAACTCTAGCTTAAATGAGCTATAATTCTCGGGGTTCCTTTCGGTGGGTCGCAGTTTTCGGCTGGCGTAGGCGATTACTCGTTCTTTCCCCTGCTGGATCTGGGACAGTACGGCTCCTAGCCCGATGTTACTGGCGTCGGTGTAGAGGATGAAGGGCTGGCTATAATCCGGGTACGCCAAGATTTCATCCCCCGTGAGGGCCATCTTCAGCTGGCGGAAGGACTCTTCTTCTAGCTCTTCCCATTTGAAGGGCGGCTTCTGGTTCTTGGCCTTCCGGGACTGGCCTATCAGGAGGTCCTGCATAGGCGCTGCCTTTTTGGTGAAACCGGGAATAAACCTTCGGTAGTAGCCTACCAACCCGAGGAACTGCCGCACTTCTTTTACGCTGGAGGGGCTTGGCCATCCCTTAATTGCGGTGATCTTATCGGGGTCGGGAGCCACTCCGTCAGCGCTCACCACGTGTCCCAGGTACTGCACCTTTGGTTTCAGGAGGTGACACTTGGAGGGTTTCACCTTTAGGCCGTAACTCGCCAGAGCTTCGAACACCTCCGCCAGGTGTTTCAGGTGGTCCTCATAAGTTTTGGAGTATACGATGACATCGTCCAGGTACAACAGGACCGTCTCGAAGTTTCTGTGGCCCAGACAGCACTCCATTAATCGTTGGAAGGTTCCTGGGGCGTTGCAGAGTCCGAACGGCATGCAGGTGAACTCACTAAGTCCCATCGGGGTGGTGAATGCGGTCTTCTCCCGGTCCGCCTCTGCTACAGGAACCTGCCAGTACCCGCTAGTGAGATCCAAGGTAGAGAAGAAGTTAGCAGATCTTAAAGCAGCCAATGACTCCTCTATCCTTGGTAAGGGGTACGCATCCTTGTGTGTGATACGGTTGATTTTCCGGTAATCTACACACATCCTCATGGTATTGTCTTTCTTTTTGACTAAAACCAGCGGGGCTGCCCAGGGGCTACAGCTATCCCGGATTACCCCAGCCTCCTTCATGTCTCTAAGCATCCCCTTGGCGTGTTGGTAATGTGCAGGGGGTACGGGTCGATACCTCTCTTTTATGGGAGGATGATCTCCCGTGGGGATGCGGTGTTCTACCCCCTTGACTCGCCCGAAGTCTAACGGGTGTTTACTAAACACTCTCTCATACTCTTGAACCACCCGGTAGACTCCCTGTTTCTGGTGGGAGGGAGTGGAGTCAGTTCCCAAGTGTAGTTGCTGACACCAATCCTCCATTACTTTCTTAGAGCCGTTACCTTCCTTCGGGTGAGATGGAGGCAAGGGTTCCACAGACTGTATAGAGTTTTGGTTGATGGTATATAATTTTGCTAGCGTGGCATACCGGGGCAGGTACACTTCCCTCTCCCCGATATTGATTATGCGAACGGGCACCCTCCCATGGCGTACATTGACCACCCCCCGTGCTGTCAAAATGGTGGGCCTACTGTCTGAGTAAACTGGTTCTACCATTGCCTGGTAATCTCTACCTCTCAGACCAATAGCTGCCCGGCACCAAATCATCATTTCGCTTTTTGGGGGCATGGCAATAGGGAAAGGGTCACACATTCTTACGCTACCAATCTCACCGCCGGAGAGTTCCACCTGTTGCCGTCGCATCAGTGCCCGGATCTCTTTCTGGAGCACTCGCTGCTCGCCGGAGCTGGCGTTCTTGGCAACCTGCTGTAGAAGGAAAATCACCTCTGCAAGACAATTCTCAATTACATTAGTTCCTAGAGTTATTTTTGGGTGGCTCTCATGTTTGTCAATGTCTACAATGATCAGTCCCTGTGCTGCCAGTTCGACTCTACCGATTTTGATGGTCACCTCTTTAAATCCGATCTGTGGCACGGGCTGGCCATTGCTGGCGATGATACTCAAGTCGTCGTCAGGGTAGCGGGTAATATCCGAGTCATTCCAGTACTGCTTAAAGAGCACGTACGGGATGGTGGTGACCTGTGACCCGGTGTCCAGTAGGGCACTCATGGGAATGCCATCCAGTACCACAGGCAAGACTGGACGTCCTCCCACATATCTGTCGCGCCAGTTCGATGGGCCTGGTGATCTTTTTCCTGGGGGTTGGCCCTCTACCCCAGGTTGTGCCCGTTTAAAGAACAGTACCTTTCCATATGTCCGGGTTGATTGCAGCGGCGGCAGATGGGTCGTCCGTCCTCGCTGTATCGGTCACTGGGTCTTCCTCTGGCCGGTGGGGTCCTCCTTGGTCGACGCCACGGGATGTCCTCTGGTCCGGATGCCAGCTGGATCTTCCCTGGGGTGGAAACCTGTAAAGACTGCACAGTTCGGGTTAGCGCAGCAACGCTCTTAGCTAGCTCTTGGACCTGATGGCGTAGGTCTGGAGCCGGGTCATTGTCCAAAGCCTGCGCATCAGCTCCCACAGGCCCTGCGGACAAGGGCGCCGCCTCCTGGTGGTAAGTGATAGCTGGGCGCCTGTGGGTCACAACGCCACCCGGTGCCGGTTCTCGGAGCACCCGGATGGCTCTGTCCTTGAACTGTGCAAAGTCCAGATGGGGATCCTGTAAGGCCATTGCCCGCAACTGGGTTCGGTGGGCATTGCAATATAAACCCTCTATAAATTGTTCAGTCAATAGCCTGTCCTCGTTTCCCACCCCATCAGGGTCGGTCTGCTTTATGGCCCTCAGGGCCTCTTGTAGGTTTAGTGCATAGTCCCTTATACTCTCATGCGCTCGCTGCTTGCACCCGTAGAATCTAAGCTTAATCTCGGCTGAGGTGCGGGTATCAAAGGTGTCCTTCAGCCGGGTTAGTATCCCTGCGACAGTCTTCCTCCCAGGTGGCCAGGATTTTACTTCCCTTTTGGCTGCCCCAGTTAGTTGGGCCACCAGGATGCTCACTTTTTGCTCTTCTGTGAGGGGGTACACCTGGAAGAGGCTATCCAGCTTTTCTCTAAAGTCATGCAGGGTATGTGACTCCCCTGAGTACTGGGGTAGCCAAGCTGCTCCCGGGATATAGGGCATGGTGAAGGGCATATCTGCAGCAGCGGTGGCGCTGGCGGGGGTTGAGGCAGTGAAGCTCTCCTCCGTATCCGACATCTTCCTCCCCCCTAGTGGACCGTGGCCTACCTTGCGATGATCCTGTTCCGTAGGCCGCGGCTCCGCAGTGGATCGTCAGGGTTGAGGACCTTCCGTCGCGCTCCGGTGACGTCGGCGTCTGCTGGGCTCCTTCCAGGACCTTACGCAACGTCCGGACGTGAGGCGGGGCTTCAGTTCTCGCGCGCTTTCGGAGTCCACGCCCCTCTTCTTCCCGCGCGGCATCCTCAAGATGGCGTCCAATGGCGGGAAAACTCCACGGATGGCGGGAAGAAGGTCGAAGATGGCGCCGGATGGCGGGAAAACTTCGCGGATGGCGGGAAGAAGGTAGAAGATGGCGCCGGATGGCGGGAAACCTCCACGGATAGCGGGAATCTTCACCACTGGTAAGTTTGAACAGTCTTTGCTTTTCAGGCACGCAGTACCCGGTGGTTGCGAGCACGAAATCCTGCCGACTACGCCAAAGTTGACGCGCCCCTGGGCCTGTGTCGCGCTGCGTTGCGCACGCGGGAGCTTACCCGGAGCCGGATCTCTTGAGGGTTGTAGTCTCGTGGCGGCGACCCGGTCCGTGCCCAGGGAGTCAAACTGAGCGGCGATGTACTAGCAGTAGATGGTTGGTGACTACGCCACCCGTTGAATGCAGCTATGGAGCTGCCGCTGCAGGGCAGACCGCTGAGGCCGGTGGAAGGATGGTGCAGCGTGGATGGTATAACCCCCAACGGGAGGGGTATGGCCTCAGGGCAGCCGACGTGGATGATGGGGGTAGCAGGAACCACTCAGAGACGGTGCGGTGTAGTTCAGGGTCTTTACTGGTGACAAAGATAGACCCTCCCGGAGTACTTGCTAGTGATAGGGGCCTGGTCAGTCCTTGAGCAGATGGGATCTCCCCTGGCCAGGCGGAGTTGTAGGCCTTCCCAACTAACTGTACTCTTCTGGCTACCTTGCTAGAGGCGGGAATAAGTAGCCCACGTCCCTGAGTGTACCGTGTGGTGCTCACCCGTATGGCCGGTGACTCGGGGCCTTCTAATGGCTTCCGCTCCATGATGGCGGTGCTGGTCCCACGCGTGTGACCGTGCCTTCGGGCTTCTGGGCCAGAGGACCTGAAATCCTCTGCCGGACGGTTTCTGCTGCTGGGTAGGAGTTAGTCCCCACAGCCTCGGACTCCGGGTCCGGTAAGAAATCTTCTCAGTCAGGGCGAGCTCTGCAGCTGCCAGCCCCTGACTCGTTGTAACACTGCTCCCCACAGAGCTCCTGATGTTTCTTGCTATGCTGCTTCTCTTCTCTACTCTTGTTCTGTCTTCTTTCTCACTAACTCTGCCTCAGCCCCGGGTTTATATAGGGGAAGTCCTTCCCCTCCCAAGACTGGGCAGGAGGTGTGGCATGCACAGGATCCCTGACCAAAGGACCTCCCACCTGCTCTCAGACGTAATATCTCTATCACTGTGGCAACCAGACCCCTGGGGTGTCACACTAGATTTCCTATTCAGGTTTTCACAGATCATAAGAATTTGATCTATTTGGATGCTGCCAAGCGCTTGAATGCCCGTCAAATTAGGTGGGCACTTTTTTTTTCTCAGTTTCATTCTTCTGTTACCTATATCCCTGGTACTAAGAATCTTAAAGCAGATGCTTTATCTCGCAGCTTCTTTCCTACGGTCGGTGCTGAGGAGGAGAAAGCATTTTACAGAAAGGAGTTGTGGTGGCGGTGGCATTGGACTCCGTTTTGGAGAATGGGATCCTGAAAGCTCAAGATGATGCTCCATCTAACACTCCCCATATGAGGTTGTTCGTGCCTTGAACCTTTAGGAGAGATTTGTTTGTGGAGTGTCATGAGTCTCAGTTGGCAGGTCATCCAGGAATTTCAGAGACTAAGAGACTTATCAGTCGCTGTTTTTGGTGGCCTGGATGGCAGAAGGAAGTCATCAAGTGGGTGCATCAATGTACATTGTGTGCTAGGTCAAAGGCTTCACATACTCCTGCTGCGGGGTTGCTTTTCCCTCTAGAGGTTCCTAGTGCGCCTTGGACGCATCTCACAATGGATTTGATTACTGATCTTCCTGTGTCTGAGGGTTTTACTGTCATCTGGGTGGTCGTGGACCATTTCAGTAAGATGTGTCATTTGGTTCCATTCATTAAGTTGCCCTGCGCCAAGACACTTGCTAAGGCGTTTGTTAAGGAGATTGTCAAGCTTCATGGCGTTCTGCCACTCGCAGAATTTGCTGGGTGTTCTCCTTTTTTTTGTTGTACTGGGAGACACCCGTCTATTGGTTCGATCTCCAAATTGGGGTCGGCGGTGCGGGAGGAGGAGAACTTTTACGGTGATTTGAAGAGAGTTTGGACTAATGTACGTAGCAACCTTCAAGAGGCTAACAAGAAGTCCAAGAAGTATTTTGACAGGAAACGTAAGGAGGTTTGTTTAGAGTGGGTGACATGGTTTGGTTGTCCTCAAAGAACCTGCGGTTGATGATTCCCTCCAAAAAACTGGGTCCTAAGTTTGTGGGTCCATTTAAAGTGCTTCAGGTTGTTAACCCGTCTGCGGTTGTTATGCACACGCCCGGGCTGACTGGCGTGTGCGTGATTTAGTGATTCCACTGTGCCATGAACCGGAGAGTGCCTGGAGGGGCGTAACTAAGTATCAACCCGATCCGACCAAGGAACCGAGTAGAGGGACCAGGTGCTACTCCAGGCCAGACCCCGGACACGGCTGTTGACCCACACCGGGGAATACAGGAACAGGCAGGTTAGGCTGGCACACAGACAGGTGGGTATTGGCAGGCACGGCTGGAGTGCAGACAGGAGGATACTGGCAGTCACGGCTGGTATGCAGACAGGAGGGTACTGACAAGTACGGCTGGCGTGCAGACGGAGAGGTACTAGCAGGTTGGAGCACAGGCTGGATAGGGTCCAGTACAGACTGGGATTCAGGAACAGAACCGCAGATGCGGTAGACAAGCAGAGCAGAGAGGAACCGCCGGAGCGGTGGGCAAGGCGGAGCAGAGAGGTACCGCCGGAGCGGTGAGTAAGCAGAACAGGGAGAAACTGTTGGAGCGGTGAGCAAGGCAGAGCAGGCAGGAACCGCCGGAGCGGTGAGCAAGGCAGAGCAGGCAGGAACCGCCGGAGCGGTGAGCAAGGCAGAGCAGGCAGGAACCGCTGGCGCGGTGAGCAAGGCAGAGCAGGCAGGAACCGCCGGAGCGGTGAGCAAGACAGAGCAGGCAGGAACTGCCGGAGCGGTGAGCAAGGCAGAGCAGGCAGGAACCTCTGGAGCGGTGAGCAAGACAGAGCAGGCAGGAACCGCCGGAGCGGTGAGCAAGGCAGAGCAGGTAGGAACCGCTGGAGCTGTGAGCAAGGCAGAGCAGGCAGGAACCGCCGGAGCGGTGAGCAAGGCAGAGCAGGCAGTAACTGCCGGAGCGGTGAGCAAGGCAGAGCAGGCAGGAACCGCCGGAGCGGTGAGCAAGGCAGAGCAGGCAGGAACCGCCGGAGCAGTGAGCAAAGGCAGAGCAGAGGGGACAAGGCTCTGTTCACACAGAACAGATTGGAAAGGAAAGTCAGAACCAGATACACACAAGATACTTGCAATGAAGTAGCGAGTGGACTCTAAACTCACAAACGGAAGTACAACGACAACGAGTAGGAGTTAGGTGCAGGTTCAGACTCTGCAGAAAAAGGGAAGGTACGGACATAGAGAAAAACAGGTAACAGACTAGGAGAGTGTTCAGACAGGAACTGAGTGTTCAGACAGGAACTGACACTGCAGCGAGATACAGGAGCGAGTCTGAGTATGCGGCCCCCAGAAGGCGGGACGAACAGCCTAGGAGCGTGTTCAGACTGGCTTGGAAATACAGCCTGCAGGAAGGCGGAAAGACAACAGGCTAGGAGATAGTTCAGACAGGCCTGGGAATACAGCCCCCAGGTTGGCGGACAGGCAAGAACAGAACAGGACCTGGCACATTATGAGTCAAGGAGCACACTGAATGATAGAGTTGCTCAGGCACCAGCTTCCAGGTGGAGCTGGTTTAAATATCCAGTGACAGACAGCAATAGGCTGAGGACGCATTAGGGGTGTGCTCACAGCAGCTACAAGAAACAGGAAGTAACCGGGCTGCCGCCCTAAGCAGTCAGAACAGAGACAAACAGAATGAATAGAAGCCAGGCTAGCAGACTGGACTGAAGATCAAGTTTGCGATCTTGCATAGTGAGAGAGGGTGCACCATGCAAGCCCGCCACCAGGTATGTTACAGTCCCCCCCCCCTTACGCCCCCTCTTCTTCAAGCCTGCAAGAGTGTTCCGCAGAGAATTGGGAGGCCAATCCTTCTCTTCAAGAGGATTACCTCTTCTGTCCACTAGAGGGAACGAAACTGGTCTCATCATCTTGGTAACTAGGATACTTCCTCCCATCAAGCCATCCTCAGCAACAGATGAAGTGGGTGAAGTACCAGGTACAGGGTGTAAGAAAGTCTCTGTCCATTTGTAATCAGGTAGCACCCCGGAGGGTTCAGGAGACAACTGGAGGTCTTCCGCCTGGTTTGAGGGGTGCAGAGACTCGGGAGTAACCACTGCTTCGGGGTCCACTTGGTCAAGCTCACTGGATGAAGCGGGCGAGGTATCAGGTACAGGGTGTTGGAAAGTCTCTCTCCATTTGTTATCAGGTTACACCCCGGAGGATTCAGGAGGCAACTGGAGGTCTTCTGCCTGGTTGGAGGGGTGCAGAGACTTGGGGGTATCCACTGCCTCGATGGACGCAAGGCCAGGGCCAGATTTATTAAAGATGGAGGGTCCATGCTTTGGGACCATCCTCAAACTGGTTTCAGAGATGACATGTCTGTGTGGCAGGACGGTACCTGAAGCCAGATCATTGGTACAATCGTCAAGACTGTGTGGGGACATGGCCTCCGCTTCTCTTCCTTCGGAGACTTCAGCACATAGCGAGTCAGCGACTAGCAGATCTGGTGAAGAAGAAGAAGACATTGCTGACTGTCCTGAAGATATGGGGACTGGACACCCCTTGTACCTTAACAGTCCCCCAAGATACGCCATGCAATGTCTCCAGACCTGAGCGGGCGCTAGATCTCTCGGCTCTGGATGACTTGTGGGTAAACCAGTCAGCACCTGAAAGGAAAGCTTCTTCAAGTGTAATGCTCCAATCTGGAGCTTAATTTGTACAGACATCTTTTGACTGTTTCTGAGTAGGGCTCGTCCTTCTGCAGACAATGCCCAAACCGGCTTCTGGAGTTTTCGGACGGGAATCAGACACTGACTCTTCAAGGCTTTAAGCCTGAAACTTCCGATTAATCCGAGGCTTTTACTTGCCACGGAGACAGTCATGGTCATCTGTGGAGAGGAAACACTAACGCCCAGGGCAGCCTCTCCTACAGGCCTAATGTCTTGGGATTCTCCAACCTTCACTGGACAAAGACCATCAGGGGGTCCCAAGCAACCGCAGCGGGACTGCAATCCGATTTCGTGACTGAGTTCCGGCCTCTGCTTTGCCTGCCGAACATGGTCAACTTTCATGGATTCCGTGCGGGTAGCTGCTTCTACAGGCTGGGGAACAGGAGGTCTTTGGGAGGACAGAACCTGGCGTGATGGCTTGCCTCTTCGCCTAGCACGTCTGGACTGCCTCTTGAGGTTGGGAAGAGAAGTATTCTGTGGAGCGTAGTCATCCTGTGTGGATTCTGGGTGGGCAGCAGTCTCTTCAGGCTGGAGAACTGGTGAGTTACCCACACACATTACCCATCGGGGCTGCTCCGGGATATTGGGAAGGGAAGCTTTAGCAGAGGCTTCAGGATTGGGGTCATCGAAGACCATTAGAAAGGCCACCAGGAAGGCCTGCAGGTCAAGGACGATAGGATCCCATGCTTCCCATAGGGGGGTGATCCATTTCTAGGCATCACCCGCTAGGTCGGATAACATAAATGCCACTTTAGCCCAATCGGTAGGAAAATAGAGAGGGTAGAACTTGAAATGCAGCATGCATTGCTCCACAAACGCACGGCTTTGTTTATGATCCCCATAGTACCGTGGCGGATCAGTAGGAACGGGTGCAGAAAGCTCCATTAGGACTGGTGCGTACATCGCCTGGGCCATAGCTAGAGAAAATTTTTTTTTATTTATTTTACTTTTTTTTTTTTTAAATGCACGTATTCGCTGGACACGGATTCAAAATGTCTCTGAGAGCGAAGGGCTGTGGAGCTCAACGGGAACCATGGCCTGAGCAAACTGTTATGCACACGCCCGGGCTGACTGGCGTGTGCGTGATTTAGTGATCCCACTGTGCCATGAACCGGAGAGTGCCTGGAGGGGCGTAACTAAGTATCAACCCGATCCGACCAAGGTCGCATGACGGCTAACGACGCCGTGCACCAGGGAGGAACCGAGCAGAGGGACCAGGTGCTACTCCAGGCCAGACCCCTGACACGGCTGTTGACCCACACCGGGGAATACAGGAACAGGCAGGTTAGGCTGGCACACAGACAGGTGGGTATTGGCAGGCACGGCTGGCATGCAGACAGGTGGGCACTGGCAGGCACGGCTGGAGTGCAGACAGGAGGATACTGGCAGTCACGGCTGGTATGCAGACAGGAGGGTACTGACAAGTACGGCTGGCGTGCAGACTGAGAGGTACTAGCAGGTTGGAGCACAGGCTGGATAGGGTCCAGTACAGACTGGGATTCAGGAACAGAACCGCAGATGCGGTAGAGAAGTAGAGCAGAGAGGAACCGCCGGAGCGGTGGGCAAGGAGGAGCAGAGAGGTACCGCCGGAGCGGTGAGCAAGCAGAGCAGGGAGAAACCGCCGGAGCGGTGAGCAAGGCAGATCAGGCAGGAACCGTCGGAGCGGTGAGCAAGGCAGAGCAGGCAGGAACCGCCGGAGCGGTGAGCAAGGCAGAGCAGGCAGGAACCGCCGGAGCGGTGAGCAAGGCAGAGCAGGCAGGAACCGCCGGAGCGGTGAGCAAGGCAGAGCAGGCAGGAACCGCCGGAGCGGTGAGCAAGGCAGAGCAGGGAGGAACTGCCGAAACGGTGAGCAAAGGCAGAGCAGAGGGGACAGGGCTCTGTTCACACGGAACAGACTGGAAAGGAAAGTCAGAACCATATACACACAAGATACTTGCAATGAAGTAGCGAGTGGACTCTAAACTCACAAACGGAAGTACAGTGACAACGAGTAGGAGTTAGATGCAGGTTCAGACTCTGCAGAAAAAGGGAAGGTACGGACATAGAGAAAAACAGGTAACAGATTAGGAGAGTGTTCAGACAGGAACTGAGTGTTCAGACAGGAACTGACACTGCTGCGAGATACAGGAGCGAGTCTGGGTATGCTGTCCCCAGAAGGCAGGACGAACAGGCTAGGAGCGTGTTCAGACTGTCCTGGAAATACAGCCTCTAGGAAGGCGGACAGACAACAGGCTAGGAGATAGTTCAGACAGGCCTGGGAATACAGCCCCCAGGTTGGCGGACAGGCAAGAACAGAACAGGACCTGGCACATTCAGAGTCAAGGAGCACACTGAATGATAGAGTTGCTCAGGCACCAGCTTCCAGGTGGAGCTGGTTTAAATATCCAGTCACAGACAGCAATAGGCTGAGGACGCATTAGGGGTGTGCCCACAGCAGCTACAAAAAACAGGAAGTAACCAGGCCGCCGCCCTAAGCAGTCAGAACAGAGACAAACAGACAGCATGAATAGAAGCCAGGCTAGCAGACTGGACTGAAGATCAAGTTTGCGATCTTGCATAGTGAGAGATGGTGCACCATGCAGGTCCGCCACCAGGTATGTTTCAGCGGTTAGGTTGGATGTCCCTATTTCCTGGAAGATTAATCCGGTGTTTCATTTTTCCTTGTTGAAAAAGGCTGATGTATCAGATAGGGATTCCACTGTCACAGTTCCTCCTATGGTGGAAGACGACGAATATGAAATTTCTTGTATCTTGAATTCTAGATTGCATAGAGGGAGATTACAGTATCTTATCTCCTGGAAGGGTTTCGGTCACGAAGATAACTCCTGGGTAAGGGCGGATGATGCCTCTGCTCCTCGGCTTGTTAGAGTTTTCCACAGGAGGTTTCCTGATAGGCCTGGGCCTGGAGGATCCTGATAAAAGAGGGGGTACTGTTAGAACCCTCCTGTTTGTTTTTTCCATCTTGTGTTTTGCGGTCACGTCATCACATGCCTTTAAATTCCAGCTCCGCCCTTTTGGCTATTCTGGACTTCAGTGTTGTTTGACTGTTTTGCTAGCCAGGTGCTTTGGTGCCTTTCTCTGTCAGTTTGCTTGGTCCTTCTGGGACCTCTAGTACCATTTTGTCAGTTTGTCTTTTTGTGTTGTAAAACAACTTCTCTGTTTAGGAGGTGTCCCATTTTTGTTCCAGTCCTTAGTTCTTTTAGGGACCCCTCCCCTTATGCTATAGGTCTTCGTTCAGACTAGCCGAGGACTAAGGCGGGTGTGTTCGCTAGGAACAGGCAGCCCGCTACATCGTAGGGATTCTGCTTAGTCTTACTGTAGGGACAGTTTTCCCCTATCTGTCCTTAGTACATGTTGCAGATCATAGCAAGTGGATGGTGTGTTAGTGGCCCATTATACTATTTCTACTCTGGTAAAATTGATGCCACTTTGGTGGTGCCTTGCCCTATTTTTTTGAAATGTGGCGACTCCTGATTGGGTGTCCTTCATGTGTTTTGCCTGTAGCAGTAGGGCTCCCATACCAGCAGGCCTGCACTTACTTTCAGTCAACTACCTGTGTTACTATCCTTCAATTTTTCTAGCAGTAGTAGTCTACAAAGCCGATATTTGTGCAACCTGAGTGTGGCTGAGCAGAAAATCAGCTTGAGCTGTTGCATGTGGTATCAGGGCTCCCAGCACAGCAGGCGTACACCAATCCCTCACCTACTTCATCTTAATTTGAAGTTAGATTCAAAGCTGTAAATGCCCAGTCCATAATACCTCATGCATGGCCCATGTCTGACTTCTGCTGTGCCATTATAACATTTGTACTGTGCGTAAATTGAGGCCACTTTTACTGGTGTCTGCCCCTAATTTGAGCTGTTTTGGCAGCTTTTGGGTCCATTTGAAGGTATTGTGTATGCATTTGGTTTTGCCTCTCATTGAATGCAATGGAATTCAGATATGTTCAATGAACTGTTTGTCGAACAACGGGAAGTTTGCCGATCTGAAGAAAATCGAACCTTGAGAGGTTCGCTCATCTCTAGTGTCCGACTGCTGGATCCAGATTTCAGAAAGAGCCAGAAGGTTAAGGAAATTTGAAAGGAAAAATTCATGGATGTAGGAGAGTTTGTTACACACCGAGCGTGAATTTCAGAGTGCACAATTAAAAGAGACAGAAGTCATGCAAGGAATACTAATGAAATTTGCAGGATTCTGTGTGTAGCAGGTGAGGGGTTTGACTTACTATTACAAGAAGGGCCAGAGTAGGGGAATATCTCCTGCGACTAAGAGAAGGAGGATAGAGAGAGTGAGCAGATGGTTTAGTGATTTGTGAAAGCGTTTCTCGTGTTGTATGGTGGGAGGGAATAAATCTGTGAAATTTAAGATTGTGAAAAGAGCGTGAGTGCTGTACATAAGAGATGAGAGTAGAGAGGAGCTGATATGGATGGAGTATAAAGAGTGTGTGCAAGGACAGTGGATATGAGTGAATGCAGCAGCTAGAATATAAATGATACAAATACATATGGTGAAAATTTCCTGCAATGCAAATGTTGTGGAGGTAGGTTTCTTTGAATGTCTTACCTGTGTAACTGCCATGATTAATTGCAAGGTACTTTGAAAAATGGTACATGGAAAAAATAGACATAAATGCCCGCTACATAAAATTTACACTGGGATGAGGAACATATATACCAGGATGGAGGATCTATATATATCGTCTTATCCCATCTGTCTGTCTGTCTTTCTGTCTGTCTGTCTGCCCTGGAAATCCCGCGTCGCTCATTGGTCCGGCAGCGGCCAATCAGCGCCGCGGGATTCCTGAAAAAAGATGGCGGCCATTAGCGGCTCATCTGCGGGATGGAGATGCAGCCGGGAGATGACCGGCGCGAGGCGCTCATCTCCCGGCCGCTAGCAGCAGAAGGACCTCGACCGCCGGCGCCGCTGACCTCCATGCGGAGGGGAGGACCGGGGAGCGGGGTCGGGATACTTCTGCTGCGAGCGCCCGCTCATGTCCCGGGTTCTCGCAGTGGAAGTAGCCGTACAGGCAGCGGCGCTGACATCCATGCGGCTAGGGTGTCAAGGGAGGAACGGGGAGTGGCGCTGCGGGGCGGGATACTTCTGCTGCGAGCGCCCGCTCGTGTCCCGGGTTCTCGCAGCGGAAGTAGCCGCACAGGCAGCGGCGCTCCCCGGTCCTCACCAATACGATTCCGCTCCCCGGTCCTCAGCAATACGATTCGCTGATTGGTCGCGATCTCTCGCCGCGACCAATCACTGATCTTGGACCAAAAGTTAAACACCGCTGTGCTGCCCGCGACCAATCACCGATTTCGGCGCCACATTTAAACACTGCTGTGATGATTGGTCGCGGACGCTGCCCGCGACCAATCACCGATTTGGGCGCCACATTTAAATAGCGCCCGCGACCAATGACCGATCTTGCAGACACATTTAAACACCGCTTGGTCGCGGACGCTATTTAAATATGGCGCCCAAATCGGTGACAGGTCGCGGGCAGCGTCGGCGACCAATCAGCACAGCGGTGATTAAATGTTTCTGCAAGATCGGTGATTGGTCTCAGCCGCTATTTAAATGTGGCGCACAAATCGGGATATTTAAATAGCGTCCGCGACCAATCAGCACAGCGGTGTTTAAATGTGGTGCCAAGATCGGTGATTGGTCGCAGACGATATTTAAATGTGGCGCCCAAATCGGTGATTGGTCGCGGGCAGCGTCCGCGACCAATCAGCACAGCAGTGTTTAAATGTGGCGCCCAAATTGGTGATTGGTCGCGGGCAGCGTCCGCGACCAATCAGCACAGCGGTGTTTAACTTTTGCGGCAAGATCAGTGATTGGTCGCGGCCAAAGATCTTGACCAATCACCGATTTGTGCGCCACATTTAAATAGCGGCCGCGACCAATCACCGATCTTGTGGAAACATTTAGGCTGTGTGCCCACGTAGCATTTTTCAAGCGTATATGCTGCGGAATTTCCGCAGCGTAAACGCTTGAAAAACGCATGTATATCCGCACCCCATGGTCCCCAATGGGATTCCGCAAGTTCTATGCACATGCTGCGGATTTTTCCGCAGCGTTTATGCCGCGTTCAAAAATCCGCAGCATGTCATTTAATTTTGCGTTTCCGCAAGCCAAATTGCCTTTGTCCAATGCATAAAAAACGCAAGGCAATTCCGCATGTGGAAAACGCGTGATAAACGCGCGAAAAATGCGCGATAAACGCGTGCGGAATTCCGCATGCGTTTTTCCGGGAGAGGACTTGCATTTATGCAGCAGAAATTTTCTGCTTCATAAATGCAACGTGGGCACATAGCCTTAAACACCGCTGTGCTGATGGGTCGCGGACGCTGCCCGCGACCAATCACCGATTTGGGCGCCACATTTAAATAGCGCCCGCGACCAATCAGCGATTTTGAACAAAAATGTCAGGACCTTAGTAACACCATGCGGCTACTGTCGGGAGACCAGCGGCTAGGGTGTCAAGGGAGGACCGGGGAGCTGCGCTGCGGGTCGGGAATCGGATACTTCTGTTGCGAGCAGTCGCTCACGTCCCGGCTTCTCGCTGCAGAAGTAGCAGTACAGGCCGCGGCGCTCCCCGGTCTTCACCAATAAGATTCGCTGATTGGTCGCGGTCTCCGCACCCGACCAATCAGTGATCTTGGCGCTAAAGTTAAACACCGCTGTGCTGATTGGTCGCGGCCGCTGCCCGCGACCAATCAGCGATTTTGGCGCCATATTTAAACAACGCTCTGCTGATTGGTCGCGGTCGCCAGACGCGACCAATCAGCGAGATTGGCGCCAAATTTAAACAACGCTCTGTTGATTGGTCGCGGACTCCAGCCGCGACCAATCAGTGAGATTGGCGCCAAATTTAAACAACGCTTTGCTGATTGGTTGCGGTCGCCAGCCGACCGCGACCAATCAGCGAGATTGGCGCCTAATTTTAACAGCGCTATGATCTCCCGACGCCAAGTGTGAACGGAGGAGCGGCGCCGCCGGTTGGGATGCTTCTGCTGCGAGCAGCCGCTCATCTCCCAGCTGCTCGCAGCGGAAGTACCCGCACAGGCAGCGCCGCTCCCCGGTCCTCACTAATACGACGCGACCAATCATCGATATGGGCGGCAAATTTAAACCCCGCTCTGCTGATTGGTCGCGGTGGCCGGCCCCGACCAATCAGCGATTTTGGTGCCAATTTGAAACACCGCTCTGCTGATTGGTCGCGGTCGCCGGCCGCGACCAATCAGCAGTATTGGCGCCAAATTTAAACCTCGCTCTGCTGATTAGTCGCAACCACCGGCCGTGACCAATCAGCGATATTGCCGCAAAATTTAAACACCGCTACGCTGATTGGTCGCGGTGGCTGGCCACGACCAATCAGCGATATTGGCGCCATACTTAAACACCGCTCTGCTCATTGGTCACGAATAACCAGCATTATTGCCGCCAAATTTAAACCCCGCTCTGCTGATTAGTCGCGGTTGCCGGTCAGCCGCATACCTATTCTAGAATACCCGATGCTGTTTCTGACCTGGGCCGGTTCACCCCTCATTAGAGCAACCTGGTAGCTCCGAGCTCCCCCAGAGTCACCATATTGATGCCGAACTTAGTGTGGACACCCGATTGACATAGCACAGGGCAGCGCAGAACTCCTGGACTCAAGTGATCTGACAGTCTCATCCTCCCAAGTAGCTGGTATTACAGGCGCGCACCACCGAACCTGGCAATGCTGAGTGCTGCTATTAATGACTAGAGGCTGCAGGAGCGGTGACGTCACCGGGAACCACAGCGCCATCTAGTGTCTGCTGGATGAAACTGCTATACACTCAGTTATATATGTGTTAGTGGACACCTGCATGTATGTGTTGGAGGCTTCTGACAAATCACAGACACAAATGTGATCAGAGCCTTATTTTTGCAGTTTGGTTCCGGTACCAGATCCATGTTTAGGCTTGGTTATGTTACTGCTGTTTATAAATCTCAGGTTCACCGCAGCAAATCGGACACATATTTACAATAGGATCTATGGATCTCTGCCACTACTGTGCCGTGCGCCCTGTATACCCCAACTGAGCGCAGGACTCCTGGGGGGCACAGTCCACATCATGACGGGGAGGTTTTTACATTTTTGCAGTTTAGAAGAATTTCCTTCTTCTAAGAGCCAAAGATGTTCAATTTTTCTATCACCATCTCCGTGTGAGGACTTGTTTTTTTTTCCACGAATTGTAGTTTTGAGCGACACCATAAATTTTACCATATAATAAATGTACTGAGAAGGGATAAAAAATCCAAAGGGGCGACCTACATTGTTATTTGGGTTTTATTTTTTAAGGGGAATGTCTCTGACATTTATGACATGGATATGCACGGCCATCAGTTGTCACTGAAGTAAATGGAGGACATGGTGGATCATTCTTGGTCTTGCATTCACTCTTCAAAATCCAACAGAAGAATAATCATGCTGTGCTCCACCGCATGCCGTAATCTAGCAAAGCTTCTATGGGAGAATATCGATTCCGTCTTGAATGTTGAATGTTTGATTCCTACTTTGTACTCAGATCATTACACTTAGTGGTAGTTTACATTTATTAGGATTATTAACCCATAACTGTGTGGTCTGGTTAGTAATAATTTAATCTAGTTCACTGCCTACTCATCTAATTAATGGTTCATATAGCTATTTTATATTTCAGGGACATTGGCTATTATATATACAGATTGACAACAATTTACTGTCATCTATAATACCATGCTGAGAACTTTGTGCAATAAATATTTCAATTTAAGTACGCCATTGATTTTATATAATAGATAACTTCAGCAACCTATTTTGTTAATTTTATTAGGTAATTAACAAATGTTATATTTTAATTTACATCCTGTTTTCCCCTTTTCCTTCCCTCACTATATATGGGACATATACTGTATATACCAAAGTAGGGCCAGGATGAGGGACATATATGGTTGTGCTCAAAAGTTTACATACCCCGGCAGATTTTTTCCTTTCTTGGCCTTGTTTCAGAGAATATACAGTTATATGAAAAAGTTTGGGCACCCCTATTAATCTTAAGCTTAATGTTTTCTTGAAATTGGTGTTTTTGCAACAGCTATTTCAGTTTAATATATGTAATAACTGTTGGACACAGTAATGTTTCTGCCTTGAAATGAGGTTTATTGTACTAACAGAAAATGTGCAATCTACATTCAAACAAAATTTGACAGGTGCATAAGTATGGGCACCCTTATCATTTTCTTGTTTTAAATACTCCTACCTACGTTTTACTGACTTACTAAAGCACTTTTTTTGGTTTTGTAACCTCATTGAGCTTTGAACTTCATAGCCAGGTGTATGCAATCATGAGAAAAGCTACTTAAAGTGGCCACTTGCAAGTTGTTCTCCTGTTTGAATCTCCTCTGAAGAGTAGCATCATGGGCTCCTCAAAACAACTGTCAATTGATCTGAAAACAAAGATTATTCAACATAGTTGTTCAGGGGAAGGATACAAAAAGCTGTCTCAGAGATTTAACCTGTCAGTTTCCACTGTGAGGAACATAGTAAGGAAATGGAAGAACACAGGGACAGTTCTTGTTAAGGCCAGAAGTGGCAGGCCAAGAAAAACATCAGAAAGGCAGAGAAGAAGAATGGTGAGATCAGTCAAGGACAATCCTCAGACCACCTCCAGAGAGCTGCAGCATCAACTTGCTGCAGATGGTGTCACTGTGCATCGGTCAACTATACAACGCACTTTGCACAAGGAGAAGCTGTATGGGAGAGTGATGCGAAAGAAGCCGTTTCTGCAAGCACACCACAAACAGAGTCGGCTGAGGTATGCAAAAGCACATTTGGAGAAGCCAATTTCTTTTTGGAAGAAGGTCCTGTGGACTGATGAAACCAAGATTGAGTTGTTTGGTCATACAAAAAGGCGTTATGCATAGCGGCAAAAAAACACAGCATTCCAAGAAAAACACTTGCTACCCACGGTAAAATTTGGTGGAGGTTCCATCATGCTTTGGGGCTGTGTGGCCAATGCCGGCACTGGGAATCTTGTTAAAGTTGAGGGACGCATGGATTCCACTCAGTATCAGCAGATTCTTGACAATAATGTTCAAGAATCAGTGATAAAGTTGAAGTTACGCAGGGGATGGATCTTTCAGCAAGACAATGATCCAAAACACCGCTCCAAATCTACTCAGGCATTCATGCAGAGGAACAATTACAATGTTCTGGAATGGCCATCCCAGTCCCCAGACCTGAATATCATTGAACATCTGTGGGATCATTTGAAGAGGGCTGTCCATGCTCGGCGACCATCAAACTTAACTGAACTGGAATTGTTTTGTAAAGAGGAATGGTCAAAAATACCTTCATCCAGGATCCAGGAACTCATTAAAAGCTACAGGAAGTGACTAGAGGCTGTTATTTTTGCAAAAGGAGGATCTACTAAATATTAATGTCACTTTTCTGGTGAGGTGCCCATACTTATGCACCTGTCAAATTTTGTTTGAATGCAGATTGCACATTTTCTGTTAGTACAATAAACCTCATTTCAAGGCAGAAACATTACTGTGTCCAACAGTTATTACATATATCAAACTGAAATAGCTGTTGCAAAAACACCAATTTTTATAAAACATTAAGCTTAAGATTTATAGGGGTGCCCAAACTTTTTCATATAACTGTATGAATAATAACCAAAAACCTTTTCCTCCACTCCTGGTTATTGGTTGGGTGAAGCCATTTATTGTGAAACTACTGTGTTTTCTCTTTTTAAATCTTAATGACAACCAAAAACATCCAAATGATCCTGATCAAAAGTTCACATACCCCAGTTCTTAATACCGTGTATTGCCCCCTCTAACATCAATGACAGCTTGAAGTCTTTTGTGGTAGTTCTGGATGAGGTTCTTTAATTTCTCAGATGGTAAAGCTGCCCATTCTTCTTGGCAAAAAGCCTCCAGTTCCTGTAAATTCCTGGTCTTTCTAGCATTGTCACAGGTGTGTCGGAGGTAACAGACGGTCACCCTGCAGTAGTTTGCAGGAGGTCTCCACGTTTGGCAATGCAGACAGCTGCCTAGATAGGAGGCTGTGTTTAGGACCCAGCGACTACCTCCCTTTAGTCTGGGTGTATATATACCTGGTGTGTCTAGGTGGGCGTCGCCGGTTATACTCATTTCTTCTTGGAACTTGGCTGAAGCAGCATCACGTCCTCTTTGGAGTCTTGAGGTCTTGAGGCAGTATGCCCTGTTGGAGTTCTTCTAAAGCTAAGTTATTATTTCCCTGTTTTGTCTTCCCCTTTTGTCTTCAGAGTGCTAGCGGAGGTTAACTAGTGCTCATCTACTTCCACCCCCAGCTATAGCCTTATGCCAGGGATAGTAGGGCGAGGCACTTGATCAGCAACAGCGGCGGAGGCTGTATAGGGACGTTAGGGGGAGACAGGGTGACGCTAGTCCAGATTAGGAGGTCACCTCTTCCCCCTTTCCCTAGTGTCTGGGCTCCCTTTCCCTTTTCCCTCTGTGTTGCACTCACACCTGGCGTGACTCTCTATGTTGCACTCACATCTGGCGTGACAAGCATGAACTGCACGCTTGAGATCTCCCCAGAGTGGCTCAATGATATTTAGGTCTTGAGACTGAGATGGCCACTCCAGAACCTTCACTTTGTTCTGCTGTAGCCAATGACAGGTTGACTTGGCCTTGTGTTTTGGATCGTTGTCATGTTGGCACGTCCAAGTACGTCCCATGTGCAGCTTCCGGGCTGATGAGTGCAAATTTGCCCCCAGTATTTGCTGATAACGTGCTGCATTCATCTTTCCTGCAACTTTTACCAAGTTTCCTGTGCCTTTGTAGCTCACACATCCCCAAAACATCAGCGATCCATATCCGTGCTTTTCTGTAGGAATGGTGTTCCTTTCATCATAGGCCTTGTTGACCTCTCTCCAAATGTAACGTTTATGGTTGTGGTCAAAATGTTCAATTTTGGTCTCATCACTCCAAATTACTTTGTTCCAGAAGTTTTGAGGCTTGTCTCTGTGCTGTTTGGCGTTTTGTAGGCGAGATACTTTGTGGCATTTGTGCAGTAATGGCTTTTTTCTGGCGACTCGACCATGCAGCCCATTTTTCTTCAAGTGCCTCCTTATTGTGCATCTTGAAACAGCCACACCGCTAGTTTTCAGAGAGTTTTCAGGTGATGTTATTTGTGGGTTTCTCTTTGCATCCCGAACAATTTTCCTGGCAGTTCTGGCTGAAATTTTTGTTGGTCTACCTGACCGTGGTTTGATTTTTACAGAGCCCCTGATTTTCCATTTGTTATTCACAGTTTGAATGCTACTGACTGGCATTATCAATTCCTTGGATATTTTTTTGTGTCCCTTTCCTGTGTTATACAGTTCAACTGCCTTTTCCCTTAGGTCCATTGACAATTATTTTGCTTTCCCCATGATTCTCAATCCAGAAAAGTCAATGGCTGGATGAAAGATGCAAGAGTCTGTCTGGATCCCAGAAACTCAATCAGCTTTTATGCACACACACTGATTACAAGTAAACAGGTCACAGGTGAAGATGTTGCTTTTAGTAGCCATTCAAAACCATTTGTGTCAAATTCTTTGCATGTTATCAGGCCAAAATCACCAGGGTATGTGAACTTTTGATCAGGGTTATTTGGATGTTTTTGGTTGTTATTAAGATTTAAAACGAGAAACCACAGTAGTTGGACAATAAATGGCTTCACTCAACCGATAACCATGAGTGGAGAAAAAGTTTTTTTGTTATCATTCATATTCTCTAAAACAAGGCCAAGAAAGGTAAAATTCTGCCGGGGTATGTAAACTTTTGAGCACAACTGTATATTAGGATGAGGGACATAAATATCAGGATGGCGGACACATATATAATCAGAGTGGGGGGGTCCAAATCTTGCAACGGGGCCCATCAGACTCTAGTTAATCCACTGCTCCCAAGACCTCCTCCTCTCCTCCACACTCATACGTTCCTCACCCAATCGCCTCCAAGACTTCTCCCGAGTGTCCCCCCATCCTCTGGAATTCTGTGCCCCAACACATCACTATCTGCCACACTCAGACCCTTCAGACGGAACTTGAAAACCCATCTCTTCAGGAAGGTTACAGCCTGCAATAACCCTGCTGCCACCTCACCACCACCGGAGCTGCCGCAACCCCCTACCCTACTGTCTCCTTCCTGTACCAGTCTGTTATTGTGAGTTATTACTTTTTTATTTTTAATACAGATTTTTATATGGAAAAAAAACATGGAACAAAAATACATGATTTATACATAGATCATTCTCTGGTGACGGCTTCACCGTAACCTTATTATAACGGAAATTGCGGAGTATCAGTGATTCATGTTCTGTCCTGAAGGTTTAGAGCTGGAGCGGCCTCTGCTGGTAACACCCAGTACTGCACAACAGATGGAAGCATTTTCTTAGTTCTGCCAGTAGGTGTCAGTAGAGCTCAGTGTCACAGAGAGATCAGGAGACAGAAAAGCAGAATCTGGGGAAATAGTGAGAAAGTACAAATACACGGATGTATACATAAATATTTTTATATTTTACATAGTTCATTATTTTCACCTCACCTAATGATCTCCCGATATAAAATTATCATTTTCTATATAAAGTCTGTGTCACGCTGTGTTGTCCAGGCTGCTCTACACTGGATATTCACAGGTGTGGTCCCACTACTGATTGGCATGGGGGTTTTGACCTGCTCTGTTTCTGACCTGGGCCAGTTCACCCCTCATTAGAGCAACCTGGTAGCTCTGAGCTCTCCCAGAGTCACCATATTGATGCGGACACCCGATTGGCATAGCACAGGGAAGTGCAGAACTCCTGGACTCAAGTGATCCAACAGACTCAGTCTCCCAGGTAGCTGGGATTACAGGCACACGCCACCGCACCTGGCAATGCTGACTGCTGCTATTAATGACTAGAGGCTGCAGGAGCGGTGACGTCACCGGGAACCACAGCGCCATCTAGTGTCTGCTGGATGAAACTGCTATACAGTCAAGAGAAAAGGAAGGTACATCCAGCACTGGGTCCTCGTAAAAAAATCTTCTTTATTGGAAATCCATAAAAACTTCAGACATAGCATAATCACATATGCGTTTCAGATGGTTACGTCCTTAGTCATTGCATACATGTATGATGAAATTTTTTTACGAGGACCCAGTGCTATATGTACAGTCAGTTACATATGTGTCAGTGGACACCTGCATGTATGCGTTTAAGATGTTGGAGGCTTTTGACAAATCACAGACACAAATGTGATGAGAGCCTAATTTTTGCAGTTTGGTTCCGGTACCAGATCCATGTTCTTGGCTTTGGTTATGTTACTGACGTTTACAAATCACAGGTTCACTGCGGCAAATCAACCAGTACCGGAGATATCCGAATCCGTGTGTACCTGTGTGGCATACATGTGCCACATCAGTATCACACATACCGGCACCTGGGAATCATCTATACAGTTAACGCTATTCCCAAGCATCGGGTGCTGCAGGGATCTCTCATCATTGTCGCTGCGATCAGGAGCAAGGGACAATGTTGTTGGAGACAGCGGGGGCAGAATACTTCTCTCAAGTGTAAAAATAAGAATAAAATAATTCACCTAATTCTCTGAAGCCATTGTCCCCTGTAAACAAGCCAAAAATAAAAAGAACAATGTCCGTCACCTGTCCGAAGATGAAAGAATCCAGTGTCCCACGCTGTAATCCATCTGACCGACATTTCTTTATCTCCATGTGCGGTGGCATGAGGCGACTACTCACGCTGAGGGGCAGGGTAGAATGACTTGATGCAGCGAGAGGGTCCCTGACCTGCGCTGAGCTCAGTGAGTGGTGTCCTGACACTCAGTGAGCTCAGCGGTCAAGGAACAGCTCGCTGCAGCGAGTCATCGTCCTCTGCGTGTGCAGTTGCCTCAAGCCACCGCTCACGCTGATGAAGAAATGTCGCACTGATGGATTATAGCATGGGACACTTGATTAAAGTTCTGACAGGTAAAGGATATTGTTCTTTTTTAATTTTGGTTTGGCTTTGGGGACAATGGCTTTAGGGAATTAGGTATGAAGCGGAGTATAATGTGTTTTTTTATTTTATTTTTACACTCTATGTAGACAGTGTGGGCAGAATACTGCTCTCAACATTGTCCCTTGCTCACGCTGATTGGAGCACAAGCATGGGACAATGATGAGAGATGCCTCCAGCACCCGGGAACAGCGCTAACTGTACCCCCGATACGTGTCACACTGATCACACAAGGATGTCATCTGTGTGTCATCGTTGTGCAAGTGTGTGGGATGTGCGCAAAAAACGGACATGTTAGCGTGTTTTGCCTACATACACTCGGTCCGTGGAAACACACTGACACGTGCCCAGACCTATTCATTTGAATGGTCTACGTGTCTCCAGTCCGTGTGAAAACTGTCACCACGGGTACTGGAGACACTGACGTGTGAATGAGGCCTTAGGGTGAGTGCAGTGTGGTTGAATACAGGGATGTCCTAGGCTGGGTGTGATGAGATGAGCGCAGTGATGGGGAATGTAGACGATGTAGTCCAGGCTGAGCGCTCACTGATCGCTCCTCCTACTATGGCTCCTCCCACAGGCAGCACAGGATCTGCTCCTCCCCGCAGGCACTTGGTGTTAACCCTTTAGTGGCCGATGTTTCCAGTCCCCGCAGAGCAGACTGCAGCCATCCGGGCACAGGGCGGTCAGCAGCCCCTCCCCCAGCAGCAGGAGCTGCGGCTTCTCCTCAGATGTGGGCGGAGCACAGAACTGTTGGGGAGGTTGAACTTCCCGCCCTTTTTCCTGTCATTTTCCCGCTTTTATCGCGAGGATGTTACATCCGGTCACAGAGCTGACTCCTCCCCGGTGACTGCTGCTCGGATCACTGACAGGTCTATAGTGCTGTATACCTCCATATACAGCTGTATACCCCCATATAGTGCTGTATACCCCCATATAGTGCTGTATACCTCCATATACTGCTGTATACCCTCCATATAATGCTGTATACTCCCATATAGTGCTATATACCCTCTATATCCTGCTGTATACCCCTATATAGTGCTATATGCCCTCTATATCCTGCTGTATACCTCCACATAGTGTTATATACCCTCCATATCCTGCTGTATACCTCCACATAGTGCTATATACCCTCTATATCCTGCTGTATACCCCTATATAGTGCTATATACCCTCTATATCCTGCTGTATATCCCTATAAAGTGATACACTGCTCAAAATAAAGGGAACACTTAAACAACAGAATATAACTCCAAGTAAATCAAAGTTCTGTGAAATCAAACTGTCCACTTAGGAAGCAACACTGATTGACAATCAATTTCACATGCTGTTGTGCAAATGGAATAGACAATAGATGGAAATTATTGGCAATTATCAAGACACCCTCAATAAAGGAGTGGTTCTGCAGGTGGGGACCACAGACCACATCTCACTACCAATGCTTTCTGGCTGATGTTTTGGTCACTTTTGAACGTTGGTTGTGCTTTCACACTCGTGGTAGCATGAGACGGACTCTACAACCCACAGAAGTTGCTCAGGTAGTACAGCTCATCCAGGATGGCACAGGGGCGGACACAGACTGTAGTGGGCCCCTGTGCAAGAAATTTTTTGGGCCCCCTGCACTTCATAGGGCAACAAAGTTATGTAAACATAACCCCCCATGTGCATCTCTCATCCCCCCCCCGTGCATCTCTCAACCCCCCCGTGCATCTCTCAACCCCCCCGTGCATCTCACCCCCCACCCCGTGCATTTCTCACCCCCCCGTGCATCTCTGATTCCCCCCACTCCTAGTTAATTTATTGTATTTAAAAAAAATAAAACTTGCTATACTTACCCCCGTGCGATCCCTGCAGAATCCTGGCGCTCGTCCACGTCGCTGCCACCAGGTTCTCCTGACTTCCGGCCATGTGACGGCGCCGTCACATGACCGGAAGTCAGGGGAATCATGAAGGCGCTGCCACAGCAGCGCTGCACTGCTACACAGAGGAAAGCAGCTCTGAGATGTCCCGGCGCTAGCACTCAGCATGGGGCCGGGGGCCCAGGGCCGGCTCCAGGTTTTTGTGGGCCCCGGGCGAAAGAGTCTCAGTGGGTCCCTTTAACACATACCACGATTCATGATGCACAGATACCGAAGAGAAATATATATATAGTACAATGCAAAGATTTCACTTCTTACATTACATGAGTGATACCTATTGTAAATTCCACAATAGTTCACAGACCGGCGAATCGCACCACACAGTATACTAGCTCCCATAAAATGCCCCATACAGAATACTGGCCTCATAAAATGCTCCATACAGGATACTGGTCCCCATATAACGCTCCATACAGGATACTGGTCCCCATATAACGCTCCATACAGGATACTGGTCCCCATAAAATGCTCCATACAGGAGACTGGCCCCCATAAAATGCTCCATACAGGAGACTGGCCCCCATAAAATGCTTAATAAAGAATACTGGCCCCATATAATACTCCATACAGGATACTGGTCCCCATATAACGCTCCATACAGGATACTGGCCCCCATATAACGCTCCATATAGGATACTGGCCCCCATATAACACTCCATACAGAATACTGGCTCCCATATAATGCTCCATACAGGATTCTTGCCCCCATATAATGTTCCATACAGAATACTGGCCCCCATATAACGCTCCATACAGAATACTGGCCCCCTTATAACTCTACATTCAGGATACTGGCCCCCATATAACGCTCCATACAGAATACTGGCCCCCATAAAATGCTCCATTCAGAATACTGGCCCCCATATAATGCTCCATACGAATTCTGGCCCCCATATAACACTCCATACAGGATACTGGCCCCCATATAACGCTCCATACAGAATACTGGCCCCCATATAACGCTCCATGCAGGATACTGGCCCCCATATAACGCTCCATGCAGGATACTGGCCCCCATATAACTCTCCATACAGAATACTTGCCCCCATATAACGCTCCATGCAGGCTGTTCCCCACACATAATGACACATGTAGGCTGTTCCCCCCCATATAGGATGTCACCCCCCTTATAATGCCCCATGCAGGATGACACCCCCCCCTTCCTTATAATGCCCCATGCAGGATGTCACACACACACTCTCCCTTATAATGCCCCATGCAGGATGTCACACACCCCTCCTCCCTTATAATGCCCCATGCAGGATGTCACACACCCCCCTCCCTTATAATGCCCCATGCAGGATGTCACACACCCCCACCTCACCCACCTCCCTTATACTGCCACAGGCCTCCATACAATAAAAAAAAAATCAAATACTCACCTCACGTCTCACCTGCTGCCGCTGCTCCGGACTACAGCGTCGCCGGCCTCATCCCGCTCTGCGCTGTGACTGCTCAGGAGAGAGCGCGGTGTAAAGACGTCACCGCGCCCTCTGACCTGAGACGTCACAGTCCAGCAGCCGCGGAGGATGCAGGAGCTGCTGCGGAGGCACGGGGAGGAGTAAGTATTGTGCCGGGGCCCTGAGCAAGCGGGGGAGGAGCGGGCTCTCACAGGTTCCATAGTGCGCGGGGTGCCCGACGGTGAGGCCCCCCCCCGCCTGCTTAGGGCCCCGGCATTTGCCCGAGTGCGCCGGGTGCTGACGCCGGCCCTGCGTGGGCCCCATGAGCAGACGCACAAGAGGGGGGCCCCAACGGGGCTCTGAGGGGGCCCCGACCGGCCGGGCCCCATATTGGAGTCAGGACTGTCATGCCCTGATGGCGGCCCTGCTGGAGGCTGGAGGGGCCCCCTCTCCCTCGGGGCCCCCGTTCAATGAACGGGCTGCACGGGCGGTAGGTCCGCCCCTGCGGGGAGGGGTAAGTATTGTGCCGGGGCCCTGAACAAGCAGGGGGGAGCGGGCGCTGACACCGCTCTCCTCCGCTCACGGGTCCCATAGCGCGCGGGGTGCCCGACGGTGAGGCCCCCGCCTGCTCAGGGCCCCGGCATTTGCCCAGGTGCGCCAGGTGCTGACGCCGGCCCTGCGGGGGCCCCATGAGGAGACGCACAAGAGGAGGGCCCGAACGGGGCCCCGACCGGCCGGGCCCAATACTGGAGTCAGGACAGTCATGCCCTGATGGCGGCCCTGCTGGAGGCTGGAGGGGCCACCTCTCCCTCGGGGCCTCCGTTCAATGAACGGGCTGCACAGGCGGTAGGTCCGCCCCTGGGATGGCACATCAATGCGAGCTGTGGCAAGAAGGTTTGCTGTGTCTGTCAGCATAGTGTCCAGAGGCAGGAGGCGCTACCAGGAGACAGGCCAGTACACCAGGAGACGTGGAGGGGGCCGTAGGAGGGCTACAACCCAGCAGCAGGACCGCTACCTCCGCCTTTGTGCAAGGAGGAACAGGAGGAGCACTGCCAGAGCCCTGCAAAATGACCTCCAGCAGGCCACAAATGTGCATGTGTCTGCACAAACGGTTAGAAACCGAGTCCATGAGGGTGGTATGAGGGCCCGATGTCCACAGATGGGGGTTGTGCTCACAGCTCAACACCGTGCAGGGCGCTTGGCATTTGCCACAGAACGCCAGGATTGGCAAAGTCGCCACTGGTTCCCTGTGCTCTTCACAGATGAAAGCAGATTCACACTGAGCACATGTGACAGACGTGACAGAGTCTGGAGACGCCGTGGAGAGCGATCTGCTGCCTGCAACATCCTTCAGCATGACCGGTTTGGCAGTGGGTCAGTAATGGTGTGGGGTGGCATTTCTTTGGAGGGCCGCACAGTCCTCCATGTGCTTGCCAGAGGTAGCCTGACTGCCATTAGGTACCGAGATAAGATCCTCAGACCCCTTGTAAGACCATATTCTGGTGCGGTTGACCCTGATTTCCTCCTAATGCAGGACAATGCCAGACCTCATGTGGCTGGAGTGTGTCAGCAGTTCCTGCAAGATGAAGGCATTGAAGCTATGGACTGGCCCGCTCGTTCCCCAGACCTGAATCCGATTGAGCACATCTGGGACATCATGTCTCGCTCCATCCACCAACGTCACGTTGCACCACAGACTGTCCAGGAGTTGGCGGATGCTTTAGTCCAGGTCTGGGAGGAGATCCCACAGGAGACCCTCCGCAACCTCATCAGGAGCATGCCCAGGCGTTGTAGGGAGGTCATACAGGCACGTGGAGGCCACACACAATACTCAGCCTCATCAGGAACATGCCCAGGCGTTGTAGGGAGGTCATACAGGCACGTGGAGGCCACGCACAATACTCAGCCTCATCAGGAGCATGCCCAGGCGTTGTAGGGAGGTCATACAGGCACGTGGAGGCCACACACAATACTCAGCCTCATCAGGAGCATGCCCAGGGGGTGTAGGGAGGTCATACAGGCACGTGGAGGCCACACACAATACTCAGCCTCAGCAGGAGCATGCCCAGGCGTTGTAGGGAGGTCATACAGGCACGTGGAGGCCACACACAATACTGAGCCTCATTTTGACTTGTTTTAAGGACATTACATCAAAGTTGGATCAGCCTGTAGTGTGTTTTTCCACTTTAGTTTTGGGGGTGACTCCATATCCAGGCCTCCATTGGTTAATAAATTTGATTTCCATTGATGATTTTTGTGTGATTTTGTTGTCAGCACATTCAGCTTTGTACAGAACAAAGTATTCAATGAGAATATTTCATTCATTCAGATCTGGGATGTGTTATTTGAGTGTTCCCTTTATTTTTTTTGAGCAGTGTATATATCCTCCATCTCCTGCAGTATACCCCCATATATAGTGCTGTATACCCTCCATGTCCTGCTATATACCCCCATATACATAGTACTGTGTACCCTGAATATATGCTGTATAAATCCCTATAGTGCTTTATACCCGCCATATTGTGCTTTCCTCATTTATCTTGGCAGCTGTTCCCACTTCGATAAACAAGTGATTGTCTTCTCCATTAATGACAGATTCAGACCTAGGAATAGATCAGTCTTTGTGAGCTCATCATTGATCAGCTGCCTCCACTGGTCTGGGGAGCGACGGGTGTGTAACATCAGAGGAATATAGGCAAGAAATAATAAAAAAAACACACTACTAATCTATATATATAATTGTCTTATCCCGTCTGTCTATCTGTCTGTCTATCTGTCTGTCTATCTGTCTGTCTGTCTATCTGTCTGTCTGTCTGTCCAGGAAATCCCGCGTCGCTCATTGGTCCGGCAGCAGCCAATCAGCGCCGCGGGATTTCTGAAAAAAGATGGCGGCCGTTAGCGGCTCATCTGCGGGACGGAGCTGAGCGGCGATGCAGCCGGGAGATGAGCGCCGCGAGGCATTCATCTCCCGGCCGGCAACAGCAGAAGGAACCCGACCGCCGGACCCATCTGCGGGACGGAGATGCAGCCGGGAGATGAGCGGCGCGAGGCGCTCATCTCCCGGCCGGTATCAGCGGAAGGACCGCCGGCGCCGCTGACCTCCATGCGGGAGGGAGGACCGGGGAGCGGCGCTGAGGGTCGGGATACTTCTGCTGCGAGCGCCCGCTATGTCCCGGGTTCTCGCA
Source organism: Phyllobates terribilis (assembly GCF_046119375.1). Classification (NCBI taxonomy): domain Eukaryota; kingdom Metazoa; phylum Chordata; class Amphibia; order Anura; family Dendrobatidae; genus Phyllobates; species Phyllobates terribilis. The sequence goes on from NW_027362770.1 coordinate 181,111,856, forward strand.
GCGTAAGTACTCGCACAGGCAGCGCCGCTCCCCGGTCCTCACCAAGACGATTCGATGATTGGTCGCGGTCTTCGGACCCGACCAATCACTGATCTTAGCGCAAAACTTAAACACCTCTGTGCTGATTGGTTGCCGACGCTGCCCACGACCAATCACGGCTTTGGGCGCCACATTTAAATATCGGCCGCGAACAATCAGCACAGCGGTGTTTAAATGTGGAGCCAAGATCGGTGATTGGTCGCGGCTGATACTTAAATTTGGCGCCCAAATTGGTGATTGGTCGTGGGCAGCGTCCGCGACCAATCAGCACAGTAGTGTTTAACTTTGGCCAAGTCCGCGACCAATCAACGATTTGTGCGGCACATTTAAATAGCGGCCGCGACCAATTGGATCTGCAGCGCCGCTCCCCGGTCCTCCCTTCACGCCCTAGCCGCATGGATGTCAGCGGCGCTGCCTGTGCGGATACTTCCGCTGCGAGAACCAGGGACATGAGCGGGCGCTCGCAGCAGAAGTATCCCGACCCGCAGCGCCGCTCCCCGGTCCTCCCTTCACACCCTAGCCGCTGATGTCCCCACAGTATCTGCGTGGTGTTACAAAGGTCCGGACATTTGTGTTAAAAAACGCTGATTGGTCGCTGGCACTGCCCACGACCAATCACCGATTTGGGCGCCAAATTTAAATATCGGCCGCGACCAATCAGCACAGCGGTGTTTAAATCTGGAGCCAAGATAAGTGATTGGTCGCGGCCGATATTTAAATTTGGCGCCCAAATCGTTTATTGGTCGCGCACAGCGTCGGCGACCAATCAGCACAGCGGTGTTTAACTTTGGCGCCAAGATCACTGATTGGTCGCGTGCGGAGAGCGCGACCAATCAGCGAATCGTATTGGTGAGGAGCGGGGAGCGGAATCATATTAGTGAGGACCGGGGAACACCGCTGCCTGTGCGGATACTTCCACTCAGAGAAGCCGGGAGATGAGCGACTGCTCGCAGCAGAAGTATCCCGACCCGCAGCAGCGCTCCCCGATCCTCCCTTCACATCCTGGCCGCTGATGTCCCCACAGTATCCGCATGGTGTTACAAAGATCCGGACATTTGTGTTAAAAATCGCTGATTGGTCGCTGGCGCTGCCCGCGACCAATCACCGATTTGGGCGCCAAATTTAAATATCGGCCGCGACCAATCAGAACAGCGGTGTTTAAATCTGGAGCCAAGATCGGTGATTGGTCGCGGCCGATATTTAAATTTGGCGCCCAAATCGGTGATTGGTCGCGGGCAGCGCCAGCGACCAATCAGCGATTTTTAACACAAATGTCCGGATCTTTGTAACACCATGCGGATACTGTGGGGACATCAGCGGCTAGGGTGTGAAGGGAGGACCGGGGAGCGGCGCTGCATGTGCGGATACTTCTGCTGCAAGAACCAGGGACATGAGCGGCCGCTAGCAGCAGAAGTATCCCGACCCGCAGCGCCGCTCCCCGGTCCTCCCTTCACACCCTAGCCGCTGATGTCCCCATAGTATCCGCATGGTGTTACAAGGTCCGGACATTTGTGTTAAAAATCGCTAATTGGTCGCAGGCGCTGCCCGCGACCAATCACCCATTTGGGCGCCAAATTTAAATATCGGCCGCGACCAATCACCGATCTTGGCTCCACATTTCAACACCGCTGTACTGATTGGTCGCGGACGCTATTTAAATGTGGCGCCAAAATCGGTGATTGGTCGCGGGCAGCGCCTGCGACCAATTAGCGATTTTTAACACAAATGTCCAGACCTTGTATCACCATGCGGATACTGTGGGGACATCAGCGGCTAGGGTGTGAAGGGAGGACCGGGGAGCGGCGTTGCAGGTCCGGATACTTCTGTTGCGAGCGCCTGCTCTTGTCCCGGGTTCTCGGAGCGGAAGTAGCCGCACAGGCAGTCGCTCCCCGGTCCTCACCAATACGATACGCTGATTGGTCGCGCCCTCCCGACGCGACCAATCAGAGATTTGAACGCTGAATTCAAACACACTGTCCGCTGCTTAGTAACACGGCACGCGACATTTAAAACCTGCTTCTATGATTGGTCGCGGACGCCGCCCGCGACCAATCACAGATTTCCGCGCCAAATTTAAACACGCTCTCCGGCCAATTACCGCAACATTTCAAATAGCTACGCCACGTATGGGAGATAGCACGGCTAACTCCGCCCATGTGGTCATGTGACTCACAAAATGCTCATAACGTACTGAGCAGGTTTTCTCTGTCACACTGTGCGAGGGACTTCAGTCAGACTGTGCGAGGGACTTCAGTCACACTGTGCGAGGGACTTCAGTCACACTGTGCGAGGGGCTTCAGTCACACTGTGCGAGGGGCTTCAGTCACACTGTCCGAGGGACTTCAGTCACACTGTCCGAGGGACTTCAGTCACACTGTGCGAGGGACTTCTGTCACACTGTGCGAGGGACTTCTGTCAGGTTTACTGAACACGTTCTGCCAGTGACAGCGCGCTGAAGAGATACTTTACGCTTCCTGTTTTATAATGGGTCGTAAGCGAAAATACACCACGGAGGAAGACAGAAAAGCAGCAGAAGCAGCAAGAAAACGACAACATCGAGAGCAACAGACACCACAACATACTGCCGCCAGACAAGCCCAGGATGCGGGAGCTCACAAAAAACGTCGGGAACAGGAGATACCACAACACACTGCCGCCAGACAAGCCCAGGATGCGGAATCTCACAAAAAACGCCGGGAACAGGATACACCGCAACACACTGCCGCCAGACAAGCCCAGGATGCCGAATATCACCAAAAACGCCGTGAACAGGAGACACCGCAACACACTGCAGCCAGACAAGCCCAGGATGCGGAAACTCACCAAAAACGCCGGGCACAGGAGACACCGCAACACACTGCCGCCAGACAAGCCCAGGATGCGGAAGCTCAACAAAAACGCCGGGAACAGGAGACACCGCAACAAACTGCCGCAAGACAAGCCCAGGATGCGGAATCTCAACAAAAACGCTGGGAACAGGAGACACCGCAACATACTGCCGCCAGACAAGCTCAGGATGCCGAATCTCACAAAAAATGCCGGGAACAGGAGACACCGCAACACACTGCCGCCAGACAAGCCCAGGATGCCGAATCTCAACAAAAACGCCGGGAACAGGAGACACCGCAACACACTGCCGCAAGACAAGCACAGGATGCGGAAGCTCAAAAAAAACGCCAGGAACAGGAGACACCGAAACACACTGCCGCCAGACAAGCCCAGGATGCCGAAGCACCCCAAAAACGCTGGGAACAGGAGACACCGCAACACACTGCCGCCAGACAAGCCCAGGATGCGGAATCTCACCAAAAACGCCGGAAACTGGAGACACCGCAACACACTGCCGCCAGACAAGCCCACGATGCAGAATCTCAACAAAAACACCGGGAACAGGAGACACCGCAACACACTGCCGTCAGACAAGCCAAGGATGCAGAATATCGCAAGAAACAACGGGCGCAGGACACACCGCAACACACTGCCGTCAGACAAGCCCAGGATGCGGAATCTCACCAAAAACGCCGGGAACAGGAGACACCACAACACACTGCCAGCAGACAAGCCCAGGATGCGGAAGCTCACAGAAAATTTCGGAAGCAGGAGACAACACCACACACTGCCGCCAGACAAGCACAGGATGCGGAATCTCAACAAAAACACCGGGAACAAGAGACACCACAACACACTGTCGCCAGACAAGCCCAGGATGTGGAATCTCACAGACAATGTCGGAAACAGGAGACAACACAACACACTGTCGCCAGACAAGCCCAGGATGCGAAATCTCACAGACAATGTCGGAAACAGGAGACACCACAAGACACTGCCGCCAGACAAGCACAGGATGCGGAATCTCACAGACAACGTCGGGAACGGGAAACACCGCAACACACTGCGGCTAGACACGAACACGATGCAGAATCCCATAGACAATGTCGTCTGAATGAATCTCCAGAATCCAGGACAAACCGAGAACAACACGATCGACAAATTTATCAAAAAAGAATGCTCTACCAACTAAGGCAAACCCAGCAGAACATTCAACAACTTGCACGTTACGTAACAGACAATGAAACTATCATTATTCAACACTAGAGATGAGCGGTGTTCGACTAGAACTGTTCGCCAATCTCAAATTCGAGCTGTTTTGGGCGGTGTTCGAGTTGTTCGACGAACCCGAACGATTTGCAAAAAATTCGGCTGTTCGAGGTTATGTTCGATAACTGTTCGTGCACCAAAAGCGTGTCCTGCATGTCTGGTGCTATTTAGAGCACCAATCATGCAGGGATTGTCTGCCACTCACTGTAATGCCACAGCCATGGTGGTTGTGGCATTACAGTGATTGCCCAAATCGATGGGAACAGTGCCAACAGTGAAACATGAAAAGCCGGCAATTCAGCAGCGGCATACACCGGTACCCGACAATTTAGAACCGAAAGAATAGAGCTTCACACATAGATTAGATAGATATAAACATGTCAGCCACATATATACGAAGTACAGTGAAAGTGCTGCTTACTGTACTTGTCATTTAGCGTAAAGGATTTATCAAAAAAAATAATAGTGTTTTCATGCACCGTCTCTTTAAAAAAGCCGGCCGGCAATTCAGCAGCGGTACCCGACAATTTAGAATAGAAGGAATAGAGAATCACACATAGATTAGATAGATAGAAACATGTCAGTCACATATATATGAAGTACAGTGACAGTGTTGCTTACTGTACTTGTCATTTAGCGTAAAGGATTTATCAAAAAAAATAATAGTGTTTTCATGCACCGTCTCTTTAAAAAAGCCGGCCGGCAATTCAGCAGCGGTACCCGACAATTTAGAATAGAAGGAATAGAGAATCACACATAGATTAGATAGATAGAAACATGTCAGTCACATATATATGAAGTACAGTGACAGTGTTGCTTACTGTACTTGTCATTTAGTGTAAAGGATTTATTAAAAAAAATAATAGTGTTTTCATGCACCGTCTCTTTAAGAAAGCCGGCCGGCAATTCAGCATCTGTACCCGACAATTTATAACAGACAGAATAGAGCATCACACATAGATTAGATAGATAGAAACATGTCAGTCACATATATATGAAGTACAGTGATAGTGTTGGTTACTGTACTTGTCATTTAGTATTAAAATAAAGGATTTATTATTAAAAAAATTGGCGTGGGGTTCCCCTTAATTTTAGGCTCTAGCGGAGGTTAAGCAGACAGCTGGGGCAGATGTTTGAAGCCTGGGAAGGGGGTAATACCCACGGAGCTTCCCAGGCTACTAATATCAGCCCCCAGCTGAATACATAGCCTTTACTAGCTATTAAAATGGGGGACCCCCCAAAAAAAATGACGTGGGGTCCCCCCTAATTTAATAGCTAGCAAAGGCTAGGCAGACAGCTGGGGGCTGATATTAATAGCCCAGGAAGGGAGCCATGAATATTGGCCCCCTCCCAGGCTAGAAACACCAGCCGTCAGCCGCCCCAGAAATGGCGCATTCATAGGATGCGCCAATTCTGGCACTTAGCCTCGCTCTTCCACGCTGACCTGGTGCGGTGGCAGGGGGTAATAGGGCTGGGGTTGATGTCAGCTTATAATGCCAGCTGACATCAAGCCCAGGTTAGTAATGGAGAGGCGTCTATAAGACACCCCCATTACTAACCCCATAGTCAAAGTTAAAAAAAACACAAACACCCAGAATAAAGTCCTTTAATTGAAATAAAGACACAATTCTTTATTGTTCTAAATTAAACCATACTTACCGTCACGCCCATTCCAGCTGAAGCCAACGATCTCCTGTAATAAAAATAAAATAATAAAGCAACCTCATCCTTACCTTTCCATGGTTCCCACGACAGCTTCAGCTCTGCTACATCGAGATGACAGGCTGGACCGCAGCAGAACGCCGCCATCCAGCCTGTCATCCCGCAGACACTGAGAAGAGCAGGCTTGCTTGCGCTCCACATTGTCTCTCTGTGACGGCATAAAGATGAGCCGAGGTCATGTCCAATGAACTCGGCTCACCTCATGCACGTCACTTACAGCGTGGGAGAATTCTCACGCTGAAGCGCTGAGTGCAGGAGAATTTTCCCACGCTGTCAGTGAGGTGCATGAGGTGAGCTGAGTTCATTGGACATGACCTCGGCTCATCTGGATGCCGTCACAGCGAGACACTGAGGAGCGCAAGCATGCCTGCTCTTCTCAGTGTCTGCGGCATGACAGGCTGGATGGCAGCGTTCTGCTGCGGTCCAGCCTGTCATCTCGATGTAGCAGAGCTGAAGCTGTCGTGGGAACCATGGAAAGGTAAGGATGATGTTGCTTTATTATTTTTCTTTTATTGCAGGAGATCGTTGGCTTCAGCTGGAATGGGCGTGATGGTAAGTATGGTTTAATTTAGAACAATAAAGGATTGTGTCTTTATTTCAATTAAAGGACTTTATTCTGGGTGTTTGTGTTTTCTTTTAACTTTGACTATGGGGTTAGTAATGGGGGTGTCTTATAGACGCCTCTCCATTACTAACCTGGGCTTGATGTCAGCTGGCATTATAAGCTTACATCAACCCCAGCCCTATTACCCCACTGCCACCGCTACAGGGCAGTGTGGAAGAGCGAGGCTAAGTGCCAGAATTGGCGCATCCTATGAATGCGCCATTTCTGGGGCGGCTGACGGCTGGTGTTTCTAGCCTGGGAGGGGGCCAATATTTATGGCTCCCTTCCTGGGCTATTAATATCAGCCCCCAGCTGTCTGCCTAGCCTTTGCTAGCTATTAAATTAGGGGGGACCCCACGTCATTTTTTTTGGGGGGTCCCCCATTTTAATAGCTAGTAAAGGCTATGTATTCAGCTGGGGGCTGATATTAGTAGCCTGGGAAGCTCCGTGGGTATTACCCCCTTCCCAGGCTTCAAACATCTGCCCCAGCTGTCTGCTTAACCTCCGCTAGAGACTAAAATTAAGGGGAACCCCACGCCAATTTTTTTTAATAATAAATCCTTTATTTTAATACTAAATGACAAGTACAGTAACCAACACTATCACTGTACTTCATATATATGTGACTGACATGTTTCTATCTATCTAATCTATGTGTGAAGCTCTATTCTGTCTGTTATAAATTGTCGGGTACAGATGCTGAATTGCCGGCCGGCTTTTTTAAAGAGACGGTGCATGAAAACCCTATTATTTTTTTTAATGAATCCTTTACACTAAATGACAAGTACAGTAAGCAACATTGTCACTGTACTTCATATATATGTGACTGACATGTTTCTATCTATCTAATCTATGTGTGAAGCTCTATTCTGTCTGTTATAAATTGTCGGGTACAGATGCTGAATTGCCGGCCGGCTTTTTTAAAGAGACGGTGCATGAAAACACTATTATTTTTTTTGATAAATCCTTTACACTAAATGACAAGTACAGTAATCAACACTGTCACTGTACTTCATATATATGTGACTGACATGTTTCTATCTATCTAATCTATGTGTGAGGCTTTATTCCTTCTTGTCTAAATTGTCGGGTACCGGTGTATGCCGCTGCTGAATTGCCGGCCGGCTTTTTTAAAGAAAGCGTCTTCTGAGCAGTTTGTCAGCTTTTGGACACCTTTGAAGGTGTTTTCTATGTGTTTCTATGTGTTTTTGTTTGCCTGCCATTGGTTTTAACGGTGTTCGACGGTGTTCTAAGGTGTTCGACGAACAGTTCGACGAACAGTTCCTCGAACATCCCGGTGTTCGACGAACCGAACCGAACCCGAACACTACGGGGGTGGCTCAACACTATTCAACACTACTGTGGGAAGATGAATGTAGTTTGTTCAAAATGTGAATCTATGAATTTTATCGAGGAAAAACCATCTGACAATCAGTTTACTCAATGCTGTCAAAAAGGAAAAGTGATGCTACCAAGATGTCACTACTCAGATCTGTTTGAGCAGTTGATGAAAGGAACGCATGAACACAGTAGAAATTTTATGGAAAATATCAGAAGTATCAACAGTTCTCATGCGTTTGCTTCATTTGGTGCCAACATTGCACCGCCCCCTGGATTCGGACCGCATTGTTTTAAAATTCATGGCCAGAACTACCACCGTACTGGAACACTTCACCCAGAACTAGGACAACCACCAACATTTGCACAATTATACATCTTTGATCCAAATGAGGCTACAGAACAAAGGATGAACCGAAAAGAAAATGAAAAGTGTAATGCAGAACTGATGAACCTAATTGCCGTACATTTACAAACAATCAGCCCATTTGCTGCCGCATATCGCATGCTAAAAGACGTTGAAGCTGAGGAGGAACAGAGAGCTATACAAAATGGGACGGAAATGCCTTCTATTATCATGGCCATTAAACAAGAACGTCAACAAGATCCCCGATGTTACAACAAACCATGTGTAAGTGAGGTCGCAGTTGTTTTTCAAAACGATGATGGAGAGCCTCCTTTTCAAAGAGATATATTAGTCCATCTTAAGCCAGACAAAAACAACCCTTTCGTTCCTAAAACACAACGGATTAGCATTTTGCACAGCAACGGTGATGCTCTTCTGTATCCGCTATTCTTTCCAAGCGGTGATCAAGGGTGGCATGAAAACCTACACCAGCAAGGAACTTCAAGAAGAATTACACAACTACAGTACTACAGTTTTCTTCTGTCTGTGTGAAAATACTTCAATCCTATTTTAAACGGTGGGAAACTGACACAACAGTACTTAGTAGACGCATACGTTAAAATTGAAGCAAATCGGCTCAATTTCATACGAAGAAATCAAAAACAACTTAAAGTTGAAGACTACTGCGTTCTTCAAGAACATTTGCAAAAACAATCCATTCAAAAAGGAATTCCAATTGGAAAAACAGTAATTCTCCCGTCGTCCTTTGAAGGTAGCCCCCGCAACATGCAACAGCGTTATCAAGATGCAATGGCAATAGTAACAAAGTATGGAAGACCTGACATTTTTTTAACAATGACCTGTAATCCTAAATGGCTGGAAATTACATAAAATCTACAACCCTGGCAGCAAGTTGAACACAGGCCGGACTTAGTTGCACGCGTATTTCGACTAAAACTCAGAAGCCTTTTTGAAGACATCAAAAAAGGCCTTTTTGGAACAGTCGTAGCAATGGTACATGTCATAGAGTTTCAGAAACGAGGTCTCCCACATGCGCATGTACTAATTATTTTAGACGCGGATTCCAAGTTTCGCACGGAGGATGAAATTGACAACATAGTGTGGGCTGAAATTCCTAACCAAGAAAAGTATCCTGAACTGTATAATATTGTAATCTGTAATATGGTTCATGGCCCATGCGGTGTAGCAAATCCAAAAAGTCCATGCATGGAAAACGGAAAGTGTACAAAAGGGTTTCCAAAGCAGTTGAAACGGCACACTGTTAAAGATTTGGACGGCTACCCATCCTACCGGAGACAACTGATTGATAACATTGTACACAACAAAAAGATTATAAATAACTCATGGATAGTTCCATACAACCCGTACTTATTAAAACGCTACAACTGTCACATCAACGTTGAAATCTGCGCTTCAATAAAAAGTGTTAAATATCTTTTCAAGTACATCTACAAGGGGCATGACAAAGCTAACGTCGAAATCCAACAAAAAACAGTCAATCACGATGAATCATCACGGTTTGTTGACTCAAGATATGTCAGTGCTCCAGAAGCTGCTTGGAGAATATTTGCATTTCCAATGCATTCACAGTCCCATGCCATTATACGTTTAGCTATTCATTTACCAAATCAACAGCAGCTTTATTTCTTTGAAAATGCTCAAGTCAAAGATGTCTCCAAAAATTTAAGCACAACGTCAACATTAATGGAATGGTTTTTGCTGAACCAACTTGACGAAAACGCAAGGCAGTATTTGTATCGAGAGATTCCAGAGCATTACGTTTGAAATAAAACTTGGAAGCCAAGACAACGAGGACTTAGCAGAATAATTGGACGCATGTATACTGTTAGTGTCAATGATCAAGAAAGATTTTGCCTTCGGCTGTTACTACTGCATGTCAAAGGAGCTAGAAGTTACGAAGATTTGAAAACAGTTAATGGAGTATTGCACGATACATTTAAAGCTGCAGCTTTGGCTTTAGGACTTCTATTGGATGATACTATGTGGACACTTACTTTAGAAGACGCAGTTACTCTACATATGCCTAAGAAACTTCGTGAATTGTTTGCCTACATTTGTGTCTTTGGACCGCCTACAAATCCGGCTCAACTTTGGACAAATTTCAAAGAACATATAATTGAAGATTACTGCTTATGTCTTCACAACAAAAGTGGAAATTGTCACAATTGCGAATCTTATGCCATGCAAGATGTCCAAAATATCCTACTACTGCATGGAAAAACATTTTCAGACTTTAATTTGCCACAGCCTGCAAGTCAAGTTGCACAAATTCAAGAGTATGACGAAGCTTATGAATTATTGTTGGCAACAGAGAAGAAAAACTTCTTAAATCAAGAACAACGGATTGCATATGACACTATTGTGAGCGCTGTAGAAAACCAAGCCGATCCAACGCCAAAATGTTTCTTTATTGACGGTCCTGGAGGCAGCGGTAAAACATACCTATATGAAGTTTTAATGCATCACGTTAGAGGGTTAGGAAAAGTCGTATTGCCATCAGCTACAACAGGTATTGCAGCAAACCTTTTAGGAGGAGGTCGCACTATGCATTCACTCTTTGGGATACCAGTTCCGGTCAATGAAATCTCCATTTCCAGAATCAAACAAGACACATTTGCAGGAAAACAGTTGAACAGTGCAAATCTTTTGATACTTGATGAGTGCACCATGGCGCCCACATATGCTTTGAGCTTAATTGACAGACTTCTGCGTGAGGTTATGACTACAAATATTGCTGAAAAAAATGAAATTCCTTTTGGAGGTAAAGTTTTTGTCCTTGGCGGAGATTTTAGGCAATGCCTTACAGTTGTACCGAATGGAACAAGAACAAATATTATTGAGTCAACCTTAAAAATGTCAGACCTTTGGAAAGAGTTTAATAAACTACAACTAATTAACAACATGCGATCTTCTGACCCAGAGTACAGCAACTGGCTTCTTAAACTTGGTAATGGTGAACTGAGCAATGAATATAACCTTGGAGAAGACATTATTGAAATACCAGAAGACATGTTGTGCACTGACTGCATCGTAAGTGATGTTTTTGGACAACGCGTTGAAATAGATGTAAACGACCAAAGCAGTGTTGAGAGGGCCTCTTCCTATGCAATTCTCTGTCCCAAGAACAATGACGTAGCTCTGCTAAATTCCCGTGTGATGGATAGAATGCCTGGAGAGTATAAATTATACAAAAGTGATGATTCGGTGGATGTCGACAATGAAGATGAACGAGAGCATTATCCAGTTGAATTTTTAAATAGTGTTACGCCATCAGGAATGCCATCCCAAAGACTACAACTTAAAGTTGGAGCAATCGTAATGTTGCTTCGGAATCTAAATACAAGAAATGGTCTATGTAATGGAACTCGCCTTATTGTTACTGGACTCCATTCCCACATAATTCAAGCAACAGTGATCACTGGATCTGCAAAAGGAGAGGAAGTGTTCATTCCATGCATTGATTTATGTCCTTCAGACACCGGTCTTCCATTTAGGCTTCGACGTCGACAGTTTCCAGTAAAACCAGCATTTGCCATGACAATAAACAAGTCACAAGGTCAAACTCTACACCGTGTTGGCATATATTTACCGGAGCCCGTTTTTGAACATGGACACTCTATGTTGCATTTTCAAGAGTTAAAATGAGATCCAATGTCAAGGTGCAAGTTTTGGATACGCATTTACAAGGAAAGTTGCTTAGAGATAGTCCAAAAGTATTCACCAAAAATGTTGTGTACAAAAATATTTTAGGTTGATATTGTTAATAAATAAATTCTAGGGTCGTACTTCTTTTGTCCAATGATTTATTGTAAAATATTGTTACATATTCATGGAATAGTTTATATATTTTGATCATCTGTTTAATAATTTTGTTCAGTTGTATTAAGTTCTATAACCAATAATAGTTAATAAAGTATTATTCTGTGTATTCATTGTATTATTGTTAAATCTTCATAGCGACATCTGCAGCATCTGCTACTAAAGTGAATGCAGATTTGTGCCTCTCCACGCACTTAGTCCCGGCGTGGAAAGCAGCGAATCTACAGACAGCAGCAAATCACAGCAGTATCTGAGAGCGCGTGCTGTGCCTCACATCCTGCGAGGAGCTGCTGAAAACAGGACAGACAGCGCTGGAGCAGAGAAAGGAAACAAGGGGAGGATTAGGGTTTAGTTTTTGAACTGTGCTGTAGAGATGGGGGAATGAGTAGGTCATACAAAACGAGGATAAGGGGGCCATACAAGCTAAGATGAGGAAGGCGTACAATCCAAGATAAGTCAGCCATACAAACCAGGATTAGAGGAATGACGCAGCCATACAAACCACATTGACAAACTGCGCTGTGGATGCTGGATGTGACACGATGAGGGATAACCCCGGCCACAGCCCGTCATTCACTGTGGTGCGCGGAACAGCAGACCCCCGGCTGCAGACGCAAATAATCGTGATGTAAACAGAAGCAAGATCCGGCTGCAGGCGGGAGAATTACGTGCTGGCTGTGCGTCATCAGCGATGTTGTCACAAGCAGGATTGACAACATGACGTAATGAAAAAAATTCATTAGGGGCACCGAGGGGATAAATTGTGAAGTTAATTAAAAGTAGTGCACAACCCATTTAAACACTGCTTCACTGCTTAGTGGCGCCCGGTCAGCCGCATGCATATTCTAGATTACCCGATGCATTAGAATCGGGCCACCATCTAGTATTACCATAAGTGTCATTAGATAGTATACAGTGTCAGTGTAAAGATAATACAGGGATCACCAGTGACATTATACACAGGAGCTCTGTATATAATGTCAGTGTACAGGTAATACAGGGATCACCAGTGACATTATACACAGGAGCTCTGTATATAATGTCAGTGTACAGGTAATACAGGGATCACCAGTGACATTATACACAGGAGCTCTGTATATAATGTCAGTGTAGAGGTAATACAGGGATCACCAGTGACATTATACACAGGAGCTCTGTATATAGTGGTCTGGGCAAAGTGCGGCACAACCGAGACAGCCATTGCCTGCTCGTCGCACTGCTCGTCGCACTGCACGCTCCGCTGCCTTTCTGTCACCGCTATGTGCATCCTCAGGATGCAGACAGCAGTGACTGCATTGGTGGAAGATGGCGCCGCTGGCCCCTTCTTCCACCAATCACCAAGTGAGACAGCTGATGCGATGACATTATGTCATCGCGACAGCTCAGCTGAGCAGTGCACTGCGGACGGGAGCAGAGAGAGGCACAGCACCAGGGGAACGGGAGCGTGGTGAGTTGCTGGTGTTTTTTTTCATGGCTATGGGGGTCAGTTGCAGGACATGGGGAGGCCATGGGGGTCAGTTGCAGGCCATGGGGGGTCAGTTGCTGCACATGGGGGTCAGTTGCAGGACATGGGGAGGCCATGAGGGTCAGTTGCTGTACATGGGGGTCTCCTGCTGGACATGGGGAGGTGGCCATGGGGTTCTCCTGCTGGACATGGAGAGGTGGCCATGGGGGTCTCCTGCTGGACAAGGGGAGGTGGCCATGGGGGTCTCCTACTGGACACGTGGTGGTGGCCATGGGGGTCTCCTGCTGGACACCTGGAGGTGGCCATGGGGATCAGTTTCTGGACACGGGGAGGTGGCCATGGGGGGTCTCCTGCTGGACATGGGGAGATGGCCATGGGGATCTCCTGCTGGACGTGGGGAGGTGGCCATGATGGTCTCCTATTCGACATGGGGAGATGGCTATGGGGGTCCTCTGCTGGACATGGGAAGGTGGCCATGGGGTCTCCTGCTGGACATGGGAAAGTGGCCATGGGGTCTTCTGCTGGACAAGGAAAGGTGGCCATGGGGGGTCTCTTGCTTGACATGGGGAGGCTGTGTGGAGCCTCTTACGGTATATAGGGGGCTGTGTGTGTACTCAAACGGTATATAGGGGATGTCAGCATACTTAATTCTGCTCAATATTAAGTGATACAATTAATAAAGTAATTATAATTAATATCTTACTATTAATATTGAGCAGTTAATATCAGCCTGCTGGTTCGGCCTTCCAAAACAGTCACGGTCTCTCATATGGCCTCTCTGGAAAATTAATTGCCTGCCCCTGGTGTACAGGGATCACCTGTGACATTATACACAGGAGCTCTGTATATAGTGTATAATGTACAGGTAATATAGTGATCACTGGTGACATTATACACAGGAGCACTATATATACTGTACAGGGATCACAAGTGACATTATACATAGGAACTCTGCATATAGTGTCAGTTTACCGGTAATTCAAGGATCAACAGCGACATTATACACAGGAGCCCTGTATATAGTGTACAGGTAATACAGTGATCACTAGTGACATTATTCACAGGCGCTCTGTAAATAGTGTACAGGTAATACAGGGATCACCAGTTGCATTATACATAGACGCTCTGTATATAGTGTACAGGTAATACAGTGATCACTAGTGACATTATACACATGAGCTCTGTGGTCCGAGCCCGTCCTCTTTGCTTCTGCTCACTGGGCCTCATACACCAGTAAGGGCAGTAATGTGCTGATGGCAGCCCTGCACTTGAACACTGCCTCAGCGTTTCATTTTATTACATTTTTTATTGGATTAATATAGAAAAAATATCAATCACGCCAGTTTTTTAAACCATTTACCAATCCCCGTAAATAATCTGATCGCTGTGTTGTGTTGTTGGTCGTTAGGATTACAGAGACACCAAATATGTCTGTTATTTGCTGATTTGTGATGTTTATTACTTTTTAATAAATTAAAACTGACATTATTGTAATTGTTTTTCATTATGTTTCAGTAATTAACCAGATCACACCATTATGGCTTAATAATCCTAATAAATTTAAACTACGTCTATCTGTAATGATCTGAGCACAAAGTAGGAATCCGTTTACGCATAAGGATCATATGGCAGGATCAGATAAGTTATGTTAACTTAAAGATCTAATTCCCCTTCCAACCACTAGAGGTCGCTATAGGGATTCCCAATATTATTCTATTGAGCTGCCTGCTCAGTTAGAAATGACTGCGCTGAAGTAATCACTGAATGAAGAACTAAATGCAAGCGGCGTCTCACGTGTTAGTGGAGCCGCTGTCCTTGTGGATAGGAGCGTGTGCAGCGGTGTATTAGCACAGCTCCTACCGTGGATAACGCTGCACACAGTCAGATATCACCAGAGGGGATTATACAGGCTGTCATTGAAGCGCAATGTCAGTATGCGGCAGACCACATGAATGTTTCACAGGAGACGCTGCACTCATTGATTTACAGTGTGCACGGCGGTATTTATTCATTGCGTCTGACATAACTTGCATTTGCCTGTATGATCTGAATAACGACAGTGTGTGTCTGCCAAAGGGCTGTCGAGGAAGAAGTTCCTTCCATATCTATATACTTGACCTAACTCAGTTTAGGCTGGCTATCCCTAAAACCTGAGACATGTTTCGCCAGTATATGTCGGCTTTATCTAAGGGCCCAGCCTCCACACTCATACGTTCCTCACCCAATCGCCTCCAAGACTTCTCCCGAGTGTCCCCCCATCCTCTGGAATTCTGTGTCCCCCCACACATCACTATCTGCCACACTCAGACCCTTCAGACGGAACTTGAAATCCCACCTCTTCAGGACGGCTACAGCCTGCAATGACCCCGCTGCCACCTCACCACCACCGGAGCTGCCGCAACCCCCTACCCGACTGTCTCCTTCCCCACTATCCTGTATACTGTAAGCCCCCAAGGGCAGGGTCCTCTCCTTTCTCTACCAGTCTGTCATTGTTAGTTTGTTCACCGAGTTTAATATTTGCATCCTGTATGTAACCCCTTCTCATGTACAGCACCATGGAATTACTGCTGCTCTAAACATTAATAATAATAATAGTAATATTACTTTTTATATTTAATACAAATTGTTATATGGAAAAAAACATTGAACAAAGAAAAACCTGATTTATACATAGATCATTGTCTGGTGACGGCTTCACCATAACCTTATTATAACGGGAATTGCTGAGTATCAGTGATTCATGTTCTCTCCTGAAGATTTAGAGCTGGAGCGGCCTCTGCTGGTAACACCCAGTACTGCACAGTAGATGGAAGCATTTTCTTAGTTCTGCCAGTAGGTGTCAGTAGCGCTCAGTGTCACAGAGAGATCAGGAGACAGAAAAGCAGAATCTGGGGAAATAGTGACCTTGGGATTTTCCGTTTTTGCATTTTCGTTTTTTGCTCCCCTTGTTCCCAGAGCCATAGCGTTTTTATTTTTTTGTCAATATGGCCATGTGAGGGCTTATTTTTTGCGGGACGAGCTGTTCTTTTAAACGCTATTCCTGGTTTTACCATATCGTGTACAGTAAAAAAATTCCAAGTGCTGTAAAATTGAAAAAAAAATGCAATTCCAGTTGTTTTTTTTTTCTTTCTACTTTCACTGGATGCTAAAACTGACCTGCCCTTATTATTCTCCATGTCATTACGAGTTTGTAGATACCAAACATGTATAGGTTCTTTTTTATTTAAGTGGTGAAAAAAAAATCCAAAGTTTGCTAAAAAAAATAATAAAAAAAAATGGCGCCATTTTCAGAGACCTGTAGCATCTCCATTTTTCGGGATCTGGGGCCGGGTGAGGGCTTATTTTTTGCGCGTTGAGCTGACGTTTTTATTAATACAATTTTGGGGTAGATGCGATGTTTTGATCGTCCGTTATTGCATTTTATTGCAATGTTGCGGCAACCAAAAAAACGTAATTCTGGCTTTTGGAATTTTTTTCTCGATACGCTGTTTACCGATCGGATTAATTATTTTTTTATATTGATAGATCGGGTGATTCTGAACACGTCGATACCAAATATGCGTATGTGGGGTTTTGTTTTTTATTATTTTATTTTGAATGGGGCAAAAGGGGGGTGATTTAAACTTTTATATTTTTTTAATATTTTTAAAAACATTTTTTTTCCAACTTTCTGCATGCTTAAATAGTCTCCATAGGAGACTAGAAGCAGCAACTACCTCATCGCCTCTGCTACATAGAGGCGATGAGCAGATCACCTCTATGTAGTAAAAATGCTCCTGTATTATGAGCGCCGACCGCTAGGTGGTGCTCATAGTAATCTTTACATGACAACCACTGGAGTCTGCTGCAGACCCAGGGTTGTCATGACCACGCACCGGTGACCCGCGATCATGTGACGGGGTCACCGATGGGCGGGCTAATGCTGCGCTACCGGCGCGGCGATGTTAAATGCCGCTGTCAGAGATTGACAGCGGCATTTAACATGTTAATAGCCGCGGGTGGATCGCGATTCCACCCGGATGTTGCGGGCACATGTCAGCTGTAATAATCAGCTAACATGTGTCTGGTTCAGTGCGGGCTGAGCGCCGGAGCCGTCACTGACCCGGGGGTGATGGCCTGGGGCGTACTAATACGCCCTGGGCCTGTAAGGGGTTAAATATATACATTTTTGTGTTTTCATCTTCAAACCAACAATCTAATAATATTTGTTCCAGATGTGACTGAGGGTTAATAATGATCTCCCGATATAAAATTCTTATTTGCTATTTGTATATAAAGTCTGTGTCACGATGTGTTGTCCAGGCTGCTCTACACTGGCTATTCACAGGCGCGGTCCCACTACTGATTGGTACGGGGGTTTTGACCTGCTCTGTTTCCGACCTGGGCCGGTTCACCCCTCATTAGAGCAACCTGGTAGCTCTGAGCTCCCCCAGAGTCACCATATTGATGCTGAACTTAGTGCGGACACCCGATTGACATAGCACAGGGCAGCGCAGAACTCCTGGACTCAAGCGATCCACCAGCCTCAGCCTCCCAAGTAGCTGGGATTACAGGCACGCACCACCGCACCCGGCAATG
The DNA here is from genome assembly GCF_046119375.1 of Phyllobates terribilis. Taxonomy (NCBI): domain Eukaryota; kingdom Metazoa; phylum Chordata; class Amphibia; order Anura; family Dendrobatidae; genus Phyllobates; species Phyllobates terribilis. Next base: position 181,129,907 of record NW_027362770.1, read on the forward strand.
CTGAGTGCTGCTATTAATGACTAGAGGCTGCAGGAGCGGTGACGTCACCGGGAATCACAGCGCCATCTAGTGTCTGCTGGATGAAACTGCTATACACTCAGTTATATATGTGTCAGTGAACACCTGCAAGTATGTGTTAGAGGTGTTGGAGGCTTCTGACAAATCACACACACAAATGTGATCAGAGCCTTATTTTTGCAGTTTGGTTCCGGTACCAGATCCATGTTCTAGGCTTGGTTATGTTTCTGCTGTTTATAAATCTCAGGTTCACCGCAGCAAATCGGATACGTATTTACAATAGGATCTATGGATCTCTGCCACTACTGTGCCGTGCGCCCTGTATACCCCAACTGAGCGCAGGACTCCTGGGGGGCACAGTCCACATCATGACGGGGAGGTTTTTACATTTTTGTAGATTCATTTTAATTCCCTTCTTCTAAGAGAAATTAGCATATAAAGTGGATATAAAACGTAACTTTTTTTAGTATTTGCTGATGCCATTTTTTCTGACCATTGTCAGTTTATGATCCCATACAGGGACACGGGCAATTTTCTCAGTTTTATGGGTTCTATGTATTTATTATGTGTACTCTCAATATTTTGTATTGAGGATTGCCAGTTTTTATCTTATGATAGTAAAAGTTTTATATCCACCTTATATGCTAATTTGTCTTGACTTGTGGATTTGGCAAGGTAGGGATTTTGTACATATCCCCTCCCTTACTTCATTCTTGCTCTATTCCTTCTTCTAGGAGCCAAAACTGTGTAATTTTCCTATCACCTTATCCATGTGAGGACTTGTTTTTTGAGACACGAATTGTAGTTTTGAGCGAAACCATTAATTTTACCATATAATAAATGTACTGAAAAAGGAAATAAAAAAAATCCAAAGGGGCGACCTACATTGTTATTTGTGTTTTATTTTTTAAGGTGTTCGTTGTGCGGTAAAGATGATCTGACAACATAATTCTACCGTTCCATAAGACTGTGATAGTGATTGACCGAACTACCAATATATTCTTATATTTTAGTAATTAAAAAAATTCTGAATTTTGTGAAAATTAAAATTCATTTTGTGTCGCTACTTTCTGAGACAGGTCACATTTTTATATTAATGAACCTGTGTGAGAGTTTTTTTGTGCACTGAGCTGCAGTTTTTATTGATATTTTGGTGAAATCCATGAGAAGTTATGATTGCCTTTAATTGTATGTTTTTAGGAAGTCCAGGAAGCAAAAAACAGAAATTCTGCCATTTTAATTTTTTTCTTTTTCAGCTTTTTTAACATTACAGTTACAGATGTGGCGATACAAAACATATGTAGAAAACATGCTGATAGGTTCACTGTGAAGGGGAATTTCTCAGACATTTATGACATGGATATGCACGGCCAGGAGCAGACATACCGCCAGTGCAGCGGAGATGGAGGGGGACCCTTTCAGGGCTGTAATAATGAGGGCAATATGGCCTGTTACTCGGAGCCCGAGGCTCTGGGGGCCCATGACCAGATTGTCCTCATTATATGCAGTGTGCTGGGCAGAGAGAAATCCTACAGCGGACCAGCAAGAATCCGTCCCAGCTTCCAGCCCGGCGCAACTGACACAGGCACGTGAGGCTTGATAACATTAGCACACCGCGCGTTCCTAGGTCATTTAGAAAGTTGCCAGCAAGAAAGAAAAAGCGCTGCGGGGGGACGGACGGATAGTTAAGTGTTTATTTTTTTCCCAGTACACGTGGAGAGGACGATGTGGGGCAGAGGACACTATGATGAGTGTAGGGCAGGGGACACTATGATGGGTGTGGGGCAGAGGACACTTTGATGGGTGAGGATCAGGGGACACTATGATGGGTGTTGGGGAGAGGACACTATGATGGGTGTTGGGGAGAGGACACTATGAGGGATGTGGGGCAGAGGACACTATGAGAGATGTGGGGGAGATGACACTATGAGGGATGTGGGGCAGAGGACACTATGAGAGATGTGGGGGAGATGACACTATGATGGGTGTTGGGCAGAGGACACTATGATGGGTGTTGGGGAGAGGACACTATGAGGGATGTGGGGGAGAGGACAACGAGGGGGCAGGGGATTGGGATGGGAGTAAGTGGGACTTATAATTGATTTATGAATAGGGGTAGGGAGAGGAGGATGTTAGATATACATTTAAAATGAATAGGGTAGTGGAGGAGGGTGCTAAGGACTTAAAATGTATTGGGGAGTGGTAGAGGAGGGGGTGAGGTGCATAGGACACTTTATAATGAATTGAAAGGTGGGAGAAGAGGCTATCAGTGACTTGGACTGAAATGGAAGGTGGCGGAGGATGTTAAAAGGTTATTCCCCTGAGATAACAGACATAGCGAATCAGAAAAAACTATACTACATTTCTAATTGGAGGTATTTGCTAATATTATTATTATTATTATTACACCTACTACATATTAGCATAGGATCTTGGAGATGGGAATACCCCTTTAAGTACCTGATAATGTCTTCTCCCACCCCCAAATTCATTATGATGCTATCAAGAACTTAAAACGAATTGGGAGGGGCACAGGACAAGGAACAAGTCTATGTGCACATGTTCTGGATTTGCAGGATAAAATTCTGCTGCATATCCTAATGTGTTGGCAGGAAGAATGCTGCATAAAATATATTTTTTGACATGCTTTTGTTGCGTATTTTCCCCATTAGTTAACATGAGTGAAAAACGCTGCAAGAATTGACATTATGCAGATTTTATTCTGCTGCAAATCTGCAAGAAAAAAATAAGCAACATGTGCATGAGACTTCTGGGATCCCATTCACTTTGATTGTACTGTGAAACCTTGTATATTTTACAAGTGCACATAGCCTTACAGTTAATTGGGGAGAGTCACAGAGACTGAATAATTTATATTTATTGGGCGGAGGAGATTATAGTTAACTAGATGGTGGCCCGATTCTAACGCATCGTGTATTTTAGAATATGTATGCGGCCGACCGGGCGCAATTAGCAGAGCAGTGTTTAAATTTGGCGCCAAAAATGCTAATTGGTCGCGGCCGGCAATCGCGACCAATCAGCAGAACGGTTTTTAAATTTGGCGCCAATAATGGTGATTGGTCACGGCCGCGACCAATCAGCAGAGCGGTGTTTAAATGTGGCGCCAATAATGCTGATTATTCGTGACCGGTAACCGTGGCCAATCAGCGTAGAGGTGTTTAAATTTGGCGCCAATATCGCTGATTGGTCATGGCCGGTGGTTGCGACTAATCAGCAGAGCGAGGTTTCAATTTGGCGCCAATAATGCTGATTGGTCGCGGCCGGTGACCGCGACCAATCAGTAGAGCAGAGCGGTGTTTAAATTTGGCGCCAATATTGCTGATTGGTCGCGGCCAGCGTCCCCGACTAATCAGCAGAGCAGTGTTTAAATTTGGTGCCAATACTGCTGATTGGTCGAGTCTGGCGTCCGCGACCAATCAGCAGAGCGTTAATAAATTTGGCGCCAATTTCGCTGATTGGTCACGGCTGGCGGTTGCAACCAATCAGCAGAGCGTTGATTAAATTTGGCGCCAATCTCGCTGATTGGTAGCGGACACCAGATGCGACCAATCAGCAGAGCGTTGTTTAAATTTGGCGCCAATGTAGCTGATTGGTCGCGGCTGGAGTCCGCGACCAATCAGCAGAGCATTGTTTAAATTTGGCGCCAATCTCGCTGATTGGGCGCGGCTGGCGTCCGCGACCAGTCAGCACAGCAGTGTTTAAATGTGGCGTCAAGATTGGTGATTGGTCGCGGCCGCTATTTAAATGTGGCGACCAAATCGGTGATTGGTCGCGGGCAGCAGCCGCGACCAATCAGCACAGCGGTGTTTAAATTTTGCGCCAAGATCACTGATTGGTCGGGTGCGGAGTACGCGACCAATCAGCGAATCGTATTGGTGAGGACCGGGGAGCGGAATCGTATTGGTGAGGATCGGGGAGCGGCGCTGCCTGTGCGGCTACTTCCGCTACGAGAACCCGGGACATGAGCGGGCGCTCGCAACAGAAGTATCCCGACCGGCAGCGCCGCGCCCCGGTCCTCCCTTGACACCCTAGCCGCTGATCTCCCGACAGTAGCCGCATGGTGTTACTAAGGTCCGGACATTTGTGTTCAAAATCGCTGATTGGTCGCGGGCGCAGCAGTGTTTAAATGTGGCGCCCAAATCGGTGATTGGTCGCGGGCAGCAATCACTGATCTTGCCGCAAAAGTTAAACATCGCTGTGCTGATTGGTCGCGGACGCTGCCCGCGACCAATCACCGATTTGGGCGCCACATTTAAACACTGCTGTGCTGATTGGTCGCGGACGCTGCCGCGACCAATCACCGATTTGGGTGGCACATTTAAATAGCGGCCGCGACCAATCACCGATCTTGCAGACACATTTAAACACCGCTGTGCTGATTGGACGCGGACGCTATTTAAATGTGGCGCCCAAATCGGTGCTTGGTCGCGGGCAGCGGCCGCGACCAATCAGCACAGCGGTGTTTAACTTTTGGGCCAAGATCAGTGATTGATCGCGGCGAGAGATCGCGACCAATCAGCGAATCGTATTGGTGAGGACCGGGGAGCAGTGCTGCCTGTGCGGCTACTTCCGCAGCGAGAACCCGGGACATGAGCGGGCGCTCGCAGCAGAAGTTTTCCGACCCGCAGCGCCGCTCCCTGGTCCTCCTTTGACACCCTAGCCGCATGGATGTCAGAGCCGCTGCCTGTGCGGCTACTTCCGCTGCGATAACCCGGGACATGAGCGGGCACTTGCAGCAGAAGTATCCCGACCAGCAGAGCCGCTCCCCGATCCTCCCTTGACACCCTAGCCGCATGGAGGTCAGCGGCGCCGGCGGTCGGGAGATGAGCGCCTCGTGCCGGGCATCTCCCGGCTGCATCGCCGCTGAGCTCCGTCCCGCAGATGAGCCGCTAACGGCCGCCATCTTTTTTCAGAAATCCCGCTGCGCTGATTGGCTGCTGCCGGACCAATGAGCGACGCGGGATTTCCTGGACAGACAGACAGACAGACAGACGGGATAAGACGATTATATATATATACTAGACTAGATGGTGGCCCTATTCTAATGCATCGGGTATTCTAGAATAGGTATGCATCCGACAGGGCGCAAGCAGCAGAGCGGTGTTTACATTTGGCGCCAAAATCGCTGATTGCTCGAGGTCGGCAACCGCGACCAATCAGCAAAGCGGTGTTAAAATTTGGCGCCAATGATGCTGATTGGTCACGGCCGGCGGTCGCGACTAATCAGCAGAGCGGGGTTTAAATTTGGCGGCAATAATGCTAATTGGTCGCGGCCAGCGAACGCGACCAATCAGCAGAGCGTTATTTAAATTTGGCGCCAATAATGGTAATTGGTCACGGGCGCGACTAATCAGCAGAGCGGTGTTTAAATTTGTCGCCAATAATGCTGGTTATTCGTGACCGGTAACCGCGACCAATGAGCAGAGCGATGCTTAAATTTGGCGCCAATATCGCTGATTTGTCACGGCCGGTGGTTGCGACTAATCAGCAGAGCGAGGTTTAAATTTGGCGCCAATACTGCTGATTGGTCGCGGCCGGCGACCGCGACCAATCAGCAGAGTGGTGTTCAAATTTGGCGCCAATATTAATGATTGGTCGCGGCCGTAGACCGCGACTAATCAGCAGAGCGGGGTTTAAATTTGGCGGCAATTCTGCTTATTGGTCGCGGCCGGCGACCGCGACCAATCAGCAGAGCGGTGTTTCAAATTGGCACCAAAATCGCTGATTGGTCGCGGCTGGCCACCGCAACCAATCAGCAGAGCGGGGTTTAAATTTGCCGCCCATATCGCTGATTGGTCGCGGCTGGCAGCTGCGACCAATCAGCAGAGCGTTGTTTAAATTTGGCGCCAGTCTCGCTGATTGGTCGCGTCTGGCGTCAGCGACCAATCAGCAGAGCGTTGTTTAAATTTGGCGCCAATCTCGCTGATTGGTAGCGGTCGGCAGCGGCCCGGGAGCGGCGCTGCTTGTGCGGCTCCGTATTAGCGAGGACCGGGGAGCGGCGCTGCCTGTGCGGCTCCTTCTGCTGCGAGAAGCGGGGAGATGAGCTGCAGCTCGCAGCAGAAGCATCCCGACCGGCGGCGCCGCTCCCCGGTCCTCCGTTCACACTTGCTGTCGGGAGATCAGCGGACCAAGCCGCTGATCTTCCGACGTTAGCCGCATGGAGGTCAGCGGCGCCGGTCGGGGTAGTTGTGCTGCTAGCGCCGCTGATCTCCCCGCTGCATCGCCGCTGAGCTCCGTCCGCCAGATGAGCCTCTAACGGCCGCCATCTTTTTTCAGAAATCCCGCGGCGCTGATTGGCCGCTGCCGGACCAATGAGCGACGCGGAATTTCCAGACAGACAGATAGACAGACAGACAGACAGACGGGATAAGACAATTGTATAGTAGACTAGATGGTGGCCCGATTCTAATGCATCGGGTAATCTAGAATATGTATGCGGCCGACCGGGCGCAATCAGCAAAACGGTGTTTAAATTTGGCGGCAATATCGGTGATTGGTCACGGGTGGCGGCCGCGACCAATCAGCGAACTGTGTTAGTGAGGACCGGAGAGCTTGTTTAAATTTGGCGATAAAATCGAACAATCAGCAGAGCGTTGTTTAAATTTGGCGGCAATCTCGCGGATTGGTCTCGGCCCGCCGACGTCCGGGACCAATGAGCAGAGCGGTGTTTAAATTTGGCGCCAAAATCGCTGATTAGTAGCGGTCGCTGGCGGCCACGACCAATAAGCACAGAGGTGTTTACATTTGGCGCCAATCTCGCTGATTGGTCGCGGTCGGCCGGCGGCCGCGACCAATCAGCAGAGCGGCGTTTAAATTTGCAGTCTATATCGCTGATTGGTCGCGGCCGGTCACCGCGACCAATCAGCAGAGCTGCGTTTAAATGTGCCGCCCATCTCGCTGATTGGTCGCGGCCGGCCACCGCGATCAGTCAGCAGAGCGGCGTTTAAATTTGCCACCCATCTCGCTGATTGGTCGCGGTCGGCCACCGCGACCAATCAGCAGAGCTGCGTTTAAATTTGCCGGCGATATTGCTGATTGGTCGTGGTGGCCGGCCGCGATTAATCAGCAGAGCGGCGTCTAAATTTGCCGCCCATCTCGCTGATTGGTCGCGGTGGCCGGCCGCGATTAATCAGCAGAGCGGCATTTAAATTTGCCGGACATCTCGCTGATTGGTCGCGGCCGGCCACCGCGACCAATCAGCAGACCGGCGTTTAAATTTACCGCCCTTCTCTCTGATTGGTCGCGGGCCGGCCAACTCAACCAATCAGCAGAGCGGCGTTTAAATTTGCCGCCCATCTCGCTGATTGGTCGCGGCCGGCTACGGCGACCAATCAGCACAGCGGCGTTTAAATTTGCCGCCCATCTCGCTGATTGGTCGCGGTGGCCGGCTGCGACCAATCAGCAGAGCGGCGTTTAAATTTGCTGCCCATCTCGCTGATTGGTCGCGGTAGCCGGCCGCGACGAATCAGCAGAGCGGCGTTTATATTTGCCGCCCATCTCGTTCATTGGTCGCGGCCGGCAGAGCGTTGTTTAAATTTGGCGCCAATCTCGCAGATTGGACCCGTCTGGCGTCCGCGACCAATCAGCAGAGCGCTCATCTCCCGGCTGCATCGCTGCTGAGCTCCGTCCCGCAGATGAGCCGCTAACGGCCGCCATCTTTTTTCAGAAATCCCGCGGCGCTGATTGGCCGCTGCCGGACCAATGAGCGACGTGGGATTTCCTGGACAGACAGAAAGACAGAGAGACAGACAGACGGGATAAGACGATTATATATATAGACTAGATGGTGGCCCGATTCTAATGCATCGGGTAATCTAGAATATGCATGCGGCTGACCGGGCGCCACTAAGCAGTGAAGCAGTGTTTAAATGGGTTGTGCACTACTTTTAATTAACTTCACAATTTATCCCCTCGGTGCCCCTAATGAATTTTTTTCATTACGTCATGTTGTCAATCCTGCTTGTGACAACATCGCTGACGACGCACAGCCAGCACGTAATTCTCCCGCCTGCAGCCGGATCTTGCTTCTGTTTACATCACGATTATTTGCGTCTGCAGCCGGGGGTCTGCTGTTCCGCGCACCACAGTGAATGACGGGCTGTGGCCGGGGTTATCCCTCATCGTGTCACATCCAGCATCCACAGCGCGGTTTGTCAATGTGGTTTGTATGGCTGCGTCATTCCTCTAATCCTGGTTTGTATGGTTGACTTATTTTGGATTGTACGCATTCCTCATCTTAGCTTGTATGGCCCCCTTATCCTCGTTTTGTATGACCTACTCATTCCCCCATCTCTACAGCACAGTTCAAAAACTAAACCCTAATCCTCCCCTTGTTTCCTTTTCTCTGCTCCAGCGCTGTCTGTCCTGTTTTCAGCAGCTCCTCGCAGGATGTGAGGCACAGCACGCGCTCTCAGATACTGCTGTGATTAGCTGCTGTCTGTAGATTCGCTGCTTTCCACGCCGGGACTAAGTGCGTGGAGAGGCACAAATCTGCATTCACTTTAGTAGCAGATGCTGCAGATGTCGCTATGAAGATTTAACAATAATACAATGAATACACAGAATAATACTTTATTAACTATTATTGGTTATAGAACTTAATACAACTGAACAAAATTATTAAACAGATGATCAAAATATATAAACTATTCCATGAATATGTAACAATATTTTACAATAAATCATCGGACAAAAGAAGTACGACCCTAGAATTTATTTATTAACAATATCAACCTAAAATATTTTTGTACACAACATTTTTGGTGAATACTTTTGGACTATCTGGAAGCAACTTTCCTTGTAAATGGGTATCCAAAACTTGCACCTTGACATTGGATCTCATTTTAACTCTTGAAAATGCAACATAGAGTTGTCCATGTCCAAAAACGGACTCCGGTAAATATATGCCAACACGGTGTAGAGTTTGACCTTGTGACTTGTTTATTGTCATGGCAAATGCTGGTTTTACTGGAAACTGTCGACGTCGAAGCCTAAATGGAAGACCGGTGTCTGAAGGACATAAATCAATGCATGGAATGAACACTTCCTCTCCTTTTGCAGATCCAGTGATCACTGTTGCTTGAATTATGTGGGAATGGAGTCCAGTAACAATAAGGCGAGTTCCATTACATAGACCATTTCTTGTATTTAGATTCCGAAGCAACATTACGATTGCTCCAACTTTAAGTTGTAGTCTTTGGGATGGCATTCCTGATGGCGTAACACTATTTAAAAATTCAACTGGATAATGCTCTCGTTCATCTTCATTGTCGACATCCACCGAATCATCACTTCTGTACAATTTATACTCTCCAGGCATTCTATCCATCACACGGGAATTTAGCAGAGCTACGTCATCGTTCTTGGAACAGAGAATTGCATAGGAAGAGGCCCTCTCAACACTGCTTTGGTCGTTCACATCTATTTCAACGCGTTGTCCAAAAACATCACTTACGATGCAGTCAGTGCACAACATGTCTTCTGGTATTTCAATAATGTCTTCTCCAAGGTTATATTCATTGCTAAGTTCACCATTACCAAGTTTAAGAAGCCAGTTGCTGTACTCTGGGTCAGAAGATCGCATGTTGTTAATTAGTTGTAGTTTATTAAACTCTTTCCAAAGGTCTGACATTTTTAAGGTGGACTCGATAATATTTGTTCTTGTTCCATTTGGTACAACTGGAAGGCATTGCCTAAAATCTCCGCCAAGGACAAAAACTTTACCTCCAAAAGGAATTTCATTTTTTTCAACAATATTTGTAGTCATAACTTCACGCAGAAGTTTGTCAATTAAGCTCAAAGCATATTTGGGCGCCATGGTGCACTCATCAAGTATCAAAAGATTTGCACTGTTCAACTGTTTTCCTGCAAATGTGTCTTGTTTGATTCTGGAAACGGAGATTTCATTGACCGGAATTGGTATCCCAAAGAGTGAATGCATAGTGCGACCTCCTCTTAAAAGGTTTGCTGCAATACCTGTTGTAGCCGATGGCAATACGACTTTTCCTAACCCTCTAACGTGATGCATTAAAACTTCATAGAGGTATGTTTTACCGCTGCCTCCAGGACCGTCAATAAAGAAACATTTTGGCGTTGGATCGGCTTGGTTTTCTACAGCGCTCACAATAGTGTCATATGCAATCCGTTGTTCTTTATTTAAGGAGTTTTTCTTCTCTGTTGCCATCAATAATTCATAAGCTTCGTCATACTCTTGAATTTGTGCAACTTGACTTGCAGGCTGTGGCAAACTAAAGTCTGAAAACGTTTTTCCATGCAGTAGTAGGATATTTTGGACATCTTGCATGGCATAAGATTCGCAATTGTGACAATTTCCACTTTTGTTGTGAAGACGTAAGCAGTATTCTTCAATTATATGTTCTTTGAAATTTGTCCAAAGTTGAGCCGGATTTGTAGGCGGTCCAAAGACACAAATGTAGGCAAACAATTCACAAAGTTTCTTAGGCATATGTAGGGTAACTGCGTCTTCTAAAGTAAGTGTCCACATAGTATCATCCAATAGAAGTCCTAAAGTCAAAACTGCAGCTTTAAATGTATCGTGCAATACTCCATTAACTGTTTTCAAATCTTCGTAACTTCTAGCTCCTTTGACATGCAGTAGTAACAGCCGAAGGCAATATCTTTCTTGATCCTTGACACTAACAGTATACATGCGTCCAATTATTCTGCTAAGTCCTCGTTGTCTTGGCTTCCAAGTTTTATTCCAAACGTAATGTTCTGGAATCTCTCGATACAAATACTGCCTTGCGTTTTCGTCACGTTGGTTCAGCAAAAACCATTCCATTAATGTAGACGTTGTGCTTAAATTTTTGGAGACATCTTCGACTTGAGCATTTTCAAAGAAATAAAGCTGCTGTTGATTTGGTAAATGAATAGCTAAACGTATAATGGCATGGGACTGTGAATGCATTGGAAATGCAAATATTCTCCAAGCAGCTTCTGGAGCACTGACATATCTTGAGTCAACAAACCGTGATGATTCATACTGATTGACTGTTTTTTGTTGGATTTGGACGTTAGCTTTGTCATGCCCCTTGTAGATGTACTTGAAAAGATATTTAACACTTTTTATTGAAGCGCAGATTTCCACGTTGATGTGACAGCTGTAGCGTTTTAATAAGTACGGGTTGTATGGAACTATCCATGAGTTATTTATAATCTTTTTGCTGTGTACAATGTTATCAATCAGTTGTCTCCGGTAGGATGGGTAGCCGTTCAAATCTTTAACAGTGTGCTGTTTCAACTGCTTTGGAAACCCTTTTGTACACTTTCCGTTTTCCATGCATGGACTTTTTGGATTTGCTACACCGCATGGGCCATGAACCATATTACAGATTACATTATTATACAATTCAGGATACTTTTCTTGGTTAGGAATTTCAGCCCACACTATGTTGTCAATTTCGTCCTCCGTGCGAAACTTGGAATCCACGTCTAAAATAATTAGTATATGCGCATGTGGGAGACCTCGTTTCTGAAACTCTGTGACGTGTACCATTGCTATGACTGTTCCAAAAAGGCCTTTTGTGAAGTCTTTAAAAAGGCTGCTGAGTTTTAGTCGAAATACGCGTGCAACTAAGTCCAGCCTGTGTTCAAGTTGCTGCCAGGGTGGTAGATTTTCTGTATTTTCTGGCCATTTAGGATTACAAGTCATTGTTAAAAAAATGTCAGGTCTTCCATACTTTGTTACTATTGCCATTGCATCTTGATAACGCTGTTGCATGTTGTGGGGGCTACCTTCAAAGGACGACAGGAGAATTACTGTTTTTCCAATTGGAATTCCTTTTTGAATGGATTGTTTTTGCAAATGTTCTTGAAGAACGCAGTAGTCTTCAACTTTAAGTTGTTTTTGGTTCCTTCGTATGAAATTGAGCCGATTTGCTTCAATTTTAATGCATGTGTCTACTAAGTACTGTTGTGTCAGTTTCCCACCGTTTAAAATAGGATTGAAGTAATTTTGCACAGACAGAAGAAAACTGTAGTACTGTAGTTGTGTAATTCTTCTTGAAGTTCCTTGCTGGTGTAGGTTTTCATGCCACACTTGATCACCGTTTGTAAAGAATAGCGGATACAGAAGAGCATCAAGGTTGCTGTGCAAAATGCTAATCCGTTGTGTTTTAGGAACGAAAGGGTTGTTTTTGTCTGGCTTAAGATGGACTAATATATCTCTTTGAAAAAGAGGCTCTCCATCATCGTTTTGAAAAACAACTGCTACCTCACTTACACGTTGTTTGTTGTAACATTGGGGATCTTGTTGACGTTCTTGTTTAATGGCCATGATAATAGAAGGCATTTCCATCCCATTTTGTATAGCTCTCTGTTCTTCCTCACCTTCAACGTCTTTTAGCATGCGATATGCGGCAGCAAATGGGCTGATTGTTTGTAAATGTATGGCAATTAGGTTCATCAGTTCTGCATTACACTTTTCATTTTCTTTTCGGTTCATCCTTTGTTCTGTAGCCTCATTTGGATGAAAGATGTATAATTGTGCAAATGTTGGTGGTTGTCCTAGTTCTGGGTGAAGTGTTCCAGTGCGGTGGTAGATCTGGCCATGAATTTTAAAACAATACGGTCCGAATCCAGGGGGCGGTGCACTGTTGGCAACAAATGAAGCAAACGCATGAGAACTGTTGATACTTCTGATATTTTCCATAAAATTTCTACTGTGTTCATGCGTTCCTTTCATCAACTGCTCAAACAGATCTGAGTAGTGACATCTTGGTAGCATCACTTTTCCTTTTTGGCAGCATTGAGTAAACTGATTGTCAGATGGTTTTTCCTCAATAAAATTCATAGATTCGAATTTGGAGCAAACTACATTCATCTTCCAACAGTAGTGTTGAATAATGATAGTTTCATTGTCTGTTAAGTAACGTGCAAGTTGTTGAATGTTCTGCTGGGTTTGCCTTAGTTGGTAGAGCATTAGTTTTTGATAAATTTGTCGATCGTGTTGTTCTCGGTTTGTCCTGGATTCTGGAGATTCATTCAGACGACATTGTCTATGGAATTCCGCATCGTGTTCCTGTCTAGCCGCAGTGTGTTGCTGTGTTTCCCGTTCCCGAAGTTGTCTGTGAGATTCCGCATCCTGTGCTTGTCTGGCGGCAGTGTCTTGTGGTGTCTCCTGTTTCTGACGTTGTCTGTGAGATTCCGCATCCTGGGCTTGTCTGGCGACAGTGTGTTGTGTTGTCTCCTGTTTCCGACGTTGTCTGTGAGATTCCACATCCTGGGCTTGTCTGGCGACAGTGTGTTGTGGTGTCTCTTGTTCCCGGCATTTTTGTTGAGATTCCGCTTCCTGGGCTTGTCTGGCGGTAGTGTGTTGTGGTGTCTCTTGTTCCCGACGTTGTCTGTGACATTCGGCATCCTGGGCTTGTCTGACAACAGTGTGTTGTGGTGTTTCCTGTTCCCGATGTTTTCTGTGAGATTCCGCATCCTGGGCTTGTCTGCCAGCAGTGTGTTGTGGTGTCTCCTGGTCCCGAAGTTTTCTGTGAGCTTCCGCATCCTGGGCTTGTCTGCCGGCAGTTTGTCGTGGTGTCTCCTGTTGCCGAATTTTTCTGTGCACTTCCGCATCCTGTGCTTGTCTGGCGGCAGTGTGTGGTGTTGTCTCCTGCTTCCGAATTTTTCTGTGAGCTTCCTCATGCTGGGCTTGTCTGCTGGCAGTGTGTTGTGGTGTCTCCTGTTCCCGGCGTTTTTGGTGAGATTCCGCATCCTGGGCTTGTCTGGCAGCAGTGTGTTGCGGTGTGTCCTGCTCTCGTCGTTTCTTCCGATATTCTGCATCCTTGGCTTGTCTGACGGCAGTGTGTTGCGGTGTCTCCAGTTTCTGGCGTTTTTGGTGAGATTCCGCATCCTGGGCTTGTCTGGTGGTAGTGTGTTGCGATGTCTCCTGTTCCCGGCGTTTTTGTTGAGCTTCCGCATCCTGGGCTTGTCTTGCGGCAGTCTGTTGCGGTGTCTCCTGTTCCCGGCGTTTTTGGTGAGATTCCGCATCCTGGGCTTGTCTGGCGGCAGTATGTTGTGGTGTCTCGTATTCCCGGCGTTTTTTGTGAGATTCCGCATCCTGGGCTTGTCTGGTGGCAGTATGTTGTGCTGTCTGTTGCTATCGACGTTGTCGTTTACTTGCTGCTTCTGCTGCTTTTCGGTCTTCCTCCGTGGCGTATTTTCGCTTACGACCCATTATACTACAGGAAACGTAAAGAAGTATCTCTTCAGCGCGCTGTCACTGGCAGAACGTGTTCAGTAAACCTGACAGAAGTCCCTCGCACAGTGTGACAGAAGTCCCTCGCAGAGTGTGACAGAAGTCCCTCGCAGAGTGTGACAGAAGTCCCTCGCACAGTCTGACTGAAGTCCCTCGCAAAGTGTGACTGAGAAAACCTCCTCAGTACGTTATGAGCATTTTGTGAGTCACATGACTACATGGGTGGAGTTAGCCGTGCAATCTCCCGAAGGTGGAGTAGATATTTGAAATGTTGCGGTAATTGGCCTGAGAGCGTGTTTAAATTTGGCGCGAAAATCTGTGGTTGGTCGCGGGCGGCGTCCGCGACCAATCAGAGAAGCGGGTTTTAAATCTCGCGCGCCGTAATACTAAGCAGCGGACAGTGTGTTTGAATTCAGCGTTAAAATCTCTGATTGGTCACGTCAGGAGGGCGCGACCAATCAGCGTATCGTATTGGTGAGGACCGGGAGCGGCTGCCTGTGCGGCTACTTCTGCTCCGAGAAGCCGGGACATGAGCGACTGCTCGCAGCAGAAGTATCCGGACCCGCAGCGCCGCGACCAATCACCGATCTTGGCTCCACATTCAAACACCGCTGTGCTGATTGGTCGCGGACGCTATTTAAATGTGGCGCCAAAATCGGTGATTGGTCGAGCCCAGCGTCGGCGACCAATCAGCACAGCGGTGTTTAAATGTGGAGCCAAGATCGGTGATTGGTCGCGGCCGATATTTAAATGTGGCGCCCAAATCGGTGATTGGTCGCGGGCAGCGTCCACGACCAATCAGCACACTAGTGTTTAACGTTTGCGGCAAGATCAGTGATGGGTCGCGGGCCAAGACCGCGACCAATCACTAATTTGTGCGGCACATTTAAATAGCGGCCCCGACCAATTGGATGTCAGCGCCGCTCCCCGGTCCTCCCTTCACACCCTAGCCGCATGGATGTCAGCGGCGCTGCCTGTGCGGATACTTCCGCTGCGAGAACCCGGGACGTGAGCGGGCGCTCGCAGCAGAAGTATCCCGACCCGCAGCGCCGCTCCCCGGTCCTCCCTTCCGCATGGAGGTCAGCGGCGCCGGCGGTCGGGGTCCTTCCACTGCTACCAGCCGGGAGATGAGCGCCTCGCCCCGGTCATCTCCTGGCTGCATCTCCGTCCCTCAGATGGGTCCGGCGGTCGAGGTCCTTCTGCTGGTACCGGCCGGGAGATGAGCGCCTCGCGGAGCCCATCTCCTGGCTGCATCGCCACCGAGCTCCGTCCCGCAGATGAGCCGCTAACGGCCGCCATCTTTTTTCAGAAATCCCGCGGCGCTGATTGGCTGCTGCCGGACCAATGAGCGACGCGGGATTTCCAGGACAGACAGACAGACAGAAAGACAGACAGACAGACAGACAGACAGACGGGATAAGACAATTATATAGTAGATGGTGGGTGCATGTCTGTACTCAGCTGCGTAATGTAGAAGTTAGGGGGAAAGTGGGGAATGTTCTCTGGAAGCGGAGCTCTAGATAACTGTGTTATTTTCTGTAGAAATGAGTTCTTGATGTAAGAAGCAATGATGGTCTGCACTGGATGAAGTAGAAAAATGAAGATGAAGGACTTCACCTAGAGACGTCACCGGTGAGTCAATGTGTTACCTGTACACTTATACTATAGACTGTATACTATGTACAGAGCTCCTGTGTATAATGTCACCGGTGATCACTGTATTACCTGTACGCTATACACTATATTATGATTTATTATTATCGCGCCATTTATCCCATTGTGCTTTACATGTGAAAAATGGGTATCTATTAGTGTTGATCGAGCACTAAAATGCTCGGGTGCTCGACCCGAGCAAGAGCCCAATGTTAGTCTATGGGAGACCCGAGCATTTTTGCGGTGGCACCCCCGGCAGTCTTTTAAAAGCCTAACAAGTGCCAAAAACGATAGTGACAGTGCTCAAATGACATGGGGACAGCATGGGGATAGCCCCAGGAAGCATTTCTGATCCCCAGGTCACTGCTGTCAACAACGTGGTCAGAGGTATTAAGCCACTTTTACGGGCTCACAATAAAACGTTCAAAAACGAAACTGAAACTTTTTTCCTGTGAAATATGTTAAGGAATTTCTTTTCCAGGGTAAAGACTTGTGTAGAAGGTAAAATAAATAAACAAAAACAAAAATACTCCTCCACACCTTGGGCTATGTTCACAAGTAGCATTTTTATGCGTTTTTGCACTTTTGTATTGCTTTCAACTGTGACAAATGCATTCACCCGGAAATGTCATTTTAACATTTTACAACCTTATCTGGCCATGTGCTGTGTGACACATGCATAAAGTGCTGAAAAGACATGGGAACAGCATGGGGAAGACCCCTGGAAGCATCTCTGACACCCAGGTCACTGTCTAAAAGTGTGCCCACTGTAACGGGTCTGGGAGGCGGAACCTCTGAGCAACTATACAAGGGGGCGATCCTTGTAAGGAAGCGGGTGGTGACCAGGGAAGACGGGCAGGTAGTCACAGCAGGTGACCGGGACAGTCTCTGGGTAAACGGGCAGGAGGTCACGGCAAGTGACCGGGACAGTCTCTGGGTAAACGGGCAGGAGGTCACAGCAAGTGACCGGGGCAGTCTCTGGGTGAACGGGCAGGAGGTCACAGCAAGTGACCGGGACAGTCTCTGGGTATAGGGTTGGTACGACCTGTGACGGCTGAGCCTCCAGGTAGGCTAGCAGGCGGATGGCAGGTGTGTGCTCCCAGGTGAGCAGGCGAGAGTCTCTGGATAAGCAGGTGGTCACAGCATGTGACGGCGGAGCCTCCAGGTAGGCTAACAGGCGGATGGCAGGTGTGTGCTCCCAGGTGAGCAGGCGAGAGTCTCTGGATAAGCAGGTGGTCACAGCATGTGACGGCGGAGCCTCCAGGTAGGCTAACAGGCGGATGCAGATGAGTGCTCCCAGGTGAGCAGGCGAGAGTCTTTGGATAAGCAGGTGGTCACAGCATGTGACGGCGGAGCCTCCAGGCAGGCTAACTGGCAGGTAGCAGATGAGCGCTCCCAGGTGAGCAGGCAAGAGTCTCTGGATTGGCAGATGGTCACAGCACGTGACGGTGGAGCCTCCAGGTAGGCTAACAGACAGGTAGCAGGTGAGCGCTCCCAGGTGAGCGGGCAAGCTGGTCCATAGACAGACTGACAGGTGTCGGAAGGCAGACCGTCGGACCTCAGGCTAGCAAGCAGGAAAGCGGATGACAGGCAGGAATCAGGCAGCAAACTGGCAGGAAACTGGCAGGTAACTGGCAGGTAACTGGCAACGGGACCTGAGGGCTGAAGCAGAGTAGTGAACAGTGCAACAACATTGCTCGGGCACCTCCATTTTGGAGGAGGTGCCTTATATATGGTGAAGTCATCCGGCCATTGGCCGGGGACTCCTTAGGACGGCGCGCGCGGCCCCTTTAAGAGGGGGGAGCGCGCGTGCGTGCGCCCTAAGCACCGTGGCCGAGAAGGAGCGCGAGCTGCCAGCAGAGCGGGAGGAGGACGCCGGGCTCGGAGCGGAGAGGTGAGGGGAACAGCGTCCCTGCCTAGCAGGGGGCAGGGACGCCGACGCTACACCCATCATAAATGATCCTTGCCGCATCAGAAGATGCAGACTTGCAACTATCCCCGTGCAAGTTCTAGTCCCAGGGCAGTGTTCAATTGTACCTCCCCCATTCCTTGCAATACTGCTGGTACCGGCCGGGAGATGAGCGCCTCGCGGCGCCCATCTCCCGGCTGCATCGCCACCGAGCTCCGTCCCGCAGATAAGCCGCTAACGGCCGCCATCTTTTTTCAGAAATCCCGCGGCGCTGATTGGCTGCTGCCGGACCAATGAGCGACGCGGGATTTCCAGGACAGACAGACAGACAGAAAGACAGACAGACAGACAGACGGGATAAGACAATTATATAGTAGATGGTGGGTGCATGTCTGTACTCAGCTGCGTAATGTAGAAGTTAGGGGGAAAGTGGGGAATGTTCTCTGGAAGCGGAGCTCTAGATAACTGTATTATTTTCTGTAGAAATGAGTTCTTGATGTAAGAAGCAATGATGGTCTGCACTGGATGAAGTAGAAAAATGAAGATGAAGGACTTCACCTAGAGACGTCACCGGTGAGTCAATGTGTTACCTGTACACTTATACTATAGACTGTATACTATGTACAGAGCTCCTGTGTATAATGTCACCGGTGATCACTGTATTACCTGTACGCTATACACTATATTATGATTTATTATTATCGCGCCATTTATCCCATTGTGCTTTACATGTGAAAAATGGGTATCTATTAGTGTTGATCGAGCACTAAAATGCTCGGGTGCTCGACCCGAGCAAGAGCCCAATGTTAGTCTATGGGAGACCCGAGCATTTTTGCGGTGGCACCCCCGGCAGTCTTTTAAAAGCCTAACAAGTGCCCAAAACGATAGTGACAGTGCTCAAATGACATGGGGACAGCATGGGGATAGCCCCAGGAAGCATTTCTGATCCCCAGGTCACTGCTGTCAACAACGTGGTCAGAGGTATTAAGCCACTTTTACGGGCTCACAATAAAACGTTCAAAAACGAAACTGAAACTTTTTTCCTGTGAAATATGTTAAGGAATTTCTTTTCCAGGGTAAAGACTTGTGTAGAAGGTAAAATAAATAACCAAAAACAAAAATACTCCTCCACACCTTGGGCTATGTTCACAAGTAGCATTTTTATGCGTTTTTGCACTTTTGTATTGCTTTCAACTGTGACAAATGCATTCACCCGGAAATGTCATTTTAACATTTTACAACCTTATCTGGCCATGTGCTGTGTGACACATGCATAAAGTGCTGAAAAGACATGGGAACAGCATGGGGAAGACCCATGGAAGCATCTCTGACACCCAGGTCACTGTCTAAAAGTGTGCCCATCTTAAATGATCCTTGCCGCATCAGAAGATGCAGACTTGCAACTATCCCCATGCAAGTTCTAGTCCCAGGGCAGCGTTCAATTGTACCTCCCCCATTCCTTGCAATACAAGCGCAAGTATGCAGCCTGCCACCCACCCACCCCCAGGCTGCAATACTATACTGCTTGCTTGCTTGCACTTGAAATTGGGCCTTTTAGGCATGTGGAGGCGGTATCTGGCCACCACGTCATGGCTGCGTTGGCGGCCTGGAATCCATACTCAGTCCCCAGCCGCCCGGCGGCCGGGTGTCCATGCTCGGTCCCGAGCCGCCCCGCGGACAGGTGTCCACACACGGTTCCCAGCCGCCCCTATTTCTCCTTGGAACATCCCCCCACACACTTTTCTTAGCCCGGCCTGCTTTAGGGCAGCATTGGATGAGCCCACCAGAGAACCAGACTCCTCCGGTGGGCCCTGGCTTATCCATCAGGGGAGTTGAGAGTGCCAAGGTGAGGAGCATGATGATGATGACAGAAGTTAGCATCTGCTTTGTTTTCTTTTAATGCAAGTGTAAGTGTGCAGCCTGCCACCCACCCACCCCCAGACTGCAATGCCATACTGCTAGCTTGCACTTGAAATGGGGCCTTTTAGTTTGGACGAGGCCGAAGCTGGCCACTACCTCATGGCTGTTTCGGCAGCGAGGTATCCATACTCAGTCCCCAGCCGCCCCTATTTGTCCTGGTGTTACTCATACATAAGATTAAGCGGGTATACCAAAATATTACCTGTGCCCTTGTAGTGAGCTGGCAGGCTCTGGCTGTTCTGTAATAATTGAGATAGAGCCTGTGACAGAAATGATAACGCAGGATGGTGTTGCCACCTTGTGGCCAGAGGTTGCACCTGCGCAGGATGTGATGACAGAGGAAAAGACTGAGTCTCCTGTGTCCCTCCCTGGAGAGTCACGTGAGCAAAGTAAAAAAAAGCGTGCGGAGAGTCGGAGGTGGTCTGTAAAAGAGAACCAGAACGGTGTGCAGGTCCTCGTGTGTGCCGTGGAGGATACTCTCAACGTGGTTTCTGTTATCTGACACCTTATCCTCAGAGTTTTCCCCAGCTTCCCCACTGCTGAAGGATTCAGCTGTTACACTCCCCGCTATTGGAGTGTGAACCACATAAGGGAATCCACAAGAGCTACTACCCGGACCAGTGAGACTGTAAGCGAGACCTCTGGCGAGAGGCCGAAGTATTCCTTCCTTTCAGTGACGTCTGCTGTTCCTGTTTTCTTCGGCTGGGACGCCTTCCTGCAAAGACAGACAGGCCTGCGACGGGGGACACATCCTTCTGGAGTAAAGGACTGGTAACGTGTGAGTAGGGACAGTGAGGGTCAGCTTATAAGTACACGTTATTGCTGTGAACATTTACGGTTGTCATTTATTGTGTTCTGCTGTGTTAAAAATGTATACAAGTAAAGATACGGTTATCAAGGTAGAGTCTGTGTGTGGGGATCTTGCTGGGCCAGATCATGGATATCAATGCGCGGCCTTGCCGGCGGTCACTTCATCTGGCGTAGTCGGCAGGATCTGTGAACCGCAAGATTCCCACCCAGGGCACGTGTACAGTCAGAAAGCCCCGCCGGTGTCTATTGTGAATCAGGTCAGGAAATTTGGCGGACGAAACTACCCTGTATCAGAGTGGGCGGAAAAAGTCCAGATACTGGGGGAAATGTATAATATTGACCCTAAGACCTTGGCAGAAATGGTGGTACTGACGCTAGAAGGGGAGGCATGGACGACAGTCAGACTGGAGACGGTCAGGGGCCAGCGTACGGTGGATGATTTGGTGCGGGTGCTGGAGAACACCTATGGGCCGACCACATACCCGGGAACACTGCGACACATGTTCTTTAGACGGACGCAGCTTGAATTGGAGGATATTCCCCAATATGCGAACACCCTTCAGGTACTCCTTGAACAAGCCTGTGGAAAAGGGGAACAACTAGCTGGTATGGCTCCTCGTAACCTGGTACTGAGAGACCAATTTGTAATAGGACGGAGAGACGAGTATCTTAACCGCACTTTACAGGACTTGATCCGGATGATGCCGACTCTTACTTTTGCTGAAGTCAAACAGGAAGCCATAGAACGTTCAAGGGGACCCGTCATGGATGTGGGGATTCAAGGTGCTGCGTGCAGATCCATATCTGACATTAAAAATCCGAACAGTGACACGGAAGACCTGAAACAGATGGTAGCAGGCTTACAGAAACAGATATTACAGTTAACATTAGACCGACAGGGAGACCAGCGAAGACAGCCTAGCCGTCCCGTGGGACAGTGTTGGTCATGCGGTGATCCTCGCCATAGGGCAAATCGTTGTCCTCAACACTTCTCTCCGCAAAAACCTCCGTCGCACCAACGAACAAACCCTCAGTCACCCCAGCGAAGGGAATTTCGATCAGGCCAGCGAATGGAACCCCAGCCATATCCACAAGTAGACCTACCATGCCGGGCCTCACCACAATGGCCGCCATTAAACTAGACACCCCTGCAGCTGAGGCTCGCGCAGCAGGGGAGGCCAAAGAGAGGGTTGTGGAAAAACAGAGCCGACGGCGGAGTGCTCTTGCCTCGAGTAGCCCGACACTTGAAGTTGTCCTGGAAGGAATTGCCATACAGGGACTGATGGACACTGGGTCACAAGTGACCACGGTCTCTGAACAGTTTTATGAAAATTACCTCAAACCAAGAACTGCTTGTGACCCACACACCGCCATTAAGATTATTGCGGCTAATAATCTACCCATTCCAGTGACCGGAGTTGCTTGGATGGACACAAAGGCCTGCGGACAGGACTTAGGGAAACGAGGGATCGTCATCGTCAAGGAAGGTTTCGGCTCCGAAACCCCAGTGATAGTTGGAATGAACATCTTGAAAGACCTGGATCTTATGCTGTTGACAAGAAAAGGACCCAAATACTGGCAGAAAGTCACCAAACATAAGCCGACTCGTCTGGCGTTCCAGCGCGTAATCCGGACCGTTGGTCTTCAACAGATGGCAGAGGAACAACTACCCCTAGCCGCCATTACGGTGCCACGCCGTACCCGGATTACTTTGCCCGCTGAAAAAGAGACAGTCATTTCCTTACCCATTAACACCCACCGACAACTTGAGGGGGTTGAAGTGTTGATCGAGCCGAGGACCCCAAGTGGGGGTAAGCTAAACCCACTAGTTGCTCGCACTCTGGCCGTCGTGAGGAACGGGAGAGTCCCTGTCAGGCTAAACAACACCGCAGACGTAGGCCTAGCCCTTGAAGCCGGCACTCAACTTGCCCGGGTATATGCTCTACCCATGAAAGTGAATCCCATTGGACCCCTAAAATTCACCCCGTCTACAGAAGGCGACTGGACGGTAATCGTCTCAGCCATAAACGCTCAAGTAGACGATGAAGACACTGGGCGAAAACTACGGGAAAAGGTACAGCTAGACACATCTCAATACACCAAACAAGAAGGGTCTTTAGTGGAGGAACTCCTACGGGAATACCAAGACTCCTTTGCAAAGCATGGCACAGACTTTGGGTGTACCACCAGTATCCAGCACGAGATACCCACGGGCGATACCCCCCCTATCCGCGAGAGGTACCGGCAGATACCACCTCAACAATACCAGGAGGTGAAAAGCCTATTGGAATCCATGCTACACGCTGGAGTGGTACGTGAAAGTCAGAGCCCGTGGGCTGCACCCGTGGTGATAGTCAAAAAGAAAGATGGTTCCCTGAGATTTTGCGTAGACTACCGTAGGCTGAACGCTTGCACTATCCGGGACTCATATCCACTTCCCTGGATCGAAGAGTCACTAACTGCCCTGAAGAAGGCCAAATATTTTTCGTCCCTAGACCTGGCCAGTGGATATTGGCAGGTTCCAATGAGTGAGAAGGACAGGGAAAAGACCGCCTTCATCCTTCCCATGGGCCTGTATGAGTTCGACCGGATGCCGTTCGGCTTGAATAACGCACCAGGGACCTTTCAGAGACTGATGGAATTCTGTCTGGGAGACTTCAACTTTGAGTTTACGCTGATATACCTTGATGACATCGTGGTATACTCCGCCACCTTTGAGGATCATCTTCACAAGCTTGGCCAAGTGTTCCAGCGCTTGAGGGGACACGGCTTGAAGTTGAAGCCCAGCAAGTGCCGTCTGTTCCAGCAGGAAATTCGCTACTTGGGTCACCTGTGTTCAAGTTGCTGCCAGGGTGGTAGATTTTCTGTATTTTCTGGCCATTTAGGATTACAAGTCATTGTTAAAAAAATGTCAGGTCTTCCATACTTTGTTACTATTGCCATTGCATCTTGATAACGCTGTTGCATGTTGTGGGGGCTACCTTCAAAGGACGACAGGAGAATTACTGTTTTTCCAATTGGAATTCCTTTTTGAATGGATTGTTTTTGCAAATGTTCTTGAAGAACGCAGTAGTCTTCAACTTTAAGTTGTTTTTGGTTCCTTCGTATGAAATTGAGCCGATTTGCTTCAATTTTAATGCATGTGTCTACTAAGTACTGTTGTGTCAGTTTCCCACCGTTTAAAATAGGATTGAAGTAATTTTGCACAGACAGAAGAAAACTGTAGTACTGTAGTTGTGTAATTCTTCTTGAAGTTCCTTGCTGGTGTAGGTTTTCATGCCACCCTTGATCACCGTTTGTAAAGAATAGCGGATACAGAAGAGCATCAAGGTTGCTGTGCAAAATGCTAATCCGTTGTGTTTTAGGAACGAAAGGGTTGTTTTTGTCTGGCTTAAGATGGACTAATATATCTCTTTGAAAAAGAGGCTCTCCATCATCGTTTTGAAAAACAACTGCTACCTCACTTACACGTTGTTTGTTGTAACATCGGGGATCTTGTTGACGTTCTTGTTTAATGGCCATGATAATAGAAGGCATTTCCATCCCATTTTGTATAGCTCTCTGTTCTTCCTCACCTTCAACGTCTTTTAGCATGCGATATGCGGCAGCAAATGGGCTGATTGTTTGTAAATGTACGGCAATTAGGTTCATCAGTTCTGCATTACACTTTTCATTTTCTTTTCGGTTCATCCTTTGTTCTGTAGCCTCATTTGGATGAAAGATGTATAATTGTGCAAATGTTGGTGGTTGTCCTAGTTCTGGGTGAAGTGTTCCAGTGCGGTGGTAGATCTGGCCATGAATTTTAAAACAATACGGTCCGAATCCAGGGGGCGGTGCAATGTTGGCAACAAATGAAGCAAACGCATGAGAACTGTTGATACTTCTGATATTTTCCATAAAATTTCTACTGTGTTCATGCGTTCCTTTCATCAACTGCTCAAACAGATCTGAGTAGTGACATCTTGGTAGCATCACTTTTCCTTTTTGGCAGCATTGAGTAAACTGATTGTCAGATGGTTTTTCCTCAATAAAATTCATAGATTCGAATTTGGAACAAACTACATTCATCTTCCAACAGTAGTGTTGAATAATGATAGTTTCATTGTCTGTTAAGTAACGTGCAAGTTGTTGAATGTTCTGCTGGGTTTGCCTTAGTTGGTAGAGCATTAGTTTTTGATAAATTTGTCGATCGTGTTGTTCTCGGTTTGTCCTGGATTCTGGAGATTCATTCAGACGACATTGTCTATGGAATTCCGCATCGTGTTCCTGTCTAGCCGCAGTGTGTTGCTGTGTTTCCCGTTCCCGAAGTTGTCTGTGAGATTCCGCATCCTGTGCTTGTCTGGCGGCAGTGTCTTGTGGTGTCTCCTGTTTCTGACGTTGTCTGTGAGATTCCGCATCCTGGGCTTGTCTGGCGACAGTGTGTTGTGTTGTCTCCTGTTTCCGACGTTGTCTGTGAGATTCCACATCCTGGGCTTGTCTGGCGACAGTGTGTTGTGGTGTCTCTTGTTCCCGGCATTTTTGTTGAGATTCCGCTTCCTGGGCTTGTCTGGCGGCAGTGTGTTGTGGTGTCTCTTGTTCCCGACGTTGTCTGTGACATTCGGCATCCTGGGCTTGTCTGACAACAGTGTGTTGTGGTGTTTCCTGTTCCCGATGTTTTCTGTGAGATTCCGCATCCTGGGCTTGTCTGCCGACAGTGTGTTGTGGTGTCTCCTGGTCCCGAAGTTTTCTGTGAGCTTCCGCATCCTGGGCTTGTCTGCCGGCAGTTTGTCGTGGTGTCTCCTGTTGCCGAATTTTTCTGTGCACTTCCGCATCCTGTGCTTGTCTGGCGGCAGTGTGTGGTGTTGTCTCCTGCTTCCGAATTTTTCTGTGAGCTTCCTCATGCTGGGCTTGTCTGCTGGCAGTGTGTTGTGGTGTCTCCTGTTCCCGGCGTTTTTGGTGAGATTCCGCATCCTGGGCTTGTCTGGCAGCAGTGTGTTGCGGTGTGTCCTGCTCCCGTCGTTTCTTCCGATATTCTGCATCCTTGGCTTGTCTGACGGCAGTGTGTTGCGGTGTCTCCAGTTTCTGGCGTTTTTGGTGAGATTCCGCATCCTGGGCTTGTCTGGTGGTAGTGTGTTGCGATGTCTCCTGTTCCCGGCGTTTTTGTTGAGCTTCCGCATCCTGGGCTTGTCTTGCGGCAGTCTGTTGCGGTGTCTCCTGTTCCCGGCGTTTTTGGTGAGATTCCGCATCCTGGGCTTGTCTGGCGGCAGTATGTTGTGGTGTCTCGTGTTCCCGGCGTTTTTTGTGAGATTCCGCATCCTGGGCTTGTCTGGTGGCAGTATGTTGTGCTGTCTGTTGCTATCGACGTTGTCGTTTACTTGCTGCTTCTGCTGCTTTTCGGTCTTCCTCCGTGGCGTATTTTCGCTTACGACCCATTATACTACAGGAAACATAAAGAAGTATCTCTTCAGCGCGCTGTCACTGGCAGAACGTGTTCAGTAAACCTGACAGAAGTCCCTCGCACAGTGTGACAGAAGTCCCTCGCACAGTGTGACAGAAGTCCCTCGCAGAGTGTGACAGAAGTCCCTCGCAGAGTGTGACAGAAGTCCCTCGCACAGTCTGACTGAAGTCCCTCGCAAAGTGTGACTGAGAAAACCTCCTCAGTACGTTATGAGCATTTTGTGAGTCACATGACTACATGGGTGGAGTTAGCCGTGCAATCTCCCGAAGGTGGAGTAGATATTTGAAATGTTGCGGTAATTGGCCTGAGAGCGTGTTTAAATTTGGCGCGAAAATCTGTGGTTGGTCGCGGGCGGCGTCCGCGACCAATCAGAGAAGCGGGTTTTAAATCTCGCGCGCCGTAATACTAAGCAGCGGACAGTGTGTTTGAATTCAGCGTTAAAATCTCTGATTGGTCACGTCAGGAGGGCGCGACCAATCAGCGTATCGTATTGGTGAGGACCGGGAGCGGCTGCCTGTGCGGCTACTTCTGCTCCGAGAAGCCGGGACATGAGCGACTGCTCGCAGCAGAAGTATCCGGACCCGCAGCGCCGCGACCAATCACCGATCTTGGCTCCATATTCAAACACCGCTGTGCTGATTGGTCGCGGACGCTATTTAAATGTGGCGCCAAAATCGGTGATTGGTCGAGCCCAGCGTCGGCGACCAATCAGCACAGCGGTGTTTAAATGTGGAGCCAAGATCGGTGATTGGTCGCGGCCGATATTTAAATGTGGCGCCCAAATCGGTGATTGGTCGCGGGCAACGTCCACGACCAATCAGCACACTAGTGTTTAACGTTTGCGGCAAGATCAGTGATGGGTCGCGGGCCAAGACCGCGACCAATCACTAATTTGTGCGGCACATTTAAATAGCGGCCCCGACCAATTGGATGTCAGCGCCGCTCCCCGGTCCTCCCTTCACACCCTAGCCGCATGGATGTCAGCGGCGCTGCCTGTGCGGATACTTCCGCTGCGAGAACCCGGGACGTGAGCGGGCGCTCGCAGCAGAAGTATCCCGACCCGCAGCGCCGCTCCCCGGTCCTCCCTTCCGCATGGAGGTCAGCGGCGCCGGCGGTCGGGGTCCTTCCACTGCTACCAGCCGGGAGATGAGCGCCTCGCCCCGGTCATCTCCCGGCTGCATCTCCGTCCCTCAGATGGGTCCGGCGGTGGAGGTCCTTCTGCTGGTACCGGCCGGGAGATGAGCGCCTCGCGGCGCCCATCTCCCGGCTGCATCGCCACCGAGCTCCGTCCCGCAGATGAGCCGCTAACGGCCGCCATCTTTTTTCAGAAATCCCGCGGCGCTGATTGGCTGCTGCCGGACCAATGAGCGACGCGGGATTTCCAGGACAGACAGACAGACAGAAAGACAGACAGACAGACAGACAGACGGGATAAGACAATTATATAGTAGATGGTGGGTGCATGTCTGTACTCAGCTGCGTAATGTAGAAGTTAGGGGGAAAGTGGGGAATGTTCTCTGGAAGCGGAGCTCTAGATAACTGTGTTATTTTCTGTAGAAATGAGTTCTTGATGTAAGAAGCAATGATGGTCTGCACTGGATGAAGTAGAAAAATGAAGATGAAGGACTTCACCTAGAGACGTCACCGGTGAGTCAATGTGTTACCTGTACACTTATACTATAGACTGTATACTATGTACAGAGCTCCTGTGTATAATGTCACCGGTGATCACTGTATTACCTGTACGCTATACACTATATTATGATTTATTATTATCGCGCTATTTATCCCATTGTGCTTTACATGTGAAAAATGGGTATCTATTAGTGTTGATCGAGCACTAAAATGCTCGGGTGCTCGACCCGAGCAAGAGCCCAATGTTAGTCTATGGGAGACCCGAGCATTTTTGCGGTGGCACCCCCGGCAGTCTTTTAAAAGCCTAACAAGTGCCAAAAACGATAGTGACAGTGCTCAAATGACATGGGGACAGCATGGGGATAGCCCCAGGAAGCATTTCTGATCCCCAGGTCACTGCTGTCAACAACGTGGTCAGAGGTATTAAGCCACTTTTACGGGCTCACAATAAAACGTTCAAAAACGAAACTGAAACTTTTTTCCTGTGAAATATGTTAAGGAATTTCTTTTCCAGGGTAAAGACTTGTGTAGAAGGTAAAATAAATAAACAAAAACAAAAATACTCCTCCACACCTTGGGCTATGTTCACAAGTAGCATTTTTATGCGTTTTTGCACTTTTGTATTGCTTTCAACTGTGACAAATGCATTCACCCGGAAATGTCATTTTAACATTTTACAACCTTATCTGGCCATGTGCTGTGTGACACATGCATAAAGTGCTGAAAAGACATGGGAACAGCATGGGGAAGACCCCTGGAAGCATCTCTGACACCCAGGTCACTGTCTAAAAGTGTGCCCACTGTAACGGGTCTGGGAGGCGGAACCTCTGAGCAACTATACAAGGGGGCGATCCTTGTAAGGAAGCGGGTGATCCTTGTAAGGAAGCGGGTGGTGACCAGGGAAGACGGGCAGGTAGTCACAGCAGGTGACCGGGACAGTCTCTGGGTAAACGGGCAGGAGGTCACGGCAAGTGACCGGGACAGTCTCTGGGTAAACGGGCAGGAGGTCACAGCAAGTGACCGGGGCAGTCTCTGGGTGAACGGGCAGGAGGTCACAGCAAGTGACCGGGACAGTCGCTGGGTATAGGGTTGGTACGACCTGTGACGGCTGAGCCTCCAGGTAGGCTAGCAGGCGGATGGCAGGTGTGTGCTCCCAGGTGAGCAGGCGAGAGTCTCTGGATAAGCAGGGGGTCACAGCATGTGACGGCGGAGCCTCCAGGTAGGCTAACAGGCGGATGGCAGGTGTGTGCTCCCAGGTGAGCAGGCGAGAGTCTCTGGATAAGCAGGTGGTCACAGCATGTGACGGCGGAGCCTCCAGGTAGGCTAACAGGCGGATGCAGATGAGTGCTCCCAGGTGAGCAGGCGAGAGTCTTTGGATAAGCAGGTGGTCACAGCATGTGACGGCGGAGCCTCCAGGCAGGCTAACTGACAGGTAGCAGATGAGCGCTCCCAGGTGAGCAGGCAAGAGTCTCTGGATTGGCAGATGGTCACAGCACGTGACGGTGGAGCCTCCAGGTAGGCTAACAGACAGGTAGCAGGTGAGCGCTCCCAGGTGAGCGGGCAAGCTGGTCCATAGACAGACTGACAGGTGTCGGAAGGCAGACCGTCGGACCTCAGGCTAGCAAGCAGGAAAGCGGATGACAGGCAGGAATCAGGCAGCAAACTGGCAGGAAACTGGCAGGTAACTGGCAGGTAACTGGCAACGGGACCTGAGGGCTGAAGCAGAGTAGTGAACAGTGCAACAACATTGCTCGGGCACCTCCATTTTGGAGGAGGTGCCTTATATATGGTGAAGTCATCCGGCCATTGGCCGGGGACTCCTTAGGACGGCGCGCGCGGCCCCTTTAAGAGGGGGGAGCGCGCGTGCGTGCGCCCTAAGCACCGTGGCCGGGAAGGAGCGCGAGCTGCCAGCAGAGCGGGAGGAGGACGCCGGGCTCGGAGCGGAGAGGTGAGGGGAACAGCGTCCCTGCCTAGCAGGGGGCAGGGACGCCGACGCTACACCCATCATAAATGATCCTTGCCGCATCAGAAGATGCAGACTTGCAACTATCCCCGTGCAAGTTCTAGTCCCAGGGCAGTGTTCAATTGTACCTCCCCCATTCCTTGCAATACTGCTGGTACCGGCCGGGAGATGAGCGCCTCGCGGCGCCCATCTCCCGGCTGCATCGCCACCGAGCTCCGTCCCGCAGATAAGCCGCTAACGGCCGCCATCTTTTTTTCAGAAATCCCGCGGCGCTGATTGGCTGCTGCCGGACCAATGAGCGACGCGGGATTTCCAGGACAGACAGACAGACAGAAAGACAGACAGACAGACAGACGGGATAAGACAATTATATAGTAGATGGTGGGTGCATGTCTGTACTCAGCTGCGTAATGTAGAAGTTAGGGGGAAAGTGGGGAATGTTCTCTGGAAGCGGAGCTCTAGATAACTGTGTTATTTTCTGTAGAAATGAGTTCTTGATGTAAGAAGCAATGATGGTCTGCACTGGATGAAGTAGAAAAATGAAGATGAAGGACTTCACCTAGAGATGTCACCGGTGAGTCAATGTGTTACCTGTACACTTATACTATAGACTGTATACTATGTACAGAGCTCCTGTGTATAATGTCACCGGTGATCACTGTATTACCTGTACGCTATACACTATATTATGATTTATTATTATCGCGCCATTTATCCCATTGTGCTTTACATGTGAAAAATGGGTATCTATTAGTGTTGATCGAGCACTAAAATGCTCGGGTGCTCGACCCGAGCAAGAGCCCAATGTTAGTCTATGGGAGACCCGAGCATTTTTGCGGTGGCACCCCCGGCAGTCTTTTAAAAGCCTAACAAGTGCCCAAAACGATAGTGACAGTGCTCAAATGACATGGGGACAGCATGGGGATAGCCCCAGGAAGCATTTCTGATCCCCAGGTCACTGCTGTCAACAACGTGGTCAGAGGTATTAAGCCACTTTTACGGGCTCACAATAAAACGTTCAAAAACGAAACTGAAACTTTTTTCCTGTGAAATATGTTAAGGAATTTCTTTTCCAGGGTAAAGACTTGTGTAGAAGGTAAAATAAATAACCAAAAACAAAAATACTCCTCCACACCTTGGGCTATGTTCACAAGTAGCATTTTTATGCGTTTTTGCACTTTTGTATTGCTTTCAACTGTGACAAATGCATTCACCCGGAAATGTCATTTTAACATTTTACAACCTTATCTGGCCATGTGCTGTGTGACACATGCATAAAGTGCTGAAAAGACATGGGAACAGCATGGGGAAGACCCATGGAAGCATCTCTGACACCCAGGTCACTGTCTAAAAGTGTGCCCATCTTAAATGATCCTTGCCGCATCAGAAGATGCAGACTTGCAACTATCCCCATGCAAGTTCTAGTCCCAGGGCAGCGTTCAATTGTACCTCCCCCATTCCTTGCAATACAAGCGCAAGTATGCAGCCTGCCACCCACCCACCCCCAGGCTGCAATACTATACTGCTTGCTTGCTTGCACTTGAAATTGGGCCTTTTAGGCATGTGGAGGCGGTATCTGGCCACCACGTCATGGCTGCGTTGGCGGCCTGGAATCCATACTCAGTCCCCAGCCGCCCGGCGGCCGGGTGTCCATGCTCGGTCCCGAGCCGCCCCGCGGACAGGTGTCCACACACGGTTCCCAGCCGCCCCTATTTCTCCTTGGAACATCCCCCCACACACTTTTCTTAGCCCGGCCTGCTTTAGGGCAGCATTGGATGAGCCCACCAGAGAACCAGACTCCTCCGGTGGGCCCTGGCTTATCCATCAGGGGAGTTGAGAGTGCCAAGGTGAGGAGCATGATGATGATGACAGAAGTTAGCATCTGCTTTGTTTTCTTTTAATGCAAGTGTAAGTGTGCAGCCTGCCACCCACCCACCCCCAGACTGCAATGCCATACTGCTAGCTTGCACTTGAAATGGGGCCTTTTAGTTTGGACGAGGCCGAAGCTGGCCACTACCTCATGGCTGTTTCGGCAGCGAGGTATCCATACTCAGTCCCCAGCCGCCCCTATTTGTCCTGGTGTTACTCATACATAAGATTAAGCGGGTATACCAAAATATTACCTGTGCCCTTGTAGTGAGCTGGCAGGCTCTGGCTGTTCTGTAATAATTGAGATAGAGCCTGTGACAGAAATGATAACGCAGGATGGTGTTGCCACCTTGTGGCCAGAGGTTGCACCTGCGCAGGATGTGATGACAGAGGAAAAGACTGAGTCTCCTGTGTCCCTCCCTGGAGAGTCACGTGAGCAAAGTAAAAAAAAGCGTGCGGAGAGTCGGAGGTGGTCTGTAAAAGAGAACCAGAACGGTGTGCAGGTCCTCGTGTGTGCCGTGGAGGATACTCTCAACGTGGTTTCTGTTATCTGACACCTTATCCTCAGAGTTTTCCCCAGCTTCCCCACTGCTGAAGGATTCAGCTGTTACACTCCCCGCTATTGGAGTGTGAACCACATAAGGGAATCCACAAGAGCTACTACCCGGACCAGTGAGACTGTAAGCGAGACCTCTGGCGAGAGGCCGAAGTATTCCTTCCTTTCAGTGACGTCTGCTGTTCCTGTTTTCTTCGGCTGGGACGCCTTCCTGCAAAGACAGACAGGCCTGCGACGGGGGACACATCCTTCTGGAGTAAAGGACTGGTAACGTGTGAGTAGGGACAGTGAGGGTCAGCTTATAAGTACACGTTATTGCTGTGAACATTTACGGTTGTCATTTATTGTGTTCTGCTGTGTTAAAAATGTATACAAGTAAAGATACGGTTATCAAGGTAGAGTCTGTGTGTGGGGATCTTGCTGGGCCAGATCATGGATATCAATGCGCGGCCTTGCCGGCGGTCACTTCATCTGGCGTAGTCGGCAGGATCTGTGAACCGCAAGATTCCCACCCAGGGCACGTGTACAGTCAGAAAGCCCCGCCGGTGTCTATTGTGAATCAGGTCAGGAAATTTGGCGGACGAAACTACCCTGTATCAGAGTGGGCGGAAAAAGTCCAGATACTGGGGGAAATGTATAATATTGACCCTAAGACCTTGGCAGAAATGGTGGTACTGACGCTAGAAGGGGAGGCATGGACGACAGTCAGACTGGAGACGTTCAGGGGCCAGCGTACGGTGGATGATTTGGTGCGGGTGCTGGAGAACACCTATGGGCCGACCACATACCCGGGAACACTGCGACACATGTTCTTTAGACGGACGCAGCTTGAATTGGAGGATATTCCCCAATATGCGAACACCCTTCAGGTACTCCTTGAACAAGCCTGTGGAAAAGGGGAACAACTAGCTGGTATGGCTCCTCGTGACCTGGTACTGAGAGACCAATTTGTAATAGGACGGAGAGACCAGTATCTTAACCGCACTTTACAGGACTTGATCCGGATGATGCCGACTCTTACTTTTGCTGAAGTCAAACAGGAAGCCATAGAACGTTCAAGGGGACCCGTCATGGATGTGGGGATTCAAGGTGCTGCGTGCAGATCCATATCTGACATTAAAAATCCGAACAGTGACACGGAAGACCTGAAACAGATGGTAGCAGACTTACAGAAACAGATATTACAGTTAACATTAGACCGACAGGGAGACCAGCGAAGACAGCCTAGCCGTCCCGTGGGACAGTGTTGGTCATGCGGTGATCCTCGCCATAGGGCAAATCGTTGTCCTCAACACTTCTCTCCGCAAAAACCTCCGTCGCACCAACGAACAAACCCTCAGTCACCCCAGCGAAGGGAATTTCGATCAGGCCAGCGAATGGAACCCCAGCCATATCCACAAGTAGACCTACCATGCCGGGCCTCACCACAATGGCCGCCATTAAACTAGACACCCCTGCAGCTGAGGCTCGCGCAGCAGGGGAGGCCAAAGAGAGGGTTGTGGAAAAACAGAGCCGACGGCGGAGTGCTCTTGCCTCGAGTAGCCCGACACTTGAAGTTGTCCTGGAAGGAATTGCCATACAGGGACTGATGGACACTGGGTCACAAGTGACCACGGTCTCTGAACAGTTTTACGAAAATTACCTCAAACCAAGAACTGCTTGTGACCCAGACACCGCCATTAAGATTATTGCGGCTAATAATCTACCCATTCCAGTGACCGGAGTTGCTTGGATGGACACAAAGGCCTGCGGACAGGACTTAGGGAAACGAGGGATCGTCATCGTCAAGGAAGGTTTCGGCTCCGAAACCCCAGTGATAGTTGGAATGAACATCTTGAAAGACCTGGATCTTATGCTGTTGACAAGAAAAGGACCCAAATACTGGCAGAAAGTCACCAAACATAAGCCGACTCGTCTGGCGTTCCAGCGCGTAATCCGGACCGTTGGTCTTCAACAGATGGCAGAGGAACAACTACCCCTAGCCGCCATTACGGTGCCACGCCGTACCCGGATTACTTTGCCCGCTGAAAAAGAGACAGTCATTTCCTTACCCCTTAACACCCACCGACAACTTGAGGGGGTTGAAGTGTTGATCGAGCCGAGGACCCCAAGTGGGGGTAAGCTAAACCCACTAGTTGCTCGCACTCTGGCCGTCGTGAGGAACGGGAGAGTCCCTGTCAGGCTAAACAACACCGCAGACGTAGGCCTAGCCCTTGAAGCCGGCACTCAACTTGCCCGGGTATATGCTCTACCCATGAAAGTGAATCCCATTGGACCCCTAAAATTCACCCCGTCTACAGAAGGCGACTGGACGGTAATCGTCTCAGCCATAAACGCTCAAGTAGACGATGAAGACACTGGGCGAAAACTACGGGAAAAGGTACAGCTAGACACATCTCAATACACCAAACAAGAAGGGTCTTTAGTGGAGGAACTCCTACGGGAATACCAAGACTCCTTTGCAAAGCATGGCACAGACTTTGGGTGTACCACCAGTATCCAGCACGAGATACCCACGGGCGATACCCCCCCTATCCGCGAGAGGTACCGGCAGATACCACCTCAACAATACCAGGAGGTGAAAAGCCTATTGGAATCCATGCTACACGCTGGAGTGGTACGTGAAAGTCAGAGCCCGTGGGCTGCACCCGTGGTGATAGTCAAAAAGAAAGATGGTTCCCTGAGATTTTGCGTAGACTACCGTAGGCTGAACGCTTGCACTATCCGGGACTCATATCCACTTCCCTGGATCGAAGAGTCACTAACTGCCCTGAAGAAGGCCAAATATTTTTCGTCCCTAGACCTGGCCAGTGGATATTGGCAGGTTCCAATGAGTGAGAAGGACAGGGAAAAGACCGCCTTCATCCTTCCCATGGGCCTGTATGAGTTCGACCGGATGCCGTTCGGCTTGAATAACGCACCAGGGACCTTTCAGAGACTGATGGAATTCTGTCTGGGAGACTTCAACTTTGAGTTTACGCTGATATACCTTGATGACATCGTGGTATACTCCGCCACCTTTGAGGATCATCTTCACAAGCTTGGCCAAGTGTTCCAGCGCTTGAGGGGACACGGCTTGAAGTTGAAGCCCAGCAAGTGCCGTCTGTTCCAGCAGGAAATTCGCTACTTGGGTCACCGGATCTCGGCCGAAGGTGTCCAGCCCTCTCCGGAGAAGATAGCAGCCGTTCAAGAGTGGCCGCAGCCAACTACCGTCAAAGAAGTCCGGGCTTTTCTGGGGCTGGCAGGCTACTACCGTCGGTTTGTCAAGGACTTTGCTCGGCTTGCTGAACCACTGCATGAGGTTCTCCGAGGGACCGCGAACAGTCCCAGAGGACGACGCATCAGTTGGCGGCCTGACCAAGAAAAATCCTTTCAGGCACTCAAGGCTGCGCTAACATCACCCCCTGTTCTGACGTATACAGATTACACATTACCGTTCCAGTTGCACACCGACGCCAGCCTTCAAGGTCTAGGGGCGGTCCTCTCTCAAGTTCAAGATAATAAAGAACGCGTAATAGCCTATGCCAGTAAGTCTCTCCGTGACACCGAAAAGAATCCCGTCAACTGCAGCTCCTTCCGCTTGGAACTCTTGGCTCTGACTTGGGCTATGACGGAGAAATTTGCTGGCTATCTGACAGGAGCGGAGGTGCTGGTCATGATGGACAACAATCCTCTCGCCCACCTAGAGAATGCCAAACTAGGGGCAATGGAACAGCGCTGGATGGCCAGGCTCTCTAGATTCCAGTACAAAATTAAATACAGAGCGGGGAATGAGAATCAGAATGCTGACAGCCTGTCTAGAGTGACATCATCCCCACCAGTGGGGGACCAGGATGAAGAGTTGGAGGAAGATGAGATGCCTGACTTTGCCCGGCTCGCAAAGCAAATAGAAGATAGCCGCCAGTATACTGTAGGAGGGATTGAAGCCGTAGTGGGATCTCCCCTGTCCCAGCAAGAATGGGCCAAGCTTCAAGATCGAGATCCCGAGCACATCTTACTGAAACGGTATGTGAATAAACAAGAGAAACCGCCCTCCGAAGTGAGAGCCCGACTATCGACCGGAGCCTTGACTCTGCTTGCCCAATGGGATCGGCTGATCGTGAAAGATGGAGTCCTGTATCGCAGGGCCCTTTTATCCCATATGCTGGAGGAGTGTTTGCAGATTGTTGTCCCGGTGCAGTTGGCCCATGAGATGGTGGGCGAAGCTCACAGGAGGAACGGCCACTTCGGCATAGACAAGACCCTCCGGTGGACCCAGCAGTTCATTTTTTGTCCGGGGCTCCGTAAGCTGGTTGAAAACGTCTGTCAAGAATGCCGTACCTGTGAATTCCACAAGTCCGCTGAACAGCGTGCACCCGTCCAGACTATTAGGACGTCGAGGCCCCTCAAGCTGTTGATGGTGGACTATCTGTTGATCGGAAAGGCGAATAGTGGCTACCAGTACTGTCTGGTGATGGTGGACCACTTCACGAAATTCGCCGTCGCTGTTGCTACCAAGGATCAGACTGCCGAATCAGCTGCACAGGCCATCTGTCAACAGTTCGTTCGGGTCTACGGATGTCCGGAGCGGCTGCACTCTGATCAGGGGGCTTGTTTCGAAGGGCGAGTCATTGAAGAACTCCAACGGATGTATGGAATCAAGAAGTCCAGGACCACCCCTTACCATCCACAAGGGAATGGCGCGTGTGAACGCTTTAACCGGACCCTCTTACAACTGATCCGGACACTGGCTGAAGACAAAAAGCCCGACTGGTCTCGATTACTCCCAGAACTGCTGTGGGCCTATAATAATCAAGTCCATTCCGTCACCGGATACACCCCATACACCCTTCTCTTTGGCCGTCCAGGCAAAGACATCCATGAGTTGCAACTGTCTAACTCCGAAGAAGATACCTGTGGTACCTATCCTTCCTGGCTACAAACACACCGCCAGAGAATGGAGACTGTCTACTGACTAGTAGGCCGACAAATCCAGGATCAAGTGCACGCTGACCCACTTCAGGTACAAGAGGACTCACTGAATGTAGGTCAACTGGTCCTAGTTCGTATAAAGAAACCGCAAGGGAAACTCCGGCCCAAGTGGGAGCCCGAAGTCTATCGAGTAATTGGACACCCGCACCCCGGTGGCCCCGTCTATCGAGTGCAGGGCGAAGACAGCGGCAGCATCCGTACTTTGCACCGTAATATGTTGCACCCCTGTCGCTCCCAGCCTGACTCCCCTACTGTGATATCTAGAGAGATGGATATCACTAATACTGTCGGAGACACTGACCCCGGGGATGTAGAGATTGAATGCATGCCTACCCCTGTCCGTCTGACTGACGCACTTGAACCGATTACCTCCTCTACTGACATGTCGACTGGGAAAGAGAGTGGGGTGACTGATCGGAGAGAGGGGATCCAACCCGTTAGGCGGACAATGAGGACCACTGCAGGGGTACCTCCAGGACAGTCCTACAGAGACCAATATGTGTGGCCCTCTTCCCAGCCGCCCCCTGTAACATCCACAGCCATCGCCGCCCTGGAGCCGGTCGTTGGCAGCTCTGGCAGCTCTGGCTGTTCTGTGATAATTGAGATAGAGCATGTGACAGAAATGATAACGCAGGATGGTGTTGCCACCTTGTGGCCAGAGGTTGCACCTGCGCAGGATGTGATGACAAAGGAAAAGACTGAGTCTCCTGTGTCCCTCCCTGGAGAGTCACGCGAGCAAAGTAAAAAAAAGCGCGCGGAGAGTCGGAGGTGGTCTGTTAAAGAGAACCAGGACGGTGTGCAGGTCCTCGTGTGTGCCGTGGAGGATATTCTCAACGTGGTTTCTGTTATCTGACACCTTATCCTCAGAGTTTTCCCCAGCATCCGCACTGCTGAAGGATTCAGCTGTTACAGTCCCCGCTACTGGAGTGTGAACCACATAAGTGAATCCACAAGAGCTACTACCCGGACCAGAGAGACTGTAAGCGGGACCTCTGGCGAGAGGCCCAAGTATTCCTCCCTTTCAGCAAAGTCTGCTGTTCCTGTTTTCTTCGGCTGGGACGCCTTCCTGCAAAGACAGACAGGCCTGCGACGGGGGACACATCCTTCTGGAGTAAAGGACTGGTAACGTGTGAGTAGGGACAGTGAGGGTCAGCTTATAAGTACACGTTATTGCTGTGAACATTTACGGTTGTCATTTATTGTGTTCTGCTGTGTAAAAAATGTATACAAGTAAAGATACGGTTATCAAGGTAGAGTCTGTGTGTGGGGATCTTGCTGGGCCAGATCATGGATATCAACGCGCGGCCTTGCCGGCGGTCCCTTCACCCTCACCAGTGCATTTAGTGGGAAGGAGAGCCTATTCCGCTGTAGTGTGTGCATGCCAAACCCCTGTTCATGGTACATGTGAAGATGCCTCCCACCCTGCACCTGTCGTTGCAGACTTGCAACTATCCCCGTTCAAGTCCTTGTCCCAGGGCAGTGTTCAATTGTACCTCTCCCATTCCTTGCAATGCAAGCGCAAGTATGCAGCCTGCCACCCACCCACCCCCAGGCTGCAATACCATACTGCTTGCTTGCTTGCACTGTAAATTGGGCCTTTTAGGCATGTGGAGGCGGAATCTGGCCACCACGCCATGGCTGCTTCGGCGGCCTGGTATCCATACTCAGTCCCCAGCCGCCCGGTGGCCGGATGTCCCCGCTTGCTCCTCAGCCTCCAGGGGGCGGCTGGGTGTCCATACTCGGTCCCCACCCACCCCTATTTGTCCCGGTAACCTTTCCCACAATTTTCTTAGCCTGGCCTGCTTTAGGGCAGCATTGGCCGAGCCCACCAGACAACCAGACTCCTCCGGTGGGCCCTGGCTTCTCCATCAGGGAAGTTGAGAGTGCCAAGGTGAGGAGCATGATGAGGATGATAGAAGTTAGCATCTGCTTTGTTTTGTTGGAATGCAAGCGCATGTATGTAGTAGCGGCTAGGCCTGAGGTGGTCAGCGTTTTGGTGCATATCCTACATCCTCCGAGGATTGCTGGATGTTTTCCTGCTACTATCCAAGTTCTATGACTCCCGTTAAAACAAAGCTTCAGGTGATAAATGATGGATGAGGTAGTGGCAAAGGAGAAAGAGCAGGAGGAACAAGGACCATTCACATCAATATCAGGCCAGTCAACCAGATATGTCTTGTAGGATATGTTTCTGTAACAAAAAGAGCGGTTCGGCTACACAGTTATAGGGCATACAGTGAGTGCAGTGTCTACCAAAAATTTCGAGGCACTCCAATGCCCCTTGGAAATGACATGGAGGTCAGAGGGCCTTAACTAAAACTTTTTTTCCATTTATAGCAACTGGGTCTCCTGTGCACTGTTGGCCTAAGCAGTGAATGGAAGGCTTTCCAAAAATTATGAGGAACTGCAATGCCCCTTACAAGAGCCATGCAGCATATTACAAACATAAGTCCCATTATTGGGGAGTGGGTCTCCCATAGGATTTGCTTATGCCTTCCAAGCAAAAGCTTCCAAAAATTAGGATGGAGCAACTTGCAATGCCCCTTACAATAGCCATGCAGTACAGCATATTACAAACATAAGTCCCATTATTGGGGAGTGGGTCTCCCATAGTATTTTCTTATGCCTTCCAAGCAAAAGCTTCCAAAAATTAGGACGGAGCAACTTGCAATGCCCCTTACAATAACCATGCAGTACAGCATATTACAAACATAAGTCCCATTATTGGGGAGTGGGTC
Source organism: Phyllobates terribilis (assembly GCF_046119375.1). Taxonomy (NCBI): domain Eukaryota; kingdom Metazoa; phylum Chordata; class Amphibia; order Anura; family Dendrobatidae; genus Phyllobates; species Phyllobates terribilis. Next base: position 181,169,613 of record NW_027362770.1, read on the forward strand.
TCCCATAGGATTTGCTTATGCCTTCCAAGCAAAAGCTGACAAAAATAAGGACGGAGGAACTTGCAATGCTGGCACCCTGGTGGTATAGTGGTGGTGGAGGCTGAGGATAAGGAGAAGAACATAAAACAGCCAAAATGAGGAAGCGTATACCCATGTGTGGGTGTGAAGCGGTGCATGTGAATACACCTCCCGAAATAACACAGTGGATTTGACTTTATGTTACTCTGCTGTCATTTGGTGGTGATGAGAAGTCTGGCCCAATCCAGCCCTTGTTCATTTTGATAAGGGTCAGCTTGTCAGCATTGTCAGTTGACGGGCGAGTGCGCTTATCAGTTATAATTCCCCAGCGGCACTAAAAACACGCTCCAATAACACGCTAGTGGCAGGGCAGGCAAGGACCTCCAATGCGTACAGAGCGAGTTCATTCCAAGTGTCCAGCTTGGATACCCAATAATTAAAAAGCACAGAGGAATCACGGAGGACGCTGGTACGGTCGGCAAGGTACTCCCTCACCATCTTTTGAAACTTTCCACTCCGTGTGAGAGTACCCCGCGCCTCAGGGCCTTTAAGCTGGGCGGGTGTCAGAAATCTGTCCCAGAACGTTGACAGTGTTCCCCTGCCTCTGCTGGATTGGAGTTGCATCTCTCTCGCCTGTACGCCTTGGTTGGGCAACGAACTGTGACTTCTGCCGCTAGCATGTTCAGATGGGAATTTTTTTAAGAGTTCTGCAGCAAGGGCCTTCTGGTACTGCCCCATTTTTGTAGACCTATCCACCTCAGGAATAAGATAGTGAAAGTTCTCCTTGTAGCGTGGGTCTAAAAGTGTCACCAACCAATAATGACTGTCACCCAACATTTTGACAACGCGAGGGTCACGGTTAAGGCAGCGTAACATAAAGTCAGCCATGCGTGCCAGACTGGTAACGGGCAAGATTTCCGTGTTCTCACCAAGATGACGACTGACCATGCTCTCCTCCTCCTCCTCCTCCTCCCCCCTGTCCTCAGGCCACCCACGCTGAACCGACGGTATGACTCTTGTACAGGTACTACCGTCTACAGCGCATGATAGCAGCTCCTGTTCTTCCTCCTCCTCCTCCTCCTCTCCCTCATTGCCCCCCAATGAACGTTGGGATGAGATGAGGCTGGGCTGTGTGTAATCGCCCACTACGGCTTCTTGATCCATCTCATCATACTCTGGCTGCAATGCCTCCTCTTTAATTCTCTGCAGAGAGCATTGCAAAAGACAGACAAGTGGGATGCTGACACTAATGATGGCGTCATCGCCACTCACCATCTTGGTGGCCACCTCAAACTTTGTCAGGATGGTACATATGTCAGACATCCAGGTCCACTCCTGAGGTCTTATGTGTGGAGTCTGACCTGAATATCGACGGCCTTGTTGCATCTGGTACTCCACAACTGCTCTCTTCTGCTCACAAATCCTTTGCAACATGTGGAGGGTAGAGTTCCAACGTGTGGGGACATCACACACCAGTCGGTGTGCCGGAAGCTGCAAACGCTGCTGCAACACAGCAAGGGCGGCGGAAGCTGTAGCCAACTTGCGAAAATGAGCTGACAGGTGGCTTACTTTCACGAGCAGATCTGGGAACTCGGGGTACGATTTAAGAAACCGCTGAACCACGAGGTTAAGCAAATGAGCGAGGCATGGTACGTGTGTGATCTCACCTCGCCTCAGAGCCGCCACCAGGTTACGGCCATTGTCACACACGACCATGCCGGGATGTAGGTTCAGCGGTCTCAGCCACAGATCTGCCTGCTCTTTCACAGCTGTCCACAACTCACAAGCAGTGTGAGGTTTATCACCTAAGCTTATGAGTTTCAGCTCAGCCTGTTGCCTCTTGGCGGAGACAGTACTGCAGTGCTTCCAGCTTGTAACTGATGTGGTGATATCTGAGATGGAGGCTGAACATGAGGAGGAGGAGGAGGATGATGCGCAGGAGCTATACACTGTGGGGGCAACTATGACTGACATAGGGCCCGCAATCCTCGGTGTGGGGAGGACGTGTTCCGTCCCAAGGTCCGACTGGGTCCCGGCTTCCACTATGTTTACCCAGTGTGCCGTCAGAGAGATGTACCGTCCCTGGCCACAAGCACTTGTCCACGTGTCCGTTGTCAGGTGGACTCTCCCAGTAACTGCGTTGTTGACGGCACGGCAGATGCTTTGGGACACGTGCTTGTGTAGTGCGGGGATGGCACACCGGGCAAAATAGTGTCAGCTGGGGACCGAGTACCGAGGGACGGCCACCACCATAAGATTGCGGAAGGATTCCGTCTCCACCAGCCTAAAAGGCAGCATTTCCAACGCAAACAGTCGTGAAATGTGCGAATTTGGGACTGTGGCCTGTGGGGCGTTAGCTGCGAATTTCCGCTTTCGTTCAAAGGTCTGGGATATGGACAATTGAACGCTGCGGTGGGACGTGGACGTGGACGTTGATGCTGTTTCTTGAGAAACTGCCATAACAAGTGAAGACTGAGAGGAGGGGGCATCTTTACATGCAGTATGGACAGGGGATTGCCTTGCACACACAACAGGGGGTTCTATTGCACGCACAACAGTGGAAGAAGCAGTGGTGACACCTGCTGACATTGGTCGTGGACCCTGGGTTTCGTCCCACAAAGTCGGGTGCTTTGCTGCCATGTGCCTGATCATGCTGGTGGTGGTCAGGCTGGTAGTTTTGTCACCCCTGCTGATGCTGGCATGGCAGGTGGAACATATGGCCTTTTTGGGGCTATCAGCAGAGTCTTTAAAAAAATTCCAGACTCTGGAAGACCTACCGCTTGTACTGGCAACGTCCCTCGTGTTGGTGTTACGGGGAACGGTTGCCCGCCTTCTGTCTGCGGCCACCACACTGCTTCTTCTTGCCTGTTGGGGTACTCTGCCTCCCTCCCCCTGTGTGCTGCTGGCCTCACTCTGCATGTCCTCCTGCCACGTTGGGTCAGTTACTAGATCATCCACCACCTCCTCCTCTTCCACTTGCGCACCACGATGCTCCTCCTCTCTTCCTGGCAATTGTGTCTCGTCATCGTCCACCTCTTGTGACAAATTGCCAGCGTCGACTTCCTGTGGCCGTGGCTGTTCAAATATTTGGGCATCGCTACATGGGATCTCCTCTTTCACCACTTCAAGCGTATCAGGCGAGGGGCACAAATATGGAAATGGACCAGTGAACAGCTCTTCAGAGTGTCCAAGTGTGGGATCAATTGCTGTCTGACGACACTCAGCATGGTGGGAGGAAGGAGCATCAGGGTGAGGAGGAGTATGCGGTCAAGACTCACGGCTATTAAGAGTTGACCGTGTGGAAGACAGACCGGAGGTGGTGGTGCCCAGGTAACTGGAAGTATTATCTGCTATCCAATTAATAACCTGTTCACACTGATCAGTTCTCAATACTGGTGTTGTTCTGTGCTTCCCTAGTAATTCGGTCAAGAAGTGGGAGCGAGAAGATGTGGCACATTTTCACGTTGGCCACGGCCCTGTCCTCTGCACGAACCATCACCAGAACGTCCACTTCCACGTCCCTTGCCACGCGCCTTGCCCATTGTAAAGGAAGTAAAATAGCTTACACTCGCACTATCAATGGAAAAAGGGTAATAGAAAGTAGATTAGAACCGTGGAAGAGGAAAACCACAGTTCTATTTCTCTGGCCTACACCCGACTCTTTTAAACAATCTGAACAATCAGGGAGAAACTATTACTGTTTTTCTTTACGTAAAAAATACCAAAACCTGAATAATAGAGATTTTTTACCGTGGGATGGCAAAACCACAGTTATTGTTTAATGGGGTATACCAGACTTTTTTAAATAGATACAATTGCGTCTGAACAGTGAGCGACACACTCAAACAGTTTTTTTTTTAGATACAAATGGCCCAAAAGTGGATAATACAGAGGTTTGAACCGTGGAAGTGCAAAACAACACTTCTGTTTCTCTAGCCTACACCAGACTATTTTCAACAGATATATTTGTGTCTGAAAAATCAGAGACACGCTTTTTTTGGGGGGGGGGGGGGACGACACCAAAAGGTTAATAAGGCGGGTATTTGTACAGTGTGAAGGAGGAAAAAAAAAAGAGGATTTAGATGAAAAAAAAAAGGATTTTTCCTGTCCCCTGAGACCTGGAGCTAAGTCCAGCAATTTCAGCAACAGCAGCACACAGGACTGTAATGCAGCGTTTGTTGGTGTAACCACTGCGTCTCCTATACAGCCTGCCTGCCTGATATCTGGGATGGATATTAGTCCTGAGAAGGACTGTTTGATCTGGCAGCCTTTACAGACCCTACACTAACTATTTTGCAGTTTATATCTCTCCCTAAATCAGCAGCGCTGTCCCTACACTGTCTGATCTGGAGCGACTGTGTCCAAGATGGCGGCGCCCGGTTTTAAATACTCGAGGTGACGCTGTGCGGCCAGCCAATCACTGTAATGCCCACAACCAACATGGCTGCGGCATTACAGTGACTGGCTGGCAATCCCTGCATGTTCATTGGCTCTGCAGAGAGCCAAACATGCAGGGCGGAGACCTGGAAATGTTCGGTGCTCACCTAACATCCCGAGTAGCGTGATGCTCGGGCAAGTACCGAGCAGTGTCGAGCATGTTCGCTCAACACTAGTCTACTATATAATTGTCTTATCCAGTCTGTCTGTCTGTCTGTCTGTCTATCTGTCTGTCTTTCTGTCTGTCTGTCTCTCTGTTCTGGAAATCCTGCGTCGCTCATTGGTCCGGCAGCGGCCAATCAGCGCCGCGGGATTTCTGAAAAAAGATGGCGGCCGTTAGCAGCTCATCTGCGGGACGGAGCTCAGCGGCGATGCAGCCGGGAGATGAGCGACCCAAGGCGCTCATCTCCCGGCCGGTAGCAGCGGAAGGACCGCCGGCGTCGCTGACCTCCATGCGGAAGGGAGGACCGGGGAGCGGCGCTGCGGGTCGGGATACTTCTGCTGCGAGCGCCCGCTCATGTCCCGGGTTCTCGCTGCGGAAGTAGCCGCACAGGCAGCGCCGCTCCCCGGTCCTCACCAAGACGATTCAATGATTGGTCGCGGTCTTCGGACCCGACCAATCACTGATCTTACCGCAAACCAATCATCGATTTGGGCGCCAAATTTAAATATCGGTCGCGACCAATCACCGATCTTGGCTCCACATTTAAACACCGCTGTGCTGATTGGTCGCCGACGCTGGGCGCGACCAATCACAGATTTTGTCGCCACATTTAAATAGCGTCCGCGACCAATCAGCACAGCGGTGTTTAAATGTGGAGCCAAGATCGGCCGATATTTAAATTTGGCGCCCAAATCGGTGATCAGCACAGTAGTGTTTAACTTTTGGGGCAAGATCAGTGATTGGTCGCGGGCCAAGAACGTGACCAATCACCAATTTGTGTGGCACATTTAAATAGAGGCCGCGACCAATTGGATGTCAGCGCCGCTCCCTTCACACCCTTGGCGCCTGTGCGGATACTTCCGCTGCGAGAACCCGGGACCTGAGCGTGCGCTCGCAGCAGAAGTATCCCGACCCGCAGCGCCGCTCCCCGGTCCTCCATTCACACCCTAGCCGCTGATGTCCCCACAGTATCCGCATGGTGTTACAAAGGTCCGGACATTTGTGTTAAAAATCGCTGATTGGTCGCCGACGCTATTTAAATGTGGCGCCAAAATCGGTGATTATCCGCACAGGCAGCGCCGCTGACATCCATGCGGCTAGGGTGTGAAGGGAGGACCGGGGAGCGGCGCTGACATCCAATTGGTCGCGGCTGCTATTTAAATGTGCCGCACAAATCGGTGAATGGCCGCGGTCTTGGCCCGCGACCAATCACTGATCTTGCCGCAAAAGTTAAACACTACTGTGCTGATTGGTCGCGGACGCTGCCCGCGACCAATCACCGATTTGGGCGCCAAATGTAAATATCGGCCGCAACCAATCACCGATCTTGGCTCGACATTTAAACAGCGTTGTACTGATTGGTCGCGGACGCTATTTAAATGTGGCGCCAAAATCGGTGATTGGTCGCGCCCAGCGTCGGCGACCAATCAGCACAGCGGTGTTTAAATGTGGAGCCAAGATCGGTGATTGGTCGCGGCCGATATTTAAATTTGGCGTCCAAACCCGTGATTGGTCGCGGGCAGCGCCGGCGACCAATCAGCGATTTTTAACACAAATGTCCGGACCTTTGTAACACCAAGCGGCTACTGTCGGGAGATCAGCGGCTAGGGTGTCAAGGGAGGACCGGGGAGTGGTGCTGCGGGTCGGGATACTTCTGCTGCGAGCAGTCCCTCATCTCCCGGATTCTCGCAGCGGAAGTAGCCGCACAGGCAGCGGCGCTCCCCGATTCTCACTAATACGATTCCGCTCCCCGGTCCTCACCAATACGATTCGCTGATTGGTCGCGCTCTCCGCACGCGACCAAACAGTATTCTTGGCGCCAAAGTTAAACACCGCTCAGCTGATTGGTCACGGCCGCTGCCCGCGACCAGTCACCGATTTGGGCACCACATTTAAATAGCGGCCGCAACCAATCACCGATCTTGCCGCCACATTTAAACACTGCTGTGCTGATTGTTCGCGGACGCCAGACGCGACCAATCAGCGAGCTTGGCACCAAATTTAAACAACGTTCTGCTGATTGGTCGCGGACACCAGACGCGTCCAATCAGCGAGATTGGCGCCAAATTTAAACAACGCTCTGCTGATTGGTCGAGGCCGTCGGCCGCGACCAATCAGCGATTTTGGCGCCAAATTTAAACCCCGCTCTGCTACTTGTTCGCGGATGCCGGCCGCGACTAATTTGCATTATTGGCGCCAAATTTAAACACTGCTCTGCTGATTGATCGCGGTCGCCGTCTGCGACCAATCAGCAATATTGGTGCAAAATTTAAACACCGCTCTGCTGATTGGTCGCGGTCGCCGTCCACGACCAATCAGCAGTATTGGCACCAAATTTAAACCCCGCTCTGCTGATTAGTCGCGTTTGCCGGCCGTGACCAATCAGCAGTATTGGCGCCAAATTTGAACCCCGCTCTGCTGAATGGTTGCGGTTGCCGGCCGCGACCAATCAGCAGTATTGGCGCCAAATTTAAACACCGCTCTGCTGATTGGTCGAGGCCGGCGATTGCCACCAATCAGCATTATTGGCGCCAAATTTAAACCTCGCTCTGCTGATTGGTCGTGACCGCCGGCCACCACCAATCAGCGATTTTGGCGCCAAATTTAAACCCCGCTCTGCTGATTGGTCGCGGTTGCTGGCCGCGACTAATCAGCATTGTTGACGCCAAATTGCCGGCCGCCACTAATCAGCATTATTGCCCCCAAATTTAAACACCGCTCTGCTGAATGGTCACGGCCGTGACCAATCACCATTACTGGTTCCAAATTTAAACACCGCTTTGCTGATTGGTCGCGACCGCCGGCCGCAACCAATCAGCATTATTGGCGCCAAATTTAAACCTCGCTCTGCTGATTGGTCGTGACCGCCGGCCACCACCAATCAGCTATTTTGGCGCCAAATTTAAACCCCGCTCTGCTGATTGGTCGCGGTTGCTGGCCGCGACTAATCAGCATTGTTGGCGCCAAATTGCCGGCCGCCACTAATCAGCATTATTGCCCCCAAATTTAAACACCGCTCTGCTGAATGGTCGCGGCCGTGACCAATCACCATTACTGGCTCCAAATTTAAACACCGCTTTGCTGATTGGTCGCGACCGCCGGCCGCAACCAATCAGCATTATTGGCGCAAAATTTAAACCTCGCTCTGCTGATTGGTCACGTTCGCTGGCCGCGACCAATCAGCATTATTGGAGCAAAATTTAAACCTCGCTCTGCTGATTGGTCACGTTCGCTGGCCGCGACCAATCAGCATTATTGGCGCAAAACTTAAACCCCGCTCTGCTGATTAGTCGCGCCCGCTGGCCGTGACCAATCAGCGATATAGTTGCCAAATTTCAACACCGCTTTGCTGATTGGTCACGTTTGCCGGCCGTGACCAATCAGCGATTTTGGCGCCAAATTTAAACACCGCTCTGCTGATTGCGCCCCGTCGGCCGCATACATATTCTAGAATACCCGATGCGTTAGAATCGGGCCACTATCTAGTATCTATATATATAATCGTCTTATCCCGTATGTCTGTCTGTCTTTCTGTCTGTCTGTCTGTCCAGGAAATCCCGCGTCGCTCATTGGTCCGGCAGCGGCCAATCAGCGCCGCGGGATTTCTGAAAAAAGATGGCGGCCGTTAGCGGCTCATGTGCAGGACGGAGCTCAGCGGCGATGCAGCCGGGAGATGACCGGCGCGAGGCGCTCATCTCCCGACCGCCGGCGCCGCTGACCTCCATGCGGCTAGGGTGTGAAGGGAGGACCGGGGAGCGGCGCTGCGGGTCGGGATACTTCTGCTGCGAGCGCCTGCTCATGTCCCGGGTTCTCGCAGCGGAAGTAGCCGCACAGGCAGCGCCGCTCCCCAATCCTCACCAATACGATTCGCTGATTGGTCGCGATCTCTCGCCGCGACCAATCACTGATCTTGGCCCAAAAGTTAAACACCGCTGTGCTGATTGGTCGCGGCCACTGCCTGCGACCTATCACCGATTTGGGCGCCACATTTAAATAGTGTCCGCGACCAATCAGCACAGCGTTGTTTAAATGTGTCTGCAAGATCGGTGATTGGTCGCGGCCGCTATTTAAATGTGGCGCCCAAATCGATGATTGGTCGCGGGCAGAGTCCGCGACCAATCAGCACAGCGGTGTTTAAATGTGGCGCACAAATCGGTGATTGGTCGCCCGCGAACAATCAGCACAGCGGTGTTTAACTTTTGTGGCAAGATCAGTGATTGGTCGTGGCCGAATACCGCGACCAATCACCGATTTGTGCGCCACATTTAAATAGCGGCCGCGACCAATCACCGATCTTGCAGAGACATTTACACACCGCTGTGCTGATTGGTCGCCGACGCTGCCCGCGACCAATCACCGATTTGGGTGCCACATTTAAATAGCGTCCGCGACCAATCACCAATCTTGAAGACACATTTAAGCACCGCTGTGCTGATTGGTCGCGGACGCTATTTAAATGTGGCACCCAAATCGGTGATTGGTCGCGGGCAGCGTCGGCGACCAATCAGCACAGCGGTGTTTAAATGTCTCTGCAAGATCGGTGATTGGTCACGGCCGCTATTTAAATGTGGCGCACAAATCGGTGATTGGTCGCGGTCTTCAGCCGCGACCAATCACTGATCTTGCCGCAAAAGTTAAACACCGCTGTGCTGATTGGTCGCTGTCGCTGCCCGCGACCAATCACAGATTTGGGCGCCACATTTAAATAGCTCCCGCGACCAATCACCGATGTTGACGCCACATTTAAACACTGCTGTGCTGATTGGTCGCGGATGCCAGCCGCGACCAATCAGCGAGCTTGGCGCCTAATTTAAACAACGCTCTGCTGATTCGTCGCGGCTGCTAGCTGCGCCCAATCAGCGAGATTGGCGCAAAATTTGTCGGGAGATCAGCGGCTAGGGTGTGAAGGGAGGACCCGGGAGCGTCGCTGTGGGTCGGGATACTTCTGCTGCGAGCAGTCGCTCATGTCCCGGCTTCTCGCAGCGGAAGTAGCCGCACAGGCAGCGGCGCTCCCCGGTCCTCACCAACATGATTCCGCTCCCCGGTCCTCACCAATACGATTCGCTGATTGTTCGCGGTCTCCGCACCCGACCAATCAGTGATCTTGGTGCCAAATTTAAACACCGCTGTGCTGATTGGTCGCGGACGCCAGCCGCGACCAATCAGCGAGCTTGGGGCAAAATTTAAACAACGCTCTGCTGATTGGGCGCGGACTCCAGCCGCGACAAATTAGCGACATTGGCGCCAAATGTAAACAGCGCTCTGCTGATTGGTCGCGGACACCAGACGCGACCAATCAGCGAGATTGGCGCAAAATTTAAACAATGCTCTGCTGAATGTTCGCGGCTACCAGCCGTGACAAATCAGCGAGATTGCCGCCAAATTTAAACGCCGCTCTGCTGATAGGTCGCGGTGGCCGGTCGCGACCAATCAGCAATTTTGGTGCCAAATTTAAACAACGCTCTGCTGATTGGTCGCGACCGCCGGCCGCAACCAATCAGCATTATTGGCGCCAAATTTAAACACCGCTCTGCTGATTGCGCCCGGTCAGCCGCATACATATTCTAGAATACCCGATGCGTTAGAATCGGGCCACCATCTAGTAAATAATAAAAAGCAAGTACAATAATCTTGAACAATGCATGTCATCGACTGGTACAGGAAGAGAGAGGACCCTGCCCACGAGGCCTCACAGTCTACAAGGGATAAGTGAGGATACAGTAGGTACACTTACACTGTATATAGTATACAGTCTATAGAGCTTCTGTGTAAAATGTCACCAGTGATCACTGTATTACCTGCCTGTGTATAATGTCACTGTTGATCCCTGTATTACCTGTACACTGACATTATATAAAGAAGTCCTGTGTATAATGTCACTGGTGATCCCTGTATTACCTATACACTGACATTATATAAAGAAGTCCTGTGTATAATGTCACTGGTGATCCCTGTATTACCTGTACACTGACATTATATAAAGAAGTCCTGTGTATAATGTCACTGGTGATCCCTGTATTACCTGTACACTGACACTATATACAGAACTCCTGTGTATAATATCACCAGTGATCACTGTATTATCTGTACATTGACACTATATATAGAGCTTGTGTGTATAATGGCACTTATTGTAATATTAATATTGTGTTTTTTTTTTATTAATAATCACTATTGTAGTATTCAGTCATTATGTGGTTTTGGCATGGTGTGGTGGTATTTGTACCTTATATGTGGTATTATTCACTCACTATGTGGTGGTAATATGTGGTCTGGTCATGGTGTTCCTTGTATGTGCCATTATTCGGTCACTATGTGGTGGTAATATGTGTTCGGGTCATGGTGTGGCGTTATTTGTCACCTGTATCTGGCATTATTCGGTCACTATGTGGTGGTAACATGTGATCTGGTCATTGTATGGCAGTATTTTCTAGAATGTGGTATTCGGTCACTATGTGGTGGTATTATGTGGTTGGTAGCGATGATCGAGTATGCTCGTTGCTCAAGATTTACGAGCGTGCTCGGTGTAGGTGACAGCATCACGGATCACGTTCTCCAGGAAGACTTTCAGGACGCCACGAGACTCCTCATAGATAAGGCCGGAGATGCGTTTGACTCCTCCTCTGCGAGCGAGACGGCGGATGGCAGGCTTGGTGATGCCCTGGATGTTATCACATAGAACCTTCCTGTGCCGCTTGGCACCACCCTTACCCAGACCTTTCCCTCCTTTGCCGCGACCAGACATCTGCCAAGTAGTCAGCAGAAAACTGTGACTGTCGAGTGCACAGTCCTCCTTTATATAGACTGTGAGTGGACCAGAAAGAGAACTGCAGCGATGGGATCTAAATTAATTTGCATTATCAGCTCCGCCTCTTCCTCTGATTGGCCGAGCACAGAACTGTTAGTGATTTTGAATTTCCCACTCATTGTCCTGGTATTTTCCTGCTTCTACTGTGATGGTGGAAATAGTCACAGCCCTGATTCCTCTCTGGTGACATCCTGCTCGGAGGAATTACACTGTGACACCTGGAAATAACTCACTGTGAGGTCTATAGAGTTATATACTCTCCTCCATCCAGTGATGTATAAGCTCCATATCCTGCTGTATACCCCTATATAGCGCTGTATAAACTCCATATACAGTTTCCCCATATAGTGCTGTATACCTTTAATATACGGCTGTATTCCTCCATGAAGTGCATTATACCCTCCATATTGTGCTCATTTATCTCAGCGGCAGGTTCTGCTGCAATAAACAAGTGATTGGCTTCTCAGTGACAGATTCAGATCTAGAAATAGATCAATCTTTAGGAGCTTATTGACCAGGTGCCTTCACCAGTCTGCGGAGCAAAAGGTGTGTAACATTAGAGGCGGATCAGCGAGAAAGTGCAGAGAGCTCTGATCAGAAAAGTGAGAAACTGCTGGAAACGGGCTGTTCACTCTTTCAGTGTTCAGCAACATTCCACCTGCTGCCAGCAGAATAATGGAAACAGAATGCACTAGGACCCAGTGTTCTGGGAGAAAACAGGATTCCTGAGTGATTGACTCTTGCACTTTATATACAGGTTTTGTGTCTGTTTAGATAACACTGCAGCTAAACCAACAATTGGTTAAAATAATCTGTTAAAAGTTACTTTTCAATTCTACATCAGACCCCTGCTGCTAATGAAGGGTGAGCAAGGATCTATGGCTGCCGGCACCTGCTCCTCTATTATCAGACTTATCCCGATGTTCCACATCCCAATATAACTCATCCTCCCCATCTATCATCTTCCTCTAATCCCTTCCTGCCCTCTGTGGCTGGAAGCATTGACTCAATCTGTGCCTCCTGCTAACACATGAGGTTCCAGTGAGTGCAGCCTCATGTTCCCCAGGGAGAGGAGCAAGACACGGACAAGCAGCCACAGCTCTGATGTAGACGGGGTGGGTGGCACTTATTTTCATAGATTTTTTTTTTTATTATTACTTTTGTCAGATTCAAATTATTTCTGTGACCATTGTGGGTTTTTCTTTCATTAAATGAGGGGTACCAACAATTTTGACCACGTGTGTACTACAATTGCCTGCAATGTCTCCTGACTTGTATCCCATTGAGCACATCCAGGAGATCATTGGTCAGCAATTGCAAAGAGAGCAACAAGCAGTGGATCTTGGTAGCACTCAAGGCACTCTTAATGACACACTTAATCATACAGTGGGTACGGAAAGTATTCAGACCCCTTTACATTTTTCACTCTTTGTTTCATTGCAGCCATTTTGTAAATTCTAAAAAGTTCATTTTATTTCTCATTAAGGTACACTCTGCACCCCACATTGACTAAAAAAAAACAGACATGTAGACATTTTTGCAAATTTATTAAAAAAGAAAAACTGAAATATCACATGGTAATAAGTATGCAGACCCTTTGCTCAGACACTCATATTTAAGTCACATGCTGTCCATTTCCTTGTGATCCTACTTGAGATGGTTGTACTCCTTCATTGGAGTCCTGCTGTGTTTAATTAAACTGATAGGACTTGATTTGGAAAGGCACACACCTGTCTATATAAGACCTCACTGCTCACAGTGCATGTCAGACCAAATGAGAATCATGAGCTCAAAGGAACTGCCCAAGAAGCTTAGAGACAGCATTGTGGCAAGGCACAGATCTGGCCAAGGTTACAAAAGAATTTCTGCATTACTCAAGCTTCCTAAGAGCACAGTGTCCTCCATAATCCTTAAATGGAAGAAGTTTGAGACCGCCGAAGTCTTCCTAGACCTGGCCGTCCAGCCAAACTGAGCAACGGTGGGAGAAGAGCCTTGGTGAGAGAGGTAAAGAAGAACCCCAAGATAACTGTGGCTGAGCTCCAGAGATTCAGTACGGAGATGGGAGAAAGTTCCACAAAGTCAACTATCACTGCATTCCTCCACCAGTCGGGCCTTTATGGTAGAGTGGCCCGACGGAAGCCTCTCCTCAGTGCAAGACATATGAAAGCCTGCATAGAGTTTGCTCAAAAACACATGCAGGACTCACAGATTATGAGAAATAAGATTCTCTGGTCTGATGAGACGAAGATAGAACTTTTTGGTGATAATTCTAAGCGGTATGTGTGGAGAAAACCAGGCACTGCTCATCACCTGCCCAATAGAATCCCAACAGTGAAACATGGTGGTGGCAGCATCATGCTATGGGGGTGTTTTTCAGTTGCAGGGACAGGACGACTGGTTGCAATTGAAGGAAACATGAATGCGACCAAGTACAGAGATATCCTGGATGAAAACCTCTTCCAGAGTGCTCTGGACCTCAGACTTAGATGAAGGTTCACCTTCCCACAAGACAATGATCCTAAGCACACAGCTAAAATAACAAAGGAGTGGCTTCAGAACAACTCTGTGACTATTCTTGACTGGCTCAGCCAGTGCCCTGACCTAAACCCAATTGAGCATCTCTGGAGAGAACTGAAAATGACTGTCCACCAACGTTAACCATCCAACCTGACGGAACTGGAGAGGATCTGCAAGGAAGAGTGGCAGAGGATCCCCAAAGCCAGGTGTGAAAAACTTGTTGCATCATTCCAAAGAAGACTCGTGGCTGTACTAGCTCAAAAGGGGCTTCTACTCAATACTGAGCAAAGGGTCTGAATACTTATGACCATGTGATATTTCAGTTTTTCTTTTTTAATTAATTTGCAAAAAATTCTACATTTCTGTTTTTTACAGTCAAGATGGGGTGCAGAGTGTACATTAATGAGAAAAAAAAAGAACTTTTTACAATTTACCAAATGGCTGCCATGAAGCAAAGAGTGAAAAATTTAAAGGGGTCTGAATACTTTCCATACCCACTGTACATAACCTAACCTATGCCTCCAAGTCTGCAATAATTGAATCGATATGCCCTATGTATTACATCTGCTACTAATGTATTTTGTTAGAGCTTTTAGATATTCCTACAGAACAGTCCTGACATGCTGTTGCCAACCTTCCCAACACATCCAACTTTCAGGATGCAGCAGTGACCGTCTTGACTTCTCCTGTACTCAGACTTTGGACTCCTTCCTTAGTCCTCATTACAATGATCAGCTTCTGCAGAACATTTCTCAATTTCTTCTTTTCAGAGGCCTTATGCAGCATCTCAATCTGTTGTCCCTGGTGTTTGCCTGCAATTGCATTACATTATTTTATTATCTAGAGTTACTTTCTTCTGCAGCACAGGCTTCTGATTAAACTTTGTTGCTGTCCTGATTGTTGCATGTTTTGGTGGAGCTTTTTTATTTATTGTTTCCGGCAAAATCATGTAATTGCCAGTTGGGCACATGTCTTGCATGATAGTATTATACATATCAGTTTGTCTTTTGTTTGCTTACATTATTTCGGTTTTGACTATTAGCCCTAGAGAAAGTAATGTCCTTGTGTCAGCACCTCTGATCTCTATATTCCAATGCTTAGTGCTGTCCATCTCTCTGTATTATTCATAGCAAGGGCTGCCATCAGGGCATTACTGCCCTTACTGTTGTATGTGGCCCAGTGAGCAGAAGTAAAGAGGAGAGGCCGAACACAGTCCGGGTGCCCCCTCTTATGCTTGTGCTCACTGAGTCCCAGGATATAAAAGTGCAGTGTGCATCGCCAGCGCACACTTGGCGCAGCGAACCCTCCTGCAGCTCCACGGAATAGCCGTGTTGCTCCAAGGTACTCCCTCCGCCTCTTCTGTGATGCGCTGGTGATGGCGCGTACGCAATGACGTCATCACGTATGCGCTGGCATGTACACTCGCCAGGAGGGTACCAGAAGTGAAGCTGCACCTGCAGGGGATTGTATCAGAGTTAAGTATGAAATACTTTAATTTTCTTTTCTTTTAATAAAATTAATTACATGGGCTTGAGGAGGCGCAAATGATGATGAATTGAGGGTGTGGGACAGGGGACAGCAAATAATGATGGATTGAGGGTGGCGGAAAGGGGACAGTGAAAGATGATGTATTGAGGCGGAGGAGCGCAAATAATGATGAATTGAGGGTGGGGGATAGGGGATGGCAAATGATGATGAATTGACAATTGGGGATGGTGGACAGCAAATGGTAATGAACTGAGGGTGGGGAGAGTAAATCATGATGTATTGAGACTGGGGAATGGGGAGAGCAAATGATGCTGTATTGAAGGTGGGGGAGAGCTAATGATGCTGTCTTGAGGGCGAGGGAGAGCAAATGATGAATTGAGGGTGGGGGACAGAAAATGATGATGAATTCGGAGTAGGGGCAGCAATGAATGATAAATTGAGTGTGGGGGAGACCAAATAACGATGAATTGAGGGTGGAGGGATTATGATTATAAATGATTATGTATTCAGACGGGGATGGGAGAATAAATTATACATTGAGTGTGGGGGAGAGCAAATGATGCTGTATTGAGGGTCAGGGAAGCCAAATGATGATAAATTGAGGGTGAGAGAGAGCAGTTGATAATGAGTAGAGGGTGGGGGTGGGAGAGAGAGGACATGACATAATGAATTGGGGCGGAGAGGGACATGTAAATGACGCGCCCCTGGGCCTGCTGCTTCGCGCGGCATCGCGCGCACGGGGGAGCTTACCCGGATCCGGATCAGATGGGGGTAGTAGTCTCGTGGCGGTGACCCGGTCCGTGCCCAGGGAGTCAAACTGAGCGGCGATGTATTAGCAGTAGATGTTGTTTAAGTGTCGACTACGCCACCCGTTGAATGCAGCTTTAGGGCTGCTGCTGCAGGACAGTCCGCTGAGGCCAGTGGTACGTTTGTGCAGCGTAGATGGTATAACCCCCAACGGGAGGGGTATGGCCTCAGGGCAGCAGATGTGGATGATGGAGGTAGTGATGGTGCAGCAAGGAGAGTCAGAAACGTATAATGCAGTTTCAGGGTTTTTACTCACAGGTGTTACTTCAGTCACTTCGGCCGGGAGTGACCACCCGAGCCGTGCTGCGTCCACCAGGTACGGGACTCGGCTAACCCCCAGGCAATTCCGGAGCGTGGTCCTGAGCTCCCCTCTCTCTCTCTCTCTCTTCGGCCGTCCCCACCAGGGATCCACCTTTGTCCGGTTCCCTAGGGTCTCTCACTGGTAAAACCTTTTATGGCTTTCCTGACCCTACTCGTGGTGTACCTTCCTGGTGGATGTGGTGAGGGTCGTGGCAAAACTTGACCACGACCTCCGGTTCCTGACTAAGGATGTTTTGCCTCCGTCAGTTTGGGATCCGGTGCCCTCTTCTGCCAACCCTTCACCCTTTTGGTTCACTCGTGGGATCTCGGGGTTCCCTTTTGTTCTTATGTCTCCGGGCCTTTCCTCCTTCTCCTCTCCACTGCAGGCCTGGCCCTGGAGCTGGGCCCAGCCGGAGCCACAGCTCCCTGTCAGCTCTCTCTCTGAACAGACCTGGACTCTCTGACCCTGTTCCTAAGATGGTGCCCACCATATATACTCCCTCTATGTGTGAGCCCAGGTGACTAGCACCCAATGGGCTCCTACTTCTATGCCCAGAGCCCCTCCCCTATCTGCCCCTACACTACTGGGATGTTCCTCCCCCCCCTCCCACTCCAGCCAGGGACAGACGCTGTCGTACCTGCACATCTAACTGGTGGGAGTACCGTAGTTCTGTCCCCCGGAAATGGGATGAGTGTAGTGCATGCAGCTTGCTGAGCTCAGTTCCACACTCCATCCTTACCCGGGAGTGGAATACCACACCTCTGGTTTGAGGTGCAATACCCCTGTAGCAGCCGAGCCCTCGGGGTGCTACATAAATATAATGAATTGGGGCAGAGGGGGGGGCATATAAATATAATGAATCGAGGGAGGGGGAGGTACAGGGTGGGGGCATTAAGGATGCAGGAGTGTGACTGGTAATGAATTGGGGGAAAGAGTACAGGTGCTAATTAATTTATCGTATTTTTCGGACTATAAGACGCACTTTTTTCCTCTAAAATTTTGGAGGAAAAGGGGGGGGTACATCTTATAGTCCGAATGTTGGGGGTGTGTATATATATATATGTGGGGTGTGGGGGAAGCGGGGCACAGGAGGCAGCAACCCCCCGCTGGAGCCTACACTGTCCCCGCTGCTAAAGAAAACGAATATTCACTGCTCATGTTCCTTAATAGCAGCACACAGTGTAGCCGTGCTGTGGCTCCTGCTGCTGCCGGAATTGCCTGTACCCGCTGTTAAAGGGCATGAATATTCAACCTCTCTCCACGCCCATGGGCGTGGGGAGGAGTGAATATTCATGCCCTTTAATAAGCGTGCACACTAGATAGCCCGGCAGCTGCAGGAGCTGCAGTGCGGCTACACTGTGTGCCGGCTATGAAGGAGAGTGAAGTCACTGCACCCCGCGCACACAGTCCCAGCGTGGGGAGCAGTGACTTCCGGCAGCTGATTTCTCCATGTGAGCCACGCATGGCCGTGACGCCATGCGCGACTTACATGGAGAGATCAGAGTGGGCAGACGGGACGCAGCGCTGGAGGAGAGAGAAGAAAGGTGAGTTTGATTGTTTATTTTTTTTTTTATGTGCAGCCTGATGGGGATTAGGGGAACCATGCATACTAGGATAAGGATGAGGGGGGCATACATAACAAGATAAAGATGAGGGGGCCATACATACCAGGATAACTCTGAGGGGGGCATATATAACAGGATAAAGATGAGGGGGCCATACTTACCAGGATAGGGATCAGGGGTGCCATGCATACCAGGATGGGGATTAGGGGTGCCATGCATACCAGGACAGGGATGAGGGAGCCATGCATACTAGGACAGGGATGAGGGGGCCATGCATACCAGGACAGGGATGAGGGGTGCCATGCATACCAGGATGGGGATTGCTGTGCCATGCATACCAGGATGGGGATTGCTGGGCCATGCATACCAGGATGGGGATTGTTGTGCCATGCATACCAGGATGGGGATTGCTGTGCCATGCATACCAGGATAGGGATGAGGGGTGCCATGCATACCAGGATAGGGATGAGGGGTGCCATGCATACCAGGATAGGGATGAGGGATGCCAGGCATACCAGGATGGGGATTGGGACCACGTAAAAAAGGAAGTGGGGGCATATATACCAGGATAGGGGATATTGTCAGAATTGGGGGATATTACCCCTATACCAGTGTCAGCAGAAGACCCCCTCCCCCTTAAAAGTGCATCATGAACAGATTTTTTGCTTAATTTTTTATTTTCCTCCTCTAAAACCTAGGTGCGTCTTATGGTCCGGTGAGTCTTATAGTCCGAAAAATACGGTATATATTTATTGGGTAGGGAAATTGACTATTTATAGTTACTGGGGGCACTGTCATGGATTACAATTTATATTTGGAATGGTGGCCTGCCTAATAAGTTATTGTATATTAATGGTGGGTGCATTGGTGGGTGCATGTCTGTTCTCAGCTGCGTAGTGTAGAAGTTGGGGGGGAAGTGGGGAATGTTCTCTGGAAGCGGTGCTCTAGATAACTGTGTTATTTTCTGTAGAAATGAGTCCTGTCTGGAATAAGTGATGGCGGTCTGCGCTGGATGAAGAAGAAAAATGAAGATGAAGGACTTCAACTAGAGACGTCACTGGTGAGTCAATGTGTTACCTGTACACTTACACTATAGACTGTATACTATGTACAGAGCTCCAGTGTATACTGTCATTGGTGATCACTATTACCTGTACACTATACATTATATTATGATTTATTATTATAGCGCCATTTATCCCATGGTGCTTTACATGTGAAAACGGGCTATACATAACAAAAAGCAAGTACAATAATCTTGAACAATGCATGTCATCGACTGGTACAGGAAGAGAGAGGACCCTGCCCACGAGGCCTCACAGTCTACAAGGGATGGGTGAGGATACAGTAGGTACACTTACACTGTATATAGTATACAGTCTATAGAGCTTCTGTGTAAAATGTCACCAGTGATCACTGTATTACCTGTACATTGACACTATATACAGAGCTCCTGAGTATAATGTCACTGGAGATCCCTGTATTACCTGTACATTGACACTATATACAGAGCTCCTGAGTATAATGTCACTGGAGATCCCTGTATTACCTGTACATTGACACTATATACAGAGCTCCTGAGTATAATGTCACTGGAGATCCCTGTATTACCTGTACATTGACACTATATACAGAGCTCCTGAGTATAATGTCACTAGAGATCCCTGTATTACCTGTACATTGACACTATATACAGAGCTTGTGTGTATAATGGCACTTATTGTAATATTAATATTGTGTTTTTTTTATTAATGATCACTATTGTTGTATTCGGTCATTATGTGGTGGTAATATGTGGTTTTGGTGTGGTGGTATTTGTTGCCTGTATGTGGTATTATTCGCTCACTATAAGGTGGAAGCATGTTATCTGGTCATTGTGTGGCAGTATTTTCTTGTATGTGGTATTATTTGGCCCTCTCCTGAGCCGTCACAGCGCAGAGCGGGAAGACGCCGGCGACGCTGGAGGCCAGAGCAGCGGCAGCAGGTGAGAAGTGATGTGAGTATTTGATTTTTTTTTTTTAATGTATGGAGGCATGGGGCATTATGAGGGAGGGATGACTTCCTGATCCTGCATGGGGCATTAAAGGGGGGGGGGTGACATCCTGCATGGGGTATTATAAGGGGCAAGTGACATCCTGCTTGGGGCATTATAAGGGGGGGTGACATCCTGCATGGGGCATTATAAGAGAGGGGTGTGACATCCTGCATTAGGCATTATAAAGGAGGGGTGACATCCTGCATGGGGCATTATATGGGAGGGGTGACATCCTGCATGGGGCATTATAAGGGGGATGACATCCTGCATGGGGCATTATAATGGAGGGGTGTGACATTATGCATGGGGCATTATAAGGGGGTAGTGACATCCTGCATGGGGCATTATAAGGGGGGTGACATCCTGCATGGGACATTATAAGGGAGGGGTGTGACATCCTGCATGGGGCATTATAAGGGGATGGTGACCTCCTGCATGGGGCATTATAAGAAGGGAGTGTGACATCCTGCATGGGGCATTATAAGAAGGGAGTGTGAAATCCTGCATGGGGCATTATAAGAAGGGAGTGTGACATCCTGCATGGGGCATTATAAGAAGGGATTGTGACATCCTGCATGGGGCATTATAAGAAGGGATTGTGACATCCTGCATGGGGCATTATGTGGGGGGGAACAGCCTGCATGAGGCATTATGTGGTGGGAACAGCCTGCATGAGGCATTATGCGGGGGCCAGTATCCTGTATGGAGCGCTATAAGGAGGCCAGTATTCTGTGTGGAGCGATTCGCCGGTTTCTGAACTATTGTGGAATTTACACAATAGATACCGCTCATGTAATGTAAGAAGTGAAATCTTTCGCCTTGTACTATATATATATACTAGATGGTGGCCCGATTCTAATGCATCGGGTATTCGAGAATATGTATGCGGCCGACAGGGCGCAATCAGCAGAGCGGTGTTTAAATTTGACGCCAAAATCCCTGATTGGTCGAGGCCGGCAACCGTGACCAATCACCAAAGCGGTGTTAAAATTTGGCGGCTATATCGCAGATTGGTCACGGCCGGCGGTCGCGACTAATCAGCAGAGCGGGGTTTAAATTTGGCGCCAATAATGCTGATTGGTTGCGGCCGGCGGTCGCGACCAATCAGCAGAGCGTTATTTAAATTTGGCTCCAATAATGGTGATTGGGCACAGCCAGGACCAATCAGCAGAGCGGTGTTTAAATTTGGCGCCATTAATGCTGATTATTTGCGACCGGTAACCGCGACCAATCAGCATAGCGGTGTTTAAATTTGGCGCCAATATCGCTGATTGGTCGCGGCCGGCCACCGCGACACATCAGTAAAGCGGCGTTTAAATTTGGCGCCAATAATGCTGATTAGTCGCGGCCGGCAACCGCGACCAATCAGCAGAGCGGTGTTAAAATTTGGCGCCAATATCGCTGCTTGGTCGCGGGCAGCCACCGCCACCAATCAGCGAAGCGGTATTTAAATTTGGCGCCAATATCGCTGATTGGTCACGGCCGGTGGTTGCGACTAATCAGCAGAGCGGGGTTTAAATTTGGCGCCAATACTGCTGATTGGTCGCGGCCGGCGACTAATCAGCAGAGCGGTGTTTAAATTTGGCACTAATACTGCTGATTGGTCACGGCCGGTGGTTGCGACTAATCAGCAGAGCGGGGTTTAAATTTGGCGCCAAAATCGCTGGTTGGTCGCGCACGGTGGTCGCGACTAATCAGCAGAGTGGGGTTTAAATTTGGCGCCAAGAATGCTGATTGTTCGCCGGGGAGCAGTAGAAGCATCCCGACGGGCGGCGCCGCTCCTCGGTCCTCCGTTCACACTTACCGTCGGGAGATCAGAGCGTTGTTTAAATTTGGCGCCAATCTCACTGATTGGTTGCGGTCGGCTGGCGGCCGCAACCAATCAGCAGAGCTTTGTTTAAATTTGGCGCCAATCTCTCTGATTGGTCGCGGCTGGCATCCGCGATTAATCAGCAGAGCGTTGTTTAAATTTGGTGCCAATCTCGCTGAATGGTCGCGGCTGGAGTCCGCGACCAATCAGCAGAGCGTTGTTTAAATTTGGCGCCAATCTAGCTGATTGGTCGCGGCTGGCAGCCGAGCCCAATCAGCAGAGCTTTGTTTAAATTTGGCGCCAATCTCGCTGAATGGTCGCGGCCGGCAACCGCGACCAATCAGCAGAGCGGGGTTTAAATTTGGCGCCAAGAATGCTGATTGGTCGCGGCCGGCGACCGCGACCAATCAGCAGAGCGGGGTTTAAATTTTCCGCCCATATCGCTAATTGTTCGCCGGGGAGCGGCACTGCCTGTGCGGGTACTTCCGCTGCGAGCAGCTAGGAGATGAGCGGCTGCTTGCAGTAGAAGCATCCCGACCGGCGGCGCCGCTCCTCGGTCCTCCGTTCACACTTGCCGTCGGGAGATCAGAGCGTTGTTTAAATTTGGCGCTAATCTCACTGATTGGTCGCGTTTGGCTGGCGGCCGCGACCAATCAACAGAGCGCTGTTTAAATTTTGCGCCAATCTCGCTGATTGGTCGCGGTCGGCTGGCGGCCGCGACCAATCAGCAGAGCGTTGTTTAAATTTGACGCCAATCTCGCTGATTGGTCGTGGCTGGCATCCGCGACCAATAAGCAGAGCGCTGTTTAAATTTGGCGCCAATCTCGCTGATTGGTCGCGGACTCCAGCCGCGACCAATCAGCAGTGCGTTGTTTACATTTGGCGCCAATCTCGCTGATTGGTCGCAGTCGGCTGGCGTCGGCGACCAATCAGCAGAGCGTTGTTTAAATTTGGCACCAATCTCTCTGAATGGTCGCGGCTGGAGTCCGCAACCAATCAGCAGAGCGTTGTTTAAATTTGGCACCAATCTCGCTGATTGGTCGCGGCTGGTGTCGGCGACCAATCAACAGAGCGTTGTTTAAATTTGGCGGCAATCTCGCTGAATGGTCGCGGCTGGAGTCCGCAACCAATCAGCAGAGCGTTGTTTAAATTTGGCACCAATGTCTCTGATTGGTCGCGGCTGGCAGCCGCGACCAATCAGCAGAGCGTTTTTTAAATTTGGCGCCAATCTCGGCTTCTCGCAGCAGAAGTAACCCGCAGCGCCGCTCCCCGGTCCTCCCCTCCGCATGAATGTCAGCGGCGCTGGCGGTCGGGGTCCTTCTGCTGCTAGCGGCCGGGAGATGAGCGGCCGCTCGCAGCCGAAGTATCCCGACCGGCAGCGCCGCTCCCCGTTCCTCCCTTCCGCATGGAAGTCAGCGGCGCCGGCGGTCGAGGTCCATCTGCTGCTACCGGCCGAGAGATGAGCGCCTCGCGCAGGTCAACTCCCGGCTGCATCTCCGTCCCGCAGATGAGACGCTAACGGCTGCCATCTTTTTTCAGAAATCCCGCGGCGCTGATTGGCCGCTGCCGGACCAATGAGCAACGCGGGATTTCCAGGACAGACAGACAGACAGACAGAAAGACAGACAGACAGACGGGATAACACGATCATATATATAGACTAGATGGTGTCCCGATTCTAACGCATCGGGTGTTCTAGAATATGTATGCGGCTGACGGGGCGCAATCAGCAGAGCGGTGTTTAAATTTGGTGCCAAAATCGCTGATTGGTCGAGGCCGGCAACCGCGACCAATCAGCAAAGCGGTGTTGAAATTTGGCGACTATATCGCTGATTGGTCACGGCCGGCGGTCGCGACTAATCAGCAGAGCTGGGTTTAAATTTTGCGCCAATAATGCCGATTGGTCGTGGCCAGCGAACGTGACCAATCAGCAGAGCGGGGTTTAAATTTTGTGCCAATAATGCTGATTGGTTTCGGCCGGCGGTCGCGACCAATCAGCAAAGCGGTGTTTAAATTTGGCGCCAATAATGGTGATTGGTCACGGCCGTGACCATTCAGCAGAGCGGTGTTTAAATTTGGCGGCAATAATGCTGATTAGTCGCGGCCGGCAATTTGGCGCCAACAATGCTGATTAGTCGCGGCCGGCAACCGCGAACAATCAGCAGAGCGGGGTTTAAATTTGGCGCCAATAATGCTGATTGGTCGCAATCGCCGGCCGCGACCAATCAGCAGAGCGGTTTTTAAATTTGGCGCCAATACTGCTGATTGGACGCGGCCGGCAACCGCGACCAATCAGCAGAGCGGGGTTTAAATTTGGCGCCAATACTGCTGATTGGTCGTGGACGGCGACCGCGACTAATTAGCAGAGCGGTGTTTAAATTTGGCGCCAATACTGCTGATTGATCTCGGCCAGCGACCGCGATCAATCATCAGAGCGGTGTTTAAATTTGGCGCCAATAATGCTGATTAGTCGCGGCCGGCATCCGCGACCAATTAGCTGAGCGGGGTTTAAATTTGGCGCCAAAATCGCTGATTGGTCGCGGCCGGCGGCCTTGACCAATCAGCAGAGCGTTGTTTAAATTTGGCGCCAATCTCGCTGATTGGACGCGTCTGGCCACCGCGACCAATCAGCAGAGCGGGGTTTAAATTTGGCGCCAAAATTGCTGATTGGTTTCGGCCGGCGGTCGCGACCAATCAGCAAAGCGGTGTTTAAATTTGGCGCCAATAATGGTGATTGGTCACGGCCGTGACCATTCAGCAGAGCGGTGTTTAAATTTGGCGGCAATAATGCTGATTAGTCGCGGCCGGCAATTTGGCGCCAACAATGCTGATTAGTCGCGGCCGGCAACCGCGAACAATCAGCAGAGCGGGGTTTAAATTTGGCGCCAATAATGCTGATTGGTCGCAATCGCCGGCCGCGACCAATCAGCAGAGCGGTTTTTAAATTTGGCGCCAATACTGCTGATTGGACGCGGCCGGCAACCGCGACCAATCAGCAGAGCGGGGTTTAAATTTGGCGCCAATCCTGCTGATTGGTCGCGGACGGCGACCGCGACTAATTAGCAGAACGGTGTTTAAATTTGGTGCCAATACTGCTGATTGATCTCGGCCAGCGACCGCGATCAATCATCAGAGCGGTGTTTAAATTTGGCGCCAATAATGCTGATTAGTCGCGGCCGGCATCCGCGACCAATTAGCAGAGCGGGGTTTAAATTTGGCGCCAAAATCGCTGATTGGTCGCGGCCGGCGGCCTTGACCAATCAGCAGAGCGTTGTTTAAATTTGGCGCCAATCTCGCTGATTGGTCGCGGCTGGAGTCCGCGACCAATCAGCAGAGCGTTGTTTAAATTTGGCGCCAATCTTGCTGATTGGACGCGTCTGGCCACCGCGACCAATCAGCAGAGCGGGGTTTAAATTTGGCGCCAAAATCGCTGATTGGTCGCGACCGCCGGCCGCCACCAATCAGCAGAGCGGGGTTTAAATTTGGCGCCAATAATGCTGATTGGTCGCAATCGCCGGCCGCGACCAATCAGCAGAGCGGTGTTTAAATGTGACGGCAAGATCGGTGATTGGTCGCGGCCGCTATTTAAATGTGGCGCCCAAATCGGTGATTGGTCGCTACATTGGTCGCCACATCAGCAGAGCAGTGTTTAACTTTAGCTCCAAGATCACTGATTGGTCGCGTGCGGAGAGCGCGACCAATCAGCGAATCGTATTGGTGAGGACCGGGTAGCGGAATCGTATTAGTGAAGACCGGGGAGAGCCGCTGCCTGTGCGGATACTTCCGCTGCGAGAAGCCGAGAGATGAGCGACTGCTAGCAGCAGAAGTATTCCGACCCGCAGCGCCGCTCCCCGGTCCTCCCTTCACACTCATGGTGTTACTAAGGTCCAGACATTTGTGTTAAAAATCGCTGATTGGTCGCTGGCGCTGCCCGCGACCAATCACCGATTTGGGCGCCAAATTTAAATATCGGCTGCGACCAATCACCGATCTTGGCTCCACATTTAAACACCGCTGTGCTGATTGGTCGCCAACGCTGGGCGCGACCAATCACCGATTTTGGCGCCACATTTAAATAGCGTCGGCGACCAATCAGTACAGCGGTGTTTAAATGTGTAGCCAAGATCGGTGATTGGTCGCGGCCGATATTTAAATTTGGCGCCCAAATCGGTGATTGGTCACGGGCAGCGTCCGCGACCAATCAGCACAGTAGTGTTTAACTTTTGCGGCAAGATCAGTGATTGGTCGCGGGCCAAGACCGCGACCAATCACCGATTTGTGCGGCACATTTAAATAGCGGCCGCGACCAATTGGATGTCAGCGCCCCTCCCCGGTCCTCCCTTCACACCCTAGCCGCATGGATTTCAGCGCCGCTCCCCGGTCGTCCCTTCACACCCTAGCCGCATGGATGTCAGCGGCGCTGCCTGCGCGGATACTTCTGCTGCGAGAACCCGGGACATGAGCGGGCACTTGCAGCATAAGTATCCCGCAGCGCCGCTCCCCGGTCCCCCCTTGACACCCTAGCCGCATGGATGTCAGCGCCGCTCCCCGGTCCTCCCTTCACACCCTAGCCGCTGATGTCCCCACAGTATCTGCATGGTGTTACAAATGTCCGGACATTTGTGTTAAAAATCGCTGATTGGTCGCCGACGCTGATTGGTCGTGGACGCTATTTAAGTGTGGCGACAAAATCGGTGATTGGTCGCGCCCAGCGTCGGCAACCAATCAGCACAGCGGTGTTTAAATGTGGAGCCAAGATCGGTGATTGGTCGCGGCCGATATTTAAATTTGGCGCCCAAATCGGTGATTGGTCGCGGGCAGCGTCCGCGACCAATCAGCACAGTAGTGTTTAACTTTTGCGGTAAGATCAGTGATTGGTCGGGTCCGAAGACCGCGACCAATCATCGAATCGTTTTGGTGAGGACCGGGGAGCGCCGCAGCCTGTGCTGGTCCTTCCGCTGCGAGAACCCGTGACATGAGCGGGCGCTCGCAGCAGAAGTATCCCGACCCGCAGCGCCGCTCCCCGATCCTCCCTTCCGCTTGGAGGTCAGCGACGCCGGCAGTCCTTCCGCTGCTACTGGCCGGGAGATGAGCGCCTCGCGCCGGTCATCTCCCGGCTGCATCTCCGTCCCACAGATGGGTCCGGCGGTCGAGGTCCTTCTGCTGTTACCGGCCGGGAGATGAGCGCCTCGCGGCGGTCATCTCCCGGCTGCATCGCCGCTGAGCTCCGTCCCACAGATGAGCCGCTAACGGCCGCCATCTTTTTTCAGAAATCGCGCGGCGCTGATTGGCCGCTGCCGGACCAATGAGCGACGCGGGATTTCCAAGACCGACGGACAGACGGGATAAGACAATTATATAGTAGATATTTCTCTGCGGTATCTGTGCATCATGAATCCTTGTATGTTTTAAAAGGGCCCACAAAAATCTGGAGCCGGTCCTGGGTTGGAGGCGGAGCGGCGGTGTAGCCTGAATGGAGCTCAAGGGTGCTCGAAAATGTTGCCAGTATTGGGCCCTGAAATTCCTGGTGGCAGCCCTGCCCGTCCTCCACCCTTAATTCATCATTTTCTGTCCCCCCATCCCCTACCTTCAATACATCATTTGCTTTCCCCTGTCCCCCAACCTCAATTCATCATTTGCTGTCCCCATCCGCCACCTTCAATTCTTCATTTGCTTTCCTCCACCCCCAATCCATCATTATATGTGCTCCCCCACCTCAATACATCATTATTTACTGTCCCCCGTCTCTCACCCACAATGCATCATTATTTGTTGTCCCCCACCCTCAATTCATCATCATCCCCCCCCCCCCCCCCCCACACACCCATTTAGTTAACTTTATTTTAAAAAAATGTCATACTTCCCTCTCATACGATCCCTTGCAGCTCCACTTTTGGACTGGTAGCCTGGCACGTGTACATGCCGTCGGCTACGCGATGACTTCATCATTTAGGCGCCGTCATCATCGCATCACAGAAGTGGCGGAGGGAGGTCCCCCGGAGCTGCGCGCCCTTTCTGTTTTGACGGCTGTGGAGCTCCAGGAAAGCTTCCAGCGCAGAGATGTGCACCACCGGCGCACAATGCATTATTATACCCTGGGGCCCGGTGAGCAGAGGCAAAAGAGCGGGGGCCTGGGCCTCCACTCTTTTCTTCTGCTCACCAGGCCCCATACACCAGCAAGGCCATTAATGCCCTCGTAGCAAGCGGTTTGGGTCAGGAGCGGCGAAACTTCAGCGTGGGCCCCTCCAGGTAATCCTGATTACAGCTATGATGGCGCACCCTAAGGCCACGGCCCCACTATCAATATTTGGTCAGTATTTTTTCTCAGGAGTGGGAGCCAAAACCAGGAGTGGATGATAAATGCAGAATTGTTGCACTTGTTTCTATTATACCTTTTTTCTGATTGTTCCTCATCTGTTTTTGTCTCCCACTCGTGAGAAAGAATACTGACTGAATACTGACCAAATACTGATAGTGGGGCCGTGGCCTAATAGTTTATGTAGGAGAACCTCAGCAGATGACAGCGCTGTTACTAATACAAATCTCTATACAAAGACCAACAATGATATTACCACCATATAGTGACCATAAAGTGGTAGATACCAGGCCTGTAGAACATGTAAGAGATCACAGTACAGTTATAGATGGTGACTTACAGATGACGTTCTTTCTGGTGGAGTCATTCACTTTTCCGGTCTTTTCCATCTGGCCCAGACCAACATGGCAACTTCTTCCAGCCAAGACTCGGCTGCAAAGATTACAGCAAAGACACATATGACTTCTCACATTTCAGGCACAATTATCCCCAACCAGGACAAACGCCTTATCCTGCTGATACCCCAATACTGATCCACTGCTGCCATATGTGTCCCTATTACTGCACGTACTGTGCGCCCTCTAATTTTGCTCCTGCTGGAGCCTTAGATTCCCCTTTCATTGCATTTGTAAAGTATATGGCCCTACTATACGGAAAAGTATAGTGATGCCAATAGTGACCACCACCACCTCTCCATACAGCAGGATGGACCCCACACAAACCTTCATACTGTATAATTGCATCCTATAGCCCATACAGCATAATGCACCCCATAGCCCATACAGTATAATGCACCCATATAGTATAATACACCCCCATATAGTATAATTCACTCCCATAGCCCATTAAGTATAATGCACCCCTTATAGTATTATGCACCCTCATACGGTATAATACACCCCCATATAGTATATTTCACCCCCATTCAATATAATACACCCCCATATAGTATACTGCACACTCATTCAGTATAATACACCCCATATAGTATAATGCACCCCCATTTATTATAATGCACCCCCATTCAGTATAATGCAGATCATGTCTGCTTGCTCTGCCGCAGAGTTTAACTGTATCGGCGCAGGCTGATAGAGTTAAACATAATGTAGCTCCGGGTGAGCCCTTCAGAGTGTGGGGCCCGCTGCGGCTGCGCCCTCCGCCACCCCCCACTCCCCGGTAGCTACGCTACTGGGCGGGACACAAACAGCCATAGCTCTGAAGTAGATGTGGTTGGTGGCTCTTTGTGCCCTCGGACACGGCGTGCTTGGCCAACTCTCCGGGCAGCAGCAGGCGTACAGCGGTCTGGATCTCCCGGGTGGTGATGGTGGAGTGACTCGCCCCCTGAGCCGTGGGGCATTCGGAACCGGACTTCAGGGCAATGCTGGGAGTAGTAGTGGTGACCCAGTTCCGTGGCTCAGGGTGGTCAGACCAGTGGTAGTCTGCTATGTGCTTTAGATAATGTCCGACTACGCCACCCGTGGATTGCGGTCAGGGCTAACCGCCGCAGCAGTGCTGACCGCTGGGGCTGATATAAATGTGCAGCACTGAATAGTTCAACTCCCCACGGGAGGAGTATGGCCCCAGGGCAGAATATATAATGCATGATGGAGGGGATGATTCCGACCGCGATAGCCAGGAAACGGAAGCCTCTTAAACAGTTCAGGGTCTTTATTAGAACAGGTAATATGACCCAGAAACAGGCCCGGCTAGGAGGGGGCCTGGATGTCTAAGAGCAAGTGGGAAGCTGGCCCTGGTCAGGGTGAGGGTGTAGGCCTACCGTGCTCTCTGTGCTCCTTCTGGCTATTTCCCTCCTAATAGTGTAACAGCCCACGTTCCCGAGCTCACCGTGTCCTCTCGCCCGTATGGCTTGCAACTTGGGTCCCTTTCTACTCCCGGCCTGGTACGGCATTGCTGGTCCCTTCTGCTGTGGCGGAGCCTCCGGGCTTCTTAGGCCAAGGAACATACAGTCCCCTGCGGACTGGTTATCTGCTGTAGGATGTGGAATCCTCACAGCCTCAGACACCAAAGTCTGGTAGATTAGTCTCTTCGTCTGCCAGGACAGGCTCACTTCGCCTCTTGTCCCTGGCTCGTGGCTCTCCTACTGCCACATGTCCTCTTAGGCTGCAACACAACTGTCTGTCCCTGCTCTGGGACACTTCTCTATCCAGAGACAGGTTGTCCAGTTCTCTCTAACCCTGCCCCCAGCTCCAGCTTTTATAGGGGCAGCCTGCTCCCCCTACTGGCCTGGGACAGGAGGTGCTGCATGCTAATGATCCTTGACTAGAGGACCTCCCCCTTGCTCTCAAACACAGCTTTATTATATTTGTGGCATCCAGGCCAGGGTGACACAGGAGCACTTGTTGTAGTGAGCCAGGCGGGAGGCTTCCCCTGCAATGCGCTCAAAGATGTCATTGATGAAGGAGTTCCTGAAGCCCATGGAGGAGATGTCGGGGTGAACCTGCTTCAGAACCTTGTACACATATAAATTACAGTTTGCCAAAAAACACATTGTTGCGCCACTTCTCTTTAGGCCAGTCATTCTATGGACAAATGAGAGCAAAATTGTTTTGTACTGGGTCTAAAGGCCGTAGACAGTTTGCGAGACGACACATAAACACTAAATTCAAGCCACGGTACACTGTGAAAACTGTAAAACATGGAGATGCAACCAGACTGGTTTGGAGATGTTTCTCATACTGTGGAGTTGGGCCCAGTTTGAATATATCAAAATACTGGAAGAGATCATGTTGCCTTATGCTGAATGGGAAATGCCCTTGAAATGGGTGTTTCAGCAGGACAACTACCTCATTCACAGCAGAAAGCGGGCAACATCCTGTTTTCAGACCAACAAGATTGATGTTATGTTTTGCTGTTTTTAAGCCGCGCGCGCCATCCTAAAAAGTCCCCGGCCAATGGCCGGAGGACTTTACCTATAAAAGGCACCTCCTCCAATGTGGAGGTGCCCGTGCAAGGTTGTTGCTCTGTGAAACTTACTTTGCTTCAGCCCTCAGGTCCTCTGATCTTTAATCCAGTCCGCCAGTCTGTCTATTGGCTCTGCCTGCCTGCTTACCTGGAAGCACCTGCTTGTTACCTGCCGTATCCGCCTGCCTGCTTATCTGGAAGCACTTGCCAGCTACCTGTTGTGCCCACCAGCCTGCCAACCCGGAACACTCGCCTGACTATAAGCCTAATCTGCCTGCTTGTCTACTCGGACCACCCAACAGCTTGCCTGCCGATCTCATCCGCTGTACCGGTCAGTTCCTGCCTTCTGACCCGTGGGAATCACCTGCTCTCATACAACGTCGGTCCCAGAGTGGCACCTGGTCCCTCTGTTCGGTTCCTCCCTGGTTCACGGAGTCGACTGAGCCGCCGTGCGACCTTGGTCGGGCCGCGACCAATCAGCATTATTAGCGCCAAATTTAAACCCCACTCTGCTGATTGGTCGCGGTCGCCAGCCGCGACCAATCAGCGATTTTGGCGCCAAATTTAAACACCGCTCTGCTAATTGCGCCTGGTTGGCCGCATACCTATTCTAGAATACCCGATGCGTTAGAATCGGGCCACCATCTAGTCTATATATATATATAACTAGATGGTGGCCCGATTCTAACGCATCGGGTATTCTAGAATAGGTATGCGGCCGACCGGGCACAATCAGCAGAGCGGTATTTAAATTTGGCACCAAAATCGCTGATTGGTCGAGGCCGGCAACCGCAACCAATTAGCAAAGCGGTGTTAAAATTTGGCACCTATATCGCAGATTGGTCACGGCCGGCGGTCGTGACTAATCAGCAGAGCGGGGTTTAAATTTGGCGCCAATAATGCTGATTGGTCGCGGCCCGCTGGCCGCGACCAATCAGCAGAGCGGGGTTTAAATTTGGTGGCAATAATGCTGATTGTTTGCGGCCGGCGGTCGCGACCAATCAGCAGAGCGTTATTTAAATTTGGCGCCAATAAAGGTGATTGGTCACGGCCGCGACTAATCAGCAGAGCGGTGTTTAAATTTGTCGCCAATAATGCTGGTTATTTGTGACCGGTAACCGCGACCAATGAGCAGAGCGGTGTTTAAATATGGCGCCAATATCGCTGATTGGTCGCGGCCGGCCACCACGACCAATCAGCGAAGCGGTGTTTAAAATTGGCGCCAATATCGCTGATTGGTCACGGCCGGTGGTTGCGACTAATCAGCAGAGCGGTGTTTAAATTTGGCGCCAATACTGCTGATTGGTCGCGGCCGGCGACCGCGAGAAATCAGCAGAGCGTTGTTTAAATTTGTCACAAAAATTGCTGATTGGTCGCGGCTGGCCACCGCGACCAATCAGCAGAGCGTTGTTTAAATTTGGCACCAAAATCGCTGATTGGTCGCGGCCGGCGGTCGCGACCAATCAGCAGAGCGGGGTTTAAATTTGGCGCCAATACTGCTCATTGGTCGCGGCCGGCGACCGCAACCAATCAACAGAGCGTTGTTTAAATTTGGCGCCAATCTCACTGATTGGTCGCTGACGCCAGACGCGACCAATCAGCAGAGCGTTGTTTAAATTTGGCGCCAATCTCGATGATTGGCCGCGGCTGGCCACCACGACCAATGAGCAGAGCGGCGTTTAAATTTGCCGCCCATCTCGCTGATTGGTCGCGGTCGGCGACCGCGACCAATCAGCAGAGCGGCGTTTAAATTTTCCACTGATATCGCTAATTGGTCGCGGTGGCCGGCCGCGATTAATCAGCAGAGCGGAGTTTAAATTTGACGGACATCTCGCTGATTGGTCGCGGTTGGTGACCGCGACCAATCAGCAGAGCGGCATTTCAATTTGCCACCCATCTCGCTGATTGGTCGCGGTGGCCGGCCGCGATTAATCAGCAGAGCGGCGTTTAAATTTGACGGACATCTCGCTGATTGGTCGCAGCCGGCCACCGCGACCAATCAGCAGAGCGGCGTTTTAATTTGCCGCCCATCTCGCTGATTGGTCGCGGTAGCCGGCCGCGACCAATCAGCAGAGCGGCGTTTAAATTTGCCGCCCATCTCGTTCATTGGTCGCGGCCGGCCACAGCGACCAATCAACAGAGCGTTGTTTAAATTTGGCGCAAATCTCGCAGATTAGACGCGTCTGGCGTCCGCGACCAATCAGCAGAGCGTTGTTTAAATTTGGCGCCAAGCCCGCTGATTGGTCGCGGCTGGTGTCCGCGACCAATCAGCACAGCAGTGTTTAAATGTGGCGTCAAAATTGGTGATTGGTCGCGGCCGCTATTTAAATGTGGCGCCAAAATCGGTGATTGGTCACGGGCAGCGGCCGCGACCAATCATCAGAGCGGTGTTTAACTTTAGCGCCAAGATCACTGAATCGTATTGGTGAGGAGCGGGGAGCGGAATCGTATTAGTGAGGGAGCGCCGCTGCCTGTACCGCTACTTCCGCTGCGAGAAGCCGGGACATGAGCGACTGCTCGCAGCAGAAGTATCCCGACCCGCAGCGCCGCTCCCCGGTCCTCCCTCGACACCCTAGCCGCTGATGTCCCCACAGTATCTGCATGGTGTTACAAAGGTCCGGACATTTGTGTTAAAAATCGCTGATTGGTCGCTGGCGCTGCCCGCGACCAATCACCGATTTGGGCGCCAAATTTAAATATTGGCCGCGACCAATCACCGATCTTGGCTCCACATTTAAACACCGCTGTGCTGATTGGTCGCCGGCCGCGATTAATCAGCAGAGCGGCATTTAAATTTGCCGGACATCTCGCTGATTGGTCGCGGCCGGCCACCGCGACCAATCAGCAGAGCGGCGTTTAAATTTGGCGCCCATCTCGCTGATTGGTCGCGGTGGCCGGCCGCGACCAATCAGCAGAGCGGCGTTTAAATTTGCCACCCATCTCGCTGATTGGTTGCGGCCGGCCACCGCGACCAATCAGCACAGCGGCGTTTAAATTTGCCGCCAATCTCGCTGATTGGTCGCGGTGGCCGGCTGCGATTAATCAGCAGAGCGGCGTTTAAATTTGCCGTCCATCTCGCTGATTGGTCGCGGTGGCTGGCTGCGACCAATCAGCAGAGCGGCGTTTAAATTTGCCGGTCATCTCGCTGATTGGTCGCGGTGGCTGGCTGCGACCAATCAGCAGAGCGGCGTTTAAATTTGCCGCCCATCTCGCTGATTGGTCGCGGTAGCCGGCCGCGACCAATCAGCAGAGCGGCATTTAAATTTGCCGCCCATCTCGAAGTTGTGCTGAAGAGAAAGAGAAGAAGCCACAAGCTTGACGACCAGTGGGAAAGAGAACCTTACACTGTATTGGATTCCAGGTTCGACAATAGAAAAACCTGTCTAATTAGTAAAGATGGAGGTAAGACAGCTGTAAGGCTATGTGCCCACGATGCAGAAATGCTCAGGATTTTTTCCTGAGCGTTTCTACATCTCCCTGGCAGAAAAAAATGCATGCGGATTGTACATGCGTTTTCCTGCCAGTGACATGCGAAAGTGAAGCGTTCTTCACTTGCATTTCCGCATGCGGGTTGACAAGCGCTTTCCAAGCGATTTTAGCATCATTGGAAAGTGCTTGTCAACTAGGTCACACTATATAAATCCATGCAAACAGCATGGACTTATATAGTGTGACCGAGAAAATGTCAAAAAATAAAAAAATAAATATATACTTACCCTCCAATGGCCCGTGCTGGCTTGCTTCACCGTCCCGGCTGCCGTCAGCGGTGGATTGAAGGACCTGCCGACGTCAGCGTCGCGTGACCCGTCACATGACTCTGACGTCAGCGCAGGTCCTTCATTCCATCGCGAAGTGCCGGGAAGCAAGGAGGAGCGCAGCGCGGGCCGCCAGAAGGTAAGTATACATTTATTTTTTATTTTATTCTTTTTTTACAGCTTTTTTAATGGTACCTGGGTGGGGATGAGACTCTCCTCTCCTCTACACTCAGATACCATCCGCACATTAGAACGCGCCAATTACGCAAGTACAGATGCAGTCTTGCGGAATTGGCGCGTTCTACACTGTGTTCCAAATTATTATGCAAGTAATATTTTCACATATTTTCCCAAATTACCTATATGAATTGCAGTCATTGTAATTTTCCAGTCAAATAACTATTAGAGTACAATTGAAAGGTTTTTGTACAAACTGCCTATGATAACAGGATATTTTAAAAAAAATAAAACACTCAAACTGCACTCAAAATGCATGTTCCAAATTATTATGCACACCAGAGTTTTCAACCTTTTCATTTTATTGAAGAACACAAAAATGGTCATTTTTGAAATTATAAGCATTAGCAGGTTATTACACACTGAAATCAAACAGTTTTCAACTCAAAACTTTATTCTAGGTGATGTTACATTTGCACATAGGACCCCTTGTTCGAAAGGAGCTTCTGAACTCTCTCGTCCATTGAATTTGTCAGGTTTTGGATGGTTTCTGCTGCAATTGTTTTGCATGAGGACAGAATACCCTCCCAGAGCTGTTGCTTAGATGTGAACTGCCTCCCACCATCATAGACACTCCTTTTGATGATGCTCCAGAGGTTCTCAATGGGGTTGAGGTCAGGGGAGCATGGGGGCCACACCATAAGTTTGTCCCCTTTTATGCCCATAGCAGCCAGAGATGCAGATGTGTTATGTGCAGCATGAGACGGTGCAATATCATGCATGAAAATGATCTTGCTGCGGAATGCACGGTTCTTCTTGTTAAACCAAGGCAGGAAGTGCTCTTTGAGAAACTCAACATACATTATGGAGTTCATCTTTACCCCTTCAGAGATCCTAAAGCGGCCGACAATCTCTCTCCCCATGATTACAGCCCAAAACATTACTCCACCTCCTCCTTGTTGGCGCCGTAGCCGTGTTTGCATGGGGTGTCCATCAACCAGCCATCCTTCACTCCATCCATCTGGACCATCGAGCGTTGCACGGCACTCATCGGTGAACAAAACAGTTTTGAAGTCAGTCTTCATGTATTGTTTGGCCCACTGGAGCCGTTTCTGCTTGTGTGCAGTGCATAGAGGAGGTCGACAGGATGGCTTACGCACAGCTGCAAACCTCTGAAGGACCCTGCATCTTGTTGTTCGGGGGACGTTGGAGGCACCAGCAGCTTCAAAAACTTGTCTACTGCTATGACAAGGCTTTTTTGCCGCTGCTCTTTTAACCTGACGTAATTGCCTGTAGGAAAGAGTCCTCAATTTTCCCTTATCAGCACGCACACGTGTGTACTGTGAATCAGCTACATACTTCTTGATTGTGCGATGATCACGATGAAGTGTCTTGGCAATGTTGATTGTAGTCATGCCTTGGCCTAAACACTCCACAATTTGTTGCTTCTCAGCAGCTGACACATCCTTTCTCTTTCCCATTTTGGCAGAAAATGTAGGCTGCTTAATAATGTGGGACATCCTTCTTAAGTAGTCTTGCCTTTCATTGGACACACCTGCCAAACAAATTAGCACAGGTGTCTGCAATTGCTTACAGTGATATAAAGAGCCCTGACACACATCACCATCAATGAGTTTAACTGACAAACAAAAAAATTCTTACCTTATCACTCCGAAACACTTTTTGCATAATAATTTGGAACACAGTGTAATGCAAGTCAATGGCGGCGAAAACGCAGCACTTCCGCAAAATAATTGGTAGTGCTTCGTTTTTTTCCGCAATGATAATCCGCAGCCGAAATTTCCGCAGCATGTGCACAGCACATGCGGATTATCATTGGGGGACATGGCAGGCCTTCTACCATGCGCTTTTTAAGCGTTTCTGCAGCGTTTTTGCCGCTGCGGAAACGCTTAAAAAACGCATCGTGGGCACACAGCCTAACAGTCTCAAGAGACCACTTGAAGTTGTGCCCAGGTCTATTGAAGCCACAGGAAGAAGTACCTCTTATAGTAACTGAAGAACCCAAAGAAGATGTACTCCATACTGTCTTAGGAGATTTCCCGGCAGATTGGCCTCAACTAGATGGAGCTGTAATAATACCTGTGATGCACTTCTACCAGCAGCCAGAAGACTCTCCACTGCAAGTAAGACCTGTAAGTGTCCCAGAAGAGCCTGCTAAGGAAGAATCCCCGGAAGAAGGATCACCAGTAGAAGCAGAGCCAGTAGGCCCAGTAACCAGTGTGCTTGCCAGTCCCATCGAGAGGTTAAGACAGTTCTACAATTTGCCCAGACGTAGATCTGACAGGGTAGCAGACAGTGCAAACACAAACATCAACAACACCCCAGTACTACGTAGGTCAACACGCAGTACAAAAGGCCAGATCCCTGCCAGGTACCAGGAATAAGTTAGAAATGCCTGCAGTGTAAATAGTTACCCAGTTGGGTATTGCCTGTTATTGTTTATTGTATAAACTGAAATGAAATATATGTGTTTATTTAGTTACCCGTCAGGGTACAGAGACTTGTACGCTGAGGACTGTGAGCAGCCCAAAAACTGTTCCTGTAAATAGTTGCACTCCCTGGAGTGCCCCTTAAGTGACCAGAGAACAAAAACCCGTTTGGCGTGGCCGAAGACGTGGTCCAGCACCTGGATCACCTATGCCCTGTAGCCACGCCCAGGGCCTACGTTGAGGGTTTTCAGGTGGGTCCCTCATGTTCCTTCATCGGTGAAATGGACACCAGGTTACGGGACTTACTGTGACCTTATTATTGTTGTTGTTATTATTATAATTATTATAATTGTTATTTGTTAACCTGTTATAACTGCTTCAGTCCAGGAGTACTGAATTGTACTAGGGGGGAATGTGGCGCCCTGCTACGCACAGGTGCCACAGAAACAAGTAGGGTGCATGGATGGACTTCTCCACAATAGGCCCTCACACATTCACACACCTCCACCCTACCACCTCAGACCACCAGAGGGAACCCTGATATGGATATATATAGGGAGGGTGGAGCCAGGCAGCTCAGTCAGAAAAAGAGAGTGGTTCAGACAGAGTCAGTCAGAGTTGAGTGTTGAGTCTGAGAATGTGCTGGCACTTAGACCAGCGAAGACGCAGCTCGTCTGCTGCTGCCGTAGTGAGGGCCCTGAGTGTGGCCGACAGCAAGGAGGAAAAGAGAGAGGAGTTGAGGGGGCAGAGGAGCGTACCAGGCTCACCCCGAAATATACACCGGACACCGGGTCCGCGCCTACAGGGACCTTTACACCCAGTAGGGACCACCGGATACCTGGAGGACTACAAGTCCCAGGTCGACCAACGCTGACTACCGTACCAGGGCTAGGAGTCACGGAGGCCCTAGCATCCAGGGAGAGTGATCTCCAAGAGAAGGCCCTACCACCAGGTCAGCAGGTGCAAGAGAGAATGAGAGACAGTAATAAAGCCAGGCCTAGCTCCAGGCAGGTCAGAAGCTTAGCAAGTGGAAGCAACGGATCAGGAGGCCCTATACCCGCTCACTGGGGAGAGTCCAGAAGTGCA
The DNA here is from genome assembly GCF_046119375.1 of Phyllobates terribilis. Lineage (NCBI taxonomy): Eukaryota > Metazoa > Chordata > Amphibia > Anura > Dendrobatidae > Phyllobates > Phyllobates terribilis. The sequence goes on from NW_027362770.1 coordinate 181,208,268, forward strand.
CCCTGCGTACCAAGTACCCTGGACCATACCTGCATCTCCACCAGTAAAGGTACCGAACCAAACCCCCGTGTGAGTGTCTGTCATTTCTCCCTGAATCGTCCTGGCCGTCTCTCCCCTGTACCACCAACCATTACCCCACGCTGCCCTGAGGCCCACTCCACCTGTGGGGAGCCGTTCCATCACAAGCTGCCCTACCATCTGCCTCAGAGGACTGCTCCACAGCGGCGGCTCCTTTTAGCCGCACTCCACAGGTGGCGTCACGAACACTTTACTAATCCCCTATAAATAATTCCCCTTTTGGGTGACCGCCCTGGGCCACGGACCGGGCCAGCCGCTGTGATATCCCCCACCGGCATCCAGAGGCCCGGCTGCCGAGTACCCCACGGCCCTGGGGGCGCGTCAGAGACACTATTACTGTTTTTTTTTACGGCAAAAAATGCCAAAAAAAGGTATTATACAGAGATTTGACCTGTGGAACTGCAAAACCACAGTTATACTTTTCTGGCCTACAACAGAATCTTTCAAACAGATATATTTGTGTCTGAACTATCAGGGAGACACTATTACTGTTTTTTTTTACGGCAAAAAATGCCAAAAACAGGATAAAACAGAGATTTGACCTGTGGAACTGCAAAACCACAGTTATACTTCTCTGGCCTAACCAGACTCTTTTAAACAGATGTATTGGTGTCTGACCAGTCAGGGAGACACTATTACAGTTTTTTTTTATGATAAAAAATGCCAAAAAAAGGATAATACAGAGATTTGACCTGTGGAACTGCAAAACCACAGTTATACTTTTCTGGCCTACACCCGACTCTTTTAAACAGATATATTGGTGTCTGACCAGTCAGGGAGACACTATTACAGTTTTTTTTACGGCAAAAAATGCCAAAAAAAGGATAATACAGAGATTTGACCTGTGGAACTGCAAAACCATAGTTATACTTTTCTGGTCTACACCAGACTCTTTTAAACAGATATATTTGTGTCTGACCAATCAGGGAGACACTATTACTGTTTTTTTACGGCAAAAAATGCCAAAAAAGGTATTATACAGAGATTTGACCTGTGGAACTGCAAAACCACAGTTATACTTTTCTGGCCTACACCAGAATCTTTCAAACAGATATATTTGTGTCTGAACAATCAGGGAGACACTATTACTGTTTTTTTTTACGGCAAAAAATGCCAAAAACAGGATAATACAGAGATTTGACCTGTGGAACTGCAAAACCACAGTTATACTTTTCTGGCCTATACCAGACTCTTTTAAACAGATATATTGGTGTCTGACCAGTCAGGGAGACACTATTACAGTTGTAATGCAGCGACTTGCTGGCATTACGGTAATGGTCCAGGATGTGTTTTACCTGACCATGTACCTTCCCCCTCAGGTGACTGGTCACATGACTGTGACATAGCACAGGTCCTGCGTGTACAGAATGTCTGTCTGATCACATGACTGTGACATCAGCAAGGTCCAGTCAGTATGGGTGTGTGTGCACAGGATGCATATATAAACCCTGCTTGATGGGAGACAAGTGTGTTCTGTGAGAGAGGCGTAAGGCCTGTTCCCGTGTGTGTGGGACACCGACCGTGTGAGGCCTAGTGAGGCCGAGTGAAGCCTGGTGCCTGAAAGGTCGAGACTGGATCCTGTGTGGATGTCAGTGGTCTTTGAGGGAACGACGGCTAGAGACCCCCACCTGGGAAGCCGCAAAGCCACAGTGGTGGCGGATTATTGGTGAACAGTCCTGAAAGGCAGAGCCTGGATCCTGTGTGGATGTCAGTGGCCTTTGAGGGAACGACGGCTGGAGACCCCTACCTGGGAAGCCGCAAAGCCACAGTGGTGGCGGAGTAATGGACTGAGACAGCTAAACCCGGCAAAGGTAATACCCTGTGTTATATGGACATTAATATGGACATTGCTATGTTATTACCTTGCTGAAGGCTGTACCTGGAGCAAGTGGGCCGGTGTGTCACTTGGCTCGTGAATATTATATATATATGTGTGTCGGCGTGCCACTAAGTTGGACCCGGTCATATGCGGTTTATGAAGCAATAAACTGCTGAGCATTGTGAAATAACGGAAAGACATTGCACGTGTGCATTGATTGTCGCAGCGAAGCGAGTACCCCCCATTATGATGACTAGTGCTGCCTTACATATGGTTTGAGAATAGGGGCAACTGCAGCCCGGTTGCTAGCGGAAACGACAACCCGGTTGCTAGGGGCAACGGCACAGGACGACGAGTGTGGATTAAAGCATCTGACTGCAACTCGGTGGGGTTGCGAAGATTGTCGTCACACTCAAACCTGGTTTACTGTGGCTCAGCGGGGCTCACGAAGTTTAAAGCATCTGGCTGCAACTCGGCGGGGTTGCGAAGGTTGTCGTCGCACTCAAATCCGGTTTTGCTGTGGCTCGGCGGGGCCACGAAAATTTTTCCGGGGAGAGCGGTGTGTGAATAGTGTCCTGAGGAAATGCAGGAGCAGATAAAAATGGCTGTGAAAGGAGTAGCAACAGAGTCTGAAGCTATTGAGCGATTAGAGCGATTAAAGTGCCTGTTAAAACCGGAGCAGGTATTTGAGAAACGCCTACTGGACATGAAACTGGACATGGTGCAGGAACCACAGGAGCGGTGGGCACCATATCGAATGGTGACAGTGGACCATTCTATGAACTCTCCGGGGGCGCCAGTGTTGTCCCAGAGTGCCCGGGGAGGTGGTAAGAGCTGTTGTGAACTGAGTCCTAAGACTATTATTGATTTTTCTTGTAAAAATTTCCCTGCCGGTGTGGTTGTTAAAAAGTGGGCGGAGTCTAAAAAAAGGGACGGTTGTTCAAAACAGAATGTAGGATAGAAAATCAAAAAAAATTACTGGTGATGGGTTGGTACCTCCTAAAAATGACAATGTGACCGTTGATAACGGGGTAGCTCCAGTAGAAGGGGGTGACGTCAAGGTGGGAGATGACCTGTTAGTCCACAACACCATGGGGAGTGACACAGACCCCGTAGCTGACGGTGACACTACAAAAGTAGAAGGAGAGGTCAGTCAGGAGGGGCTAGACGAGGTGAGAAAGTCCCGATTTCGTAGACGGCGCAAGGGCCACAAAAAGGCTGCTCCTGTAGACTTGGCTGAAAATGAAAATAAAGAGAATGTAGTACTGTGTGCCTTTGCTTCAAGTGTGGATCCTCCAGTAGAGGTAGAAGAGGAGGCAGCCAGTCGTGACCAAGAGCTGGAGCCTATCGGCCAGCAGGGTCAGAGTGACGTGCAGCAATTATGTGAAAACCTGGGGAACGTGTCCTCAGACTAGTTGATCCTGGAGTCTGAACAACAGAAAATACACCAGCTTGTGAAGAACTTGCAGCGAGATCTAAAGGGAAGCAATGAGGAAATTAACCAGTGGAAGGAAATGTTCTACGCAATTAAGGAGGACCGCCGCAAAATCAAGGAAGAGGTTTTGCAGTTGAAGCTTGAGAAGGAGGCGCGGCAGGATGGTGTTTCTGGACGCGAACAAATCCTAGAACGACTGCGCAAACAGCTCAACCAGGAGCTGTGTGACTCCAAGAAGGAGTGTGGTGAACGCAGTAGGGAACTGCAACAGAGTAAGAGAGATTATGAGGATCTCCTCAAGGTGAAGGAAAAACTAGAGGAGGATAAGGCGGGTGCAGAGCAAGTGCGCCAAGTGGTTGAGACCACTCTGCAAGACACCCGTGAGGAGAATGATGATCTCGGGGGAAAGACCCTAGATCTGGAAGCTCAGGTGAAGGAGCTACAGATGTCCTGTGATACTCTCCAGAAGGCGGAGACGTACCTTAAGGAAACAGTCAGCAAGATGGAAGCTGAGCGAGAGAGGATGGAGGAGTCCATTGGAAAAGCCACAGACCAGGGCCAGGAGTTGACCGCTGGTGATGGGATGTATGAAGCAGATACCTCCTCGAGTGATGTGGGCTCGGAGGGTTCGGTGGATGTCGAAGCCGAGATCAAGCAGCTCAAGGAGTTACTACAAACCCAGTGGACGTAAGAGAAGCGTGAGAGACTGGCTATTGAGAGCCGAGTGGGCGCATTGGAGACGGAGAGGTCTGAGAGAGCTCTGCTGCTGGAAGAGCAGTTGAAGCAGGAAGAGCTTCAGAGACGGGCCACTGAGAGGCAAGTGGCGGAGCTAGAGGAAGAAGTTTCCGGGCTCAAAAGTCGCCTGACAAAGTATCACTCAGTGAACGAGGCCTTCTTGGAGAAGGAAAAGGGCAAACACGTTGCACTCACTCCCTTATACCATGAGAAGGTGGACCTGAGGAGAGCTAAGAGAGTGTTAACCACAGATAAATATGAGATGGAAGTGGTCAAGACGAAAATTCGTGAATTTGTAGCTGTGAGTCAGCTCAGGGGAAGCATATGTGACACCCCAGGGGTCTGGTTGTCACAGTGATAGAGATATTACGTCTGAGAGCAGGTGGGAGGTCCTTTGGTCAGGGATCCTGTGCATGCCACACCTCCTGCCCAGCCTTGGGAGGGGAAGAACTTCCCCTGTATAAACCCGGGGCTGAGGCAGGGTTAGTGAGTCCAGGAAGAGTAGAGACAAGAGCAGCATAGGAAGCAGCAGAGTCACAAGGAGTCAGGGGCTGGCAGCTAAAGAGCTCGCCCTGACTAAGAAGATTCTTTACCGGACCCGGAGTCCGAGGCTGTGGGGACTAACTTCTACCCAGCAGCAGAATCCGTCAGGCAGGGGATTTCAGGTCCCCTGGCCCAGAAGCCCGAAGGCCCGGTCACACGCGTGGGACCAGCACCGCCATCGTGGAGCGGAAGCCATTAGAAGGCCCCGAGTCACCGGCCATACGGGTGAGCACCACACGGTACACTCAGGGACGTGGGCTACTTACATCAGCTTCTAGCAAGGTAGCCAGAAGAGTACAGTCAGCTTGGGAGGCCTACAACTACGCCTGGCCAGGGGAGATCCCATCTGCTCAAGGACTGACCAGGCCCCGTTCGCTAGCAAGTACTCCGGGAGGGTCTATCGTTGTTACCAGTAAAGACCCTGAACGCTACCATACCGTCTCTGAGTGGTTCCTGCTACCCCCATCATCCACGTCGGCTGCCCTGAGGCCATACCCCTCCCGTTGGGGGTTATACTATCACGCTGCACCATCCTTCCACCGGCCTCAGCGGTCTGCCCTGCAGCAGCAGCCCCCTGGCTGCATTCAACGGGTGGCGTAGTCATCAACCATTTTCTACCGCTAACAGACTGCCGTCCAGTTTGACTCCCTGGGCACGGACCGGGTCACCGCCACGAGACTACAACCCTAAACAGATCCGGCTCCGGGTAAGCTCCCGCGTGCGCAACGCAGCGCGACACAGGCCCAGGGGCGCGTCAACTTTGGCGTAGTCGGCAGGATCACGTGCCCGCAACCACCGGGTACTGCGTGCCTGAAAAGCAAAGACTGTTCAAACTTACCAGTGGTGAAGATTCCCGCCATCGGTGAAGATTCCCGCCATCCGGCGCCATCTTCAGCCTTCTTCCCGCCATCGGTGGAGTTTTCCCGCCATTGGACGCCATCTTGAGGACGCCGCGCGGGAAGAAGAGGGGCGTGGACTCCGAAAGCGCGCGAGAACTGAAGCCCCGCCTCACGTCCGGACGTTGCGTAAGGTCCTGGAAGGAGCCCAGCAGACGCCGACGTCACAGGAGCGCGACGGAAGGTCCTCAACCCTGACGATCCACTGCGGAGCCGCGGCCTACGGAACAGGATCATCGCAAGGTAGGCCACGGTCCACTAGGGGGGAGGAAGATGTCGGATACGGAGGAGAGCTCCACTGCCTCAACCCCCGCCAGCGCTACCGCTGTTGCAGTTATGCCCTTCACCATGCCCTATATCCCGGGAGCAGCTTGGCTACCCCAGTACTCAGGGGAGTCACATACCCTGCATGACTTTAGAGAAAAGCTGGATAGCCTCTTCCAGGTGTACCCCCTCACAGAAGAGCAAAAAGTGAGCATCCTGGTGGCCCAACTAACTGGGGCAGCCAAAAGGGAAGTAAAATCCTGGCCACCTGGGAGGAAGACTGTCGCAGGGATACTAACCCGGCTGAAGGACACCTTTGATACCCGCACCTCAGCCGAGATTAAACTTAGATTCTACGGGTGCAAGCAGCGAGCGCATGAGAGTATAAGGGACTATGCACTCAACCTACAAGAGGCCCTGAGGGCCATTAAGCAGACCGACCCTAATGGAGTGGGAAACGAGGACAGGCTGTTGACCGAACAATTTATAGAGGGTTTATATTGCAATGCCCACCGCACCCAGTTGCGGGCAATGGCCTTACAGGACCCTCATCTAGAATTTGCACAGTTCAAGGACAGAGCCATCCGGGTGCTCCGAGAACCGGCACCAGGTGGCGTTGTGACCCACAGACGCCCCACTACCACTTACTACCAGGAGGCGGCGCCCTTGTCAGCAGGGCCTGTGGGAGCTGATGCGCAGGCTTTGGACAATGACCCGGCTCCAGACCTACACCATCAGGTCCAAGAGCTAGCTAAAAGCGTTGCTGCGCTAACCCGAACTGTGCAGTCTTTACAGGTTTCCACTCCAGGGAAGATCCAGCTGGCATCCGGACCGGAGGACATCCCGTGGCGTCGACCAAGGAGGACCCCACCGGCCAGAGGAAGACCCAGTGACCGATACAGCGAGGACGGACGACCCATCTGCCGCCGCTGCAATCAACCCGGACATATGGAAAGGTACTGTTCTTTAAACGGGCACAACCTGGGGTAGAGGGCCAACCCCCAGGAAAAAGATCACCAGGCCCATCGAACTGGCGCGACAGATATGTGGGAGGACGTCCAGTCTTGCCTGTGGTACTGGATGGCATTCCCATGAGTGCCCTACTGGACACCGGGTCACAGGTCACCACCATCCCGTACGTGCTCTTCAAGCAGTACTGGAATGACTCGGATATTACCCGCTACCCTGACGACGACTTGAGTATCATCGCCAGCAATGGTCAGCCCGTGCCACAGATCGGATTTAAAGAGGTGACCATCAAAATTGGTAGAGTCGAACTGGCCGCACAGGGACTGATCATTGTAGATATTGACAAACATGAGAGTCACCCAAAAATAACTCTAGGAACTAATGTAATTGAAAATTGTCTTGCAGAGGTGATTTTCCTTTTACAGCAGGTTGCCAAGAATGCCAGCTCCGGCGAGCAGCGGGTGCTCCAGAAAGAGATCCGGGCACTGATGCAACGGCAACAAGTGGAACTCTCCGGCGGTGAGATTGGTAGCGTAAGAATGTGTGACCCTTTTCCTATTGCCATGCCCCCAAAAGGTGAAATGATGATTTGGTGCCGGGCAGCTATTGGTCTGAGAGGTAGAGATTACCAGGCAATGGTAGAACCAGTTTACTCAGACAGTAGGCCCACCATTTTGACAGCACGGGGGGTGGTCAATGTACGCCATGGGAGGGTGCCCGTTCGCATAATAAATATCGGGGAGAGGGAAGTGTACCTGCCCCGGTATGCCACGCTAGCCAAATTATATACCACTAATCAAAATTCTATACAATCTGTGGAACCCTTGCCTCCATCTCACCCGGAGGAAGGTAACGGCTCTAAGAAAGACATGGAGGACTGGTGTCAGCAACTACATCTGGGTACTGACTCCACTCCCTCACACCAGAAACAAGGAGTCTATCGGGTGGTTCAAGAGTATGAGAGAGTGTTTAGTAAACACCCGTTAGACTTCGGGCGAGTCAAGGGGGTAGAACACCGCATCCCCACGGGAGATCATCCTCCCATAAAAGAGAGGTATCGACCCGTACCCCCTGCACATTACCAACACGCCAAGGGGATGCTTAGAGACATGAAGGAGGCTGGGGTAATCCGGGATAGCTGTAGCCCCTGGGCAGCCCCACTAGTTTTAGTCAAAAAGAAAGACAACACCATGAGGATGTGTGTAGATTACCGGAAAATCAACCGTATCACACACAAGGATGCGTACCCCTTACCAAGGATAGAGGAGTCATTGGCTGCTTTAAGATCTGCTAACTTCTTCTCTACCTTGGATCTCACTAGCGGGTACTGGCAGGTTCCTGTAGCAGAGGCGGACCGGGAGAAGACCGCATTCACCACCCCGATGGGACTTAGCGAGTTCACCTGCATGCCGTTCGGACTCTGCAACGCCCCAGGAACCTTCCAACGATTAATGGAGTGCTGTCTGGGCCACAGAAACTTCGAGACGGTCCTGTTGTACCTGGACGATGTCATCGTATACTCCAAAACTTATGAGGACCACCTGAAACACCTGGCGGAGGTGTTCGAAGCTCTGGCGAGTTACGGCCTAAAGGTGAAACCCTCCAAGTGTCACCTCCTGAAACCAAAGGTGCAATACCTGGGACACGTGGTGAGCGCTGACGGAGTGGCTCCCGACCCCGATAAGATCACCGCAATTAAGGGATGGCCAAGCCCCTCCAGCGTAAAAGAAGTGCGGCAGTTCCTAGGGTTGGTAGGCTACTACCGAAGGTTTATTCCCGGTTTCACCAAAAAGGCAGCACCTATGCAGGACCTCCTGATAGGCCAGTCCCGGAAGGCCAAGAACCAGAAGCCGCCCTTCAAATGGGAAAAGCTAGAAGAAGAGTCCTTCCGCCAGCTGAAGATGGCCCTCACGGGGGATGAAATCTTGGCGTACCCGGACTATAGCCAGCCCTTCATCCTCTACACCGACGCCAGTAACATCGGGCTAGGAGCCGTACTGTCCCAGATTCAGCAGGGGAGAGAACGAGTAATCTCCTATGCCAGCCGAAAACTGCGACCCACCGAAAGGAACCCCGAAAATTACAGCTCATTTAAGCTAGAGTTCCTGGCCGTGGTATGGGCAGTCACCGAGCGCTTTAGGCATTACCTCGCTTCTTCCCGGTTCACCGTATACACGGATAACAACCCGCTGACACACCTGGACACGGCAAGACTCGGTGCCCTGGAGCAGAGGTGGATGGCCCGTCTGTCCAACTACGAGTTCACAATTAAATACCGGGCAGGGCGCTCCAATACCAACGCGGACGCCCTGTCCAGGATGCCCAACCTGCCGGACGGAGGAGAAGATCCGGAGGGACTGGAAGAAGTTGAACTCCCTGCGTTCCACCGTCATGGGACTATCCAGTATTCCCACCGGGTAAGGAGTAAGCAGGCTGCTACGTTGAACCCCTTACCTCACTACAACTGGGCGGAAACGCAAGACAGCGACCCTGCCGTCCGACTGGTGAAGGAGATGCTGACTCGCCCGGAGGCTAGCCTGGAATCAGACGCTCCAGAGGAAGCCAAACAACTATGGGCAGAGAAGAGTCGACTGTTCCTTTACAAGGGGAAGTTGTGCCGCAGAATGGTTAACTCCAGGACGCATGAACTACTCTGGCAAGTAGTGGTGCCACGAAGAGACGCAGCCATGGTGATGGAGGCATACCACGACGGAGCTGGACACTTCGGGTGGAAAAAGCTGGAGTTCCTGCTGCGCGAGCGGTTCCACTGGGTAGGCATGAGGGGAACCATCGAGAAGTGGTGCAGAGACTGTGGCCCGTGCAATCTGAGAAGGAAGGACCGGGCCAGCCAGAAGACTCCCCTGCAGTCCATCGTCACCCGGCAACCGTTGGAACTGGTAGCCTTGGATCATGTAAAACTGACCCCCAGCAGAAGTGGCTACGTCTACGCGTTAACCATCGTGGATCATTACTCCCGGTTTCTGGTTGTCGTCCCCGTCAAGGACTTAACGGCTCGAACAGCAGCTAGAGCCTTCCAGCAGCACTTTTGCCGTCCACACGGGTACCCGGACCAAGTGCTGACGGACCAGGGACCTGCCTTTGAAGCGGAGGTCTTCCAGGAATTCTGCAATCTGTATGGCTGCCGGAAGATAAGGACGACACCCTACCATCCGCAAACTAATGGACTTTGTGAGAAAATGAACCAGGTGGTAATGGATCTTCTAAAAACGTTGCCCCTGGAAGAACGCAGTCTGTGGCCTGAGAAGTTGCCCGATCTGGTGGACCTATACAACCACATCCCGGTAGGTTCCACCAACTGTACCCCGGCTTACCTAATGAGGGCAAGACCTGGTAAGTTACCTGTTGACCTGGAAATGGGAGTCCTGACGCCCGAGGACACTTCACCAGAAACGGACTGGGACACAGAGAGGCAGCAGCAGTACCGGAAAGTACAGGAGAGCGTGGAGCGAAGTCTCTGTCAGGCTAGGGAAAGACAAGAGAAGACTTACAACCAGTATGCTCCCGCTGTTCCCCTGGTACCCGGAGAGCAGGTCTTGAAGAGGAAGAGACGGCTCCACAAGTTGGACGACCAGTGGGAGAAGGACCCGTACACCGTACTGCCCTCAAGCCACGAGAACCCGAAGGTCTGTACCATCAGTAAAGACGGAGGGGAAACCACAGCCATTGTATCCCGGGACCACCTGAAGAAGTGCCCCGAACAACTGAGGAACCCTGAGGAGGAACAGGAAGACCATCGACCCGTGGAAGAAAGGGAAGATATGGTTAGTACCGTGCTCGGGGACTTCCCTCGGTCTTGGACTCAAGTCAATGGTGCAGTTGTGGTACCCGTACTCACCTTCCTCCAACCATCATCCCAAGAACCTACGGAGCAACGGGTAGAGCTGGAAGAGCAGCCGGTCCAGGAGGCAGAAGACTCCACCCAAGCGGAACAGGAGAATCCACCCTCTGCTTATAGTGAGCCTGCCGTACCCCTAGTGAGACAAAGAGCCGGTAGACAGCTGCCCAGTTTACCCTTGACAGCTCCTACACCCTGTAGTTCAGGGCCAGACAGTCAGCTCCGTAGGTCCACTAGGGCCACTAGAGGCCAGTTACCCGCACGTTGGAGGATCTAAATGTTTAAGTTGTTTTACAATGTTTACCTGTTTATTGTTGCTTGTGTGTAATTTTGTGTTTCTAGTTGTTTTTAGGAGTCTTCGGTGGATTTACCGGGAATCCTTTGTATATAGTTGGAGCGTAACCCAGGATGGACTAGAGACTGTTAAGGACTCGGGGTAGGACAGACCCCTACCTGGTTACGTCTCCCTGTGTTGGTGAAATGGACACCTTTGCTTTTCTTCAAAGACTGCACCCGGTTGCGGACATCCGTGACCATCTTATTGTGTTTCCTTATTGTATTTTATTGTTCTTTGATATACCTTGTTATATTTTTCTAAAAAGTGTTTAGTCCCGGAGTACTAAATTTCACTAGGGGGGAGTGTGACACCCCAGGGGTCTGGTTGTCACAGTGATAGAGATATTACGTCTGAGAGCAGGTGGGAGGTCCTTTGGTCAGGGATCCTGTGCATGCCACACCTCCTGCCCAGCCTTGGGAGGGGAAGAACTTCCCCTGTATAAACCCGGGGCTGAGGCAGGGTTAGTGAGTCCAGGAAGAGTAGAGACAAGAGCAGCATAGGAAGCAGCAGAGTCACAAGGAGTCAGGGGCTGGCAGCTAAAGAGCTCGCCCTGACTAAGAAGATTCTTTACCGGACCCGGAGTCCGAGGCTGTGGGGACTAACTTCTACCCAGCAGCAGAATCCGTCAGGCAGGGGATTTCAGGTCCCCTGGCCCAGAAGCCCGAAGGCCCGGTCACACGCGTGGGACCAGCACCGCCATCGTGGAGCGGAAGCCATTAGAAGGCCCCGAGTCACCGGCCATACGGGTGAGCACCACACGGTACACTCAGGGACGTGGGCTACTTACATCAGCTTCTAGCAAGGTAGCCAGAAGAGTACAGTCAGCTTGGGAGGCCTACAACTACGCCTGGCCAGGGGAGATCCCATCTGCTCAAGGACTGACCAGGCCCCGTTCGCTAGCAAGTACTCCGGGAGGGTCTATCGTTGTTACCAGTAAAGACCCTGAACGCTACCATACCGTCTCTGAGTGGTTCCTGCTACCCCCATCATCCACGTCGGCTGCCCTGAGGCCATACCCCTCCCGTTGGGGGTTATACTATCACGCTGCACCATCCTTCCACCGGCCTCAGCGGTCTGCCCTGCAGCAGCAGCCCCCTGGCTGCATTCAACGGGTGGCGTAGTCATCAACCATTTTCTACCGCTAACAGACTGCCGTCCAGTTTGACTCCCTGGGCACGGACCGGGTCACCGCCACGAGACTACAACCCTAAACAGATCCGGCTCCGGGTAAGCTCCCGCGTGCGCAACGCAGCGCGACACAGGCCCAGGGGCGCGTCACATACAGGGTGAAGAAGCTGGAGGTCAGTTGCCCCTGAAACCTGAGCTGGTTGATCGTCTGGAAACCACTGGTGAGACAGAAACGTCTCGGTACAAGTGCCTTGTAGATGTACCCGAGGATTTGAGGGAAGAATGCACCAGTGAGTCCGTGCATGAGGAATTTAAGAAGGCCGTGGGAGCCTGTAAGGTGTACTTGACCTCAGAAGCTAAACAGCTGGTGGTCCTGTCCACGACCGAAGTCACAGTGAAGAGGGTGGCTATCCTAAGTGACATGCCCTGGCCATGTATTCGCACAAAACGGTTTCTCCGGTTGAAGACGGAACAAGCCGTTAGACGACTGGAGTTGATGAGGAAAGCTCACAGGATGCGTGAAGAGGTCATCCGGGTGCCTCATGTTCTGGTGAGAAAGCTCGTCGGGAGAAATGGTCGAGCCATGTAGATGATGGTCAAGAAGTCTGGTGTGGTGAAAGTAAGCAGTCCACGTGATCGTCAGGACTGGATACCAGATGAAGACGGCATGATATCATTCTCCGTTGTAGGAACAGAAGAAAGCCTGGGATATATGTGCATGCTGTTGGAGTACCGAGTGACCTACCTGCGAGAGGTAGAACAGTTGAATCTCGCTAGACTGCGAGTGAATAGACAGCATCATCTGAGTAGCAGAAGATAGCAGCCGTCTAGAAATGATGAGACCAGACAGAGAAAGGGACCCTTAAATAACAGAACAGCTATAGCTGGAGTTAGGGACCTTTCAAGATGTCCTGAGAGAAGTGGGCGTGGTTTTAGAGGTAGTGAGACCTCCAGTAACTCGGGTTTGAGCAGCCCATACAAACGACCCAATAGAGGACGGGACAGTAAGGAGTCGAACCGGACCTTAGATACCAGGGCGCATGTGAGTCACACCGCTGTATGACTGACCGATGGGAGCGGGGGAGACCTGACAAGGTTACGACTGACCGCTGGGAGCGGGGGAGACCTGACAAGGTTACGACCCGGAAAGGTGACCTGACGAAGTCAGTGACAGTGACAAATGGTAGGTCCCTAAGGAATGGGCTAATGTCGTTGGCTAATGTTCCAGGGGCTGAGTAGCACAATTGTAAAGTACATGGTCTCTATGTGAGCTGGGGGTTATAGTGATTGTGTATGTTATGTGTTCAACCCCACAAGTTTGAACAGAGGGGGGGATATGTAATGCAGCGACTTGCTGGCATTACGGTAATGGTCCAGGATGTGTTTTACCTGACCATGTACCTTCCCCCTCAGGTGACTGGTCACATGACTGTGACATAGCACAGGTCCTGCGCGCACAGAATGTCTGTCTGATCACATGACTGTGACATCAGCAAGGTCCAGTCAGTATGGGTGTGTGTGCACAGGATGCATATATAAACTCTGCTGGATGGGAGACAGGTGTGTTCTGTGAGAGAGGCGTAAGGCCTGTTCCCGTGTGTGTGGGACACCGACCGTGTGAGGCCTATTGAGGCCGAGTGAAGCCTGGTGCCTGAAAGGTCAAGACTGGATCCTGTGTGGATGTCAGTGGCCTTTGAGGGAACGACGGCTAGAGACCCCCACCTGGGAAGCCGCAAAGCCACAGTGGTGGCGGATTATTGGTGAAGAGTCCTGAAAGGAAGAGCCTGGATCCTGTGTGGATGTCAGTGGCCTTTGAGGGAACGATGGCTGGAGACCCCTACCTGGGAATCCGCAAAGCTACAGTGGTGGCGGAGTAATGGACTGAGACAGCTAAACCCGGCAAAGGTAATACCCTGTGTTATATGGACATTAATATGGACATTGCTATGTTATTACCTTGCTGAAGGCTGTACCTGGAGCAAGTGGGCCGGTGTGTCACTTGGCTCGTGAATATTATATATATATATGTGTGTCGGCGTGCCACTGAGTTGGACCCGGTCATATGTGGTTTATGAAGCAATAAACTGCTGAGCATTGTGAAATAACGGAAAGACATTGCACGCGTGCATTGATTGTCGCAGCGAAGCGAGTATCCCCCATTATGATGACTAGTGCTGCCTTACACAGTTTTTTTATGGTAAAAAATGCCAAAAAAAGGATAATACAGAGATTTGACCTGTGGAACTGCAAAACCATAGTTATACTTTTCTGGCCTACATCAGACTCTTTTAAACAGATATATTTGTGTCTGACCAGTCAGGGAGACACTATTACTGTTTTTTTTTACGGCAAAAAATGCCAAAAAAAGGATAATACAGAGATTTGACCCGTGGAACTGCAAAACCACAGTTATATTTTTCTGGCCTACACCAGAATCTTTCAAACAGATATATTGGTGTCTGAACAGTCACAGACACTCAATTTTTTTTTTTTGGGAGGGGGGTGGGGGAATACCAAAAGGTTAATAAGACGCGTATTTGGACAGTCTGACTGAGGAAAAAAAAATACAGGATTTAGATGAAAAAAAAAGGATTTTTCCTGGCCCCTGAGACCGGGGAATAAGTCTAGCAATTTGACTAGCAGGAGCACACAGGACTGTAATGCAGCGTTTGTTGGTATAACCTCTGTGTCTCCTGTACAGCCTGCCTGCCTGATATCTGGTATGGATATTAGTCCTAAGAAGGACTGTTTGTTTGATTTTGCAGGCTATAGAGACCCTACACTACCTATTTCACAGTATAAATCTCTCCCTAGGTCAGCAGCACTCTCCCTACACTGTCTGATCCGGAGCGACTGTGTCCAAGATGGCGGCGCCCGGTTTTAAATACTCGAGGTGACGCTGTGCGGCCAGCCAATCACTGTAATGCCCACAAACAACATGGCTGCGGCATTACAGTGACTGGCTGGCAATCCCTGCATATTCATTGGCTCTGTAAAGAGCGTCAAACATGCAGGGCGGAGACCCGAGCTCCTTCCCGAGTAACCCGGAAATGCTCGGTGCTCGCCGAACATCCCAAGTAGTGAGATGCTCGGGCGAGTACCGAGCAGTGTCGAGCATGCTCGCTCAACACTAGCTATTATATACTGGCCGCGACCAATCAGCAGTATTGGCGCCAAATTTAAACACCGCTCTGCTGATTAGTCGCAACCACCGGCCGTGACCAATCAGCGATATTGGCGCCAATTTTAAACACCGCTTCGCTGATTGGTCGTGGTGGCCGGCCGCGACCAATCAGCGATATTGGCGCCATATTTAAACACCGCTCTGCTCATTGGTCGCGGTTACCGGTCACAAATAACCAGCATTATTGGCGACAAATTTAAACACCGCTCTGCTGATTAGTCGCGGCCGTGACCAATCACCTTTATTGGCGCCAAATTTAAATAACGCTCTGCTGATTGGTCGCGACCGCCGGCCGCAAACAATCAGCATTATTGCCACCAAATTTAAACCCCGCTCTGCTTGGGGCCGCGACCAATCAGCATTATTGGCGCCAAATTTAAACCCCGCTCTGCTGATTAGTCACGACCGCCGGCCGTGACCAATCTGCGATATAGGTGCCAAATTTTAACACCGCTTTGCTAATTGGTTGCGGTTGCCGGCCTCGACCAATCAGCGATTTTGGTGCCAAATTTAAATACCGCTCTGCTGATTGTGCCCGGTCGGCCGCATACCTATTCTAGAATACCCGATGCGTTAGAATCGGGCCACCATCTAGTTATATATATATATAGACTAGATGGTGGCCCGATTCTAACTCATCGGGTATTCTAGAATAGGTATGCGGCCGACCGGGCGCAAGCAGCAGAGCGGTCTTTACATTTGGCGCCAAAATCGCTGATTGCTCGAGGCCGGCAACCGCGACCAATCAGCAAAGCGGTATTAAAATTTGGCGCCTATATCGCAGATTGGTCACGGCCGGCGGTCGCGACTAATCAGCAGAGCGGGGTTTAAATTTGGCGCCAATAATGCTGATTGGTCGTGGCCAGCAAACGCGACCCATCAGCAGAGCGGGGTTTAAATTTGGCAGCAATAATGCTGATTGTTTGCGGCCGGCGGTTGCGACCAATCAGCAGAGCGGTATTTAGATTTGGCGCCAATAATGGTGATTGGTCACGGCCGCGACCAATCAGCAGAGCGGTGTTTAAATTTGTCGCCAATAATGCTGGTTATTCGTGACAGATAACAGCGACCAATGAGCAGAGCGGTGTTTAAATATGGCGCCAATATCGCTGATTGGTCGCGATGGCCCGTCCGCGACCAATCAGCGAAGCAGTGTTTAAATTTGGCGCCAATATCGCTGATTGGTCGCGGTCTCCGACCGCGACTAATCAGCAGAGCAGGGTTTACATTTGGCGCCAAAATCGCTGATTGGTCACGCCCGGCGGTCGCGAACAATCAGCAGAGCAGGGTTTAAATTTTGCGCCAATACTGCTGATTGTTCGCGGCCTGCGACCGCGACCAATTAGCAGAGCATTGTTTAAATTTGGCGCCAATCTCGCTGATTGGTCGCGGCTGGCGTCCGCGACCAATCAGCAGAGCGTTGTTAAAATTTGGCGCCAATCTCGCTGATTGGTCGCGGCTGGCGTCCGCGACCTATCAGCAGAGCGTTGTTTAAATTTTGCGCAAAAATCGCTGATTGGTCGCGGCTGCCGGTAGCGACCAATCAGCAGAGCGGTGTTTCAATTTGCAACCAAAATCGCTGATTGGTCGGGGCCGGCCACCGCGACCAATCAGCAGAGCGGGGTTTAAATTTGCCGCCCATATCGATGATTGGTCGGGGCCGGCGGCCGCAACCAATCAGTGTCGTATTAGTGAGGACCGGGGAGCGGCGCTGCCTGTGCGGGTACTTCCGCTGCGAGCAGCTGGGAGATGAGCGGCTGCTCGCAGCAGAAGCATCCGCTCCTCTTTCCTCCGTTCACACTTGCCATCGGGAGATCATAGCGCTGTTTAAATTAGGCGCCAATCTCGCTGATTGGTCGCGGTCGGCTGGCGGCCGCAACCAATCAGCAGAGCGTTGTTTAAATTTGGCGCCAATCTCGCTGATTGGTCGCGGTCGGCTGTCATCCGCGACCAATCAGCAGAGCTTTGTTTAAATTTGGCGCCAATCTCGCTGATTGGTCGCGGACGGCAACCGCGACCAATCAGTAGAGCGCTGTTTAAATTTGGCGCCAATCTCGCTGATTGGTCGCGGCTGGAGTCCGCGACCAATCAGCAGAGCGTTGTTTAAATTTGGCGCCAAGCTCGCTGATTGGTCGCAGCTGGCGTCCGCGACCAATCAGCACAGCAGTGTTTAAATGTGGCGGCAAGATCGGTGATTGGTCGCGGCCGCTATTTAAATGTAGCGCCCAAAATGCTGATTGGTCGCGGGCGGAGAGCTCTCCGGTCCTCCCTTGACACGCTAGCCGCTGATGTCCGCACAGTATCCGCATGGTGTTAAAAAGGTACGGACATTTGTGTTAAAAATCTCTGATTGGTCGCTGGCGCTGCCCGCAACCAATCACCGATTTGGGCGGCAAATTTAAATATCGGCCGCGACCAATCACCGATTTTGGCGCCACATTTAAATAGCGGTGATTGGTCGCGGGCAGCGTCCGCGACCAATCAGCACAGTAGTGTTTAACTTTTGCGGCAAGATCAGTGATTGGTCGCGGGCCAAGACCGCGACCAATCACCGATTTTGGTGCGACATTTAAATAGCGTCCGCGACCAATCAGCACAGCGGTGTTTAAATGTGGCGCCAAGATCGGTGATTGGTCGCGTCCGATATTTAAATGTGGCGGCAAAATCGGTGATTGGTCGCGGGCAGCGCCAGCGACCAATCAGCGATTTTTAACACAAATGTCCGGACCTTTGTAACACCATGCGGATACTGTGGGGACATCAGCGGCTAGCGTGTCAAGGAAGGACCGGGGAGCGGCGCTGCGGGTCGGGATACTTCTGCTGCGAGCGCCCGCTCATGTCCCGGGTTCTCGCAGAGGAGGTATCCGCACAGGCAGCGCCGCTGACATCCATGCACCTAGTGTGTGAAGGGAGGACCGGGGAGCGGCGCTGACATCCAATTGGTCGCGGCCACTATTTAAATGTGCCGCACAAATCGGTGATTGGTCGCGGTCTTGGCCCGCGACCAATCACTGATCTTGCCGCAAAAGTTAAACACTACTGTGCTGATTGGTCGCGGACGCTATTTAAATGTGGCGCCAAAATCGGTGATTGGTCGCGCCCGGCGTCGGCGACCAATCAGCACAGCGGTGTTTAAATGTAGAGCCAAGATCGGTGATTGGTCGCGGCCGATAATTAAAGGTGGCGCCCAAATCGGTGATTGGTCGCGGGCAGCGTCCGCGACCAATCAGCACAGCGGTGTTTAACTTTTGCGGTAAGATCAGTGATTGGTCGGGTCCGAAGACCGCGACCAATCATCGAATCGTCTTGGTGTGGACCGGGGAGCGCCGCTGCCTGTGCGGGTACTTCCGCTGCGAGAACCCGGGACATGAGCGGGCGCTCGCAGCAGAAGTATCCCGATCCGCAGCGCCGCTCCCCGGTCCTCCCTTCCACATGGAGGTCAGCGACGCCGGCGGTCCTTCTGCTGCTACCGGCCGGGAGATGAGCGCCTTGCGCCGCTCATCTCCCGGCTGTATCTCCGTCCCACAGATGGGTCCGGCGGTCGAGGTCCTTCTGATGGTACCGGCCGGGAGGTGAGCGTCTCGCGCCGCTCATCTCCCGGCTGCATCTCCGTTCCGCAGATGGGTCCGGCGGTCGAGGTCGTTCTGCTGGTACCGGCCGGGAGATGAGCGCCTCGCGCCGGTCATCTTCCGGCTGCATCGCCGCTGAGCTCCGTCGAGCAGATGAGCCGCTAACGGCCGCCATCTTTTTTCAGAAATCCCGCGGCGCTGATTGGCCGCTGCCAGACGAGACGAGACGATTATATATATACTGTATATAGATGTATTCTCTCCTGCTTTCCAAGATGGAGTTTCAGCCAGTATATGTGTGTGAGATAAAGAGTCTTAGGAATGTCTTTGTCTAACGGACATAGAGAAAGCATAGTGTAAGGTGGCTAATGGTTGCGTAGTGGATGGGAGGTATGTATCACAGAGATGGCTGGTTTCTGTGATGTAACCCGGAGTATTGCCTGCACTAAGAGGACTAATTGGTGCACCTGGGAGCCAGGGTATGGGATGCCAGGAGAGAATGGGCGGGTCGAGCAACACACATACCTCACCTCTGGGTGTGGTTAACAGCCTATAAAATCGAGGCTGTTGTTTGGCACATGGTCTGTATGCTTGAAGTGAGGAGTAGAGATGAGCGGTGTTCGACTAGAACTGTTCGCCAATCTCAAATTCGAGCTGTTTTGGGCGGTGTTCGAGTTGTTCGACGAACCCGAACGATTTGCAAAAAATTCGGCTGTTCAAGGTTATGTTCGATAACTGTTCGTGCACCAAAAGCGTGTCCTGCATGCCTGGCGCTATTTAGAGCACCAATCATGCAGGGATTGTCTGCCACTCACTGTAATGCCACAGCCATGGTGGTTGTGGCATTACAGTGATTGCCCAAATCGATGGGAACAGTGCTCACAGTGAAACATGAAAAGCCGGCAATTCAGCAGCGGCATACACCTGTACCCGACAATTTAGAACCGAAAGAATAGAGCTTCACACATAGATTAGATAGATATAAACATGTCAGCCACATATATACGAAGTACAGTGAAAGTGCTGCTTACTGTACTTGTCATTTAGCGTAAAGGATTTATCAAAAAAAATAATAGTGTTTTCATGCACCGTCTCTTTAAGAAAGCCGGCCGGCAATTCAGCATCTGTACCCGACAATTTATAACAGACAGAATAGAGCTTCACACATAGATTAGATAGATAGAAACATGTCAGCCACATATATACGAAGTACAGTGACAGTGTTGCTTACTGTACTTGTCATTTAGCGTAAAGGATTTATCAAAAAAAATAATAGTGTTTTCATGCACTGTCTCTTTAAAAAAGCCGGCCGGCAATTCAGCAGCGGTACCCGACAATTTATAACAGACAGAATAGAGCTTCACACATAGATTAGATAGATAGAAACATGTCAGTCACATATATATGAAGTACAGTGATAGTGTTGGTTACTGTACTTGTCATTTAGTATTAAAATAAAGGATTTATTATTAAAAAAATTGGCGTGGGGTTCCCCTTAATTTTAGGCTCTAGCGGAGGTTAAGCAGACGGCTGGGGCAGATGTTTGAAGCCTGGGAAGGGGATAATACCCACGGAGCTTCCCAGGCTACTAATATCAGCCCCCAGCTGAATACATAGCCTTTACTAGCTATTAAAATGGGGGACCCCCCAAAAAAAATGACGTGGGGTCCCCCCTAATTTAATAGCTAGCAAAGGCTAGGCAGACAGCTGGGGGCTGATATTAATAGCCCAGGAAGGGAGCCATGAATATTGGCCCCCTCACAGGCTAGAAACACCAGCCGTCAGCCGCCCCAGAAATGGCGCATTCATAGGATGCGCCAATTCTGGCACTTAGCCTCGCTCTTCCACGCTGCCCTGGTGCGGTGGCAGGGGGTAATAGGGTTGGGGTTGATGTCAGCTTATAATGCCAGCTGACATCAAGCCCAGGTTAGTAATGGAGAGGCGTCTATAAGACACCCCCATTACTAACCCCATAGTCAAAGTTAAAAAAAACACAAACACCCAGAATAAAGTCCTTTAATTGAAATAAAGACACAATCCTTTATTGTTCTAAATTAAACCATACTTACCGTCACGCCCATTCCAGCTGAAGCCAACGATCTCCTGCAATAAAAGAAAAATAATAAAGCAACCTCATCCTTACCTTTCCATGGTTCCCACGACAGCTTCAGCTCTGCTACATCGAGATGACAGGCTGGACCGCAGCAGACCGCTGCCATCCAGCCTGTCATCCCGCAGACACTGAGAAGCGCAGGCTTGCTTGCGCTGCTCAGCGTCTCTCTGTGACGACATCCAGATGAGCCGAGTTCATGTCCAATGAACTCGGCTCACCTCATGCACGTCACTGACAGCGTGGGAAAATTCTCACGCTGAAGCGGTGAGTGCAGGAGAATTCTCCCACGCTGTCAGTGACGTGCATAAGGTGAGCTCATGTCCAATGAAGTCAGCTCACCTCCTGCACGTCACTGACAGCGTGGGAGAATTCTCCTGCACTCAGCGCTTCAGTGTGAGAATTCTCCCACGCTGAAGCGCTGAGTGCAGGAGAATTTTCCCACGCTGTCAGTGACGTGCATAAGGTGAGCCGAGTTCATTGGACATTAACTCGGCTCATCTGGATGCCCTCACAGAGAGACACTGTGGAGCGCAAGCAAGCCTGCGCTTCTCAGTGTCTGCGGGATGACAGGCTGGATGGCAGCGTTCTTTCAATTAAAGGACTTTATTCTGGGTGTTTGTGTTTTTTTTAACTTTGACTATGGGGTTAGTAATGGGGGTGTCTTATAGATGCCTCTCCATTACTAACCTGGGCTTGATGTCAGCTGGCATTATAAGCTGACATCAACCCCAACCCTATTACCCCCTGCCACCGCACCAGGGCAGCGTGGAAGAGCGAGGCTAAGTGCCAGAATTGGCGCATCCTATGAATGCGCCATTTCTGGGGCGGCTGACGGCTGGTGTTTCTAGCCTGGGAGGGGGCCAATATTCATGGCTCCCTTCCTGGGCTATTAATATCAGCCCCCAGCTGTCTGCCTAGCCTTTGCTAGCTATTAAATTAGGGGGGACCCCATGTCATTTTTTTTGGGGGGTCCCCCATTTTAATAGCTAGTAAAGGCTATGTATTCAGCTGGGGGCTGATATTAGTAGCCTGGGAAGCTCCGTGGGTATTACCCCCTTCCCAGGCTTCAAACATCTGCCCCAGCCGTCTGCTTAACCTCCGCTAGAGCCTAAAATTAAGGGGAACCCCACGCCAATTTTTTTAATAATAAATCCTTTATTTTAATACTAAATGACAAGTACAGTAACCAACACTATCACTGTACTTCATATATATGTGACTGACATGTTTCTATCTATCTAATCTATGTGTGATGCTCTATCTTTCTGTTCTAAATTGTCGGGTACCGCTGCTGAATTGCCGGCCGGCTTTTTTAAAGAGACAGTGCATGAAAACACTATTATTTTTTTAAATAAATCCTTTACACTAAATGACAAGTACAGTAAGCAACACTATCACTGTACTTATTATATATGTGACTGACATGTTTCTATCTATCTAATCTATGTGTGAAGCTCTATTCTTTCTGTTCTAAATTGTCGGGTACAGATGCTGAATTGCCGGCTGGCTTTTTTAAAGAGACGGTGCATGAAAACACTAATATTTTTTTTAATAAATCCTTTACACTAAATGACAAGTGCAGTAACCAACACTGTCACTGTGCTTCTTATATGTGTGACTGACATGTTTCTGTCTATGTGTGATGCTCTATTCCTTCTTGTCTAAATTGTCGGGTACCGGTGTATGTCGCTGCTGAATTTGCCGGCCGGCTTTTTTAAAGAGAGTGTCTTCTGAGCAGTTTGTCAGCTTTTGGACACCTTTGCAGGTGTTTTCTATGTGTTTCTATGTGTTTTTGTTTGCCTGCCATTGGTTTTAACGGTGTTCGACGGTGTTCTAAGGTGTTCGACAAACAGTTCGACGAACAGTTCCTCGAACATCCCGGTGTTCGACGAACCGAACCGAACCCGAACACTACGGGGGTGGCTCAACACTAGTGAGGAGGCCTCCTGTGTATGTTTTGCCTCCAGACCAAGCCAGGACACCGGATGCTACACCAGCCTGTGTTACCACAGCGCTGGCCATCCAGAGACTTTGATAGAAGGACTGTTATCTTTGTTTTGCCTGCACTAAAGGCTGTTTTGTTTGCATTTTCCTTTTGAACGGTTTATGAAGCAAACATTACTGACATTTAAAAGAACATGCCTCCTGTTTGCATCAAACCGCGCCTGAGTGAGTACCATCAGTACAATTGGTGTTAGACGTGCGGCAGCGTTCCCAGCAGAGACGTGTGATTGCTACAGGAAGGACTACATGTCCTGGGTCAAGTCTGTCACAAGCTAGCAAGCATCGTCAGACAAAATGGAGGACCTGCTGAAGCACCTGGTCCAGTCGCAGCAGCAGCAGCAGGAGACCAACAGGCTGTTGTTACAGCATTTCCAGCAGCATCAGCAGGAACAACGTCAGCAGATGCAGCTTCTGGCAACCGTCATCCAGAGCAAGACGAGCGCCCCAACCCCAAGTCCGGCTGATAACACCCACGTCCGGAAGGCGGTACGAAAATGGGCTTTGCAGAAAATGACCCCGGGGGATGACGTTGAGGTCTTCCTGACCGTGTTTGAAAGGGTCGCCGAGAGGGAGAAACTTCCGCCAGAGCAGTGAGCAGAGGTACTGGCACCATACTTGACGGGAGAGCCCCAGAAGGCGTACTATGATTTAGCTTTGCAGGACGCCAATGAGTATAGCTAGCTAAAAACTGAGATTCTCGCATGCTTGGAGGTGACAATGTCTGTCAGGTCACAGCGGGTTCATCGCTGGGCATATCACCGGGACAAACTACTTCACTCCCAAATTTTTGACCTGTTGCACCTGGTCCAGAAGTGGCTGCAGCCAGAGTCCTCTACGCCTTCGCAGAGAGCAGGTGGTGATGGACCGATTTGTGCACTCCCTACTGAGGCCCATACAGACTTGGGTTACCCAGGGTGATCCCCGGAATGCGGATGAACTGATAGGACTGGTCGAGAGATACCAGGGGGTTGAAGGTTCTTTGGGAAGGCAGCCCACTCCATACTGGGGGTCCCAGCAGGGGACGGAGGCCTAAAAGGGTGTGGGGCTTCCAAGGTCCAAAGGGGCGGGGGAAGTGGTGCCCAAGGTCTCTACGGGTGATGTTGTTTGCCGGAGGTGCCACGGCCCAGGACATCTAGCCACCTGTTGTACCTTGCCCTCCGAGCCGATGGACTGCAGCATAGGACGCCGTTGTTCATGCTATGCATATACGGCCTGCAGTGTGAACTGTCCACCCAGTGAGGGGCCACAAGCGTGTCCCGTGAAGGTGAACGGGCGGCAGGTAACGGCACTGCTAGACTCTGGGAGTCTGATGACCCTTGTTAGGGTTACCCTTCCTCTCCAATTGATCCCCGGGAAAAAGTCGGCGTACCGTGCATCCATGGTGATGCTAAGGACTACCCTATGGCCAGAGTGAATATTGAAATGGCCCATGGTACTGAGTCCCACGAGGTCGGCATCGTTCAGGACTTGTTGCACCCTATTATTTTGAGATCTGTGGGGGAAGGGTTCCGGGGTCAGATAGGAAACCAGTTAACCCTGATGAGGTAGCACCACACCGAGAGTCAGACAGGTTTCCCTATTGTGTCCTTGTGGGGGATGAGGAGGTGGTGTCCCCTGAGTCTGATATCCCAGAGTTAGGGGTGACCAGTGAGAATTTTGGGTCTGCCCAACATAGGGACCTAACTCTGAAGGAAGCCTTTAATAATGTCACCGTCATAAATGGGGTTGCACAGGAGCCGGGGGCTGACACAAGGTTTCCCTATTTTATGGTGAATGGGTAGTTGTTGTACCGGGTCACGAAAGTGAGGGAAGAGACGGTGGAATAGTTAATAGTGCCGGGTCCCTATAGACGGAAGGTGTTGGACATGGCCCATTCGCATATCTTGGGGTGACATCTAGGGGTGGAAAAAACGCAGGAACGGATTATGCAAAGGTTCTATTGGCCTGTGTGTCACCGGGAAATACTAACGTATTGCAGGTCCTGCCCTACGTGTCAGCTAACTGCCCCCACCTCTCACTTTCGAAGTCCCCTTGTGCCATTTCCCATTATTGAAGTGCCGTTCGAGAGAGTTACCATGGACTTGGTCGGTCCCCTGGTTAAATCTGCTCGTGGGCATCAATATATCTTAGTCACCCTGGACTATGCCACACGTTATCCGGAAGCAATTCCTGAGAAATTCCTCCACAAAGAGTTTAGCCCACGAATTGGTCCATGTTTTCTCCCGAACAGGTTTACCAAAGGAGAACCTGACCGACCAGAGAACACCTTTTATGAGTAAGGTGATGGGGGAGTTATGCAAGGTCCTGCAAATCTCCCAACTGAGAACTTCAGTGTACAATCCTCAGACAGATGGCCTTAATAAAAACCACCATGGTTTTAATAAACCATCTAATTAAAGATGGTTTAATAAAGCGCTAAAGAGTATGCTGAGGAAGGCCATAGTAAAGGATGGTAGAGACTGGGACTGTCTCTTACCGTATCTGTTATTCTCCGTCCGAAAGGTTCCACGGTCATCTACGAAGTTCTCGCCATTTGAACTTCTCTATGGCCGACATCCGCAAGGTCTCCTGGATATAACCACGTCAACCTCATCAAGGCGTGGCAAGACAGGAAGGTTGTGGACGTTGGAAGAGTCACAATAACGGAAACGCTAACGAAGGCCCAGAAACAGCAGTGTCGGGAGTAACTGCAGAAGAACCGGGATCTGTTCTCGGAATTGCCGGGCAGCACAAGGGTCATAGAATATATATATGAGTGACCGATGATGTTATAAGGAGAGATCTACCCTGATGCTCAATGTATCAGCGTGGCTCTTCTGTGCACGTATTTGGATTTTACATTTTAATTTGGAACAGGCACAAAGTCTCAGAATGTCCCAAATTATGTGGTGACGACAGATGAAAAAAAATTCAAAACTGTGTAGAACATTAGAAGCCTGTATACAGATTCCCCTGTGAGTCCATACTATAATAATGCTTCACCAGGCACGTACGGTGATATTCTCCCATAGAAGCTTTGCTAGATTACGGCATGCGGTGGAGCACAGCATGATTGTTCTTCTGTTGGATTTTGAAGAATGAATGCAAGACCAAGAATGATCCACCATGTCCTCCATTTACTTCAGTGACAACTGATGGCCGTGCATATCCATGTCATAAATGTCAGAGACATTCCCCTTCACAGTGAACATATCACTATTTTTACTACATATGTTTTGTATGGCCACATCTGTAACTGTAATATTAAAAGTTGAAAAGGAAAACATCAAAATGGCAGAATTCCTGTTATTTGGTTGCTTCATGTCCTAAAAAAATACAATTAAAAGTAATCAAAACTTCTCATGGATTTCAGCAAGATGTCAATAAAAACTAAAGCTCAGCACCGAAAAAGCTCTCACACAGGTTCATTCATATAAAAATGTGATCTGAGTTTCATCCAGCAGACACTAGATGGCGCTGTGGTTCCCGGTGACGTCACCGCTCCTGCAGCCTCTAGTCATTAATAGCAGCGCTCAGCATTGCCGGGTGCGGTGGCGCGTGCCTGTAATCCCAGCTACTTGGGAGGCTGAGGCTGGTGGATCGCTTGAGTCCAGGAGTTCTGCGCTGCCCTGTGCTATGTCGATCGGGTGTCCGCACTAAGTTCAGCATCAATATGGTGACTCTGGGGGAGCTCAGAGCTACCAGGTTGCTCTAATGAGGGGTGAACCGGCCCAGGTCGGAAACGGAGCAGGTCAAAACCCCCGTGCCGATCAGTAGTGGGACCGCGCCTGTGAATAGACAGTGTAGAGCAGCCTGGACAACACAGCGTGACACAGACTTTATATACAAATAGCAAATAAGAATTTTATATCGGAAGATCATTATTAACCCTTAGTCACATCTGGAAAAATATTATTAGATTGCTGGTTTGAAGGTGAAAATAATTAACTATGCAAAATATTACAATTTATATATTTATATATACATCCGTGTATTTGTACTTTCTCACTATTTCCCCAGATTCTGCTTTTCTGTCTCCTGATCTCTCTGTGACACTGAGCGCTACTGACACCTACTGGCAGAACTAAGAATAATGCTTCCATCTGTTGTGCAGTACTGGGTGTTACCAGCAGTGGCCGCTCCAGCTCTAAACCTTTAATACAGGACATGAATCACTGATACTCAGCAATTCCCGTTATAATAAGGTTACGGTGAAGCCGTCATCAGAGAATGATCTTTGTGTTTTGTTTGTTTCATGTTTTTTTCCATATAACAATCTGTATTAAAAATAAAAAGTAATATTACTATTATTATTATTTATATTTAGCGCACTATTAATTCCATGGTACTATACATGAGAAGGGGTTACATACAGGA
Source organism: Phyllobates terribilis (assembly GCF_046119375.1). Lineage (NCBI taxonomy): Eukaryota > Metazoa > Chordata > Amphibia > Anura > Dendrobatidae > Phyllobates > Phyllobates terribilis. The sequence continues at coordinate 181,235,554 of NW_027362770.1, forward strand.
TGCAAATATTAAACACGGTGAACAAACTAACAATGACAGACTGGTACAGAAAGGAGAGGGCCCTGCCCTTGCGGGCTTACAGTATACAGGATAATGGGGAAGGAGACAGTCGTGTAGGGGGTTGCGGTAGCTGTTATGAACTGCTACAAGCACTAAGGAAAGATAGGAAAACTGTCCCTACAATAGGACTAAGCTGATTCCCTACGATGCAGCGGGCAACCTGTTCCTTGTGAACAGACCCGCCTAAGTCCTCGGCTAGTCTGAACGCAGACCTATAGATATAAGGGAGGGGTCCCTACAAGAACTAAGGACTGGGATATAGATGGACACCTCCTAGCAGAAATTGTAGCAGAGCAAAGACAAACAAACAAAAAGTACTAGTGGTCCAAGGACCAAGCAAACTACAGAGTTAGGTACAAGGCACCTGGCTAACTTAAGAGTAAATGAAACACTGAAGTCCAGCAAGGCCAGAAGGGCGGAGCTGGATTTTATAGGTAGAAAGTCATGTGACCAACAAAATAGAAAAAAGACTAACAGGAGGGTTCTAACAGTAGCTCCGGTGGTGGTGAGGTGGCAGCCGGGCCGCCTTCAGGTCATTATTGCACTTACTGCTTTATGGGGTTCGGTGAACAGCAGTAAAGAGCAAGGGCCCGGGCCAAGTTCGGGGCCCCCCTCTTGTGTTTCTACTCACCGGGCCCTGGGGTATCGCGTGCTGGCGTGTCGCCGTATATCTCGGCACAGGGAGTTTCTTCCTTGGAGCTCTCACGGCTGAATGGCCGTGCAGCTTCGAAGAGAGTCCCTCCGCCTCTTCTGTGAAGCGCTGGAGTCGGCGCGTACACGATGACGTCATCACATACCTGCCGGCATCGAGCACCAGGATGCCAGTCCGGAAGCGGAGCTGCAGGAATCGTATGAGAGGTAAGTATGAAAACTTTTTTTTATAATAGAATTAACTAAATGATCTTGGACTGGGCAGAGCATATGATGAACTGGGACTGGGGAGTGGGCAGAGCATATGATAAACTGGGACTGGGGAGTGGGCAGAACATATGACGAACTGGGACTGGGGAGTGGGCAGAGCATATGATGAACTGGGACTGAGGAGTGGGCAGAGCATATGATGAAGTGGGACTGGGGAGTCGGCAGAGCATATGATAAACTGGGACTGGGCAGAGCATATGACGAACTGGGACTGGGGAGTGGGCAGAGCATATGACGAACTGGGACTGGGGAGTGGGCAGAGCATATCATGAACTGGGACTGGGGAGTGGGCAGAGCATATGATGAACTGGGACTGGGGAGTGGGCAGAGCACATGATGAACTGGGACTGGGGAGTGGCCAGAGCATATGATGAACTGGCACTGGCAGAGCAGATGATGAACTGGGACTAGGGGGTGGGCAGAGCATATGACGAACTGGGACTGGGGAGTGGGCAGAGCATATGATAAACTGGGACTGGGGAGTGGGCAGAACATATGACGAACTGGGACTGGGGAGTGGGCAGAGCATATGATGAACTGGGACTGAGGAGTGGGCAGAGCATATGATGAACTGGGACTGGGGAGTCGGCAGAGCATATGATAAACTGGGACTGGGCAGAGCATATGACGAACTGGGACTGGGGAGTGGGCAGAGCATATGATGAACTGGAACTGGGGAGTGGGCAGAGCATATGATGAACTGGGGCTGGGTAGTCGGCAGAGCACATGATGAAGTGTGAGTCGGGGGTGGGGAGAGTACTTGAAAATGATGAATTAGGAGTGAGGGGAGCACACGAAGAATAGGGGTGGGGAGAGCAACTGATGAATTGGGAGTGGGGAGAGCAAATTAATTGGGAGTGGGGATAGGGAGAGCAAATAATGAATTGAGGGTGGGGTAGCGCAAATAATGAATTGAGGGTGGGGGACAACAAATTATGAATTGGGATGGGTAAAAGTAAATGATGATGCAGTGGGAGTGGGAGAGAGTGAGGACATGACAAAATGAATTATAATAGGGCCTGGCCAGAAAAGTCTACCTTGTCCTGGTGGCGGCTTAAAAAATCTTTTGGCCAAAACAAAAGTTGCTGGTTATGTGATATGGTGTTTGATAGGAACTGTTAATGTGTGATTGGTGAGGACGAGGTGCAGAAGTGGAGTTTTTCCAAGAGTGGGCGGTGTGACTGTGACAGGTTTGAGGGATGGAGGTGGAGCTGGGGTGGAGGCGGAGTCTCAAGGGGGCCTGAAAATTTTGCCAGTATGGGGCCCTGAAATTCCTATTGGCAGCCCTGCATTGCAGGCAGGGCAGGCGGCAGCACTCGGTGCACTCGGGCAAGTGCCGGGGCCCTGGACCATTAGAGGGGCCCACTCACTGTCGCGGCTCGGCGAAGCTTCCCCTGCATCTGTGCAGGACCACCAGCACTGCTTGAATGCCGGCATTTCACCAGACATGGCCCCGCGCAGTGCGCTGTGCGGCTGTGTCTGGTAGTAATGACACGACAGGGGCGACACTGCATCTTTAATTGTGCTGGTGTGTCGCCCCTGCGACATCATTACTAGCAGACACAGCCACACAGCGCACTGCCATGTCTGGTGAAGTGCCGGCAATCAAGCAGCGCCGGCGGTCCTGCACAGATGCCGGGGAAGCGGCATGTGATGTCTGTGATGGCCCTGCACAGCCACATACCAGAGGAGCTGGACGGGACACAGGCAGGGGCAGGTGAGTTAGGCTTGTTGCCAGCTTCTCCAATCCCCATATTAAAAATATTTCTAATGTGTGTGTGTGCGCATGTATGATTTAAATATCTGTGTATGTCAGTGTGTATGACTGTGTGTATATACTTATGTCCGTATTATATGTGTTTTTAAGAATTTGTGTTCAAATGTGTATGCATCTGTGTATGTGCGTGTCTGCGTATTGCATGTGTGCATATCTGTGTAACATGTGCATGTGTGTACAGTGGGGGAAATAAGTATTTGTTCTCTTGCTGCTTTTGTAAGTTTGCCCACTGACAAAGACATGAAAAGTCTAATATCCAAAAAAAATCAAGAAAATCACATTGTATAAATTAGATAATCTTTTTTGCATATTACAGTGAGAAATAAGTATTTGATCCCCTACAAACCAATATGAGTTCTGGCTCCTGCAGACCAGTTAGACGCTCCTAATCAACTCGTTACCTGCATTAAAGACAGCTGTCTTACATAGTCACCTGTATAAAAGACTCCTGTCCACAGACTCAATTAATCAGTCAGACTCTAACCTCTACAACATGGGCAAGACCAAAGACAAGGTCATAGGCCTGCACAAAGCTGGAATGGGATACAAAACCATAAGTAAGACGCAGGGTGAGAAGGAGACAACTGTTGGTGCAATAGTAAGAAAATCGGAGAAATACAAAATGACTGTCAATCGACATCGATCTGGGGCACCATGAAAAATCTCACCTCGTGGAGTATCCTTGATTATGAGGAAGGTAAGAGATCAGCCTAAAACTACACGGGGGGAACTTGTTAATGATCTCAAGGCAGCTTGGACCGCAGTCACCAAGAAAACCATTGGTAAACACACTACGCCTTAAAAGATTAAAATCCTGCAGTGCCCGCAAGGTCCCCCTGCTCAAGAAGGTACATGTGCAGGCCTTTTTATTTATTTATTTACAGCAGGGTTTTTGTTCATTTAGCTTCTTGTAGGTTTTTCTGATTCATGGCCATTGTGAAACATGCATTTATGTGCTGCATGTATACCAACTTAAATCAAGCTCAAATTTTGTGTTTTGTCTTTGTATTTTTTGCATTCTGTGCAATCCTGGGTGTGGCATCCCTTCCTAGAGCTGGATAATACATTTAAAGCTTCCCTAGGCTGGTGTTCACAGTTTGGGACTCAGTCCTTTGTCTGCCCTTATTCACACATTGAGGTCAACTTTGACACATGGTAAGGTTTTTAATATTAGACAGTGTAGGACCATCCGGAACGGGTTCGCCTTGTCGATCGTGGGATGGCTTATATAGTATTTTTGATCAAAAACCGTGTTACTAAGAACCCTATTTTATTTAAATTTACTTGGTTTTTATTTATTTACAGCAGGGTTTTTGTTCATTTTGCTTCTTGTAGGTTTTTACATGTGCAGGCCCGTCTGAAGTTTGCCAATGAACACCTGGATGATTCTGTGAGTTATTGGGAGAAGGTGCTGTGGTCAGATGAGACAAAAATTGAGCTCTTTGGGATTAACTCAACTCGCCATGTTTGGGGGAAGAAGAAGGATGAGTACAACCCTAAGAACATCATCCCAACCGTGAAGCATGGTGGGGGAAACATTATACTTTGGGGGTGCTTTTCTGCAAAGGGGACATGGCGACTGCACCGTACTGAAGGGAAGATGGATTGGGTCATGTATCGCGAGATTTTGACCAACAACCTCCTTCCCTCAGGAAGAGCATTGAAGATGGGTAGTGGCTGGGTCTTCCAGCAAGACAATGACCCAAAACATACAGCCAAGGCAACAAAGGAGTGGCTCAAAAAGAAGCACAGTATGGCCATGGAGTGGCTTAGCCAGTCTCCAGACCTTAATCCCATAGAAAACTTATGGAGGGAGTTGAAGCTCAGAGTTGCCAAGCGACAGCCTCAAAATCTTAATGATTTAGAGATGATCTGCAAAGAGGAGTGGACCAAAATTCCTCCTGACATGTGCGCAAACCTCATCATCAACTACAAAAAACATCTGACTGCTGTGCTTGCCAACAAGGGTTTTGCCACCAAGTATTAAAGAAGTTGTACAGTACTTTAGATTACCGCCCCCCCAATGTATCCCCCCGGGGCCCCTAAGTCTTTTTGTAATCACCTTACGTTGCTGATAATGCCTGAGAGCGGCGCTATCGGTGGCCGCTCACAGGCATCACGTGACCCCGCGCTGACGTCACGAGAAGTGAGGCGTGACTCTGCGCTGGGGTCCCCGCGGTGGCTGCTGGGTTGTGGGCGGGGTTACCCCCGCGTCACACCCAGCATCCACCGCACGCTTTCCCAATGAATGGGAAGAGGCAGAGAGCGCAAGGTGTGATGCGGGGGGGTAACCCCACCCACAGCCTGGCATCCACCTGGAACGCAGAAGACAAAGACCCCCGGCTGCTGTCAGCACTTGTCGTGACATCAGAGGATGTCAGAGCTGGCTGCAGCCAGGGGTCACGTGATGGCTGTGAGCGGCCAGGAATAGTACCGCTCACAGGCATTATCAGCAACGTAAGGTAATTACAAAAAGTCTTAGGGGCCCCGGGGGGATATATTGGGGGGTAATATAAAGTATTGGACAACCCCTTTAAGTGTTGTTTGCCAGAGGGATCAAATACTTAATTTTTTTGCATTTTGCAATGAGAAATATCTAATTTATACAATGTGATTTTCTTGATTTTTTTGGGATATTCTCTCAATGTTAAAATTAACCTACCCTTAAATTAGAGACTGTTCATGTCTTTGTCAGTGGGCAAACTTACAAAAACAGCAAGGGATCAAATACTTATTTCCCCCACTGTATGTGTGCATGTCTGCATACTGTGTGCATGTGCATGTCTGCCTACTGTGCGTGTGTGTGCATGTCTGCATATGTGAAGGATGAGGGGACAGCCTGGGCCCTGTGTTGTATACCTATATCTCTCGTCGTAAAAAGTGCATCATGAATGGTGGTATGTGTTGAAGGGGCCCACTGAGACTCTTTCGCCTGGGGCCCACAAAATCCTGGAGCCGGCCCTGGACAAGCTGTAAGCCTTCCTGAAGAGATGGGTTTTCAAGTTCCGTCTGAAGGGTCTGAGTGTGGCAGATAGTGATGTGTTGGGGCACAGAATTCCAGATGATGGGGGACACTCGGGAGACGTCTTGGAGGCGATTGGGTGAGGAACGTATGAGTGTGGAGGAGGGTTGGAGGTCTTGGGAGCAGTGGGGTAACTAGAGTCTGATGGGCCCCGGTGCAAGATTTGGACTCCCCCTCTCCACCCTGATTATATATATACTAGATGGTGGCCCGATTCGAACGGATCGGGTATTCTAGAATAGGTATGCGGCCGACGGGGCGCAATTAGCAGACGGGCGTTTAAATTTGGCGCCCAAATCACTGATTGGTCGCGTTAGGCAACCGTGACCAATCAGCAAAGCGGTGTTTAAATTTGGCGCCAATACTGCTGATTGGTCGCGGTCGGCGGCCGCGACCAATCAGCAGAGCGATACAGAGCGGTGTTTAAATTTGGCGCCAAAATCGCTGATTGGTCGAGGCCGCCGGCCGTGACCAAGCAGCGATTTTGGCGCAAAATTTAAACAACGCTCTGCTGATTGGTCGCGGCCGTCAGACGTGACTAATCAGCGACTTTGGGGCCAAATTTAAACCCCACTCTGCTGATTGGTCGCGGTCGCTGGCCGCGACCAATTAGCAGAGCGGTGTTTAAGTTTGGCGCCAAAATCGCTGATTGGTCGCGGCCGCCGCCCGCGACCAATCAACGAACCGTGTTAGTGAGGAATGGAGAGCTTGTTTAAATTTGGCACCAAAATCGCTGATTAGTCGCGACCGCGACCAATCAGCAAAGAGGTGTTTAAATTTGGCGACAATACTGCTGATTGGTCGCGGCCGGCGACCGCGACCAATCAGCAGAGCGGGGTTTAAATTTGGCGCCAAAATCGCTGATTGGTCGTGGCTGACGGCCGCGACCAATCAGCAGAGCGGTGTTTAAATTTGGCGCCAAAATCGCTGATTAGTCGCGGCTGACGGCCGCGACCAATCAGCAGAGCGTTGTTTAAATTTTGCGCCAATACGGCTGATTGGTCTCGGCCAGCGACAAGTTACAGTGGCCGGCGCTTGTTACTGCACATCTGCCTCCCATTCAATTGAATAGGAGGTGGATCTGCAGTACCCCTTGGCGGCCACTACAGCTTGACGGCCAAGCATTGCAGGTAAGGACTCCCAGCCTGCGGTAGCCGCCGGCACCGATAACAGCTGATCGGCGGGGGTGCCGCATGCGGGACCCCGGCTGATCATTCATTGATGCCCTATCCTAGGGCATCAATGTCAAAGTAGTGGACAAATTCTTTAAATACCTTTCATGGAGAAAGCCTGAATTTCCCCTATACGTCTTGCTGTTGTGATTGCTACTAGGAAGACAGTGTTGAGAAATATGGAACTTAACTCTGCTTGGTCTAAAGGTTCATTTGGGCTTTTGCTTAAGACGTTCAAGACCAGACTAAGATCCCATGGCGGTACGGAGCACCTGATTGTGGGTTTAAGCCGGTAGATACCCTTTACGGACTTTAATCAAGGAATGATTGGCCAAGGGATAATCAAAGAACGCTCCTAAGGCCACGGCCCCACTATCAGTATTTGGTCAGAATTTTTTCTGAGGAGTGGGAGCCAAAACCAGGTGAGGAACAATCAGAGAAGAGGTATAATAGAAACAAGTCACCAATTCTGCATTTATCACCCAGTCCTGGTTTTGTCTCCCACTCCTGAGAAAAAATGTTGACCAAATACTGATAGTGGGGCCGTGGCCTTAGAATCACTGTAGAATTTTTCTCCTGGATCTCCTTAATTCTTCCGGAATCAGATAGAATGATGGGAATGCATATGCTATGTCCATATTCCAGGTCTGAGATAAGGCGTCTATCCCGGTCAGATTGTCTCTGTGTTTAATGAAAAGAACTCCCTTGTTTTTGCATTTTTTTTTCTGGAGGCAAACAAATCTATTCCAGGGACGACCCAGCGCTGCGTTAACATGTGTAAAACCTCCATGTTCAAAGTCCATTCTGATGGTTGAATCATCTCCCTGCTTAGAAAGTCTGCCACCTGATTCTTTGATCCTTTCAGGTGAACCGCTGAGACTGACCAGACCTTGTTTTCTGCGTAACAAAATATTTCTTCGGATATGGACTGGAGATGATGTTGTTTCGGTTCTCCCTAATGAAGAAGGAAATAGACAGTAGTGGAGTTGTCTGAAAATATTCTAACGTGTTGGTTTTTGAGACTTGTATCTGTAGTGATGTTTACACATGGCGTGATGATCCAAGGCTTCCTTTTCTGCAGGTTTTTTAGAACCAAGTTAGAGATTCCTTCACCTCCCCTTAGGGGAATGCACACCGGGAGATTTCAAGCAGCTCCCTGCCCGTGCGTGGTTCCAGACCCGGCAGCAGGAAGCCGAGAGCCTCCTGTAGAGGGATGCGGCTACCCCAGGAGCCCACTAAAGGTATCAGCTTTTGGCTCTCCACTAGAGGAGGGAAGATATGGAACTCCTTGATGCTCCATACTCTTCCAAGTAAGAGCGTCCTCTCCTGTGTCTGTCCCTTAAATGGACAGGAAAAACACTGGTTGGTGGTTGTGGGGAGGGGCTATTTAATCTCTTCTGTGTTCCTGGCACTATCAAGTATAAGAAGGACTACCCCCTGATGGTGTTGTCATGAGGGAAGACCTTGGAAAAAAAGATTTCACTGACTCTGAAAAGTCACAAATTGTTAACAATCTTACAGAGGGTGCAGCACTCCTGAGATTAGCAAGATATTGGGGTGATCACAGAACTGGCAAAAGTTTTGACACCGAATGAGTTATTATACCGAAGGAGAGAGAACTTTGATCAAGAAGTTGATTGGAGAAGGGAAACATAAAGAAGTGCAGAAAATAATTGACTGCTTAGCTAAAAATATTTCCAATGTTTTAAAATGGCAAATAAAACCCAAAACACGTGGTAGGAAAAGAAATACTACTGTCACAGCTCTGTTGTTGGACATCAAGGGGCCGGAGGCGCCTTCCCTATCCCTAAAGCTAGGGGCACCCTAGCTATCCCTGCTCCCATGATTACTTCTAATAGTGAAGAAGCCAGGGCCACGTGCCTTGCTGAGATCCTAAACCAGCCCTTGTTTGTCCCCTCACCCACCCAGGGAAGTGGGAAGTTGTGTAAGAATACACAAACCAGACTAACAAGTGAAGACATACAGGGATAAATGAAAATGCCAATCATACAAATATGCACTCACAAACAACAGAGTGGAACATTGGGAAGTAAGGAAGGAAAAACCAAATAGGAGAGGATGAGGATATACAAACAGACAAATCACCAAGCAACAGTCTTTAGAACAACCTCCTCAAACAACCAACACCTCCAACTCCAGAACCAGGCAGTATGAAACTAACACTGGTAACCCCTGCTTCCAGAGGCAAATATATATATATATATATATAGCAGAGGGGAGTGGCCAATACTCAGTAAGGGTAATTTTTTCCAGACCAAGTAGAGGGAAAAAATTATGGAATCACCCTGTAAATTTTAATTTCCAATACTAACACCTGCATCAAATTAGATCTGCTCGTTAGTCTGCATCTAAAAAGGAGTCCTCACACCTTGGAGAGCTGTTGCACCAAGTGGACTGACATGAATCATGGCTCCAACGCGAGAGATGTCAATTGAAACAAAGGAGAGGATTATCAAACTCTTAAAAGAAGGTAAATCATCACGCAATGTTGCAAAAGATGTTGGTTGTTCACAGTCAGCTGTGTCTAAAATCTGGACCAAATACAAACAACATGGAAAGGTGGTTAAAGGCAAACATACTTGTAGACCAAGGAAGACATCAAAGCGTCAAGACCGGAAACTTAAAGCAATATGTCTCCAAAACAGGAAATGCACAACAAAACAAATGAAGAACAAATGGGGGGAAACTGGAGTCAATGTCTGTGACCGAACTGTAAGAAACCGCCTAAAGGAAATGGGATTTACATACAGAAAATCTAAACAAAAGCCATCATTAACACCTAAACAGAAAAAAACAAGGTTACAATGGGCTAAGGAAAAGCAATCGTGGACTGTGGATGACTGGATGAAAGTCATATTCAGTGATGAATCGCGAATCTGCATCGGGCAAGGTGATGATGCTGGAACTTTTGTTTGGTGCCGTTCCAATGAGATTTATAAAGATGACGGCATGAAGAGAACATGCAAATTTCCACAGTCATTGATGATATGGGGCTGCAGGTCAGGTAAAGGCACTGGGGAGATGGCTGTCATTACATCTTCAATAAATGCCCAAGTTTACATTGATATTTTGGACAGTTTTCTTATCCCATCAATTGAAAGGATGTTTGGGGATGACGACATCATTTTGCAAGATGATAATGCATCCTGCCATAGAGCAAAAACTGTGAAAACATTCCTTGAAAGAAGACACATAAGGTCAATGTCATGGCCTGCAAATAGTCCGGATCTTAATCCAATTGAAAATCTTTGATGGTAGTTGAAGAAAATGGTCCATGACAAGGCTCCAACCTACAAAGCTGATCTGGCAACAGCAATCAGAGAAAGTTGGAGCCAGATTGATGAAGAGTACTGTTTGTCACTCATTAAGTCCATGCCTCAGAGACTGCAAGCTGTTATTAAAGCCAGAGGTGGTGCAACAAAATACTAGTGATGTATTGGAGTGTTCTTTTGTTTTTGTCTTTCATGATTCCACAATTTTTCCTCAGAATTGAGTGATTCCATAATTTTTTCCCTCTGCTTGGTCTGAAAAAAATTACCCTTACTGAGTACCACATTTTTTATCTTGATTTCTTTTAGTGTTTCTTAAAGCCATAAAGTTGTCATTTGAAATGAGTTTAGTTTTGTGCCATGTCTGTGATCTGCTTTTTTTCAACATTAAACAACTGAATGAACATCCTCCGAGCCCGGTAATTCCTGGCAAAAGTTATGGGGTTGTATAAGAGGTCCGAGAGCTGCAGCTCTGGCCGCCCTGAAGAAGGCTCTGGAATCCGGAGGATACACTGTAGAGAAGAATAACAGCGGCCTGAAGCTGGCCACAAAGGCTCAGGTCACCCAAGCTGAAGGGCAGCAACTCCCCCGAATCCTTCAAGCTGAACAAGAAACAAGGCGGCCGAAAAGAAGCCTCTGTCTGGGCTAAGTCTTAGAAACAAGCAACCAAGCAAGTAGACAAGTATCTGAAGAAGGCCAAGAAGGTTCCAACCTTGGCCTAGGAGAGCATGGAAAAAAAGGCAAAGAAAGCCACCATAAAACCAAATGCTGCTCCGAAGCCCAAGAAGGTGAAGACCAGTCCGGCTAAGAAGGCGGCTAAAGACAAGAAGCCTTAGCTAAGAAATAAACTGTAGCTGCCCCGACCTTCTCCCATAAAGGCTCTTTTCAGTCAGAGCCACACTTTGTCCCGGCAGAGCTGTGTGATCAGTGTCCGAGTGTCCCCCGCTGCTTCCGTCAGCAGCACCATTATAGCAGTGTACGGGGATATGGAAGCACAATGACATCGGAGGCCGCAACTGCAGAAGTCTCATGTAGACATGATGTGACCCTTTCATGCGTTAGCGCAGCCTGTAACCAGTGTGAACTGCGGACACCCAGCAGCACTTCATGGAGGAGTGAACCATGAGATTACTATGAGTTGTGCGGAGCTCACTTTGCTTAATGATTGGTCACAGACATCAGGGGCTGAAATAGCCAATGGAGTGTAGGGGCGTGCTTCACATGAACCAATGAAGACGAGCACACGAGTATAAATACCCTGCTCTTGTTGTTCCTCTCATTACATCTGTGTATGTCTCTACAGAGCTATGGCCAGAACTAAGCAGACCGCCCATAAATCCACTGGAGGGAAAGCTCGCCGCAAGAAGCTGACTTAAGTGGTCCGAAAGTTCCTTGAAAGTTCCTTCTGGTTGGATGGATAATTAATTCTCAACCGGTATGAGAAGGATAACCTCTGATATAGGCCTAATGAAATATTTGGGGTCACCTTGCTTCGTGACTGTCACTTCCACTTTGTGCACCTTGCCATCTTCACTTGGAAAGGTTTTTGATATACAGGTGCATCTCACTAAATTAGAATATCATCAAAAAGTTAATTTATTTCAGTTCTTCAATACAAAAAGTGAAACTCCTATATTATATAGAGTCGTTACAAACAGAGTGATCTATTTCAAGTTTTTATTTCTGTTAATGTTGATGATTATGGCTTACAGCCAATGAAAACACAAAAGTCATTATCTCATTAAATGAGAATAATTAACAAAAACCACCTGGAAATGCTTCCTAAGCGTTTAAAAAAGTCCCTTAGTCTGTTTCAGTAGGCTCCATAATCATGGGGAAGACTACTGAATCGATAGAGTCAATGACTGCCTTCTGGACATCTAAGTAAACATTCACTCTCCGGGAGATCCGCCGCTACCAGAAGTCCACCGAGCTGCTGATCCGTAAGCTTCCCTTCCAGCGCCTGGTGAGGGAGATCGCCCAGGACTTCAAGACCGATCTGCGCTTCCAGAGCTCAGCCGTCATGGCCCTGCAGGAGGCCAGCGAGGCTTATCTGGTGGGACTCTTCGAAGACACCAACCTGTGCGCCATCCATGCCAAGAGGGTCACCATCATGCCTAAAGACATCCAGCTAGCCCGCAGGATCCGTGGGGAGAGGGCTTAGATCTGCCCTGGGCACCAAAGACAACACAAAGGCTCTTCTCAGAGCCACCAAATGTTCCCACTAAGGAGCCAATTCCTAAACTCCAGATCCTTATGCTGCCTGGCTCCAGTGTTCTGCTGGTAATAGGTGGAGATGGGCCATCAGCTCCTTCAGTTATATATGTTTCATTCCTAGATTTTAAACTAAATTGTGATTTACAACCATCATGCGCCTCCATTGGTTTCAGGAGTGATAATGGTTAATTGAACATCAATACAAATCAGAGAGAGTGCAGAGATGTCATTGTCTTGTATGAGACATTTTTCAGGGGATGCAGCTGCCCAGGGACTTGTTACATCCAGAGCTCCCCACTCCGTGATGGCCGGTAATGGTCACCGGTTTTGAGGCCACGTGGCACATGGATGAAGGGGTTACTGCCGATCACTAATCCTTTGCTGATTGTGGGTGGAGCCATAGACCTGGTTAGTGCTGATTGGCTGCCAATGAATATGAAATCCCCGCACAACGGCTGATGGTTTCTCTCGCTCTTTGTTCTCCGTGTAACACGTGGTGTCAGGGCGGCGGCTCTTGGGCTGTGAGTGAATATTTGATATAATATAGTCAGCGCTATGTGTAGAGTATATAATACTATTTTGAGGGTTAACCCTAGAACGCATGACCATAAAAATCTACACTTTCACATACCTGGGGCCTTTTAGGCCCGTGTGCAAATAATAAATAAATGAACAACTGGAAATGACAAACAACTATATACCTGAGGAATACCTAGAGTTTCAAAATTCTAACTAAAGTAATCTTGCAGAAAATAGAAAACAATTAACAGGGTGGGCCTGCGAGGCCCCAGGTATGCGTTCTAGGGTTAACCACATCATATTGCTGTATAGAACTCTATATGGAGGAATATAGTAATAGCAAAACGTTTTATATGGGTTGTTAATGCACTACATGGAATGAGGCATACAGCATTATTTGGTGGTGTACAGAACATTTTTGGGGAGAATACAGCTGTTTATAGAGGATATACAGCTCGAGTTACCATCACTATATGGGGGTTACACACCACTATCTGTAGAAGTACGGCAGTATACAGCACTATATGGATGTTGGGTATATAGTGCTATGCGGATGGAGGATAATGAGTTTACAGAACTATATAAGGTGCAAGCAGCACAGGAGTTTAGAGCAAAAGAGCACTATATGGAGGGTATATAGTTATACAAGTGGAATATATCGCACTATACGGAGGTATACCAAAACAGTAATTGTATATCTAACATATTAGGTGTTCTGCGCTCTGATTTTATTGGAAGTTATCAGACTTCTTTGTTCACAATGGATTACATCGGGTCCATCAGTGAAAATTATTAATTATTTATATAGCGCCTTTGATTCCATGGTGCTGTACATGAGAAGGGGTTACATACAAAATACAGATCACTTACAGTAACAATGATAGACTGGTACAGAGGGAGGAGGACCCTGCCCTTGCGGGCTTAAATTCTACAGGATGGTGGAAAAAGAGGAAGGAGACAGTAGGTTGGGGGGTTGTAGTAGCTCCGGTGTTGTATAGGAGGTAGCGCGGTCATGGCCGGCTGTAACCTTTCTCAAAGAGATGGGTTTTCAAGTTTCGTCTGAAGGATCCGAGTGTGCTGGATAGTCGGACGTGTTGGGGGCACAGAATTCCAGAGAATGGGGGGATATTCGGGAGAAGTCTTGGAGGCGATTGGGTGTGAAACGAATAAGTGTGGAGAGAAGGAGGTCTTGGGAGGACCGGAAACTACGTGAGGGAAAACATCGGGAGATTAGTTCAGAGATTTACGGAGGAGAAAGGTTATGGACGGCTTTGTAGGTCAGTGTTAGTAGTTTGAATTGGATACGCTGGAGAAATGGGAGCCAGTGAAGGGATTTGCAGATGGGAGAAGTGGGGGGAGTAACAAGGAGAGATTTGAATTAGTCGGGCAGCAGAGTTAAGAAGGTATTGGAGAGGTGCCAGAGTGTTAGCAGGTAGGTGACAGAGGAGGATGTTGCAGTAGTCCAGGTGGGAGATGATGAGGGCATGCACAAGCATTTTAGTAGATTGAGGGTTGAGGAAAAGACGGATTCTGGCAATATTTTTGAGCTGGAGGTGACAACAGGTGGAAAGAGCTTGGATGTGCGGCTTGAAGGACAGGGCAGAGTCGAGGGTTAATCCGAGGCAGCGGATGTCCGGTACAGGGGAAAGTGTGATGTTATTTATTGTGATAGATCGATCAGGTAGGGAAGCTACATGAGATGGAGGAAAGATGATGAGTTCAGTTTTGTCCACATTGAGCTTGAGGAAGCGAGAGGAGAAGGAGGATATGGCTGATACACTCTGGGACTCTGGACAGCAGAGAGGTGACGATGGGGCCATAGAGGTAGATCTGAGTGTCATCAGCATATAGGTGATACTGGAAGCCATGTGTATTGATAAATTGTCCTAGGCCAAAGCCTTGAGAGACTCCAACAGAGAGAGGGTGGGATGAGGAGGTAGCATGGGAGACGTTAAATGTGCGGTTGGAAAGGTATGAGGAGATCCAGGATAGGGAAAGGTCTTTGACGCCAAAGGAAGAGAGGATCTGTTGTAGGAGGCAGTGGTCAACTGTGTCAAAGGCAAAGGACAGGTCTAGAAGGAGTATAGAGAATTTTCTGTTAGCTTTGGCTGTAAGTAGGTCGTTCGTAATTTTGGTCAAAGCAGTTTCAGTTGAATGATGGGAAAATGATTAAGAACCAGGGAGCATCAGGTTAGAGACACGTAATGTCTCACCAACTAATCACGTTCCTGTGATCGTATTCTCTCATGTACAGGTGTGCTTGGCCAGCTCTCCGGGCAGCAGCAGGCGCACAGCGGTCTGGATCTCCTGGGAGGTGATGGTGGAGCGCTTGTTGCTGTGAACCAGGCGGGAGGCTTCCCCTGCAATGCGCTCAAAGATGTCATTGATGAAGGAGTTCATGAAGCCCACGGCCTTGGAGATGTCGAGGTGGACCTGCTTTAGAACCTTGTACACATATAAATTACAGTTTGCCAAAAAACACATTGACTGGACTAAAGAGAAGTGGCGCAACATTCTATGGACAGATGAGAGCAAGATTGTCTTGTACTGGGTCTAAAGGCCGTAGACAGTTTGAGAGATGACACAAACACTAAATTCAAGCCACGGTACACTGTGAAGACTGTAAAACATGGAGATGCAACCAGACTGGTTTGGGGATGTTTCTCATACTGTAGAGTTGGGCCCATTTATCGCATACCAGGCACCATGTACCAGTTTGAATATATCAAAATACTGGAAGAGATCATGTTGCTTTATGCTGAATGGGAAATGCCCTTGAAATGGGAGTTTCAGCAGGACAACGACCTCATGCATACCAGAAAGCGGGCAACATCCTGGTTCCACACCAACAAGATTGATGTCATGTTATGCTGTTTTTGATACAAAACCGAAGAATGCAAAAGAACTGTGGACTGTAGTGCAGTCAGCCTGGGTCAGATGTTAGTGACTCCATGCCACACAGATGTAAAGCCGTTATCAGAAATAAAGGCTATACAACTAAATAGAAGATCAGTTATTAACAGAAAAGTGAAGTCTGGAAACAAATGTAAAATATTTGAGTTTGTAAATGAGAAGGCAGGCATTATTATCATTTTCAGTTTAAAAATTGACATCTTGTTCAAGTTTCCATTTGGAATTGAGTGTATAGCTCCCAATGCCTCTGTATATGGAAAGAAATGCTACGAGGATTCAGTTTTTTCACAATTGTTTTAAACACACTGTGTATACAGTTATCTGCAAAATAGCAATGGAAATTTCTGCTTATTAACACAGGTTTATACAGACAGGTAAACTAAGGAATTGCAAGTATTCAGGGTGGTCCTGACAGCACAATGGAGATGGCCTGCAGCCATGCAGAGGACAGAACTTGTTCTTCAAGGTTGGGGGAGACATGGAGAATAATCTATGCACATGGTTAATTCAGGGAACAAGATGGAAGATTTGAAAGACAATAGTTTCCTTGGTAATGCCGCTCATCTAGTGCTGTATACCCATCTGCTTCTCACCCCCATACTGTATACCTCCAGTAGAGCCTGTATAATCCTCATATGCTGCTCTGCCCCAAACACTGCAGGATACCTCCACATACTGCTGTATACGGCCACATGATGGGCTTTACCCTCAAAATACTACTGTATACCCCAAAAAGTATCATATACCACCACATAGTGCTGAATAAATCACATCAGATATATAGTTACATAGTTAGTAAAGCCGAATAAAGACTTGCGTCCATCAAGTTCGACCTGTTAGTTCTGTAGTTGCTAAAGTTGATCCAGAGGAGGGCAAAAACCCCAAATGATTTAGCCAATCTTCACCTGAGGAAAAATTCCCTCCCGACTCTGAAACCAGCAGTCAGAATAAATCCCTGTATCAACCTACTATTTTATTCTATTTTTAAGTATATGCTGAAATCTGCCTGGTATCTAGAAATGCATCCAGTCCCCGCTTGAACTGGTGTAGTGAATCCGACATTACCGTCTCCTCACTCAGTGAATTCCATATTCTCACTGCTCTTACCGTAAAGAACCCCTTCCTATGCTGGTGCTGGAACCTTTTCTCTTCCAGTCTTAGTGAATGCCCTCTTGTTACCGTAATATCCCTCCTTTTGAACAAATCCCGGGCAAGGTCTCTATACTGTCCCCTAACATATTTGTACACATTTATTATGTCCCCCCTCAACCTTCTCTTTTCCAGGCTGAATAGTCCTAGTTTTGCCAACCTCTCTGGGTATTGCAGTCCCTCCATTCCCCTTATTAATTTTGTTGCCCTCCTTTGTACCTTTTCAAGCTCATTTATATCCTTTCTATATATTGGGGCCCATAACTGAGCACAGTATTCCAAGTGTGGTCTGACCAGTGCTTTGTACAGTGGAAGAACAATGTTCTCCTCCTTTGCAGCTATACCTCTTCTGATACATCCCATTACCCTGTTTGCCCTTACAGCAGCGGCCTGACTTTGGGCACTCCAATTTAGTTTGCTATCAATCAAGATGCCCAAGTCCTTCTCCATCTCTGAATTCCCCAGTGATTTCCCATTCAGTGAGTACTGGTGACTTCCATTTTTCCTTCCCATATGTATGACCTTACATTTCTCCTCGTTAAACCTCATTTGCCATTTAATGCTCCACCTACCCAGCTTATCCAAATCCCTCTGTAGGTCTGCACTGTCCTCTTTTGTATTAATTGTTTTACATAACTTTGTGTCATCTGCAAATATTGATATTTTACTATTTATCCCGTTGACTATGTCGTTAATAAAGATATTAAATAACATTGGGCCTAGTACAGACCCCATATGTAGTCACAGCTCCCAGCCCGACAAGAGCCGCCATCCTGACACCACATGTTACACCGAGAACACAGAGCAGAAGAGATCAGCCTCAGTGCAGGAATCACACACTCAGTGCTCAGCCAATCAGCGCTCAGCAGGGCTATGGCTCCGCCCACAGGCAGCTCCTCAGTGTTAACCCATTAGCGCCTGAGATGTCTCCAACCGCCCCTGGAGCAGCAGCCTGCAGTCACCCCAGCACAGGGGGTCTCCAGCCCCTCGCCCTCCCCAGCAGCAGGAGCTCCTCCTCAGAAGATGTGGGCGGCTCTGAGAAGAGCCTTTGTGTTGTTATTAACCCCCGAAGCCGTAGAGAGTGCGGCCCTGGCGCTTGAGCGCGTACACCACGTCCATGGCGGTGACGGTCTTCCTCTTGGCGTGCTCGGTGTAGGTGACGGCGTCACGGATCACGTTCTCCAGGAAGACTTTCAGGACGCCGCGAGTCTCCTCATAGATGAGGCCGGAGATGCGTTTGACTCCTCCTCTGCGGGCGAGACGGCGGATGGCAGGCTTGGTGATGCCCTGGATGTTATCACGGAGAACCTTCCTGTGCCGCTTGGCACCGCCCTTCCCCAGACCTTTCCCTCCTTTGCCGCGACCAGACATCTTCCAAGTAGTCAGCAGAAAGCTATGACTGACAGTGCGCAGTCCTCCTTTATATAGAGCGTGAGGGGACCAGAAAGAGGACTGCAGAGGTGACGCGCTTCCAGGGCGGGGATGGAAAGGAATTTGCATTATCAGCTCCGCCCCTTCCTCTGATTGGCCGAGCACAGAGCTGTTAGTGATTTTGAATTTCCCGCTCATTGTCCTGGTATTTTCCTGCTTCTACTGTGATGGTGGAAATAGTCACAGCCCTGATTCCTCTCTGGTGACATCCTGCTCGGAGGAATTACACTGTGACACCTGGAAATAACTCACTGTGAGGTCTATAGAGTTATATACTCTCCTCCATCCAGCGATGTATAAGCTCCATATCCTGCTGTATCCCCCTATATAGCGCTGTATAAACTCCATATACAGTTTCCCCATATAGTGCTGTATACCTTTGATATAGGACTGTATTCCTCCATGAAGCGCTTTATACCCTCCATATTGTGCTCATTTATCTCAGCGGCAGGTTCTGCTGCAATAAACAAGTGATCGGCTTCTCAGTGACAGATTCAGATCTAGAAATCGATCAATCTTTAGGAGCTTATTGACCAGGTGCCTTCACCAGTCTGCAGAGCAAAAGGTGTGTAACATCAGAGGAGGATCAGCGAGAAAGTGCTGGAAACGTGCCGAGCACTGAAAGAGTTAACAGCCCATCTCCATCTATTGGCAGCAGAACAATGGAAACAGAGGGCACTAGGACCCAGTGTTCTGGGAGAGAACAGGATTCCACGAGTGAGGGGTGAACTATAGAAACAGCAATAACCCACAAGGGGCACAATGATCCCATCAAGGTAAATCACTAGCACCAGGGATCCGATATATAAAAAGTAACTTTTAATAGAGAATTTTATAACTGCAGCTAAACCAACAGATAGATATCTAAACAGATACAAAACATATAGTGCAAAAGTCAACCAGTGCAATAATAAAAATGGTACTGTCACCACTTGTAGAGTTGTGAAGAGGCCGTCCATATAATCAGGAGGGGCATGGATACGAGGGCTCCCTAATTTCCCTGTAGTGCCCCGAGCAGGTCTCCCGTCCGGACAAGGACAGAACCAAAGTGCGGTCTATCCCGCTAGTGATGTCTCGGGTTTGTATGGAGACATTACAAGCAGGATAGACCACATTTGGGTAAAGTCCTTGTCAGGACACGACAGGGTTTATATGGACAGCCTCTTCAGAAGACTACAACTGGTGAGACTGTACTATGGTTTATTATTGACTTTTGCACTTTATATGCAGGTTTTGTGTCTGTTTAGATTATTGTTGGTTTAGCTGCAGTGTTAAAATAATCGGTTAAAAGTGACTTTTTAATTCTATATCAGACCCCTGCTGCTAGTGAAGGGTGAGCGAGTATCTATGGCTGCCAGCACCTGCTCCTCTATTATCAGACATATCCCAATGTTCCACATCCCACTATAACTCATCCTCCCCATCTATCATCCTCTAATCCCTTCCTGCCCTCTATGGCTGGAAGTATTGACCCAAAATGGCCCTCCTGCTAATGACGCGCCCCCTGGGACATATTCCTTTTTGAGGGGAATACCCGGCACCGGATCAGATGGGGGGTTGTAGTCTCCGAGCGGCTGTGACCCGGTCCCGTGCCCAGGGCGTCAAGCTCAGTGTTATGTGGCAGCTTTACAGATGTTACTAAAGTTCTTTTGTTTCGACTACGCCACCCGTTGTAATGCGGTCACTGTGGCCGCCGCTGCAGCAGGGTCCGCTGAGGCTGATGGTGGATGTGCAGCTTGGTGGGATAACCCCCAACGGGAGGGGTATAGCCTCAGAGGGGACAGGCGCAGAGGATGGGGGTTGTGGTGGTGCGGTGCAGCCGGCAATGAAGACAGACTCGGGTTGTGCAGTTAAGGGGAGTTTACTTACTGCGGATGTTTCGGTCACTCCAGCTGTTAGTGACCACCCGAGCCATGCTGCGTCCACCAGGTCCTGGATCCGGCCAACCCCCAAACAAGTCCGGAGCGTGGCCCTGAGCTCTCCCTCTGTCCTTTCTTCAGCCGTCCCCACCAGTGATCCACCTAGGTCCAGCTCCCTCGGGCCTTCTGTTGGGCAACCCTTGGCCTTAGGTTCCCTGACCCTCCATGTGGTATGCCTTCAGGGTGGATGTAGTGGGTGGCCGTGGCAGATGCTGCCCACAGCCTCCGGTCTCTGGCTAGGGATGTTTTTGCCCCCACCAGCTTGGGTTCCGGTACCCTTGTGCTGACTTCTCACCCGGTGCTCTAATTTGGGTTCTTGGGTCCCTTCAGTCTTCCCCCTCTGGGTCTTTCTCTTTCTTTCTCCTCTCTCTCTCTCCAGGGCTGCTGTTTCCTTCTCTCTCCTCTCCAACTGACTTGTTCTCAGCGTCTGACCCTGATCTTAGTTGGTGCCCTCCTTATATATCCCTCTATGTGTGAGCTCAGGTGACCAGCACCCAATGAGCTCCTATCACTACCCAGACTGCTCCCCCTATCTGCCCCTACACTACATGGGATGTACCACCCCCCTCCCACTCCAGCCAGGAACAGGCTCGGTTGTACCTGCACATTTCTAAGTGGGAGTACCGTCGGCCTGCTCCTCTGGAATGGGATGTATGTAGTGCATGCAGTCTATCTGAGCTCAGTTCCACACTCCTTCCTTACCCGGGAGTGGAATATCACACCTCTGGGTTGAGGTGCAATACCCCTGTAGCAGCCGAATCCTCAGGGTGCTACATTCCCCCCTGGTAAATCACAGCACGTCCTCGGGCTGTAAGACATCAAACACCAAAACATACAAAATTTTTATATGAACATATAAAACATATAAACATTATATATAACTTTTCATATAAAACATTCTCGTAGACTTCTCTGGTTTCAGGTTCCTCCTCCGGACACTGTGCAACGTGTGTCCGGGAAAAGTGCGACAGTCTTTCTAGAAAAATGGTTTCTCCTATAAAACCGGTAGGGGGCGCTTTAGGAAGCGCAACTATATACAGGGGAATTTGGCCGTTCTCAGTCCCCGGCCAAGTAAAGGGAAAGGGATGGCTGCTCACAGTCCTCAGCCTGGTTTGGGTAGGGGACACACGGGTTAAACTGTTCACTGGTCCCAACGGGGACTAAACTTTAAAGCAGCCACGGTTACTTGGGTACCCCGACAGGTAACTATATACAGTCCTTTGTACTATCTCAGTCATAGTACCTTCTAGCCTTGAACCCGTCCGGGTCTTCTGGCTCCTCCTCCCTACACCGCAACTCCTCCTCTGTCAGGCGATGCACGTGGAGGGCGTAAGGTCCCTTGGCACACTTGTGCCGGGTGAACGTTACCTCGTCACCGACGTAGAGGTCACGGCCTTTGTGACCCTCTGGCAGGTGGGACTCGACGTCCCGTCGGGTAACGAAGACGTCACCCATGGTGTTCCGGTCCTTTATGAAGCCCCACCCATGCTGCGCATTAAACTTTATTACCGTCCCGATGGTACGGGGACGATTTGCTGCATAGGGGTCCCTTCTGGTCCGACTCTTTTGCTCCGCGCTGCGGGTCTGGGCCCATTGCTCTCTGACCCGCCTCTCCTCTCGTTCTCTCTGAAACTCTGCCAGCTGTTGACGGCAACACTCTGTGCGTTCAGCTGCAGCTGCCCGAGTCTCTCCGGTGAACCCCATCAAATCTTCTCCCGTGGGGTCCCACACGAATTGGGCTTCTTCTAGTGGAGGCGAGACCCGAGTCACGGGCTTTGGAGCCGGGATCAGGGGCTCACACAGGGGACCTAACTTCTTTTGTCGCTCCAGTTCCAAGAATTCTTCGGGCCAGATGAAAGGCCGCCCGTCCGGCCACGCCAGCTGGCTGAAGGGGTCCTCTCCCAGATATGGCACCCTTGGTGTTTCGGGTGCGGGCGCGATGGTGGGGGCGCCCAGGTTACCCAGGCCTTGCGGCCAGGCCGGGGGCATCTGGAAGGTAAATGGAACTGTTAACACGGCGGCGCCCTGGGCTACCTGGCCTTGCGACCAGGCCGGAGGCTCCGCGGAGGTAGATGGCTCTGCTGGGGATGCGGCGCCCGGAAACGCTAGGCCCTGCGACCAGGCCGGAGGCTCCTCCTCTTCCTTCGCCACGCTCCGGGTCACGACGCGTGACGTCACCGGGGTCGCGACGGCGGCTTCCGGTCGGGGCCTAGTCGGTGGCGGTGTCATGGCGGTCTCGGGTACGGCCGGGGGACCTTCGGGCTCTGCGACGGGGAGCTGGGGCAGATAAGCGGTCTTCCGGTATGGGGTATAGGCGTCCCCCTTACCTGCTGCCATGCGTCTCGCTCCCTCTTCTGCGCCGTCTCCGGCCTTGGGTCCTCCCGCGTCATCCGCAGAGGCAGTCGGTGTCTTCTTCCAAGGGAGCGGGTTCCGTGGACGGGTTCCAGCTTGCTGGGCCATCTCCCGGCCCCACTCCGCCAGGATCTCCCTCTGCACTCGGGCCATCCTTCCCGCGAGGCCCTCCAGGGCACTCCGCGCGCACTCCCGATCTCGGGGAAGCTGCGCCAGGATCTCCGCTAAGCCTAGCGGGGTTGTTGACTCCAGCAGGCTCCTGACCATCGGGTCGGTGCTGCTCTGCTCTCCTCTTTCTTCTTTTTGCAGGCTCCTGGCCAGCGGGCCGGTGCTGCGCTGCTGCCGCTCCATTCCCGGGTCTATTCTTCCTCTCCTCGACTCCGGGTGCTCTCGCTCTGGACACCTTGCCTCCGGGTGCGCTCGTTCTAGACTGCTCCAAGCGACACCCATCTTTTCTCTTCCCTTTCGTCTCCTCCCACTTCGAGGGCGGTCCCGGGGCAACTCGGTGACTGTCAGCTCCAGGGGGAGTTCTTTCACGCTGACAGACACCTCCAGCATCACAGTCTCTGTTGGTGGGGGCGGTTTCCACTTTTGGCGCCATTTTCTGTCCCGGCCCACGATGGGAGGTGGCCTCTTGCCCTCCTTTGGCACGCCCATAATGGCGTCCGCTGCTCTTCCAAGGCGGGAAATCTGCGGTTTTGGCGGGAAGCGTCGCCCAGTGGCGGGAAACTCTGCAGATGGCGGGAACAAGCTGGAAATGGCGGACAATCGGCGGGAAACGACTGGTGATGGAGTCCGATGGCGTGGACCCTCCGGAACCGGCGGGAGACTTCTTTCTGAGGTAAACTTGCACTTTTCTTCAGGCACGCAGTACCCGGGTGTTGCGGGCACGTAATCCTGCCGACTACGCCAAAGTTGACGCGCCCCCTGGGACATATTCCTTTTTGAGGGGAATACCCGGCACCGGATCAGATGGGGGGTTGTAGTCTCCGAGCGGCTGTGACCCGGTCCCGTGCCCAGGGCGTCAAGCTCAGTGTTATGTGGCAGCTTTACAGATGTTACTAAAGTTCTTTTGTGTCGACTACGCCACCCGTTGTAATGCGGTCACTGTGGCCGCCGCTGCAGCAGGGTCCGCTGAGGCTGATGGTGGATGTGCAGCTTGGTGGGATAACCCCCAACGGGAGGGGTATAGCCTCAGAGGGGACAGGCGCAGAGGATGGGGGTTGTGGTGGTGCGGTGCAGCCGGCAATGAAGACAGACTCGGGTTGTGCAGTTAAGGGGAGTTTACTTACTGCGGATGTTTCGGTCACTCCAGCTGTTAGTGACCACCCGAGCCGTGCTGCGTCCACCAGGTCCTGGATCCGGCCAACCCCCAAACAAGTCCGGAGCGTGGCCCTGAGCTCTCCCTCTGTCCTTTCTTCAGCCGTCCCCACCAGTGATCCACCTAGGTCCAGCTCCCTCGGGCCTTCTGTTGGGCAACCCTTGGCCTTAGGTTCCCTGACCCTCCATGTGGTATGCCTTCAGGGTGGATGTAGTGGGTGGCCGTGGCAGATGCTGCCCACAGCCTCCGGTCTCTGGCTAGGGATGTTTTTGCCCCCACCAGCTTGGGTTCCGGTACCCTTGTGCTGACTCCTCACCCGGTGCTCTAATTTGGGTTCTTGGGTCCCTTCAGTCTTCCCCCTCTGGGTCTCTCTTTCTTTCTCCTCTCTCTCTCTCCAGGGCTGCTGTTTCCTTCTCTCTCCTCTCCAACTGACTTGTTCTCAGCGTCTGACCCTGATCTTAGTTGGTGCCCTCCTTATATATCCCTCTATGTGTGAGCTCAGGTGACCAGCACCCAATGAGCTCCTATCACTACCCAGACTGCTCCCCCTATCTGCCCCTACACTACATGGGATGTACCACCCCCCTCCCACTCCAGCCAGGAACAGGCTCGGTTGTACCTGCACATTTCTAAGTGGGAGTACCGTCGGCCTGCTCCTCTGGAATGGGATGTATGTAGTGCATGCAGTCTATCTGAGCTCAGTTCCACACTCCTTCCTTACCCGGGAGTGGAATATCACACCTCTGGGTTGAGGTGCAATACCCCTGTAGCAGCCGAATCCTCAGGGTGCTACACTAACACACGAGGTACCAGTCAGTGCAGCCTCATGTTCTCCAGGGAGAGGAGCAAGACACTGACAAGCAGCCACAGCTCTGATGTAGACGGGGTGGGTGGCTCTTAGAAGAGCCTTTGGGTTGTGGGTGTAGAGCTTGGAGCAGATCACTTGGCGCTGGTGTACTTGGTGACGGCCTTGGTGCCCTCGGACACGGCATGCTTGGCCAGCTCTCCGGGCAGCAGCAGGCGCACAGCGGTCTGGATCTCCCGGGAGGTGATGGTGGAGCGCTTGTTGTAGTGAGCCAGGCGGGAGGCTTCCCCTGCAATGCGCTCAAAGATGTCATTGACAAAGGAGTTCATGATGCCCATGGCCTTGGAGGAGATGCCGGTGTCAGGGTGGACCTGCTTCAGCACCTTGTACACATAGATGGCATAGCTCTCCTTCCTGCTCTTCCTCCGCTTCTTGCCGTCCTTCTTCTGAGTCTTGGTCACAGCTTTCTTGGAGCCCTTCTTGGCTGCTGGTGCAGACTTGGCATGTTCAGGCATGATGATAGCAGAATGTTCTCTTCACTGAAGAAAGAGAATAATCCTGCTCCTCCCAGAGCGGCCATATTTATAGAACGGCCATGCAAATGAGCAATGCTGTCAGGTTGCTGTTCCATTGGATGAGAAAGTCATGTGACCAATGTAAACGTAATGATCTCCACCTACTGCAGCTGATTGGTGTTTCCACAAGTCTTGTTTCTATAGGTGACTTCAGATCCAGCCAATGGCAGGAGAGGAGGGCGGGGCAGCAGCAGCTTATAAAAGGCGCAGGAGCCATCACACTTCTCACACAAGAGAGTTCTCTGTCTGCTGATAACTGTGAGCGCAGTGATGTCTGGACGCGGCAAACAAGGAGGGAAGGTCCGTGCTAAAGCCAAGACCCGCTCATCCCGGGCAGGACTGCAGTTCCCGGTCGGTCGTGTGCACAGGCTTCTCCGCAAGGGTAACTATGCTGAGAGGGTGGGCGCCGGCGCTCCGGTCTATCTGGCTGCTGTGCTGGAGTATCTGACCGCTGAGATCCTGGAATTGGCCGGCAATGCCGCCCGGGACAACAAGAAGACCCGCATCATCCCCCGCCACCTGCAGCTGGCCGTGCGCAATGACGAGGAGCTGAACAGGCTGCTGGGTGGGGTGACCATCGCCCAGGGGGGCGTCCTGCCCAACATCCAGGCCGTGCTGCTTCCCAAGAAGACCGAGAGCAGCAAGTCAGGCAAGAGCAAGTGAGCGCCGCTGATCCTGTATCATCCACACAACCCAAAGGCTCTTCTAAGAGCCACCCACACCGTCACCACAAGAGCTGGCGCCGCTGATCTCGGGGGTGATGTTCTGTATGTACAGATCTGTGTAACATCGGAGCATACGGGGGATATAGCTGCACCAGGCAGTGGGTATAATCCTGACACTACTGGGTTGGCACAGTGGCACTAATGGTCTATGACCTGGCACTATCTGCTCCATCCTCAGCCGCCTGTAGTGTTGTGTACCCCTGTATAGTGCTATATACCGCCATATAGTACTGAAAACCCTCCATATAGTACTGTACTGATGTGTATACTATGAGTGCTGTATTCAGTGTCTAATACCCCTATATAGCGCTATATATCCTCGGAAGTGTTGTATATAATTTTATGATGCTGTATATGCTCAGAATTGTCTACAGCCATATTGTGCTCTATATTCCTATATAGCGCTAAATACCTTTCTATAGAGCTACAATTTACCGTATAGAGCAGTATACACAATATACAGTCTATAACGCCTCATACACTCAGTATAGCGCTGCATTCCTTTCTATGATTGTTTATGCCCAAATAGTGTCATATAGTCTCCATGTAGAGCTTTATTCGACCACACACCGTTATATAATACCTCCATATAGCGCTGTATACGGCCAAACGATGTTATTACCCTCCATATAGCGCTGTATACGGCCACATGATGTTATTACCCTCCATATAGCGCTGTATACGGCCACATGTTATTACCCTCCATATAGCGCTGTATACGGCCACACGATGTTATTACCCTCCATATAGCGCTGTATACGGCCACATGATGTTATTACCCTCCATATAGCGCTGTATACGGCCACATGTTATTACCCTCCATATAGCGCTGTATACGGCCACATGATGTTATTGCCCTCCATATAGCGCTGTATACGGCCACATGATGTTATTACCTTCCATATAGCGCTGTATACGGCCACATGATGTTATCACCCTCCATATAGCGCTGTATACGGCGACATGATGTTATTACCCTCCATATAGCGCTGTATACGGCCACACGATGTTATCACCCTCCGTATAGCGCTGTATACGGCCACACGATGTTATCACCCTCCGTATAGCGCTGTATACGGCCACACGATGTTATCACCCTCCGTATAGCGCTGTATACGGCCACACGATGTTATCACCCTCCGTATAGCGCTGTATACGGCCACACGATGTTATTACCCTCCATATAGCACTGTATACGGCCACACGATGTTATTACCCTCCATATAGCTCTGTATACGACCACATGATGTTATTACCCTCCATATAGCGCTGTATACGGCCACATGATGTTATTACCCTCCATATAGCGCTGTATACGGCCACACGATGTTATTACCTTCCGTATAGAGCTGTATACGGCCACACGATGTTATCACCCTCCGTATAGCGCTGTATACGGCCACACGATGTTATTACCCTCCATATAGCGCTGTATACGGCCACACGATGTTATTACCCTCCATATAGCGCTGTATACGGCCACACGATGTTATTACCCTCCATATAGCGCTGTATACGGCCACACGATGTTATTACCCTCCATATAGCGCTGTATACGGCCACACGATGTTATTACCCTCCATATAGCTCTGTATACGACCACATGATGTTATTACCCTCCATATAGCGCTGTATACGGCCACATGATGTTATTACCCTCCATATAGCGCTGTATACGGCCACACGATGTTATTACCCTCCATATAGCTCTGTATACGACCACATGATGTTATTACCCTCCATATAGCGCTGTATACGGCCACATGATGTTATTACCCTCCATATAGCGCTGTATACGGCCACACGATGTTATTACCTTCCATATAGAGCTGTATACGGCCACACGATGTTATTACCCTCCATATAGCGCTGTATACGGCCACACGATGTTATTACCCTCCATATAGCTCTGTATACGACCACACGATGTTATTACCCTCCATATAGCGCTGTATACGGCCACATGATGTTATTACCCTCCATATAGCGCTGTATATGGCCACATGATGTTATTACCCTCCATATAGCGCTGTATACGGCCACACGATGTTATTACCCTCCATATAGCGCTGTATACGGCCACATGATGTTATTACCCTCCATATAACGCTGTATACGGCCACACGATGTTATTACCCTCCATATAGCTCTGTATACGACCACATGATGTTATTACCCTCCATATAGCGCTCTATACGGCCACATGATGTTATTACCCTCCATATAGCGCTGTATATGGCCACATGATGTTATTACCCTCCATATAGCGCTGTATACGGCCACACGATGTTATTACCCTCCATATAGCGCTGTATACGGCCACATGATGTTATTACCCTCCATATAGCGCTGTATACGGCCACATGATGTTATCACCCTCCATATACGGCCACATGATGTTATTACCCTCCATATAGCGCTGTATACGGCCACATGATGTTATTACCCTCCATATAGCGCTGTATACGGCCACATGATGTTATTACCCTCCATATAGCGCTGTATACGGCCACATGATGTTATTACCCTCCATATAGCGCTGTATACGGCCACACGATGTTATTACCCTCCATATAGCGCTGTATACGGCCACATGATGTTATTACCCTCCATATAGCGCTGTATACGGCCACATGATGTTATCACCCTCCATATACGGCCACATGATGTTATTACCCTCCATATAACGCTGTATACGGCCACATGATGTTATTACCCTCCATATAGCGCTGTATACGGCCACACGATGTTATTACCCTCCATATAGCGCTGTATACGGCCACATGATGTTATTACCCTCCATATAGCGCTGTATACGGCCACATGATGTTATTACCCTCCATATAACGCTGTATACGGCCACACGATGTTATTACCCTCCATATAGCGCTGTATACGGCCACACGATGTTATTACCCTCCATATCACGCTGTATACGGCCACACGATGTTATTACCCTCCATATAGCGCTGTATACGGCCACACGATGTTATTACCCTCCATATAGCGCTGTATACGGCCACACGATGTTATTACCCTCCATATAGCGCTGTATACGGCCACATGATGTTATTACCCTCCATATAGCGCTGTACACGGCCACATGATGTTATTACCCTCCATATAGCGCTGTATACGGCCACATGATGTTATTACCCTCCATATAGCGCTGTATACGGCCACATGATGCTATTACCCTCCATATAGCGCTGTATACGGCCACATGATGTTATTACCCTCTATATAGCGCTGTATATGGCCACATGATGTTATTACCCTCCATATAGCGCTGTATACGGCCACATGATGTTATTACCCTCCATATAGCGCTGTATACGGCCACATGATGTTATTACCCTCCATATAGCGCTGTATACGGCCACATGATGTTATTACCCTCCATATAGCGCTGTATACGGCCACACGATGTTATTACCCTCCATATAACGCTGTATACGGCCACACGATGTTATTACCCTCCATATAGCGCTGTATACGGCCACATGATGTTATTACCCTCCATATAGCGCTGTATACGGCCACATGATGTTATTACCCTCTATATAGCGCTGTATACGGCCACATGATGTTATTACCCTCTATATAGCGCTGTATACGGCCACATGATGTTATTACCCTCTATATAGCGCTGTATAAGGCCACATGATGTTATTACCCTCCATATAGCGCTGTATACGGCCACACGATGTTATTACCCTCCATATAGCGCTGTATACGGCCACACGATGTTATTACCCTCCATATAGCGCTGTATACGGCCACATGATGTTATTACCCTCCATATAGCGCTGTATACGGCCACATGATGTTATTACCCTCCATATAGCGCTGTATACGGCCACATGATGTTATTACCCTCCATATAGCGCTCTGCACCACGTGTTACACTGAGGAGAACAAAGAGCGGGAGGAACTATCAGCCGTTGTGCGGGGATTTCATATTCAGCGCTCAGCCAATCAGCGCTCAGTAGGACTATGGCTCCGCCCACAGGCAGCACAGAATCAGCTCCTCCCCGCAGACACTGGGTGTTAACCCTTTAGTGGCCGATGTTCCCAGTCCCCGCAGAGCAGACTGCAGCCATCCGGGCACAGGGCGGTCAGCAGCCCCTCCCCCAGCAGCAGGAGCTGCGGCTTCTCCTCAGATGTGGGCGGAGCTCAGAACTGTTGGGGAGGTTGAATTTCCCGCCCTTTTTCCTGTCATTTTCTCGCTTTTATCGCGAGGATGTTACATCCGGTCACAGAGCTGACTCCTCCCCGGTGACTGCTGCTCGGGTCACTGACAGGTCTATAGTGCTGTATTATTATTATTATTATTATTATTTATTATTATAGCGCTATTTATTCCATGGCGCTTTACATGTGAAAAAGGGGGTATAATACAAGAACAATTTCAATAATCTTGAACACAATGTGACAGCGACTGGTACAGGCGGAGCGAGGACCCTGCCCGCGAGGGCTCACAATCTACGAGGGATGGGTGAGGATACAGTAGGTGAGGGTAGAGCTGGTCGTGCAGCGGTATGGTGGAGCGGTGGTTACTGCAGGTTGTAGGCTTGTCGGAAGAGGTGGGTCTTCAGGTTCCTTTTGAAGGTTTCCACGGTAGGCGAGAGTCTGATACGTTGGGGTAGAGAGTTCCAGAGTAGGGCGGAAGCACGGGAGAAATCTTGTATACGGTTGTGGGAGGAGGAGATAAGAGGGGAGTAGAGCAGGAGATCTTGTGAGGATCGGAGGTTGCGTGCAGGTATGTAACGGGAGACTAGGTCGGAGATATATGGAGGAGACAGGTTGTGAATGGCTTTGTATGTCATGGTTAGGGTTTTGAACTGGAGTCTCTGAGCAATGGGGAGCCAGTGAAGAGATTGACAGAGAGGAGAGGCCGGGGAATAGCGGGGGGACAGGTGGATTAGTCGAGCAGCAGAGTTTATGATAGATTGGAGGGGTGCGAGAGTGTTAGAGGGGAGGCCACAGAGCAGGAGGTTGCAGTAGTCAAGGCGGGAGATGATGAGGGCGTGCACTAGTGTTTTTGCAGATTCATGGTTTAGGAATGTGCGGATCCGGGAGATATTTTTAAGTTGGAGTCGGCAGGAAGTGGAAAGGGCTTGGATATGTGGTTTGAAGGAGAGTTCCGAGTCCAGGGTTACCCCGAGGCAGCGAGCTTGAGGGACTGGGGAGAGTGGGCAGCCATTGACTATGATGGATAGGTCAGTTGGGAGGGTTGAATGAGATGGCGGAAAGATGATGAATTCTGTTTTGTCCATGTTAAGTTTTAGAAATCTAGCAGAGAAGAAGGAGGAAATAGCAGACAGACATTGTGGGATTTTGGTTAATACGGAGGTGATATCGGGTCCAGAGAGGTAGATCTGTGTGTCATCAGCATAGAGGTGATAATGAAAGCCATGAGACTCTATGAGCTGTCCCAGGCCTAAGGTGTAGATGGAGAAGAGCAGGGGTCCTAGAACTGAACCTTGGGGGACACCGACAGATAGGGGGTGAGATGAAGAGGTGGTGTGTGAGTGGGAGACACTGAATGTCCGGTCTGTTAGGTATGAGGAGATCCAGGATAGGGCCAAGTCTGTGATGCCGAGAGATGAGAGAGTCTGTAGTAAGAGGGAATGGTCCACTGTGTCAAAGGCAGATGACAGGTCTAGGAGGAGGAGGACAGAGTAGTGTCGCTTAGATTTGGCGGTTAGTAGGTCGTTTGTGACTTTAGTCAGTGCAGTTTCAGTAGAATGGTGCGGTCGGAAACCAGATTGTAGGCGGTCAAAAAGGGAGCAGGAGGAGAGGTGGGAGGACAGTTCAGAATGGACATGTTGTTCCAGTAGTTTTGAGGCATAGGGGAGAAGTGATATGGGGCGATAGCTAGACACAGAGGATGGGTCAAGGGAGGGCTTTTTGAGGATGGGTGTGATTGAGGCATGTTTGAAACATGAGGGGAAGACACCAGTTGTTAGTGACAGGTTGAAGAGGTGGGCTAGGGCTGGGATGAAGATAGTGGTAAGGTTTGGGATGAGGTGGGACGGGATTGGGTCAAGTTTACAGGTGGTGAGGTGTGATTTGGAGAGTAAGGAGGAAAGTTGATCTTCAGAAATGGTGGAGAATGTAGTTTTGGAGGAGGAGGGTTGAGTAGGTGTGGGGAGGGGCTGTGGGGGCTTTAGGCAAAAGCTTTGTCTGATGGTGTCAATCTTCTGCTTGAAGAATGAGGCAAAGTCTTCGGCTGAAATAAGAGGAGAGGGAGGAGGCACTGGGGGACGGAGGAGAGAATTGAAGGTGTTGAATAGTTGTTTGGGGTTGTGGGACAGGGAGGATATGAGAGATGTGAAGTATGTTTGTTTTGCTGCAGTGAGTGTGGACTTGAAGGTAGTGAGGGACTGTTTGAATGCGATGAAGTGCTCATGGGAGTGGGACCTTTTCCATCTACGTTCAGCAGCCCTGGAGGCCCGTCGCAGTTCTTTAGTTAGGCTGGTGTGCCAGGGTTGTCTGTTGATTGTGCGAGTCTTGGTATGCATGAGGGGGGCGACCGAATCGAGAGCTGCAGCTGTTGTGGTGTTGTACAAAGTGGCAGCAGCATCTGCATCATGTAAGGAACTAATGTCTGTAAGAGGGAGGAGGGATTCAGAGAGAGAGTGTAGGTCAAGGTGTTTGAGATTTCTACGAGGGTATTCAAGTTTGTGGAGTGGGGATTGTTGCCCCGGGGAGGAGAGAGAAGAGAATGTGAGTAGGTTGTGGTCAGAGAGAGGGAGAGGTGAGTTAGAGAGGTTAGATAGGGAACAGAGGCGGGTGAAGATGAGGTCCAGCGTGTGGCCGTCTTTGTGGGTGGGTGTGGAAGACCACTGGGTAAGACCAAAGGAGGAAGTGAGGGATAGAAGCTTAGAGGCAGCTGAGAGGGAAGTATCAATGGGGATGTTAAAGTCGCCCATGAGGATAGTGGGGATGTCAACAGAGAGGAAATGAAGTAGCCAGGTGGTGAAGTGGTCAAAGAAAGTGGTGGCTGATCCTGGGGGGCGGTAGATGACAGCCAGTTGGAGGTTGGAGGGGGAGTAGATGCGCACACAGTGCACCTCAAAAGACGGGAGAGTAATTGCGGGCGGCAGTGGGATCTGGGTGAAGGAGCAGTTTTCTGAGAGGAGGAAACCTATTCCTCCACCGTGCTTGCCGTTGGGGCGGGGGGTATGGGAGAGGTGGAATCCGCCATACGAAAGTGCAGCAGGAGAGGCTGTGTCGGAGGGGGTGAGCCAGGTTTCAGTGATTCCGAGGAAGGAAAGCTTGTTAGTGATGAAGAGATCGTGAATGTAGGAAAGTTTATTGCAGACAGAGCGAGCGTTCCATAGAGCTCCTGTTAGTGGAACTGGGGAAGCGGGGGCTGGGCGGATGGGTGTAAGGTTAGAAGGGTTACGAGAGTTTGGGATAGATCGGGGGTAGGAGGTGGAAGTGAATGTAGGGATGTGGTGAGGAGGGCCAGGATTTGGAGAGATGTCGCCGGCAGTAAGGAGGAGCAGAGAAAGCGTTATTAGGTGGGAGCAGGAGAGGGCATGAGGTGGCTGTCTGTGTTTGGAGACAAAGGATTGTATGTTGTGGAATAGCTCTGAGGAAGAGGTGAGATGGGTGGGGAGAATGGAGGGAGAGATGAAGAGTTCCTTTCCCGGTGTAGGGATTAGGGGTGGTTGAAAGAAGTGAAGGATTAAGGGGGTGAGAATGAAAACAAAAACAAACATTGTTTACTGTGACTTAGTATCCAGGTACCTTCAGTTCACTTCAGGTTCAATTCAGGATTAATTCAAATTTCAGACACTTCAGCTCATGGACACTTAAGCTGAGGGACACAGACTTCAGTCTGACACAGACTCCTAGTTCTCAATATATGGCCTACAGAATGCATTCAGCTGTGAACCAGAGGGGAGTGGTCTGTGCTCATCTTGATCAGCTGATTAAGGCTGAACCAGATGTAGGATACTCAAAGATTCAGTAAACAAGGTCATAAATGAAAGTGTATACCTCCATGTACAGCTGTATACCCCCATGTAGTGCTGCTCGGGTCTCTGACAGGTCTATAGTGCTGTATACCTCCACATACAGCTGTATACTCCCATATAGTGCTATATACCTCCATATCCTGCTGTATACCCTCATATAGCGATATATACCCTCCATATAATGCTGTATACCCCTATATAGTGCTATATACCCTCTATATTCTGCTGTATACCCCATATAGTGCTATATACCCTATATAACCTGCTGTATACCCCTATATAGTGCTATATACCCTCTATATTCTGCTGTATACCCCTATATAGTGCTGTATACCCCTGTATAGTGCTATATACCCTCTATATCCTGCTGTATACTCCCATATAGTGCTATATACCCTCTATATCCTGCTGTATACCCCTATATAGTGCTATATACCCTCTATATCCTGCTGTATACCCCTATATAGTGCTATATACCCTCTATATCCTGCTGTATATCCCTATAAAGTGATACACTGCTCAAATAAAGGGAACACTTAAACAACAGAATATAACTCCAAGTAAATCAAACTTCTGTGAAATCAAACTGTCCACTTAGGAAGCAACACTGATTGACAATCAATTTCACATGCTGTTGTGCAAATGGAATAGACAATAGATGGAAATAATTGGCAATTATCAAGACACCCTCAATAAAGGAGTGGCTCTGCAGGTGGGGACCACAGACCACATCTCACTACCAATGCTTTCTGGCTGATGTTTTGGTCACTTTTGAATGCTGGTTGTGCTTTCACACTCACGGTAGCATGAGACGGACTCTACAACCCACAGAAGTTGCTCAGGTAGTGCAGCTCATCCAGGATGGCACAGGGGCGGACATAGACTGTAGTGGGCCCCTGTGCAATAATTTTTTTGCCCCCCCTGCCCTTCATAGGGCAACAAAGTTATGTAAACATAACCCCCCATGTGCATCTCTCACCCCCCCCCATGTGCAGCTCTCATTCCCCCGTGCATCTCACCCCCCACCCCGTGCATCTCTGATCCCCCCACTCCTAGTTAATTAATTGTATTTTAAAAAAATAAAACTTGTCATACTTACCCCCGTGCGATCCCTGCAGAATCCTGACGCTCGTCCACGTCGCTGCCACCAGGTTCTCCTGACTTCCGGCCATGTGACGGCGCCGTCACATGACCGGAAGTCAGGGGAATCATGAAGGCGCTGCCACAGCAGCGCTGCACTGCTACACGGAGGAAAGCAGCTCTGAGATGTCCCGGCGCTTACATAGTTTACATAGTTTATAAGGCCGAAAAAAGACAAGCGTCCATCCAGTTCAGCCTATTTCTTGTGCACTGCAGCTATTCCGCAGCATTGATCCAGGGGAAGGCAAAAAAAACCCATGCGGTATAGGCCAATTTACATCATTGAGGAAAAATTCACTTCCCGACTCCAATCTGGCAGTCAGATTAAATCCCTGGATTAATTAACTGTCACTAAGCATAAGATGTAATTTTATTGTTCTCAAGAAAGGCGTCCAGGCCTCTCTTGAATTCATTAAGTGAGTTGGACATCACCACTTTCTCTCCCAGAGAGTTCCAGAGTCTCACGGCTCTGACCGTAAAGAATCCCCTTCTATGCTGGTGCAGGAACCTCCTTTCCTCCAGACGCATAGTGTGCCCCCTCGTCTTTGTCACCATCCTTGGTATAAACAGGTCATGGGAGAGATCTCTGTACTGCCCCCTGATGTATTTTTACATGTTTATGAGGTCTCCCCTAAGCCTTCTCTTTTCCAACGTAAATAGGCCTAATTTTGACAACCTCTCTGGGTATTCTAGTCCCTCCATTCCCTTTATTACCTTAGTCGCCCTCCTTTGTACCCTCTCTAGCTCCAATATGTCTTTCCTGAGCACCGGAGCCCAGAACTGTGCACAATATTCTAAGTGCGGCCTTACCAGCGCTAGCGCTCAGCATGGGGCCGGGGGCCCAGGGCCGGCTCCAGGTTTTTGTGGGCCCCGGGCGAAAGAGTCTCAGTGGGCCCCTTTAACACATACCACGATTCATGATGCACAGATACTGAAGAGAAATCTACTATACACTGCGTTCCAAATTTTTATGCAAATAATATTTTCTCAGATTTTCCCAAATTACCTATATGATTTGCAGTCATTGTAATTTTCCAGTCAAATAACTATTAGAGTACAATTGAAAGGTTTTTGTACAGACTGCCTATGATAACAGTATATTTTTAAAAAAATAAAA
The DNA here is from genome assembly GCF_046119375.1 of Phyllobates terribilis. Lineage (NCBI taxonomy): Eukaryota > Metazoa > Chordata > Amphibia > Anura > Dendrobatidae > Phyllobates > Phyllobates terribilis. Next base: position 181,271,970 of record NW_027362770.1, read on the forward strand.
AACTCAAACTGCACTCAAAATGCATGTTCCAAATTATTATGCACAGCAGAGTTTTCAACCTTTTCATTTTAATAAAGAACAAAAAAATGGTATTTTTTGAAATTATAAGCATTAGCAGGTTATTACAAACTGAAATCAAACAGTTTTCAACTCAAAACTTTATTCTAGGTGATGTTACATTTGCACATAGGACCACTTGTTCGAAAGGAGCTTCTGAACTCTCTCGTCCATTGAATTTGTCAGGTTTTGGAGGGTTTCTGCTTCAATTGTTTTGCATGAGGACAGAATACCCTCCCAGAGCTGTTGCTTAGATGTGAACGGCCCCCCGCCATCATAGACACTCCTTTTGATGATGCTCCAGAGATTCTCAATGGGGTTGAGGTCAGGGGAGCATGGGGCCACACCATAAGTTTGTCCCCTTTTATGCCCGTAGCAGCCAGAGATGCAGATGTGTTATGTGCAGCATGAGACGGGGCATTTTCATGCATGAAATGATCTCGATGGTCCAGATGGATGGAGTGGAGGATGGCTGGTTGATGGACACCCCATGCAAACACGGCTACTTCGCTAACAAGGAGGAGGTGGAGTAATGTTTTGGGCTGGAATCATGGGGAGAGAGATTGTCAGCCCTTTTAGGATCCCTGAAGGGGTAAAGATGAACTCCATAATGTATGTTGAGTTTCTCAAACAGCACTTCCTTCCATGGTTCAAGAAGAAGAACCGTGCATTCCGCAGCAAGATCATTTTCATGCATGATAATGCCCCGTCTCATGCTGCACATAACACATCTGCATCTCTGGCTGCTATGGGCATAAAAGGGGACAAACTTATGGTGTGACCCCCATGCTCCCCTGACCTCAACCCCATTGAGAACCTCTGGAGCATCATCAAAAGGAGTGTCTATGATGGCGGGAGGCAGTTCACATCTAAGCAACAGCTCTGGGAGGGTATTCTGTCCTCATGCAAAACAATTGAAGCAGAAACCCTCCAAAACCTGACAAATTCAATGGACGAGAGAGTTCAGAAGCTCCTTTCAAACAAGCGGTCCTATGTGCAAATGTAACATCACCTAGAATAAAGTTTTGAGTTGAAAACTGTTTGATTTCAGTTTCTAATAACCTGCTAATGCTTATAATTTCAAAAATGACCATTTTTTTGTTCTTTATTAAAATGAAAAGGTTGAAAACTCTGCTGTGCATAATAATTTGGAACATGCATTTTGAGTGCAGTTTGAGTTTTTTATTTTTTTAAAAATATACTGTTATCATAGGCAGTTTGTACAAAAACCTTTCAATTGTACTCTAATAGTTATTTGACTGGAAAATTACAATGACTACAATTCATATAGGTAATTTGGGAAAATCTGAGAAAATATTATTTGCCCTTATAATTTGGAACACAGTGTATAATTGTCTTATCCCGTCTGTCTGTCTGTCTGTCTGTCTGTCTGTCCTGGAAATCACGCGTCGCTCATTGGTTCGGCAGCGGCCAATCAGCGCCGCGGGATTTCTGAAAAAAGATGGCGGCCGTTAGCGGCTCATCTGCGGGACGGAGCTCAGCGGCGATGCAGCCGGGAGATGACCGGCGCAAGGTCAACCGCGACCAATCAGCGAATATGGCGCCAAATTTAGACCCCGCTCTGCTGATTGGTCGCGGTTGCCGGCCGCGACTAATCAGCATTGTTGGTGCCAAATTGCCGGCCGCGACTAATCAGCATTATTGCCGCCAAATTTAAACACCACTCTGCTGATTGGTCACGTTCGCTGGCCGCGACCAATCAGCATTATTGGCGCAAAATTTAAACCCCGCTCTGCTGATTAGTCGCGCCCGCCGGCCGTGACCAATCAGCGATATAGTCGCCAAATTTCAACACTGCTTTGCTGATTGGTCGCGGTTGCCGGCCGCGACCAATCAGCGATTTTGGCGCCAAATTTAAACACCGCTCTGCTGATTGCGCCCTGTCGGCCGCATACATATTCTAGAATACCCGATGCATTAGAATCGGGCCACCATCTAGTATATATATAGTGCAATGCAAAGATTTCACTTCTTACATTACATGAGTGATACCTATTGTAAATTCCACAATAGCTCAGAAACCAGCGAATCGCTCCACACAGTATACTAGCCCCCATAAAATGCTCCTTACAGGAGACTGGCCCCCATAAAATGCTTCATACAGAATACTGGCCCCCATAAAATGCTCCATACAGGATACTGGTCCCCATATAACGCTCCATACAGGATACTGGTCCCCATATAACGCTCCATACAGGATACTGGTCCTCATATAACGCTCCATACAGGATACTGGTCCCCATATAGCGCTCCATGCAGGATACTGGCCCCCATATAGCACTCCATACAGAATATTGGCTCCCATATAACACTCCATACAGGATACTGGCCCCCATATAATGTTCCATACAGAATACTGGCCCCCATATAACGCTCCATACAGAATACTGGCCCCCTTATAACGCTACATTCAAGATACTGGCCCCCATATAATGCTCCATACAGAATACTGGCCCCCATATAATGCTCCATACAGAATACTGGCCCCCATAAAATGCTCCATACAGAATACTGGCCCCCATATAATGCTCCATACGGAATTCTGGCACCCATATAACACTCCATTCAGGATACTAGCCCCTATATAACGCTCCATACAGAATACTGGCCCCCATATAACGCTCCATGCAGGATACTGGCCCACATATAACGCTCCATGCAGGATACTGGCCCCCATATAACGCTCCATACAGAATACTGGCCCCCATATAACGCTCCATGCAGGCTGTTCCCCACACATAATGACACATGCAGGCTGTTCCCCCCCATATAGGATGTCACCCCCCCTTATAATGCCCCAAGCATGATGACACCCCTTCCTTATAATGCCCCATGCAGGATGTCACACACACACCCTCCCTTATAATGCCCCATGCAGGATGTCACACCCCCCTCCCTTATAATGCCCCATGCAGGATGTCACCCCCCCTCCCTTATAATGCCCCATGCAGGATGTCACACACCCTTTCTCCCTTATAATGCCCCATGCAGGATGTCACCCCCCCCTCCCTTATAATGCCCCATGCAGGATGTCACACCCCCCCCTCCCTTATAATGCCCCATGCAGGATGTCACACCCCCCCTCCCTTATAATGCCCCATGCAGGATGTCACCCCCCCCTCCCTTATAATGCCCCATGCAGGATGTCACAAACCCCCACCTCACCCCCTCCCTTATACTGCCAGAGGCTTCCATACAATAAAAAAAAAAATCAAATACTCACCTCACGTCTCACCTGCTGCCGCTGCTCCGGACTCCAGCGTCGCCGGCCTCATCCCGCTCTGCGCTGTGACTGCTCAGGAGAGAGCGCGGTGTAAAGACGTCACCGCACCCTCTGACCTGAGACGTCACAGTCCAGCAGCCGCGGAGGATGCAGGAGCTGCTGTGGAGGCACGGGGAGGGGTAAGTATTGTGCCAGGGCCCTGAGCAAGCAGGGGCGGAGCGGGCGCTGACACCGCTCTCCTCCGTTCACGGGTTCCATAGCGCGCGGGGTGCCCGACGGTGAGGCACCGCCCCGCTTGCTCAGGGCCCCGGCATTTGCCCGGGTGCGCCAGGTGCTGACGCCGGCCCTGCGGGGGCCCCATGAGGAGACGCACAAGAGGGGGGCCCCAATGGGGCCCTGACCGGCCGGGCCCCATACTGGAGTCAGGACAGTCATGCCCTGATGGCGGCCCTGCTGGAGGCTGGAGGGGCCCCCTCTCCCTCGGGGCCTCCGTTCAATGAACGGGCTGCACGGGCGGTAGGTTCGCCCCTGGGATGGCATATCAATGCGAGCTGTGGCAAGAAGGTTTGCGGTGTCTGACGGCGTAGTGTCCAGAGGCTGGAGGCACTACCAGGAGACAGGCCAGTACACCAGGAGACGTGGAGGGGGCCGTAGGAGGGCTACAACCCAGCAGCAGGACCGCTACCTCCGCCTTTGTGCAAGGAGGAACAGGAGGAGCACTGCCAGAGCCCTGCAAAATGACCTCCAGCAGGCCACAAATGTGCATGTGTCTGCACAAACGGTTAGAAACCGAGTCCATGAGGGTGGTATGAGGGCCCGATGACCACAGATTGGGGTTGTGCTCACAGCCCAACACCGTGCAGGACGCTTGGCATTTGCCACAGAACACCAGGATTGGCAAAGTCGCCACTGGCGCCCTGTGCTCTTCACAGATGAAAGCAGGTTCACACTGAGCACATGTGACAGACGTGACAGAGTCTGGAGACGCTGTGGAGAGTGATCTGCTGCCTGCAACATCCTTCAGCAAGACCGGTTTGGCAGTGAGTCAGTAATGGTGTGGGGTGGCATTTCTTTGGAGGGCCGCACAGCCCTTCATGTGCTCGCCAGAGGTAGCCTGATGGCCATAAGGTACCGAGATGAGATTCTCAGCCCCCTTGTAAGACCATATGCTGGTGCGGTTGGCCCTGGATTCCTCCTAATGCAGGACAATGCCAGACCTCATGTGGCTGGAGTGTGTCAGCAGTTCCTGCAAGATGAAGGCATTGAAGCTATGGACTGGCCCGCCCGTTCCCCAGACCTGAATCCGATTGAGCACATCTGGGACATCATGTCTCGCTCCATCCACCAACGTCACGTTGCACCACAGACTGTCCAGGAGTTGGCGGATGCTTTAGTCCAGGTCTGGGAGGAGATCCCACAGGAGACCATCCGCAACCTCATCAGGAGCATGCCCAGGCGTTGTAGGGAGGTCATACAGGCACGTGGAGGCCACATGCAATACTCAGCCTCATCAGGAGCATGCCCAGGCGTTGTAGGGAGGTCATACAGGCACGTGGAGGCCACACACAATACTCAGCCTCATCAGGAGCATGCCCAGGCGTTGTAGGGAGGTCATACAGGCACGTGGAGGCCACACACAATACTCAGCCTCATCAGGAGCATGCCCAGGCGTTGTAGGGAGGTCATACAGGCACGTGGAGGCCACACACAATACTGAGCCTCATTTTGACTTGTTTTAAGGACATTACATCAAAGTTGGATCAGCCTGTAATGTGTTTTTCCACTTTAGTTTTGGGGGTGACTCCAAATCCAGGCCTCCATTGGTTAATAAATGTGATTTCCATTGATGATTTTTGGGTGATTTTGTTGTCAGCACATTCAGCTTTGTACAGAACAAAGTATTCAATGAGAATATTTCATTCATTCAGATCTGGGATGTGTTATTTGAGTGTTCCCTTTATTTTTTTGAGCAGTGTATATATCCTCCATCTCCTGCAGCATACCCCCATATATAGTGCTGTATACCCTCCATGTCCTGCTATATACCCCCATATACATAGTACTGTGTACCCTGAATATATCACTGTATTGCTCCATATAGTGCTGTTTAAATCCCTATAGTGCTTTATACCCGCCATATTGTGCTTTGCTCATTTATCTTGGCAGCTGTTCCCACTTCGATAAACAAGTGATTGTCTTCTCCATTAATGCAGATGTGAGATTCAGACCTAGGAATAGATCAGTCTTTGTGAGCTCATCATCGATCAGCTGCCTCCACTGGTCTGGGGAGCGACGGGTGTGTAACATCAGAGGAATATAAGCAAGAAATAATAAAAAAAACACACTACTAATATTACCATAAGTGTCATTATATACAGGAGCTCTGTAGATAGTATACAGTGTCAGTGTACAGATAATACAAGGATCACCAGTGACATTATACACAGGAGCTCTGTATATATTGTCAGTATACAGGTAATACAGGGATCACCAGTGACATTATACACAGGAGCTCTGTATATAATGTCAGTGTAGAGGTAATACAGGGATCACCAGTGACATTATACACAGGAGCTCTATATATAGTGGTCTGGGCAAAGTGCGGCACAACCGAGACAGCCATTGCCTGCTTGTCGCACTGCACACTCCCCTGCCTGTCTGTCACCGCTATGTGCATCCTCAGGATGCAGACAGCAGTGACTGCATTGGTGGAAGATGGCGCCGCTGGCCCCTTCTTCCACCAATCACCAAGTGAGACAGCTGATGCGATGACATCATGTCATTGCGTAAGCTCAGCCGAGCAGTGCACTGCGGACCGGAGACGGGAGCAGAGAATGACACAGCAACGGGAGCGTGGTGAGTATCTGGTGTTTTTTTTCATGGCTTTGGGGGTCAGTTGCAGGACATGGGGAGGCCATGGGGGTCAGTTGCAGGCCATGGGGGGTCAGTTGCTGCACATGGGGGTCAGTTGCAGGACATGGGGAGGCCATGAGGGTCAGTTACTGTACATGGGGGTCTCCTGCTGGACATGGGGAGGTGGCCATGGGGTTCTCCTGCTGGACATGGAGAGGTGGCCATGGGGGTCTCCTGCTGGACAAGGGGAGGTGGCCATGGGGGTCTCCTGCTGGACACCTGGAGGTGGCCATGGGGGTCAGTTTCTGGACACGGGGAGGTGGCCATGGGGGGTCTCCTGCTGGACATGGGGAGATGGCCATGGGGGTCTCCTGCTGGACATGGGGAGGTGGCCATGATGGTCTCCTGCTTGACATGGGGAGATGGCTATGGGGGTCCCCTGCTGGACATGGGAAGGTGGCCATTGGGTCTCCTGCTGGACATGGGAAGGTGGCCATGGGGGGTCTCTTGCTGGACATGGGGAGGCTGTGTGGAGCCTCTTACGGTATATAGGGGGCTGTGTGTGTACTCAAACGGTATATAGGTGATGTCAGCATACTTAATTCTGCTCAATATTAAGTGATACAATTAATAAAGTAATTATAATTAATATCTTACTATTAATATTGAGCAGTTAATATCAGCCTACTGGTTCGGCCTTCCAAAACAGTCACGGTCTCTCATATGGCCTCTCTGGAAAATTAATTGCCTACCCCTGGTGTACAGGGATCACCTGTGACATTATACACAGGAGCTCTGTATATAGTGTATAATGTACAGGTAATATAGTGATCACTGGTGACATTATACACAAGAGCACTATATATACTGTACTGGGATCACAAGTGACATTATACATAGGAACTCTGCATATAGCGGCAGTTTACCGGTAATTCAAGGATCAACAGCGACATTATACACAGGAGCCCTGTATATAGTGTACAGGTAATACAGTGATCACTAGTGACATTATGCACAGGCACTCTGTAAATAGTGTACAGGTAATACAGGGATCACCATTTGCATTATACATAGACGCTCTGTATATAGTGTACAGGTAATACAGTGATCACTAGTGACATTATACACAGGATCTCTGTATATAGTGTACAGGTAATACAGGGATCACCAGAGACATTATACACAGACGCTCTGTATATAGTGTACAGGTAATACAGTGATCACTAGTGACATTATACACAGGAGCTCTGTGTACCGAGCCCCTCCTCTTTGCTTCTGCTCACTGGGCCTCATGCACCAGTAAGGACAGTAATGCGCTGATGGCAGCCCTGCACTTGAACACTGCCTCAGCGTTTCATTTTATTATATTTTTTATTGGATTAATATAGAAAAAATATCAATCACACCAGTTTTTTAAACCATTTACCAATCCCCGTAAATAATCTGATCGCTGTGTTGTGTTGTTGGTCGTTAGAATTACAGAGACACCAAATATGTCTGTTATTTGCTGATTTGTGATGTTTATTACTTTTTAATAAAGCAAATTAAAACTGACATTATTGTAATTGTTTTTCATTATGTTTCAGTAATTAACAAGATCACACCATTATGGCTTAATAATCCTAATAAATTTAAACTACCACTAACTAATGATCTGAGCACAAAGTAGGAATCCGTTTACGCATAAGGATCATATGGCAGGATCAGATAAGTTATGTTAACTTAAAGATCTAATTCCCCTTCCAACCACTAGAGGTCGCTATAGGGATTCCCAATATTATTCTACTAAGCTGCCTGCTCAGTTAGAAATGACTGCGCTGAAGTCTCAGAGAGAGAGAAGAATTTGGGAATACAAACTGATAACAACCTTTGACACATTCAAAACAGGATTAAATGTATCACATGGATTCATGAGCTTTTATACAAAACAAATGGGCATTTGGGGATATCATATATTCATGTGTTGTTATACAAATTTAAAGGACAATTGGGGATATCACATCTCCAAGAGACTCCATTTTGAGGACAATGAACTTTTGACATGTATGCGAACTCTCTTGCTTTGATTTATCGCTTTCCACAGCTCACTTAAGTATTTTCAGATCTCCACAGGTTGCTAACCATATACCAATAATACAATTTGTTCCGCCTATCTTAGAATCTTGCTTTAACTTTCCCAGCTCCTCTCCCCCTCCCTAGCCTGACTCTGCTTTACGTCACCTGTCGTATTTATGACAGCACATAGCACTGATTTTTTTTCCTTTTTTTTTTTTTTTCTTTCTTTTGCCTATGTACATATGTATGTGTTTTCAGATTTGGTGTCATTATAAGCCTGAAGAAGAGACCTGAGTTGTCTCGAAGGCTTGCTATGTTTACCATCTTTTCAGTTAGCCATTAAAAGGTATCAACCACTGAGGACTCTCAGATTCCAATATTGTTCTATCTACTGGCTAACACGGTATAAATATTCTTTACCTTATGCGCTGAAGTTATCACTGAATGAAGAACTAAATGCAAGCGGCGTCTCACGTGTTAGTGGAGCCGCTGTCCTTGTGGATAGGAGCGTGTGCAGCGGTGTATTAGCACAGCTCCTACCGTGGATAACTCTGCACACAGTCAGATATCACCAGAGGGGATTATACAGGCTGTCATTGAAGCGCAATGTTAGTATGCGGCAGACCACATGAATGTTTCACAGGAGACGCTGCACTCATTGATTTACAGTGTGCATGGCGGTATTTATTCATTGCGTCTGTCGTTATTCAGATTATACGGGTAAATACAAGTTATGTCAGTGTGTGTCTGCCAAAGGGCTGTCGAGGATGAAGTTCATTCCATATCTATATTCTTGACCTAACTCAGTTTAGGCTGGCTATCCCTAAAACCTGAGACCTGTTTTCGGCTTTATCTAAGGGCCCAGCCTCCACACTCATACGTTCCTCACACAATCGCCTCCAAGACTTCTCCCGAGTGTCCCCCATCCTCTGGAATTCTGTGCCCCCACACATCACTATCTGCCACACTTAGACCCTTCAGACGGAACTTGAAATCCCACCTCGTCAGGACGGCTACAGCCTGCAATGACCCCGCTGCCACCTCACCACCACCGGAGCTGCCGCAACCCCCTACCCGACTGTCTCCTCCTCATTATCCTGTATACTGTAACCCCCCAAGGGCAGGGTCCTCTCCTTTCTGTACCAGTCTGTCATTGTTAGTTTGTTGACCGTGTTTAATACTTGCATCCTGTATGTAACCCCTTCTCATGTACCGCACCATGAAATTACTGGTGCTGCAAGCATAAATGATAATATTACTTTTTATATTTAATACAGATTGCCTCTGCTGGTAACACCCAGTACTGCACAGTAGATGGAAGCATTTTCTTAGTTATGCCAGTAGGTGTCAGTAGCGCTCAGTGTCACAGAGAGATTAGGAGACAGAAAAGCTGAATCTGGGGAAATAGTGAGAACCAGTGGCGTACCGCCAATGGCGGCAGACCACACCACTGCTATGGGGCCCGTGGCCGGAGGGGGCGGTGAGGGCCCCAAGCAGCGTGGGAACGAGGAGGATAGGTAAGAGGTTGCGGCGGCAGAGGAGCGGGTTGCGGCAGTGCAGGAGCGGGGCACACGCTGTAGCCTCTGCTGCAGCTATCACGTGTCCCCGCTGCTAAAGGGACATGAATATTCCCTCTTCTCCACTCCCATGGGCGTGGAGAAGACGGAATATTCATTCTCTTTAGTAGCGGGCACGGAGGAGAGCTGAGCCGCATCTCCTGCTGTCAGTGCAGAGGAGTGAATGTGCCGGCAGCAGCTCACCTCTGTGTCTGAGAGCGCCCGCTGCTCAGATGCCGACATGAGCTGCTGCAGACAGGACTCAGCGCTGGAGCAGGGGTGAGGAAGGAAGGTGAGTATAAGTGTTTATTGTTTTATGTGTGCAGTGATTGGGGGGGGTGAGGAAGCCACACATACCAGGAATGGGGGATTGAGGAGGCCACACGTACCAGGAATGGGGGATTGAGGAGGCCACACGTACCAGGAATGGGGGATTGAGGAGGCCACACGTACCAGGAATGGGGGATTGAGGAGGCCACACGTACCAGGAATGGGGGATTGAGGAGGCCACACGTACCAGGAATGGGGGGATTGAGGAGGCCACACGTACCAGGAATGGGGGATTGAGGAGGCCACACGTACCAGGAATGGGGGATTGAGGAGGCCACACTTACCAGGAATGGGGGATTGAGGAGGCCACACTTACCAGGAATGGGGGATTGAGGAGGCCACACGTACCAGGAATGGGGGGATTGAGGAGGCCACACGTACCAGGAATGAGGGGATTGAGGAGGCCACACGTACCAGGAATGGGGGGATTGAGGAGGCCACACGTACCAGGAATGGGGGATTGAGGAGGCCACACTTACCAGGAATGGGGGATTGAGGAGGCCACACTTACCAGGAATGGGGGATTGTGGAGGCCACACTTACCAGGAATGGGGGATTGAGGAGGCCACACGTACCAGGAATGGGGGATTGAGGAGGCCACACGTACCAGGAATGGGGGATTGAGGAGGCCACACGTACCAGGAATGGGGGATTGAGGAGGCCACACGTACCAGGAATGGGGGATTGAGGAGGCCACACGTACCAGGAATGGGGGATTGAGGAGGCCACACTTACCAGGAATGGGGGATTGTGGAGGCCACACGTACCAGGAATGGGGGATTGTGGAGGCCACACGTACCAGGAATGGGGGATTGAGGAGGCCACACGTACCAGGAATGGGGGATTGAGGAGGCCACACGTACCAGGAATGGGGGATTGTGGAGGCCACACGTACCAGGAATGGGGGATTGTGGAGGCCACACGTACCAGGAATGGGGGATTGTGGAGGCCACACGTACAAGGATTGGGGGATTGAGGAGGCCACACGTACCAGGATTGTGGGATCGAGGAGGCAACACGTACCAGGATTGGGGGATCGAGGAGGCCACACGTACCAGGATTGGGGGATCGAGGAGGCCACACGTACCAGGATTGGGGGATCGAGGAGGCCACACGTGCCGGGGATTGGGGGATTGAGGAGGCCACACGTGCTGGGGATTGAGGAGGCCACACATGCCGGGGAGGATTGGGGGATTGAGGAGGCCACACGTGCCGGGGATTGAGGAGGCCACACATGCCGGGGATTGAGGAGGCCACACATGCCAGGGATTGGGGGACTGTGGGATTGAGGAGGCCACACATGGCAGGGATTGGGGGATTGTGGGATTGAGGAGGCCACACATGCCAGGGATTGGGGGATTGTGGGATTGAGGAGGCCACACATGCCAGGGATTGGGGGATTGTGGGATTGAGGAGGCCACACATGCCAGGGATTGGGGGATTGTGGGATTGAGGGGGCCACACATACCAGGGATTGGGGGATTGAAGAGGTTACACATACCAGGGATTGTGGGGGCCACACATACCAGGGATTGGGGGATTGAGGGGGCCACACATACGAGGATGGGGAAATTTACCAGTAGCTGCTGCATTTCCCACCATAGGCTTATACTCAAGTCAATAGGTTTTCCCATTTTTATTTTGTAAAATTAGGGGCCTCGGCTTATATTCGGGTCGGCTTATTTAATATATACTGTATTTTAAAATCAGTGAGTACGTGGTGCCCATAATACTGCAGGACTGTGGCGTGCATTATACTATATGGGGGCTGCATTTTACCCTATGAGGTGTGTAATATACTGTATGGAGGACTATGGGGAGTGCATTATATTCTATGGAGGACCATGGGAAGTTCATCATATTATATGGAGGATTATGGGGGCGCATTATACTATATGGAAGATTATTGGTGGTGCATTATACTATATGGAAGGCTATGTGGGGCCATTATAATATTTTGAGGGCTATGTTGGGGGCCATTATACTGTATGAAAGCAATTATACAGTGTGAAGGTTTGTGTGGGTCATTATACTGTTTGGAGGGCTGTGTGGGGGCCATTATACTGTTTGGAGGGCTGTGTGGGGGCCATGAGAGTGTATGGAAGGCTCTGTGGGGTTCACAGTTGGGGGATTATACTGTGTTAGGGTCACCATACTTTGCCGTGGGAGTTGAAGTGGGGTACAATAGGGTCATTATACTGTGCATGTGGAGGAATGCACCATAGGGGTATCATACTGTTTGGGGGGCACTTTTGTTGGCATCATACTTTATGGGGGCAATGAAGGAGGAATCTACGACTTCAGAAGGAGGAAAATTACTACGTAAAGGCTGGAAAGTTATGAGATCTGCTCTTCTGTGACACAGACAAATATTTATTTTTTGTAGGGGGGGGGGGGGACCAATTAGAGCTTCTGCTATGGGGCCCCATGACTTCTATGTACGCCCCTGGTGAGAACGTACAAACCCGCTCGCATATTAACCCCTTAATAACATTTGGCGTACTAATACGCGTCTGTGCCCTGGGACTTAAGAGCCAGACCCGTATTAGTACGTCATGGCGATCGCGCGCGCACACAGGCTGTGCGGGCGCGATCGCCGCCGGGTGTCAGCTGATTGTCACAGCTGACACCCGGTACTATGTGCAGGGAGCGGTCCTGCACCGCTCCCAGCACATTAACCCCCGCTATGCTGCGATCGAAGTCGATCGAAATCGATCGCGGCATTGCGGGGGCAAGGGGAGGTGATCGGCGATACTCACCTCCTCTTCCGGCTTCCAGCGCAGACTGCAGCGGCTTCCCGGGTGTTGCCATGACGACCCGATGTCGTCATGACAACATCCGGGTCACCAGAGAGCAGGAAGATTGCTTGGACATGCGCAGTGCATCTCCAAGCAATCTTAACACTGTGCACTTCTGACAGCCTGCATGGCATAGGGATGGTGCTCCATTCCTATGCCATGCAGGCGATCAGAAAAAAAAAAGTGAAAGTCCCAGAGTGGGACAAAGTAATAAGGTGTACAAACTGTCTGAAAGTGGAAAAAAAAAAAAAATGTGCAAAAATATTATAAAAAAATAAAAAAAAATAATACACCAAAAATAAAAATATAATGTACCCATCAATAAATATTATTATAAAAAAAAAACAATAAAAGTACACATATTTGGTATCGCCGCGTCCGGAACAGCTTGACCTATAAAACTGTCCCACTAGTTAACCCCATCAGTGAACACGGTAAAAAAAAAAAAAAAAAAAAAAATCCCAGCAAAAAACAATGCTTTATCACCATACCGCCAAACAAAAAGTGGAATAACACGCGATCAAAAAGACGCATATAAATAAAAATGATACCGCTGAAAACGTCATCTCGTCCCACAAAAAACAAGCCGCCATACAGCTCCATCAGCCGAAAAATAAAAAAGTTTCAGCTCTCAGAATAAAGCGATGCTAAAAAATATTTTTTTCTATAAAATAGCTTTTATTGTGTATAAGCGCCAAAACATAGAAAAATTATACAAATGTGGTACCGCTGTAAACGTACTGACCCGAAGAATAAAGATACCTCATCAATTTTACCACATGCGGAACAGAATAAAAAAAAGAAAACAATTCCTGAATTGTTGGTTTTTGTTTATTCTGCCTCCCAAAAATCGAATAGAAAGCGATCAAAAAACGTCACGTGTCTGAAAATGGCACCAATAACAACGTCAAGTCATCCCGCAAAAAACGAGCCGTCACATGACTGTCTGCCAAAATCTGGAAAAATTATAGCTCTCAAAATATGGCGATGCAAAAACTAGATTTTACAAAAAATGCGTCTTTTAGTGTGTGACAGCTGTCAGTCATAAAAACCCCATATGATTCTGGCATTGCTGTAATCACACCGACCCGAAGAATAAAGTCGTCTAATCACTTATACTGCACAAGGAAAAATAAACTCTTGGGTTAGGATTGGGCTAGGGTTAGGGCTGGGTTTGGGGCTAGGGTTGTGCTGGGGCTAGGGTTGTGCTAGGGCTAGGGTTGTGCTAGGGCTAGGGCTGGGGTTGGGATTTTTTTCAAAAGTAAGAAAAAAAGATGACGATATGGTGACTAGTGTTGAGAGCAAGTGGTCGCTACTTGAGTTTGCATCGGGTGCTCTGGTATGCATTGAGTATCGTGGGTATTTGAGTGACATGCTCGAGTCTCTGCCCCATATGCTTCGCGGCCAAAAAACTTTACGGGGATTGCCTGCCATGCATGAGCGATCCCCGCATGTTTTTTTTTGGGTGCCTAATAACCGTGAAACATGCGGAGCAGGGACTCGAGCATGTCACTCGAGCACACGCTGTACATGGTGCATACCTGAGTACCAGATGCAAACTCAAGTAGCGAGCACCTGCGCTCAAGAATAATGACAACTTATTCAATATGATGACCTAATGTAAACAAATTCTGTGCCGTACCTCTGGGTTCAAAATGTTCACTATACACCTTAATAAAATCCTTGAGGGGTATAGTTTCCAAAATGGGGACACTTGTGGGGGAGCTCCACTGTTTAGGCACATCACGGGCTCTCCAAACGCGACATGGTGTCCGCTAACAAATTGAATGGAAAATCTGCTCAAATTGTTAGCGGACGCCATGTTGCGTTTGGAGAGCCCCTGTGTGCCCAAACATTGGAGCTGCCCCACAAGTGACCCCATTTTGGAAACTAGACCCCCCAAGGCACCTATCTAGATGCATAGTAAGCACTTGGAACCCCCAGGTGCTTCACAAATTGATTCGTAAAAATGAAAAAGTGAAAAAAAAAACACTTTTTCATTTTTATGAATCAATTTGTGAAGCACCTGGGGTTCCAAGTGCTCACTATGCATCTAGAAAGGTGCCTTGGGGGGTCTAGTTTCCAAAATGGGGTCACTTGTGGGGGAGCTCCAATGTTTGGGCACACAGGGACTCTCTAAATGCAACATGGTATCCGCTAACAAATTGAATGGAAAATCGGCTCAAATTGTTAGCGGACACCACATTGCGTTTGGAGAGCCCCTCTGTGCCCAAACTTTGGAGCTCCCCCACAAGTGACCCCATTTTGGAAACTAGACCCCCCAAGGCACCTTTCTAGATGCATAGTGAGCACTTGGAACCCCCAGGTGCTTCACAAATTGATTCGTAAAAAATGAAAAAGTGAAAAAAAAAACACTTTTTCATTTTTACGAATCAATTTGTGAAGCACCTAGGGGTTCCAAGTGCTCACTATGCATCTAGATAGGTGCCTTGGGGGGTCTAGTTTCCAAAATGGGGTCACTTGTGGGGGAGCTCCAAAGTTTGGGCACACAGGGACTCTCCAAATGCAACATCATATCCGCTAACAAATTGTCGGCTCAAATTGTTAGCGGATATCATGTTGCATTTGGAGAGTCCCTGTGTGCCCAAACATTGGAGCTCCCCCACAAGTGACCCCATTTTGGAAACTAGACCCCCCAAGGCACCTTTCTAGATGCATAGTGAGCACTTGGAACCCCAGGTGCTTCACAAATTGATTCATAAAAATGAAAAAGTGTTTTTTTTTTCACTTTTTCATTATTACGAATCAATTTGTGAAGCACCTGGGGGTTCCAAGAGCTCACTATGCATCTAGAAAGGTGCCTTGGGGGGTCTAGTTTCCAAAATGGGGTAACTTGTGGGGGAGCTCCAAAGTTTGGGCACAGAGGGGCTCTCCAAACGCAATGTGGTGTCCGCTAACAATTTGAGCCGATTTTCCATTCAATTTGTTAGCGGATACCATGTTGCATTTAGAGAGTCCCTGTGTGCCCAAACATTGGAGCTCCCCCACAAGTGACCCCATTTTGGAAACTAGACCCCCCAAGGCACCTATCTAGATGCATAGTGAGCACTTGGAACCCCTAGGTGCTTCACAAATTGATTCGTAAAAATGAAAAAGTGTTTTTTTTTTCACTTTTTCATTTTTACGAATCAATTTGTGAAGCACCTGGGGGTTCCAAGTGCTCACTATGCATCTAGAAAGGTGCCTTGGGGGGTCTAGTTTCCAAAATGGGGTCACTTGTGGGGGAGGTCCAAAGTTTGGGCACACAGGGGCTCTCCAAACAGAACATGGTGTCCGCTAATTATTCAAGCAAATTTTACAATCAAAAAGTCAAATGGCGCTC
Organism: Phyllobates terribilis; assembly: GCF_046119375.1. Taxonomy (NCBI): domain Eukaryota; kingdom Metazoa; phylum Chordata; class Amphibia; order Anura; family Dendrobatidae; genus Phyllobates; species Phyllobates terribilis. The sequence goes on from NW_027362770.1 coordinate 181,288,206, forward strand.
CTTCCCTTCCGAGCCCTGCCGTGCGCCCAAACAGTGTTTCTTCCCCAAATATTGGGTATCTGCGTGCCCAGGGGAAATTGCACAACAAATTTTGGGGTCCATTTTTTCTTGTTACCCCTGTGAAAATAAAAAAAATTGGGTCTAAAGTAACATTTTTGTGAAAAAAGTTAAATGTTCATTTTTTTCTTCCACATTCAAAAAATTCCTGTGAAGCACCTGAAGGGTTAATAAAGTTCTTGAATGTGGTTTTGAGCACCTTGAGGGGTGCAGTTTTTAGAATGGTGTCACTTTTGGGCATTTTCTGTCATAAAGACCTCTCAAAGTGACTTCAAATGTGATGTGGTCCCTAAAAAAATGGTTTTATAAATTTTGTTGGAAAAATGAGAAATCGCTGGTCAACTTTTAACCCTTATAGCTCCCTAACAAAAAAAAAATTTTGGTTCCAAAATTGTGCTGATGTAAAGTAGACATGTGGGAAATGTTATTTATTAACTCTTTTGTGTGACATATCGCTCTGATTTCAGGGCTTAAAAATAGTGTTGAGCCACCCCCATAGTGTTCGGGTTCGGTTCGGTTCGTCGAACACCGGGATGTTCGAGGAACTGTTCGTCGAACTGTTCGTCGAACACCTTAGAACACCGTCGAACACCGTTAAAACCAATGGCAGGCAAACAAAAACACATAGAAACACATAGAAAACACCTGCAAAGGTGTCCAAAAGCTGACAAACTGCTCAGAAGACACTCTCTTTAAAAAAGCCGGCCGGCAAATTCAGCAGCGGCATACACCGGTACCCGACAATTTAGACAAGAAGGAATAGAGCATCACACATAGATTAGATAGATAGAAACATGTCAGTCACACATATAAGAAGCACAGTGACAGTGTTGGTTACTGCACTTGTCATTTAGTGTAAAGGATTTATTAAAAAAAATATTAGTGTTTTCATGCACCGTCTCTTTAAAAAAGCCGGCTGGCAATTCAGCATCTGTACCCGACAATTTAGAACAGAAAGAATAGAGCTTCACACATAGATTAGATAGATAGAAACATGTCAGTCACATATATAATAAGTACAGTGAGAGTGTTGCTTACTGTACTTGTCATTTAGTGTAAAGGATTTATTTAAAAAAATAATAGTGTTTTCATGCACTGTCTCTTTAAAAAAGCCGGCCGGCAATTCAGCATCTGTACCCGACAATTTAGAACAGAAAGATAGAGCATCACACATAGATTAGATAGATAGAAACATGTCAGTCACATATATATGAAGTACAGTGATAGTGTTGGTTACTGTACTTGTCATTTAGTATTAAAATAAAGGATTTATTATTAAAAAAATTGGCGTGGGGTTCCCCTTAATTTTAGGCTCTAGCGGAGGTTAAGCAGACGGCTGGGGCAGATGTTTGAAGCCTGGGAAGGGGGTAATACCCACGGAGCTTCCCAGGCTACTAATATCAGCCCCCAGCTGAATACATAGCCTTTACTAGCTATTAAAATGGGGGACCCCCCCAAAAAAATGACGTGGGGTCCCCCCTAATTTAATAGCTAGCAAAGGCTAGGCAGACAGCTGGGGGCTGATATTAATAGCCCAGGAAGGGAGCCATGAATATTGGCCCCCTCCCAGGCTAGAAACACCAGCCGTCAGCCGCCCCAGAAATGGCGCATTCATAGGATGCGCCAATTCTGGCACTTAGCCTCGCTCTTCCACGCTGCCCTGGTGCGGTGGCAGGGGGTAATAGGGTTGGGGTTGATGTCAGCTTATAATGCCAGCTGACATCAAGCCCAGGTTAGTAATGGAGAGGCGTCTATAAGACACCCCCATTACTAACCCCATAGTCAAAGTTAAAAAAAACACAAACACCCAGAATAAAGTCCTTTAATTGAAATAAAGACACAATCCTTTATTGTTCTAAATTAAACCATACTTACCATCACGCCCATTCCAGCTGAAGCCAACGATCTCCTGCAATAAAAGAAAAATAATAAAGCAACCTCATCCTTACCTTTCCATGGTTCCCACGACAGCTTCAGCTCTGCTACATCGAGATGACAGGCTGGACCGCAGCAGAACGCTGCCATCCAGCCTGTCATCCCGCAGACACTGAGAAGCGCAGGCTTGCTTGCGCTGCTCAGCGTCTCTCTGTGACGACATCCAGATGAGCCGAGTTCATGTCCAATGAACTCGGCTCACCTCATGCACGTCACTGACAGCGTGGGAAAATTCTCACGCTGAAGCGCTGATTGCAGGAGAATTTTCCCACGCTGTCAGTGACGTGCAGGAGGTGAGCTGAGTTCATTGGACATGAGCTCACCTCATGCACATCACTGACAGCGTGGGAGAATTCTCCTGCACTCAGCACTTCAGCGTGAGAATTTTCCCACGCTGTCAGTGACGTGCATGAGGTGAGCCGAGTTCATTGTACATGACCTCGGCTCATCTGGATGCCGTCACAGCGAGACAGTGAGGAGCGCAAGCATGCCTGCGCTTCTCAGTGTCTGCGGGATGACAGACTGGATGGCAGCGTTCTGCTGCGGTCCAGCCAGTCATCTCGATGTAGCAGAGCTGAAGCTGTCGTGGGAACCATGGAAAGGTAAGGATGAGGTTGGTTTATTATTTTTCTTTTATTGCAGGAGATCGTTGGCTTCAGCTGGAATGGGTGTGATGGTAAGTATGGTTTAATTTAGAACAATAAAGAATTGTGTCTTTATTTCAATTAAAGGACTTTATTCTGGGTGTTGTGTCTTTTTTAAATACTTTACTAGAAATTCATGGCAGTCATGTCTAATACTGGCGTGACCCCATGAATTTTGGGCTTGGGGCCAGCTGATAATACCAAGCTGGCCCTAACCCCTTTATTACCCAGTGAGCCACCGCACCAGGGCCCTGGATGAGTTGGGTACAGCGCCAGAAGATGGCGCTTCTATGAACGCGCCATTTTCCGGGGTGGCTGCGGACTGCAATTTGTAGCGGGGGGGGCCCAGAAAGCTTGGGCCTCCCTGCGCTGCAGATTCCAGCCCCCAGCTGCCTAGTTGTACCTGGCTGGACACAAATATAGTGCGAAGCCCCACTTCAATTTTTTTTAATTATTTCATGAAATTCATGAAATAATTAAGAAAAAAAGGGCTTCCCTATATTGTTGTGTCCGGCCAGGTACAAATAGGCAGCTGGTGGATGGGGGCAGCCCGTTCCTGCCTGCTGTACCTGGCTGGACACAAATATAGTGCGAAGCCCCACTTCAATTTTTTTAAATTATTTCAGGAAATTCATGAAATAATTAAAAAAAAATTGACGTGGGGCTTCGCACTATATTTGTGTCCAGCCAGGTACAGCAGGCAGGAACGGGCTGCCCCCAACCACCAGCTGCCTATTTGTACCTGGCCGGACACAACAATATAGGGAAGCCCTTTTTTTCTTAATTATTTCATGAAATAATTTAAAGAAAATTGACGTGGGGCTTCGCCCTGTTTTTGTGTCCAGCCAGGTACAACTAGGCAGCTGGGGGCTGGAATCCGCAGCGCAGGGAGGCCCAAGCTTTCTGGGCCACCCCCGCTGCAAATTGCAGTCCGCAGCCACCCCGGAAAATGGCGCGTTCATAGAAGCGCCATCTTCTGGCGCTGTACCCAACTCATCCAGGGCCCTGATGCGGTGGCTCACTGGGTAATAAAGGGGTTAGGGCCAGCTTGGCATTATCAGCTGGCCCTAAGCCCGAAATTCATGGGGTCACGCCAATATTAGACATGACCACCATGAATTTCTAGTAAAGTATTTAAAAAAAACACAACACCCAGAAAAAAGTCCTTTAATTGAAATAAACACACAATTCTTTATTGTTCTAAATTAAACCATACTTACCATCACGCCCATTCCAGCTGAAGCCAACGATCTCCTGAAATAAAAGAAAAATAATAAAGCAACATCATCCTTACATTTCCATGGTTCCCATGACAGCTTCAGCTCTGCTACATCGAGATGACAGGCTGGACCGCAGCAGAACGCTGCCATCCAGCCTGTCATCCCGCAGACACTGAGAAGCGCAGGCTTGCTTGCGCTCCACAGTGTCTCTCTGTGAGGGCATCCAGATGAGCCGAGTTAATGTCCAATGAACTCGGCTCACCTCATGCACGTCACTGACAGCGTGGGAAAATTCTCCTGCACTCAACGCTTCAGCGTGGGAGAATTCTCACGCTGAAGCGCTGAGTGCAGGAGAATTCTCCCACGCTGTCAGTGACGTGCAGGAGGTGAGCTGAGTTCATTGGACATGAGCTCACCTTATGCACGTCACTGACAGCGTGGGAAAATTCTCCTGCACTCAGCGATTCAGCGTGGGAGAATTCTCACGCTGAAGCGCTGAGTGCAGGAGAATTCTCCCACGCTGTCAGTGACGTGCAGGAGGTGAGCTGAGTTCATTGGACATGAGCTCACCTTATGCACGTCACTGACAGCGTGGGAGAATTCTCCTGCACTCACCGCTTCAGCGTGAGAATTTTCCCACGCTGTCAGTGACGTGCATGAGGTGAGCCGAGTTCATTGGACATGAACTCGGCTCATCTGGATGTCGTCACAGAGAGACGCTGAGCCACGCAAGCAAGCCTGCGCTTCTCAGTGTCTGCGGGATGAGAGGCTGGATGGCAGCGTTCTGCTGCGGTCCAGCCTGTCATCTCGATGTAGCAGAGCTGAAGCTGTCGTGGGAACCATGGAAAGGTAAGGATGATGTTGCTTTGTTATTTTTCTTTTATTGCAGGAGATCGTTGGCTTCAGCTGGAATGGGCGTGACGGTAAGTATGGTTTAATTTAGAACAATAAAGAATTGTGTCTTTATTTCAATTAAAGGACTTTATTCTGGGTGTTTGTGTTTTTTTTTTAACTTTGACTATGGGGTTAGTAATGGGGGTGTCTTATAGACGCCTCTCCATTACTAACCTGGGCTTGATGTCAGCTGGCATTATAAGCTGACATCAACCCCAACCCTATTACCCCCTGCCACCGCACCAGGGCAGCCTGGAAGAGCGAGGCTAAGTGCCAGAATTGGCGCATCCTATGAATGCGCCATTTCTGGGGCGGCTGACGGCTGGTGTTTCTAGCCTGGGAGGGGGCCAATATTCATGGCTCCCTTCCTGGGCTATTAATATCAGCCCCCAGCTGTCTGCCTAGCCTTTGCTAGCTATTAAATTAGGGGGGACCCCACGTCATTTTTTTTGGGGGGTCCCCCATTTTAATAGCTAGTAAAGGCTATGTATTCAGCTGGGGGCTGATATTAGTAGCCTGGGAAGCTCCGTGGGTATTACCCCCTTCCCAGGCTTCAAACATCTGCCCCAGCCGTCTGCTTAACCTCCGCTAGAGCCTAAAATTAAGGGGAACCCCATGCCAATTTTTTTAATAATAAATCCTTTATTTTAATACTAAATGACAAGTACAGTAACCAACACTATCACTGTACTTCATATATATGTGACTGACATGTTTCTATCTATCTAATCTATGTGTGATGCTCTATTCTTTCTGTTATAAATTGTCGGGTACAGATGCTGAATTGCCGGCCGGCTTTCTTAAAGAGACGGTGCATGAAAACACTATTTTTTTTTTAATAAATCCTTTACACTAAATGACAAGTACAGTAAGCAACACTGTCACTGTACTTCATATATATGTGACTGACATGTTTCTATCTATCTAATCTATGTGTGATTCTCTATTCTTTCTATTCTAAATTGTCGGGTACAGATGCTGAATTGCCGGCCGGCTTTTTTAAAGAGACGGTGCATGAAAACACTATTATTTTTTTTGATAAATCCTTTACGCTAAATGACAAGTACAGTAAGCAACACTGTCACTGTGCTTCGTATATATGTGGCTGACATGTTTATATCTATCTAATCTATGTGTGAAGCTCTATTCTTTCGGTTCTAAATTGTCGGGTACCGGTGTATGCCGCTGCTGAATTGCCGGCTTTTCATGTTTCACTGTTGGCACTGTTCCCATCGATTTGGGCAATCACTGTAATGCCACAACCACCATGGCTGTGGCATTACAGTGAGTGGCAGACAATCCCTGCATGATTGGTGCTCTAAATAGCACCAGACATGCAGGACACGCTTTTGGTGCACGAACAGTTATCGAACATAACCTCGAACAGCCGAATTTTTTGCAAATCGTTCTGGTTCGTCGAACAACTCGAACACCGCCCAAAACAGCTCGAATTTGAGATTGGCGAACAGTTCTAGTCGAACACCGCTCATCTCTACTTAAAAATTCAAATTTTGAAAATCGCAAAATTTTCGCCAAATTTCCGTTTTTTTCACAAATAAACGCAAGTGATATCGAAGAAATTTTTCCACAATCATGAAGTACAATATGTCACGAAAAAACAATCTCAGAATCAGGGGGATCCGTTGAAGCGTTCCAGAGTAATTACCTCATAAAGTGACAGTGGTCAGAATTGTAAAAATTGGCCCGGTCATTAACGTGCAAACCACCCGCGGGGCTTAAGGGGTTAACCCCCTCGCGACCTTGGGATTTTCCGTTTTTGCATTTTCGTTTTTTGCTCCCCTTGTTCCCAGAGCCATAGCGTTTGTATTTTTTGGTCAATATGGCCGTGCGAGGGCTTATTTTTTGCGGGACGAGCTGTACTTTTAAACGCCATTACTGGTTTTACCATATCTTGTACGGGAAAACGGGAAAAAAATCCAAGTGCGGTGAAATTGCAAAATAAATGCAATTCCACAGTTTTTTTTTTTCTTTCCACGTTCACTGGATGCTAAAACTGACCTGTCATTATTATTCTCCATGTCATTACGAGTCCGTAGACACCAAATATGTATAGGTTCTTTTTTATTTAAATGGTGAAAAAAAAATCCAAAGTTTGCTAAAAAAAAAATGGCACCATTTTCCGAGACCCGTAGCGTCTCCATTTTTCGGGATCTGGGGCCGGGTGAGGGCTTATTTTTTGCGCGCCATGCTGACGTTTTTATTAATACCATTTTGGGGTAGATACGATGTTTTGATCGTCCGTTATTGCATTTTATTGCAATTTTGCGGTGAACAAAAAAACGTAATTCTGGTGTTTGGAATTTTTTTCTCGTTACGTCGTTTACCGATCGGATTAATTCTTTTTTTATATTGATAGATCAGGCGATTCTGAGCGCGCCGATACCAAATATGTGTATGTGGGGTTTATTTTTTATTATTTTATTTTGAATGGAGCAAAAGGGGGGTGATTTAAACTTTTATATTCTTTTTACATTTTTTAAAAACATTTTTTTTTTCAACTTTTTGCATGCTTCAATAGTCTCCATAGGAGACTAGAAGCAGCAATTACCTGATCGCCTCTGCTACATAGAGGCGATGAGCAGATCACCTCTATTTAGCAGAAATGCTCCTGTGCTATGAGCGCCAACCACTAGGTGGTGCTCATAGTAATCTTTACATGACAACCACTGGAGTCTGCTGCAGACCCAGAGTTGTCATGACCACCTATCGGTGACCCGCGATCATGTGACGGGGTCACCGATGGGCGGGGCTAATGCCGCGCTTCCGGCGCAGCGATGTTAGATGCCGCTGTCAGAGATTGACAGTGGCATTTAACATTTTAACCCTAGAACGCATACCTGAGGCCTCGCAGGCCCGCCCTGTTAATTGTTTTCTATTTTCTGCAAGATTTCTTTAGTTCGAATTTTGAAACTCTAGGTATTCCTCAGGTATATAGTTGTTTGTCATTTCCAGTTGGTCATTTATTTATTATTTGCACACGGGCCTAAAAGGCCCCAGGTATGTGAAAGTGTAGATTTTTATGGTCATGCGTTCTAGGGTTAACAGCTGCGGGTGGATCGCGATTCCACCTGCGGCTGTTGCGGGCACATGTCAGCTGTAATAATCAGCTGACATGTGTCTGGTTCAGTGCAGGCTCACCGCAGGAGCCGTCACTGAATCGGGGGTGATGGCCTGGGGCGTACTAATACGCCCTGGGCCAGTAAGGGGTTAAATATATACATTTTTGTGTTTTGCATTATCTTCACCTTCAAACCAACAATGTAATGATATTTGTTCCAGATGTGACTGAGGGTTAATAATGATCTCCCGATATAAAATTCTTATTTGCTATTTGTATATAAAGTCTGTGTCACGCTGTGTTGTCCAGGCTGCTCTACACTGGCTATTCACAGGCGCGGTCCCACTACTGATCGGCACGGGAGTTTTGACCTGCTCTGTTTCCGACCTGGGCCGGTTCACCCCTCATTAGAGCAACCTGGTAGCTCTGAGCTCCCCCAGAGTCACCATATTGATGCTGAACTTAGTGCGGACACCTGATCGACATAGCACAGGGCAGCGCAGAACTCCTGGACTCAAGCGATCCACCAGCCTCAGCCTCCCAAGTAGCTGGGATTACAGGCGCGCGCCACCGCACCCGGCAATGCTGAGCGCTGCTATTAATGACTAGAGGCTGCAGGAGCGGTGACGTCACCGGGAACCACAGCGCCATCTAGTGTCTGCTGGATGAAACTGCTATACACTCAGTTATAGATGTGTCAGTGAACACCTGCAAGTATGTGTTAGAGGTGTTGGAGGCTTCTGACAAATCACAGACACAAATGTGATCAGAGCCTTATTTTTGCAGTTTGGTTCCGGTACCAGATCCATGTTCTAGGCTTGGTTATGTTACTGCTGTTTACAATTCACAGGTTACAAATCCGCAGCAAATCGGACACGTATTTACAATAGGATCTATGGATCTCTGCTACTACTGTGCCGTGCGCCCTGTATACCCCAACTGAGCGCAGGACTCCTGGGGGCACAGTCCACATCATGACGGGGAGGTTTTTCCATTTTTGTAGCTTCATTTTAATTCCCTTCTTCTAAGAGAAATTAGCATATAAAGTGGATATAAAACGTAACTTTTTTTGGTATTTGCTGATGCCATTTTTTCTGACCATTGTCAGTTTATGATCCCATACAGGGACACGGGCAATTTTCTCAGTTTTATGTGTTCTATGTATTTATTATGTGTACTGTCAATATTTTGTATTGAGGATTGCCAGTTTTTATCTTTTGATAGTAAAAGTTAAGTTTTATATCCACCTTATATGCTAATTTGTCTTGACTTGTGGATTTGGCAAGGTAGGGATTTTGTACATATCCCCTCCCTTACTTCATTCTTGCTCTATTCCTTCTTCTAGGAGCCAAAACTGTGTAATTTTCCTATCACCTTATCCGTGTGAGGACTTGTTTTTTGAGACACCAGCTGTAGTTGTAAGTGACACCATTAATTTTACCATATAATAAATGTACTGAAAAAGGGGGGGGGTGGATCCAAAGGGACGACCTACATTGTTATTTGGGTTTTATTTTTTAAGGTGTTCGCTGTGCAGTAAAGATGATCTGGCAACATAATTCTACCGTTCCACAAGACTGTGGTAGTGATTGACCGAACTTCCAAGATATTTTTACATTTTAATAATTAAGAAAATTCAGAATTTTGTGAAAATGAAAATTCATTTTGTGTCGCTACTTTCTGAGACAGATCACATTTTTATATTAATGAACCTGTGTGAGAGGTTTTTTGTGCACTGAGCTGCAGTTTTTATTGATATTTTGGTGAAATCCATGAGAAGTTATGATTGCCTTTAATTGTATTTTTTTAGGACATGAAGAAACCAAATAACAGGAATTCTGCCATTTTATTTTTTTCCTTTTCGGCTTTTTTAATATTACAGTTACAGATGTGGCGATACAAAACATATGTAGAAAACATGCTGATAGGTTCACTGTGAAGGGGAATTTCTCAGACATTTATGACATGGATATGCACGGCCAGGAGCAGACATACCGCCGGTGCAGCGGAGATGGCGTGGGACCCTTTCTGGGCTGTAATAATGAGGGCAATCTGGCCTGTTACTCGGAGCCCGAGGCTCTGGAGATGGAGAGGTAAGTGTTTATTTTTTTCCCAGTACACAGAAAGAAGACAATGTGGGGGAGAGAACACTCTGATGGATGTGGGGGAGAGCACACTCTGATGGGTGTGGGGGAGAGGACACTATAATGGATGTGGGGGAGAGGAAACTATGATGGATGTGGGGCAGAGGAAACTATGATGGATGTGGGGCAGAGGACTATGATGGATGTGGGGCAGAGGACACTATGATGGAGTGGGCAGAGGACACTATGATGGATGTGGGGTAGAGGACATTATTGTGACATGCAGAAGTAGTGCTGTTGCTTCAAAAGGATCCAACAACTATTAGAAGTAACAAGCACAGGAGACAGGAAGTGTTGTGCTCCAAATGCATCCAGCAACTAGAGGGTTACACGTTAACACAGTCACAGGAGACAGGGAGTGTTTTAGCAAAGCCCCAGGGGGATTGTTGGGAAGTTGTTTACTGTCTGGCTGAAGCCGAAGAGAAAGTGGGTGTGTGATCTGTATCTCAAGGGAACTGAATTAAAGTCAGGAGGGAAGCTAAACACAGGTTAGATAAACTCCCTGAGCTAACAGTGTGGAGTATTATTGGGCAGGAAGATAAGGACTGGAAGGAATCATGTCATAGGGATCTTCTCCCTCATCAAACCCTCCCCCCTTCATCTCCATGCAGGATAAAGAATGCTGTGTATTATTGAAGGAAAAGCCGGTGGTTGTGTATGCATAGAAGTGCGCTGCGAAAAGATCTAATCTGTGCTGAATTATGCTACTGAAGAGACTGACATTACTGTGCCTGTTTTATTAAACATTATTATTATTATTTATTTTTGTTTTATTATTGATTTTCCTTAAAAGACTTTGTAGAAAAAAATAACTGTTAAAGCCTAGTGAGAGACATCTGATTGAAGACGTGCGAAAAACTCCAGCTGAAGAGATGCTGATTGTTTTAATTGTGTTTATTGTTTATTCCTTACAGGTGTCCTACAAGAAAAAGGTTGTATGAATAGGTTGTTATTAGTGATGAGCGAGCACTAAAATGCTCGGGTACTCGTCGTTCGGGTCGAGCAAATTGGAATGCTTGAGTGCTAGGACCGAGTAACGAGACCAATGTAAGTCTATGGGAAACTAGCATTTTTCCGGCGGTCTGCAGAGGGCCTAAAAATTGCCCAAATCGATGGGAAGAGTGCTCAAATGACCTGGGATCAGCAGGGGGAAGACCCCTGGAAGCATTTCGGACACCCAGATCACTGCTGTCAACAATGTTGTCAGAGGTATTACGCCACTTTTACGGACTCACAATAAAACATATACAGCAAAAAATGGCAGAATTAAAATATAACTTTTAATGGGATAATTAAAATCTAAAATAGTATCTAGATACACACAAACAAACAAATAGGGATGTTATTCACCCAGTGGGGTGGACTAGTTCAGAAAATACAACAGGAGATATATGTTCCTTAATTTACTACAATAATGTTTACTCCTTAATAGTAGAGAGAGACTATCATATGCAAACAGTGGAAATTCATAAGTAGAAAGAAAAGGAACAATCTCACCGGTCCTGCAGCACGAATTTCTCCACAGAATAGCACAGGGTTAATCCAGCGGTCATCCACCTCTGACCCTATAATGCCCTGTTCTCATATGCTGTCCCTAGGACCCCAAAGCTCCCGCCCTGACAAGGGCAGTCCACAGCTGACCCTAAAGATCTGATCAGCCCTACATGGACCCTACAGAACTTTCCCAACGCGTTTCCTCACCATCAAGTGATTCATCAGGGGAGTAACAGAAAAATTATTATCAATGGTCTAGGGTATGGTAACCCTCCATGCAGGTATATAGAAAAGGCAGTGGCAAAATGGCCACAGGTTGATTGCCTTAAGTATGTTCAGGTACAATTAATCCAAATAATTCCCATGTGTGTACCTTGAGACACATCTGGTCTCATTGGATAACACCGTAAATAGCAGCGAACTTTAGCCAATTAAAGCTCGTATATGCAAATGCCCCCTGCAGGAGCTAAACCCACCCACACATACATGCCCCAGCGATCCACAAACGCCCCATAAAGGGCAGACAGCGATCCCCTACCCCCCAAGGCAGGATCCCCCCGAGGAGACACATCTAAGACCCCCACATAGAAAAATCCATTATAAGACCCCCTGAAAACGAGACAATCTAACACTTCCCATGCAGTATGCTCCATTCCCACGCCGTGGAACGCTGTTTGCGCTCCACGTATGTCACTTCCGGTCATGTGATCCACACCGCGGCGTCACTTCCAGTTTCTTGGAATGCAAGCCTGCGCTCCACCGCCGTCATTTCCGGTTTCGTGGAACGCAAGCCTGCACTCCACCGCCCCATAGCCATCTCACAGACCCAAAATCAGTGGTCTCAGCAAGCATAGCACAATGACCGACCACAAAGAGCATCCCCACTATGTCATAATGCCTGCACAATGCCCCTAAAGAGGGAATGTGCAAATGACAAAAAAAAAAGGGGGGGGGGGGGGAACGCCTCGTATACATAAGATCTATAAGACACACCCCCTATATATATATATATATATATATATATATATATATATATACCTCATAAGCTTAAAGCCACACAACCTCCAGTGGGAGGATAAAAATGCAAAGAGTGAGGATATGTACAGGGGTTTATAAACGATCTTGGATAGCATGAGATAAGAGGGCATAATCAGTACATTATAAACGAATAAGTGGTGAAAAGGGGGGGAGGGGAAAAGGAAGAAGGGAACGGGAGGGGGACAAAAAAGCTCAACTCACAGGGAGAATATATAAGTAGATTTTCATATAGGGATTCAGAGCCATATCCCTGTTCACTCTATCTCATACACATATGAAAGAGAAAAGGTTTATTTATACATTGATGTCCAAGCAGGTTCAAAAGAAGGTTATGTTATGTTTCTCTTATAGAAAAGGTGAGAACGATAGTTTTTCATTTAGCCCAGAGGGGGACATGGTGTCCAGAGCGAAAATCCAACGACATTCTCGTTGAGCTAAGATTTTCTTTCTGTCACCTCCCCTGATACCACATAATATTCTGCCTATTCCAATAAATTTAATTTCATCAGTATTGCACTTATGGTGTAACCTAAAGTGTTTTGGGATGGTTTTTAATACAGAGACATCCTCAGCCGTGCTCGCGGCTTTAATGTCTCTGATGTGCTCCCTCACTCGTATGTGGAACTGTCGGGACGTGAGTCCTACATAATGGAGGTTGCAAGTACAAGTGGCACGATAAATAACATAACTCGTACTACAAGAGATGTAATGAGTGATCCGATAGTCCCTACCCCCATCAGAAGATGAAAAACAGGCAGCTCTAGTGATGCTTCTGCATGCCATGCAGGATCCACATGGAAAACAGCCCCATCTCTGCACACCAGCACCGAACGGGTTCGGAGGATTTGCCACATAGTGGCTCCTTACTAAGATGTCTCTCAAATTCCGACTTTTCCTTGCGGTAAGTAATGGATGGTCAGGAAGGATTCTCCTCAAAGTAGGTTCTGTAGAGAGAATCGGCCAGTGTTTTTGTAATATTTGTCGCATTCTCGGCCATTGATTGTTGAAAGTTGAGATAAATCTCAAAGGGGGATCTTTCTTGGAGTTTTTACTTTTATTCACCAATAACAAGTCTCGAGGTGTTTTTTTGGCACAATGGTATCCCTGTTTTACAGCTCTCATACTGTATCCGCGTTCAAAGAATCGGTTTGACAGGTCCCGAGCCTGAGCCTCAAAGATCTCCTCTGAGGAGCAGATACGCTTCACTCTAAGAAATTGACCTGTTGGTACTGAACGGATTGTATGTACAGTATGTGCCGATGTTGCATGGAGGAGGGAATTTACTGATGTTTCCTTCCGGTACACATCCGTCTGGAGCGCACCATTATTTTGCACTCTTGTTTTCACATCCAAGAAGTCAATCTCTTTCCTCGAGTGTTTGTGAGTGAGTTTGATGTTTCTTTTGTTCTTATTGAGTTCACAGATGAAGTCATGAAGCCCAGGCTCCGACCCCTGCCAAATGATAAATAGATCGTCTATATATCTGTACCAGCACTGCGCATGGGAGGAGGCACCCGCGCCGTCAATGACAACCTCCCTCTCCCAATATCCCAGAAAGAGGTTGGCATACGACGGCGCACACGCCGCCCCCATCGCAGTGCCTCGTCTCTGTAAGAAGAAGCGGTCTTTGAATGTAAAAAAATTATGAGTTAAAATAAATTGTAGGAGTTCCAAAACAAGGTGCCATAGTGCAGAGTCTAGGTTACTCGTACTAAGGAAGAATTCTACTGCCTCCAATCCATCCGAATGATCAATGCTGGTGTACAGAGATTCGACATCCGCAGTAACCAGGGTCATATCTGAATCCAAGTACAGACCATCGATTTTTCTAAGGACGTCCGTAGTGTCCCTGACATAGGAGGGCAAGTTTTCGACCAAAGGATGTAAGTAGTGTTCAATAAATTTGCACACAGGGTCACAAAGCCCTCCTATGCCAGAGACAATCGGACGTCCCAGGGGTTCGAGAGCATTCTCATGTACTTTGGGTAGTAAATAGAATGTAGGGACTACCGGACACTGTACCACCAACCCATCAAATATTTTTTTGGGGATGATCCCCTGTGCAAATGCTCATTCCAGAATATCAATTAGAGTTTGAGAGAAGTCACTCAAGGGATTATGGGTAAGAGGGGTATATGCCTCACGGTCCCTCAGCTGTCTAAAGGCCTCCTTCTCGTACCTCCGAGCCGGCCAGACCACCACATTGCCCCCCTTATCTGCTGGTTTTATGACCACATCCTTCATGCCCCTCAATTCCTTGAGGGCTTTATGTTGGACCCCCGTCAAATTATCATTTCTCCTCCAATTGGGAATCCTTTTAAAATCCTCATTAACAAGTTTGTTAAATATTTCTATCTGGGGGCACAGGGAGAAGGGGGGTCGTGGTCGATCTAGGCAACACCGAGGACGGGAAGGCACCTGTAGCAGCAGGGATACTCTCTTGTGCCAACTCCTCCAATGCCGCTAATGCTTCCTCCTCTTGTAAGGTATTCAGGTCCTGTCCACTCACCGGGCGAGTATGAAGTTTTCGTAAAGTTACTTTTCTTAGAAAGAGTTGTAAGTCTTTTATTGCTAAAAAAGAATCAAAGTTGTTATCAGGGACAAAAGTAAGACCTAAGCTAAGTACTTCCCGTTGTGCATCGGTTAATACGTGTTCAGAAAGGTTGATTACCTCTAAACTATTGCTTTGTTTGGGCTTCTTTTCCTTGGAATGGGGTGGTGTTAGTTTGCGTTTATTCTGGCTTTTGCCCTTATTAGATCCTTGCCTTGCCTGACCAATCCGCTCTTTATAAGTATTGCCAAACTGACCGCTTGTAGAGGGATCCTCATCCATTGAGGATAAGGATGAGAAAGAGTGTGTCCGGGGTCTGGGGGTCGCATTGTTCGACCTCTGTTTGTTCCTCCATCTATAAACATGGTTCTCAGCGTAATCCAAGAGATCCCTTTGATATTTTTTAGACTTAGAATTCACAATCTCTTTTTCCCATATCACAAAGTCCCCCTCCTGATCTTTATTAACCTTCAACAATGCTTCAGAGTCAAGTTTTTCTGTCAAAGTCACCTGGATTGAGTTGATTTCACTTTCAATCATTTCCAGGGTGGTCATATTGGATTTGATTAATAATTCCATGTACCCCCTGGAGCAGTTAGATAGGTTTTCCCACTCCTTCTTAAACCCCTCATCTTCAATTGTAAATGAAGGAAAAACCTGCACGCGAAGGCCTCGGGGAATCAGTCCCTTAATATATCTCTCTAGGAAAGCTTTGTTCCACCATATCCATGTTTTCTTATTATAAAGTTGTTTTAACTTAGTAATCAAGTCCTCAGTCTCTCCAGTTTTTAAAACCACACATGATTCCTCACCAAATACCTCATCTAGTTTGGTAAGCCACGTTTTCTCACGTGCCTTATAGTCCATGCGTTCAGGTTGAATAGCTGTGAAAATACACAGTATAGTCAATATATGCATAATACCTACGCAACGGGTGATTAACTCACATGTTATCCCATACATGGGGAAAGAGGGGATTTTACCACATCATAATGTATATAAACCTATAAGAGAAATGGTGCACCCCAAAAATGCAACTCAGTGCTAGAGAATGAATTAAAAGATATATATATATTTTTTTTTTGTCATTGGATTTTTGCTCTGGACACCATGTCCTCCTCTGGGCTAAATGAAAAACTATCGTTCTCACCTTTTCTATAAGAGCTAATCCGTGTTTTTGTCCCTCTCTCTCCAAATGGTTTTAAATTTGTATGTTGTTCTTTTAACTGATTTTTATATACTCTTTTCACATTCCATAGTTGGATACAAGATTATCTTTGATGTCTCTATTTATATACCCTACCTATTGATGGACGTGACCCTCAACTCTATAAGCCATTATGGGATCCTGTGAGAAATGGAGCGCATATGGAGATAAACACAGTCCTAGATTTGGGAACGCAGAAGAAATATAGGATTGTCTTCCTTGGGACCACATATGCCAACGCATATTGCATTTGAGTGATGTCCCATTTAATGAGATTTACTTGTTCCCATACGGATTGTGACTGTCCCGTTTGTAGTCTCTCTATGCTCCTCTCTTGGTCCCCCGGTCCCAATACTCTCCACAACCCACTAATTGGACAATGATTTAAGATGAGAGAGTGGTGAGTTCTGCCCTTCATTTTTGCCCATAAGGAAAATGGCCACCTGGATGTGCGCACGTGCTGTGGGTCCCTGCAGCACCATCATCACCGAAGGCATCCATACGATGCGACGCGGGAAATGACATCACAGGAAACACTTTCCTGACCCGCGCCGTCATCGCGATGGCTGGAACTGACCTATGGACGCCGGGATTTCGCTCGCGTGCGCCATCACCAATGGCTGTTATGGACATTTTGATTGAGGATATAAATGGACATGAGACCTCATACATACCACACCGCCCCCCGAGGAAGCCCACCACGCGAAACGCGCGTCGGGGCGCGATCACAGCGGGATACATATGGGTAAGCCTGACTCATGTTAAGTGGCGAGCGCACATATATGTGTATACTGTTTACTAGGTTGCTATTTGAATTGTGCGCATGGCACTGGTACTGTCCTATGAGTCCATGCATGTTTGTGGCTTAAACCAGGAATACTGCCGTTTTGGCATCTATTAATACAAAGGACCCTTATGCACCCTTATATATAGAGCCCCTATGCCCCTCTGTGATCTTTCTTTCATGTATCTCTCACCTCATACCCATTGATCTTTCTTTTATATTTTTGTAGTGATTTTGGTTTTTAAATATACCTAAATAAAATATATATCTTTTAATTCTTTCTCTAGCACTGAGTTGCATTTTTGGGGTGCACCATTTCTCTTATAGGTTTATATATGTTATTCTGTATTGTGTTTTATTGTCTGTACAAGTCCCCTTTAAAATGTAAAATGCTGTGGAATATGTTGGCGCTATATAAATAAAAATTACTGTATTCATCCATGTAGTGCCATAAACCCCCATATAGTGCTGTATAAATCTATATGGTGCTTTATACCCACCATCTTGTCCTTTGTTCATTTATCTCAGCAACCGATCCTGCTGTGAAAAACAAGTGATTGGCTTCTCCATTAATAATGTGAGATTCAGACCAAGAAATAGATCAGTCTTTGAAAGTTCATTGATCAGGTTTCTCCACTGGTCTGGGGAGCAAAGGGTGTGTAACATCAGAGGAAGTGCAGATCTGAACATTGAGAAACATGAAAATGCAGCTGAGCACTGAAAGTTAACAGCCCATCCTCCCCCATTACCAGGAGAACACTGGAGGCAGAGGGCACTAGGACCCAGTGCTCAGAGAATGGGTTCATTAAGTGAGAGGTGACCAGCAGGAGTCCTTCATAACATGCCAATGTTAATCTAGGTGACACCTTTAATACTTTTAAGACGTGGAGCCCCAAACTGGATCCCATATTATAAAGGCTACCCCTCTATAAATATCTAGAGGCCACAAATACATTGGGATCAAATGATCTCTTTATACATCCTCAAATCTTATTTGCTTTTGTTGCTGCTGCCTGATATTGATTGCTCAACTTGTAACCAGAACTCCCAAGTCCTTCTTTTCTGTAGACTGGAACTTTACTCTCCTTCACAAGGTCATTAATGAAGAGATTAAAGATAATTATTCCAAACCTCTTTTTGGCCCCTACTGCTCCCAGTCCAGATCCTTGTGGTCCCCACCTAACAGATTATTAGATGAATCACCTGATGTAGAGGTAAAAGCTTTGCATCAGAAAGAATTCAGACTTTGTAAAGAGGAGCAGCAGAAAAAGGTGGTGATCCAGTGATCTGCCTTATCTGACCTCTTTATTGTGGGGTCAGGGTGTTTCAGGAGAAGGGATGAGTTCCTGAAGCACTTTTCATTTATGGTGCAGGGATTTGTGGGGACTGTAAATGATCAATAGGGTGGTCTCCAATATAGGGCTGCGAGATCTGAATATCTGGTATATATGGGGGTATACGGAGCACTATATGGGGAGTATACAGCACATGATGATTTACAGCAGTATATGGAGAATCTATAGCACTATATAAAGGGTATACAACATTATATGGATGGTATATAGCATTATAAGGGGGTATACAGCTGGATATGTAGGGTATACTTCACTATCAGAACCATTTGTGACCAACATCCTCATGATAGAAAGTGGAAAAGGGACAGTAAAAAGAGCGGGAAATTCAAAATCCCCAACAGTTCTGTGCTTCGCCCACATCTGCTCCCAGTACAGATCCGAGGTCCCCACTTCTGGCAATATCATACTTAGAAAATCTACCATTTAAAACATGTTTCCTGTCCCTTAACCAGTTCTTCACCCATCTGCATACTGGACCTAGTCCCGGCTTCTGGCTGTTGTGTGGTTCAGCGTCAGACGCCTTTGCAAAGTCCAGATATATCACATCGGACGCATGACTAACAACCATAATAGCACTTACCTTCTCAGAAGTCTAACATGTAGGTTAGGCATAACTTCTCTTTCATGGATCCATCCTGGTGGTCAACTATATTTTTTGCAATACGTTCCTGCACGGAATTTCTTGCAGAACACAGACAAGCAGCCACAGCTCTGATGTAGACGGGGTGGGTGGCTCTTAGAAGAGCCTTTGGGTTGTGGGTGTAGAGCTTGGAGCAGATCACTTGGCGCTGGTGTACTTGGTGACGGCCTTGGTGCCCTCAGACACGGCGTGCTTGGCCAGCTCTCCGGGCAGCAGCAGGCGCACAGCGGTCTGGATCTCCCGGGAGGTGATGGTGGAGCGCTTGTTGTAGTGAGCCAGGCGGGAGGCTTCCCCTGCAATGCGCTCAAAGATGTCATTGACAAAGGAGTTCATGATGCCCATGGCCTTGGAGGAGATGCCGGTGTCAGGGTGGACCTGCTTCAGCACCTTGTACACATAGATGGCATAGCTCTCCTTCCTGCTCTTCCTCCGCTTCTTGCCGTCCTTCTTCTGAGTCTTGGTCACAGCTTTCTTGGAGCCCTTCTTGGCTGCTGGTGCAGACTTGGCAGGTTCAGGCATGATGATAGCAGAATATTCTCTTCACTGGAGAGAGAATAATGATCCAGCTCCTCCCAGAGCGGCTGTATTTATAGACCGGCCATGCAAATGAGCAATGCTGTCAGATCACTGTTCTATTGGGTGAGAAAGTCATGTGACCAATATATATGCAATGATCTCCGCCCACTGCAGCTGATTGGTGTTTCCACAAATCTTGTTTGCATTGGTGACTTGAGATCCAGCCAATGGAGGGGCAGCAGCAGGTTATAAAAGGCGCAGGAGACTTCCTACTTAAGCACACAAGAGACTTCTCTTATCTGCTGATAACTGTGAGCGCAGTGATGTCTGGACGCGGCAAACAAGGAGGGAAGGTCCGTGCTAAAGCCAAGACCCGCTCATCCCGGGCAGGACTGCAGTTCCCGGTCGGTCGTGTGCACAGGCTTCTCCGCAAGGGTAACTATGCTGAGAGGGTGGGCGCCGGCGCTCCGGTCTATCTGGCTGCTGTGCTGGAGTATCTGACCGCTGAGATCCTGGAATTGGCCGGCAATGCCGCCCGGGACAACAAGAAGACCCGCATCATCCCCCGCCACCTGCAGCTGGCCGTGCGCAATGACGAGGAGCTGAACAGGCTGCTGGGTGGGGTGACCATCGCCCAGGGGGGCGTCCTGCCCAACATCCAGGCCGTGCTGCTGCCCAAGAAGACCGAGAGCAGCAAGGTGAACAGCAAGTCAGGCAAGAGCAAGTGAGCGCTGCAGCCGATCCTGTATCATCCACACAACCCAAAGGCTCTTCTAAGAGCCACCCACACCGTCACCACAAGAGCTGGCGCCGCTGATCTCAGGAATTATCTGTACGTACAGATCTATTCTATAGCAGAGATTATTTATATAGCACCGTTAATTCCATAGTGTTGTACTGTACATGAGGAGGGGTTACTTACAGAATGTAAACTAACAATGATAGACTGGAACAGAGGGAAGAGGACCCTGCCTTTGTAGGCTTATATTCTACAGGATGATGGGGAAGGAGACTGTAGGTTGGAGAGGAGGTGGGGGGATTGCAGTGGCAATCACATAGCCACAGGATGGGGACCTGGATGGGGCACATAGCCACAAGATGGGGACCTGGATGGGGCACATAGCCACAAGATGTGGACCTGTATGGGGCACATAGCCACAAGATGGGGATCTGGATGGGGCACATAGCCACAAGATGGGGATCTGGATGGGGCACATAGCCACAAGATGGAGACCTGGATGGGGCACATAGCCACAAGATGGGGACCTGGATGGGGCACATAGCCACAGGATGGGGACTTGGATGGGGAACATTACTACAAGATGTTTGCCATTATTACTATATGATGCTAATTGTAAGACAATATTACTGAATGTGGCCAATTGGGGGAAACAAAATTGTAAAAATCCAAAAAATAAAAATAAAGCATGAAAAAATATTGGGCACTAAAAATGCTGTTTTATATGTAAACTAAAGTAAACACAAAAAAGTGCACGTTTATTATCGCCACATCCATAACGACCCAAGCCATAAAAAAATAAACACGGAAAAAATGTTCAAAAGGTGTATACAAAAAAAAATGGTATCACTAAAAATGTCACATTGAACAAAGAATGCGGCCCCCCAAATTCAAATTTTTTCCATGTGCGGCCCATATACCCAGCCGAGTTTGAGACCCCTGTTTTAGATCGATGAATTGGGAGCCAATGAAGGGATTTGTAAAGGGGGGATGAGCGAGATGAACTAGTGAGGCAGCAGAGTTAAGTACGGACTAGAGAGGTGCGAGAGTGTTCGCAGGTAGGCCACAGAGGAAGATGTTGCAGTAGTCGAGGCGGGAGATGATGGGGGCATGCACAATCATTTTAGTAGATTGAGGGTTGAGGAAAGGACGGATTCTGGAAATATTTTTGAGCTGGAGGTGGTAAGTTTGTATGTGGGTTTTGAAGGACTGAGCAGAGTCAAGGGTACTCCAAGTCAGTGAATTTCCGGCACAGGGGAATATATGATGTCATTTATTGTGATAGGGTAGAGTGGATACGTGAGACGGAGGAAAGATTGAGTACAGATTTGTCCACATTGAGCTTGAAGAAGCGAGAGGAGAAAAAGGAGGATATGGCTGATACTCCGGGATTCTGGACAGCAGAGAGGTACAGGCGCATCTCGTAAAATGTGAATATCATCAAAAAGTTAATTTATTTCAGTTCTTCAATACAAAAAGTGAAACTCATATTATATAGATTTATTACAAACAGAGGGATCTATTTCAAGTAGTTATTTCTGTTAATGTTGATGATTATGGCTTACAGCCAATGAAAACAGAAAAATCATTCTCAGTAAATTAGAATGCTTGAAAAATGATTTTAAAATCCGAAATGTTGTCCTACTGAAATGTATGTTCAGTAAATGCACAATATTTGGCCGGTGCTCCTTTTGCATCAATTACTGCATCAATGCTGCAATGTGGCATGGAGGTGATCAGCCTGTGGCTGCTGAGGTGTTATGGAAGCCCAGGTTGCTTTGATAGCCGCCTTCAGCTCGTCTGCATTGTTGGGTCTGGTGTCTCTCATCTTTCTCTTGACAATACTCTATAGATTATCTATGGCGTTAAGGTCGGGCGAGTTTGCTGGCAAATCAAGCACAGTGATACTGTTTGCTTGATGATATTCTAATTTTGTGAGATGCACCTGTAGATCTGAGTTTCATCAGCATTCAGATGGTACTGAAAGCCATGGGACTTAAAGTTGTCCCAGGCCAAGGGTAAAGATGCATGAGTAAGAGAGGATATGTAGTAGGAGGCAGTGGTCAACTGTATTGAAGGCAAAGGACAGGTCAAGAAGGAGGAGTATAGAATTGTCTGTTGGCTTTGGCTGTAAATCGTTAGTAATTTTGGTCTGGACATTTTCAGTGGAATGGTGGGGACGGAAGCCAGATTGTAGGTTGTCGAATAGTGAGTTACATGAGAGATTAGAGGAGAGTTCAGCGTGAACATGCTGCTCAAGGAGATTGAAAGCGAATAGGAGCAACGATATGGGGCGACAGCCCCCCTCCGTTATAGAGTTCATCAGGAGGCTCATGGAGCAAACAGTGTCAGAGTCTTGACATCTGCGATATGCTGTGAAAAGAGAGAAGAGAGGGAAAGGATGTGAAAATAAAACTTTTATTAATTATTAAATCAAATATTAATTTCTTAATAACAATTGTACCTACATCCAGTTAAGGATGTATATTGGATCACAGTTAATGAATTAGTATGTATTATTGGTGACCATGATCCACTAAAGTCCAGATAGAAAACAGATAAAGGGGATGTAATCTATTGTAGATTCCTAACCAGTGTCCCTATTTTAATTAACGGTTGGGTTTATATATTAACTAGACGGTGGCCCGATTCTAACGCATCGGGTATTCTAGAATATGTATGCGGCAGACCGGGCGCAATCAGCAAAACGGTGTTTAAATTTGGCGGCAATATCGGTGATTGGTCACGGGTAGCGGCCGCGACCAATCAGCGAACTGTGTTAGTAAGGACCAGAGAGCTTGTTTAAATTTGGCGCCAAAATCGCTGATTGGTCGCGGGCAGCGTCCGTGACCAATCAGCACAGCAGTGTTTAAATTTGTCGGCAAGATCGCGGATTGGTCGCGGGCATCGTCCGCGACCAATCAGCACAGCAGTGTTTAAATATGTCGGTAAGATCGCTGATTGGTTGCCTGCAGTGTCCGCGACCAATCAGCACAGCAGTGTTTAAATGTGTCGGCAAGATCGCTGATTGGTCACGGCCGCTATTTAAATGTGGCGCCCAAATCGGTGATTGGTCGCGGGCAGCGGCCGCGACCAATCAGCACAGCGGTGTTTAACTTTTGAGCCAAGATCACTGATTGGTCGCGGCCGGAGAGCGCGACTAATCAGTGAATCGTATTGGTGAGGACCGGGGAGTGGAATCGTATTAGTGAGGACCGGGGAGCGCCGCTGCCTGTGCGGCTACTTCCGCTGCGAGAAGCCGGGAGATGAGCGACTGCTCGCAGCAGAAGTATCCCGACCCGCAGCGCCGCTCCCCGGTCCTCCCTTGACACACTAGCCGCATGGAGGTCAGCGGCGCCGGCGGTCGAGGTCCTTCTGCTGCTACCGGCCGGGAGATGAGCGCCTCGCGACGGTCATCTCCCGGCTGCATCTCCGTCCCGCAGATGAGCCGCTAACGGCCGCCATCTTTTTTCTGAAATCCCGCGTCGCTGATTTGCCGCTGGCGGACCAATGAGCGAGGCGGGATTTCCTGGACAGACAGACAGACGGGATAAGACGATTATATATATATAGAGTAGATGGTGGCCCGATTCAAATGCATCGGGTATTCTAGAATATGTATGCGGCCGACAGGGCGCAATCAGCAGAGCGGTATTTAAATTTGGCGCCAAAATCGCTGATTGGTCGAGGCCGGCAACCGTGACCAATCACCAAAGCGGTGTTAAAATTTGGCGCCTATATCGCAGATTGGTCACGGCCGGCGGTCGCGACTAATCAGCAGAGCGGGGTTTAAATTTGGCGCCAATAATGCTGATTGGTCGCGGGCAACGAACGCGACCAATCAGCAGAGCGGGGTTTAAATTTGGCGCCAATAATGCTGATTGGTCACTGCCGGTCGTTGCGACTAATCAGCAGAGCGGGGTTTAAATTTTGCGCCAATACTGCTGATTGGTCGCGGCTGGCGACCTCGACCAATCAGCAGAGCGTTGTTAAAATTTGGCGCCAATATTGCTGATTCGTCGCCGCCGGCGACCGCGACAAATCAGCAGAGCGGTGTTTAAATTTGACGCCAATATTGCTGATTGGTCGCGGCCACCGTCCGCAACCAATCAGCAGAGCGTTGTTAAAATTTGGCGCTAATGTTGTTGATTGGTCGTCGTGGGCGACCGCGACAAATCAGCAGAGCGGTGTTTAAATTTGGCGCCAATACTGCTGATTGGTCGCGGCGGCCGACCGCAATCAATCAGCAGAGTGTTGTTTAAATTTGGAGCCAATCTCGCTGATTGGTCGTGGCTGGCAGCCGCGCCCAATCAGCAGAGCGTTGTTTAAATTTGGCGCCAATCTCACTGATTGCTGGAAGCGACCAATCAGCACAGCAGTGTTTACAAGTGGCGTCAACATCGGTGATTGGTTGCCGGCGCTATTTAAATGTGGCGCCCAAATCGGAGATTGGTCGTGGGCAGCGTCGGCGACCAATCAGCACAGCGGGGTTTAAATGTCTCTGCAAGATCGGTGATTGGTCGCGGCCGCTATTTAAATGTGGCACACAAATCGGTGATTGGTCGTGGTCTTCGGCCGCGACCAATCACTGATCTTGCTGCAAAAGTTAAACACTGCCGTGCTGATTGGTCGCGGACGCTGCCCGCGACCAATCACCGATTTGGGCGACACATTTAAATAGCGGCCGCGAACAATCACCCATCTTGCAGACACATTTAAACACCGCTGTGCTGATTGGTCGCGGTTGCTATTTAAATGTGGCGCCCAAATCGGTTATTGGTCGCGGCCGCTATTTAAATGTGGTGCACAAATCGGTGATTGGTCGCGGTCTTCGGCCGCGACCAATCACTGATCTTGCTGCAAAAGTTAAACACTGCTGTGCTGATTGGTCGCGGTTGCTATTTAAATGTGGCGCCCAAATCAGTGATTGGTCACGGGCAGCATCCGCGACCAATTAGCACAGCGGTGTTTAAATGTGGCTCCAAGATCGGTGATTGGTCGCGGGCGATATTTAAATGTGGTGCCCAAATGGGTGTTTGGTCGCGGACAGCGCCCGCGACCAATCAGCGGTTTTGAACACAAATGTCCGGACCTTAGTAACACCATGCGGCTAGTGTCGGGAGATCAGCGGCTAGGGTGAGCGGCGCTGCGGGTCGGGATACTTCTGCTGCGAGCAGTCGCTCATGTCCCGGCTTCTCGCAGCGGAGGTAGCCGCACAGGCAGCGCCGCTCCCTGGTCCTCACCAATACGATTTGCTGATTGGTCGCGGTCTCCGCACCCGACCAATCAGTGATCTTGGTGCAAAATTTAAACACCGCTGTGCTGATTGGTCGCGGCCGCTGCCCGCGACCAATCACCGATTTGGGCGCCACATTTAAATAGCGCCCGCGACCAATCACCGATGTTGACGCCAGATTTAAACACTGCTGTGCTGATTGGTCGCGGCCAGCAAGCAGCGAGCTTGGCGCCAAATTTAAACAACGCTCTGCTGATTGGTCGCGGACTCCAGCCGCAACCAATCAGCGCTCTGCTGATTGGTCGCGGACACCAGATGCGACCAATCAGCGACATAGGCGCCAAATGTAAACAGCGCTCTGATTGGTCGCGGTTGCCAGCCTCGACCAATCCGCGAGATTGGCGTCAAATTTAAACAACGCTCTGCTGATTGGTCGCGGACTCCAGCCGCAACCAATCAGCGCTCTGCTGATTGGTCGCGGACGCCAGATGCGACCAATCAGCGACATTGGTGCCAAATGCAAACAGCGCTCTGCTGATGGTTGTTTTTAACACTATTATTTTGCAGATAACTGTATACACAATGTAAATTTCAGCTTAGACTCACAGGTTTATATAGACAGGAAACAAAGGAATTGCAAGTATTCAGGGTGGTCCTGACATGCACAATGGATATGACCTGGAGTCTTGTATTTAAGGTTGAGATGGTAGGGGTCCAAGTACTTGGGTAATTCAGGGAACAAGATGGAATATACAGAAAACAAGTTTCCCTCATGATTAGTGTTGAGCATTCCGATACTGTAATATCGGGTATCGGCCGATATTCGCGGTATCGGAATTCCGATACTTTTACAATATCAGATACCGGAATCGGAAGTTCCCATAATGCCTGCGCTCTGCAGTGTCTGTGAAGGATGACAAGCTGGATGGCAGCGCGATCCAGCCTGTCATCAGAATGCCATCCCAGCGGGGGAGAATTCTCCTGATTGTTTAAAAGCCGGCGCGCGGTAAAAAGCCGCCGGCTTTTAAACAATCACACAGCCCCATACTGCTTCCCCGCAGCCTCCCACCCCGATCCTCCGCTCCCCTCGCCACCTCCAATCCCAATCGTAAATTAGGACCGGGCGGGGAGCGCAGCACCAAGGAGCGAAGGACCCGGGCGGGGAAGCCGGCAGTGAAAAGACTTCACCGCCGGCTTTCCCGTTCTGTGCTGCGCTTTCCCGCCGGTTATTTCAAATGAACAGCTGAGGTATCAGGTGATGCCGATCAGCTGTTCATTTGAAGTAGCCGCGTTGCCCTCAGAGGGTTCATGTGAGTTCATGCTTGACTGCATTGCATGAACTCACATGAACTTTCCCACGGCCGCACAGGTCAGCCTCACCTCCCAGACCCGTCATGATTAGTGTGTGTGCGGGGTGTGTGTGCGATGTTTGTGCGGGTGTGTGCGGGGTGTGTGTGCGGGGTGTCTGTGCGATGTTTGTGCGGGTGTGCGCGGTGTCTGTGCGTGCAGGCAGACATAGGCCGATGTGACACTACTACTCCCATCGGCCTATGTCTGTCCCCCGTCCACTCCTGCCAGCAGGATCAGCTCGATGGGAGCAGTAGTTCCCATCAGCCTGATCCTGCTATTTAAATTGCCCTACTGTGTCCCCAATAAATGTTAAATACATGTAATTGGTGGCCAGTGGTTACCTAAAAGAAATTAGTTCATACATTACCTGTCCCCGCCGATCGCCACCTAAAATAAAGTAAAAAATAAAAAACTACACCTATACTCACCTAGACACCTAATTCCCCGAAGCCATCGATCTCCTGTAATAAAATATAAAATAATAAACCACAACCTTATCCTTACCCCTCCGTAGTAGTCCACGAGTGTCCCACGAAGATCTCCAGTTCAGAGCAGCCACATAGAATGTGACCGCTCTGAACCGCTGCCGCCGCTAGAATGACGGGGCCGTAAGGGTTCACCGGAGTTCAGGCAGCGCTGCTCCGGTTAGCTCCTTTACGGCCCTGCTGTATCGTGAGAAATTCCCACGGTACAGCAGTGCCGTAAAGGAGGTCTCCGGAGCTGCGCTGCCTGAATGCACTCCGGTGACCTCAGTCAGTGGCTCCCGCTGCCGGGAGCGGACGTGTTCCCGGCAGCGTGAGCTTACAGCAGCCATGACAGCTGTCACCATCTCCAGATGTGACAGCTGTGCATGGGAGATCAGCGCAGGAACGTGGACAGGTAACTATTATTTTTAGTAAACTAAGAATTAAATAAAATTGTGTGTTTTATTTCAAATAAATTATTTTTTTCTGGGTGTAGTGTGTGTTTTTTCTTTTTAACACTTTGCAGGTTAGTAATGGGGGTGTCTTATAGACGCCCATCATTACTAACCTGGGCTTCATGGCAGCTGGCGCTGACATGAACCCCATCACTATTACCCCCTGCCACCGCACCAGGGCAGCGTGGAAGAGCGAGGCTAAGTGCCAGAATTGGCGCATCCTATGGATGCGCCATTTCTGGGGCGGCTGACGGCTGGTGTTTCTAGCCTGGGAGGGGGCCATTATTCATGGCACCCTTCCTGGGCTATTAATATCAGCCCCCAGCTGTCTGCCTAGCCTTTGCTAGCTATTAAAATAGGGGGGACCCCACGTCATTTTTTTTGGGGGGGTCCCCCATTTTAATAGCTAGTAAAGGCTAGGTATTCAGCTGGGGGCTGATATTAGTAGCCTGGGAAGCTCCGTGGGTTTTACCCCCTTCCCAGGCTTCAAACATCTGCCCCAGCCGTCTACTTAACCTCCGCTAGAGACTAAAATTATGGGGGATCCCACGCCATTTTTTTTTTAAATAAATCCTTTATTTTAACACTAAATGACATTTGAGGAGTTAATAAAGATGCAGTCCCTAAATTATTATTTATTTTTTAATTAATTTTTCCCAAAACTTTTGACGTGGGCTTCGCCATATTTTTGTATGGTACAGGTACAGCATCCAGCTTCTATGAACGCGCCATTTTCCGGGGCGGCTGCAGACTGCAATTTTCAGCGGGGGGGCAGAAAGCTTGGGCCTCCCTGCGCTGCAGATTCCATCCCCCAGCTGTCTAGTTGTACCTGGCTGGACACAAAAATAGGGAGAAGCTCCACGTTTTGTTTTTTTTAATTATTTCATGAAATTCATGGAATAATTAAGAAAAAAAGGGCTTCCCTATATTGTTGTGTCCAACCAGGTACAAATAGGCAGCTGGTGGTTGGGGGCAGCCCGTTCCTGCCTGCTGTACCTGGCTGGACACAAATATAGTGCAAAGCCCCACGTCAATTTTTTTTAATTATTTCAGGAAATTCATGAAATAATTAAAAAAAAATTATATGGGGCTTCGCCCTATATTTGTGTCCAGTCAGGTACAGCAGGCAGGAACGGGCTGCCCCCAACCACCAGCTGCCTATTTGTACCTAGCCGGACACAACAATATAGGGAAGCCCTTTTTTTCTTAATTATTCCATGAATTTCATGAAATAATTTAAAAAAAAAATGCGTGGGGCTTCGCCCTATTTTTGTGCCCAGCCAGATACAACTAGGCAGCTGGGGGCTGGAATCCGCAGCGCAGGGAGACCCAAGCTTTCTGGGCCACCCCCGCTGCAAATTCTCCTGCACTCAGCACTTCAGCGTGAGAATTTTCCCACGCTGTCAGTGACGTGCATGAGGTGAGCTGAGTTCATTGGACATGAACTCGGCTCATCTGGATGACGTCACAGAGAGACACTGAGGAGCGCAAGCATGCCTGCGCTTCTCAGTGTCTGCGGGATGACAGGCTGGATGGCAGCGTTCTGCTGCGGTCCAGCCTGTCATCTCGATGTAGCAGAGCTGGAGCTGTCCTGGGAACCATTGAAAGGTAAGGATGAGGTTGCTTTATTATTTTTCTTTTATTGCAGGAGATCGTTGGCTTCAGCTGGAATGGGCGTGATGGTAAGTATGGTTTAATTTAGAACAATAAAGAATTGTGTGTTTATTTCAATTAAAGGACTTTATTCTGGGTGTTTGTGTTTTTCTTTAACTTTGACTATGGGGTTAGTAATGGGGGTGTCTTATAGACGCCTCTCCATTACTAACCTGGGCTTGATGTCATCTGGCATTATAAGCTGACATCAACCCCAGCCCTATTACCCCACTGCCACCGCTACAGGGCAGTGGGAAGAGCGAGGCTAAGTGCCAGAATTGGCGCATCCTATGGATGCGCCATTTCTGGGGCGGCTGACGGCTGGTGTTTCTAGCCTGGGAGGGGGCCAATATTCATGGCACCCTTCCTGGGCTATTAATATCAGCCCCCAGCTGTCTGCCTAGCCTGTGCTAGCTATTAAATTAGGGGGGACCCCACGTTATTTTTTTTGGGGGGTTCCCCCATTTTAATAGCTAGTAAAGGCTAGGTATTCAGCTGGGGGCTGATATTAGTAGCCTGGGAAGCTCCGTGGGTATTACCCCCTTCCCAGGCTTCAAACATTTGCCCCAGCTGTCTGCTTAACCTCCGCTAGAGCCTAAAATTAAGGGGAACCCCACGCCATTTTTTTTTTAAATAAATCCTTTATTTTAACACTAAATGACAAGTACAGTAATCAACACTATTACTGTACTTCATATATATGTGACTGACATGTTTCTATCTATCTAATCTATGTGTGAAGCTCTATTCTGTCTGTTATAAATTGTCGGGTACAGATGCTGAATTGCCGGCCGGCTTTTTTAAAGAGACGGTGCATGAAAACACTAATATTTTTTTAAATAAATCCTTTACACTAAATGACAAGTACAGTAAGCAACACTGTCACAGTACTTCATATATATGTGACTGACATGTTTCTATCTATCTAATCTATGTGTGATGCTCTATTCTGTCTGTTATAAATTGTCGGGTACCGCTGCTGAATTGCCGGCCGGCTTTTTTAAAGAGACGGTGCATGAAAACACTAATATTTTTTTAAATAAATCCTTTACACTAAATGACAAGTACAGTAAGCAACACTGTCACAGTACTTCATATATATGTGACTGACATGTTTCTATCTATCTAATCTATGTGTGATGCTCTATTCTGTCTGTTATAAATTGTCGGGTACCGCTGCTGAATTGCCGGCCGGCTTTTTTAAAGAGACGGTGCATGAAAACACTAATATTTTTTTAAATAAATCCTTTACACTAAATGACAAGTACAGTAAGCAACACTGTCACAGTACTTCATATATATGTGACTGACATGTTTCTATCTATCTAATCTATGTGTGAAGCTCTATTCTGTCTATTATAAATTGTCGGGTACAGATGCTGAATTGCCGGCCGGCTTTCTTAAAGAGACGGTGCATGAAAACACTAATATTTTTTAAAATAAATCCTTTACACTAAATGACAAGTACAGTAAGCAACACTGTCACAGTACTTCATATATATGTGACTGACATGTTTCTATCTACCTAATCTATGTGTGAAGCTCTATTCTTTCTGTTGTAAATTGTCGGGTACCGGTGAATGCCGCTGATGAATTGCCGGCTTTTCATGTCATTCTACATTATTCTTAGTTGTTTTACTTCATGTAGAATTAACCTACAAGGAAAGAAAGGGTTTATTTTCATTCCGATATTTCTGTCCCATTGACTTGCATTGGTTTCCGGTATCGGAATCGGCGATATCCGATACTTTTTGGGTATCGGCCCGATCCAATCCGATACGATATTTCCTGATATCGGAAGGTATCGCTCAACACTACTCATGATACCATTCATCTAGTGCTGTATACACTCAGTGGGCGGTAGATGCCCATACTGTACTGTACACCCTCCAAAGTGCGGAGTAACCATATGTGAGATATTCAGTCACCCGGCAACCGCCGCCATCCTGACACCACATGTTACACAGAGAACACAGAGCAGAAGAGATCAGCCTCAGTGCAGGAATCACACACTCAGTGCTCAGCCAATCAGCGCTCAGCAGGGCTATGGCTCCGCCCACAGGCAGCTCCTCAGTGTTAACCCATTAGCGCCTGCGATGCTTCCAGCCGCCCCTGGAGCAGCAGCCTGCAGTCACCCCAGCACAGGGGGTCTCCAGCCCCTCGCCCTCCCCAGCAGCAGGAGCTCCTCCTCAGTAGATGTGGGCGGCTCTGAGAAGAGCCTTTGTGTTGTTAGAGCAGAACAGAAGCATTAACCCCCGAAGCCGTAGAGAGTGCGGCCCTGGCGCTTGAGCGCGTACACCACGTCCATGGCGGTGACGGTCTTCCTCTTGGCGTGCTCGGTGTAGGTGACGGCGTCACGGATCACGTTCTCCAGGAAGACTTTCAGGACGCCGCGAGTCTCCTCATAGATGAGGTCGGAGATGCGTTTGACTCCTCCTCTGCGGGCGAGACGGCGGATGGCAGGCTTGGTGATGCCCTGGATGTTATCACGGAGAACCTTCCTGTGCCGCTTGGCACCGCCCTTCCCCAGACCTTTCCCTCCTTTGCCGCGACCAGACATCTTCCAAGCAGTCAGCAGAAAGCTATGACTGACAGCGCGCAGTCCTCCTTTATATAGAGCGTGAGGGGACCAGAAAGAGGACTGCAGAGGAGACGCGCTTCCAGGGCGGGGATGGAAAGGAATTTGCATTATCAGCTCCGCCCCTTCCTCTGATTGGCCGAGCACAGAGCTGTTAGTGATTTTGAATTTCCCGCTCATTGTCCTGGTATTTTCCTGCTTCTACTGTGATGGTGGAAATAGTCACAGCCCTGATTCCTCTCTGGTGACATCCTGCTCGGAGGAATTACACTGTGACACCTGGAAATAACTCACTGTGAGGTCTATAGAGTTATATACTCTCCTCCATCCAGCGATGTATAAGCTCCATATCCTGCTGTATACCCCTATATAGCGCTGTATAAACTCCATATACTGTTTCCCCATATAGTGCTGTATACCCTCCATATACTGCTATATATCCCCCATATCCTGCTGTATACCCCTATATACCCTCCATATAGTGCAGTGTACACTCCATACCCTGTTGTATACCCTCTATATACTCCTGTATTCCTCCATAGTGTGCTGGACATAGTGTCACTATAGTACAGTATAAATCCATATGGGGCTATATACTATGATACAATACTGTATACACTCAGTATAGCGCTGTATTCCTCCAGATGATGCTGTCTATGGCCAAGTACTGACATTACCCTCCATATACCGCTATATAACACCTCCATATAGCGCTGTATACGGCCACACGATGTTATCACCCTCCATATAGCGCTGTATACGGCCACATGATGTTATCACCCTCCATATAGCGCTGTATACGGCCACATGATGTTATTACCCTCCATATAGCGCTGTATACGGCCACATGATGTTATTACCCTCCGTATAGCGCTGTATACGGCCACATGATGTTATTACCCTCCATATAGCGCTGTATACGGCCACATGATGTTATTACCCTCTATATAGCGCTGTATACGGCCACATGATGTTATTACCCTCCATATAGCGCTGTATACGGCCACATGATGTTATTACCCTCCATATAGCGCTGTATACGGCCACATGATGTTATTACCCTCCATATAGCGCTGTATACGACCACATGATGTTATTACCCTCCATATAGCGCTGTATACGGCCACATGATGTTATTACCCTCCATATAGCGCTGTATACGGCCACATGATGTTATTACCCTCTATATAGCGCTGTATACGGCCACATGATGTTATTACCCTCCATATAGCGCTGTATACGGCCACATGATGTTATTACCCTCCATATAGCGCTGTATACGACCACATGATGTTATTACCCTCCATATAGCGCTGTATACGGCCACATGATGTTATTACCCTCCATATAGCGCTGTATACGGCCACATGATGCCATTACCCTCCATATAGCGCTCTGCACCACGTGTTACACTGAGGAGAACAAAGAGCGGGAGGAACTATCAGCCGTTGTGCGGGGATTTCATATTCAGCGCTCAGCCAATCAGCGCTCAGTAGGGCTATGGCTCCGCCCACAGGCAGCACAGGATCAGCTCCTCCCCGCAGACACTTGGTGTTAACCCTTTAGTGGCCGATGTTTCCAGTCCCCGCAGAGCAGACTGCAGCCATCCGGGCACAGGGCGGTCAGCAGCCCCTCCCCCAGCAGCAGGAGCTGCGGCTTCTCCTCAGATGTGGGCGGAGCACAGAACTGTTGGGGAGGTTGAATTTCCCGCCCTTTTTCCTGTCATTTTCCCGCTTTTATCGCGAGGATGTTACATCCGGTCACAGAGCTGACTCCTCCCCGGTGACTGCTGCTCGGGTCACTGACAGGTCTATAGTGCTGTATACCTCCATATACAGCTATATGCCGTCTATATCCTGCTGTATACCTCCATATACTGCTGTAACCCCCCATATAGTACTATATACCGTCTATTTATACTCTCCACAAAGAGCTGTGTACACTCCATATCCTGCTGTATACCCCATATAGTGCTATATACCCTCCATATCTTTCTGTATACCCTCCATATCCTGCTGTATACCTCATATAGTGCTATATACCCTCCATATCCTGCAGTATACCCCATATAGTGTTATATACCCTCCATATCATGCTGTATACTTCCATGTAGTGCTGTATACTCTCCATATCATGCTGTGTACACTCCATATCCTGCTGTATACCCCTGCTATATATCCTCCATTTCCTGCTGTATACCCCCCCATATCCCACAGTATACCCCATATAGTGTTATATACCCTCCATATACATAGTGCTGTGTACCCTCACTATATCACATTATATACAGAGCTCCTGTGTATAGTGTCAGTGTACAGATAATGCAGGGATCACTAGTGACATTATATACAGAAGCTCTGTATATAGTGTAAAGGAAATACAGTGATCACTAGTGACATTATGCACAGGAGCTCTGTGGTCCGAGCCCCTCCTCTTTGCTTCTTCTCACCGGGCCCCATACACTAGTAAGGGCAGTAACGCACTGATGGCGGCCCTTCATATGAACACGACCTCAGCGTTACAATTTATTACATTTTTTATGGGTTTAATAGAGGAAAAATATCAATCACGTTGGTTTTTTAAGCCAATTTACTGATCCCCGTACATAATCTGATCGCTGTGTTGTGTTGCTGGTCGTTAGGATTACAGAGACACCAAATATGTCTGTTATTTGCTCGTTTGTGATGTTTATTATTTTTTAACAAAGCAAATTACCATATTTTTTGGACTATAAGACGCACTTTTTTCCTCCAAAATTTTGGAGGAAAGTGGGGGATGTGTCTTATCGTCCAAAGGTACTGTTGCTGTGGATGGTGGGAGGAGTGGGGGGAGCGTCGTAGGAGCCATCTGCTGCAGCCAACACTGTTCCCCGCTATAAAAGAAAATGAATATTCACTGCTGCTGTGGCACCACAGGTCTGGTCGCCACAGTGGCAGCAATGTCATGTCTGAGAGCAGGTGGGAGGTTCCCTGGTTGGGGACAATTAGCATTCAGCACCTCCTGTCTCAGTCCAGGGAGGGGAGAAACCTGCCCTTTATAAACTGGATCTGGGGCGGGGTTAGTCAGTCCAGCCAGAGAGAATTTCCAGACAAGCCGCAGATAGGGACAGGTCAGCAGCAGGCTGAAGAGTCCCTGTAGGCAGAGGAGGAACACGAGGCCAGGAGGGGAGCTAGCAGAGCTCGTCCGGCCTAGAGACTTACAAAGCCGGACACTGGAGTCCGAGGCTGTGAGGGCTATAAGCTCAGCAGCAGAAAACCACCACGCAGGGGACTTCAAGTCCTCTGGCCCAAGGAAGCCCAGAGGCTCAGCCACACGAGAGGGACCACTACTACCCCGGAGGGGTGAGATGTACGGAAGGCCCGAGTCGCCAGTCATACGGGTGATAACAACATGGTACACTCAGAGACGTGGGCTACCACTACACTACAGCAGAATAGCCAAGAAAGAGTGAAGTCAGCACGGTAGGCCTACAAACTCCCCCTGACCAGCAGGATTTCCCAGTTGCTCTCAGACTGACCAGGCCTCCATTGTTAACCTGTATTCCGGACGGGTCCCTTAATACCACCAACAGTAAAAACCCTGAATTGCATGATAGACTCCGTGTGGTTACTGCTTCTCCCGCGCACCATCACCACCAACATCCCTATTTACTGCCTTGAGGCTATACTCCTCCCGTGGGGAGTTATACTATCTTCTGCTGCACCCACAACACCAGCCTCAGCGGTCTGCCCTGCAGCGGCGGTTCACTCTGACCACAATCCACGGGTGGCGTAATCGGACATTTAATATCACAAAACCCTATAAATAGACTGCCATTTGGGTTGACCACCCTGAGCCACGGGACCGGGTCCCCGCCACACGAGCACTAAAACACCCAGCATCCGCAACGGGTCCGGTTCCGGGTATCCCCACACTCACACAGCCCAGGGGGCGCGTCAACTTTTGGCGTAGTCGGCAGGATTTTGTGCCCGCCACCAATGGGTACTGCGTGCCTGAAGAAAGACTGTAAAGCTTATGTTGGTAGAGTTTCCCGCCATCCGCATCCGTTTCCCGCTATCCGCGGACATTTTCGCTGCGCAAGGTCCTGAAAGGAGCCGAGCGGATGCTGACGTCACCAGGACACGACGCAAGGTCCTCAACCCCGACGATCGCCTGCAGAGCCGCGGCCTACAGAAGGAAAGCAACGGAAGGTAGGCCACGGTTGACTAGGGGGGAAGAGGATGACGGAAGCAGAGGGAACTGTCACCGCCAGCACGGCTGCTGCCGCAGTAATGCCGTTCACGATGCCTTATATCCCCGGAGCGGCCTGGTTGCCCCAGTACTCAGGGGAGTCGCATACCCTGAGCGACTTTAAAGAGAGAGTATATAGCATATTCAAGGTGTACCCCCAGACGGAGGAGCAAAAAGTGACCATACTGATAGGCCAGTTAACCGGCGCGGCCCAACGAGAAGTAAAGTCCTGGTCAGTCAAGGACAAGGGGACCGTGAAGTAGATTTTGGCCCGTCTAAAGGACACTTTTGATACCCGCACCTCAGCAGAGATCAAAATGAGATTTTATGGGTGCAAGCAGCGGGCAAAAGACAGTATAAGAGACTATGCTTTGAACTTGCAAGAGGCCCTGAGAGCCATCAAGCAGGCAGACCCTGACAGTGTGAGGAATGCAGATAAACTGCTGACTGAACAATTCATTGAGGGTCTGCTGTCCAGCGCCCACCGAACTCAGTTACGCCTGATGGCCCTGCAGAACCCTGAGCTAGACTCTGCACAGTTTAAGGACAGAGCCATCCGTGTACTCCGACAACCCGCACCCGGTGGCGTTGCGGCCTCCAGGCGCCCTGCTATCACTTATCACCAGGAAGCGGCGCCCCAGTCTACAGAATCTGCAGGAGCCAACGCACAGACCATGAATAGTACCCCGTCTACAGACCTGCACCATCATGTCCAAGAACTGACTAAAAGCGTTGCCGCACTAACCAGGACTGTGCAGTCGTTGCAGGTATCCTCTCCAGGAAAGATCCTGCTGGCTACCAGTCCGCAGGACGTCCCGTGGCGCCGACAGAAGAGGATCCCACCGTCCAGAGGGAAGCCAATGAACCGCTACGACCAGGATGGACAACCCATCTGCCGCCACTGCAGCCAGCCACGACATATTGCGAGGTACTGTAATTTAAACGGGCCCAACCTGGGGCAGAGGGCCAACCCCCAGGCGTAAGATCATCAGGCCCGTCAAACTGGCGTGACAAGTATGTGGGGGGACGACCGGTCTTGCCTGTGGTACTGGATGGCATTCCCATGAGTGCACTGTTGGACACCGGGTCACAGGTAACCACCATCCCCTATATACTTTTCAAGCGGTACTGGGATGACACGGATATTACCCGCTACCCAGATAATGACTTGAGCATCATCGCCAGCAATGGTCAGCCCATGCCGCAGGTGAGGTTCAAGGAGGTGACCATCAAGATTGGTAAAGTTGAATAGCCGGCGCAGGGACTGATTATTGTGGACATTGACCGTAGTGAAAGTCACCCTAAAATAACCTTGGGTACTAACGTAAATGAAAATTATCTTTCAGAGATAATTGTTATATTACAGCAGGCCGCAATGAATGCCAGCTCCAGCCAGCAGCGTGTCTTACAAAAGGAGATCAGAGCCCCGATGAAGCGGCAACAGGTAGAACTGTCTGGTGGTGAGATTGGAAGCGTTAGAAGCCATGCCCCCAAAAAGTGAAATGATGATCTGGTGCCGGTCTGCAATCGGGTTAAGAGGTAGAGACTACCAAACTATGGTAGAACCCGTTTACTCAGACTGTAGGCCCACCATTTTGACAGCACGGGGGGTGGTTGATGTCCGCCATGGGAGGGTACCAGTCCGCATCCTAAATATTGGGGAAAGAGAAGTACACTTGCCCCGGTATGCCACTCTGGCCAAATTGTTCACCATTAACCAAAACTCTGTAAAGGCCGTGGAACCCTTGCCTCCATCTCCCCCAGAGGAAGGTAACGGCTCTAAAAGACAAATGTGTAGCGCCGGCGTCCCTGCCCTCTGCTAGGCAGGGACGCTGTTCCCCTCACCTCCCTGCTCCGTGCCCGGCGTCCTCCTCCCGCTCTGCTGGCAGCGCGCGCTCCTTCCCGGCCACTGTGCTTAGGGCGCGCGCGCGCGCTCTCCCTCCCTCTTAAAGGGGCCGCGCGCGCCGTCCTAAGGAGTCCCCGGCCAATGGCCGGAGGACTTCACCATATATAAGGCACCTCCTCCAAAATGGAGGTGCCCGAGCAATGTTGTTGCACTGTTCTACTCTGCTTCAGCCCTCAGGTCCCGTTGCCAGTTACCTGCCAGTTACCTGCCTGATTCCTGCCAGAGTCCTGCCAGTTTGCTGTCTGTTTCCTGCCAGTTATTCCTGCTACCTGCTTGCTAGCCTGAGGTCCGACGGTCTGCCTTACAACTCCTGTCAGTCTGTCTAAGGACCAGCTTGCCCGCTCACCTGGGAGCGCACATCAGCTACCTGCCTGCTTGCTAGCCTGAGGTCCGACGGTCTGCCTTTCTACTCCTGTCAGTCTGTCTATGGACCAGCTTGCCCGCTCACCTGGGAGCGCTCCTCCGCTACCTGCCTGCTTGCCTGCCCGGAGGCTCCGCCGTCACGTGCTGTGACTACCAGCTATTCCAGAGACTCTTGCCCGCTCACCTGGGAGCGCTTCTCCGTTACCTGCCTGCTTGCCTGCCCGGAGGCTCCGCCGTCACGTGCTGTGACCACCAGCTATTCCAGAGACTCTTGCCCGCTCACCTGGGAGCGCTTCTCCGCTACCTGCCTGCTTGCCTACCTGGAGGCTTCGCCGTCACGTGCTGTGACCACCTGCTATTCCAGAGACTCTCGCTTGCTCACCTGGGAGCACACATCCTCCATCTGCCTTGCTAGCCTACCTGGAGGTTCAGCCATCACAGGTCGTACCTACCCTTTACCTAGAGACTGCCCCGGTCACTTGCTGTGACCTCCAGCCCGTTCACCCAGAGACTGCCCCGGTCACTTGCCGTGACCTCCAGCCCGTTCTTCCAGAGACTGTCCCGGTCACTTGCCGTGACCTCCTGCCCGTACACCCAGAGACTGTCCTGGTCACCTGCTGTGACTGCCTGCCTGGTCGCCACCCGCTCCCTTACAAGGACCGCCCCCTTGTATAGTAGCTCAGAGGTTCCGCCTCCCAGACCCGTTACAGTTTGCTCGGGCCATGGAACCCGGTGGCACCCAAGCTCCCTCGCTCTCGGACCTCTGTCATGAACTGTCCCGTCAGAGGTCCCAACAGGAGTCCATCCTGGGTCACCTGCGGAATGTCAATTCTCGCCTGGATACTCTGACTGCTCCACCAGCAACCACCGCCAGTGCCATGACTCGCAACCCGGCAGCTCCGCTGCCCACCAATACCATGGTATCCTACCCCGGACCCCGGCTTTCTGCACCTCCTCGCTTCGGAGGCGACTCCGCCCAGGCTCGGGGCTTCATAAATCAGTGCACCCTGCACTTTGAACTATTGTCCCACCAGTTTAACTCCGACCGGGCCAAAATTGCCTTCATCATGTCCCATCTCACCGGGGAGGCCCTGGCCTGGCTAAATCCTCTATGGGAGAGAGGAGACCCCCTGGTGTCCGACTTGCCTGCCTTCCTCACGGCTTTCCGGAAAGTCTTCGACGAACCCGGACGGAAGACCTCATCCGCATCATCTCTGCTACGCCTCCGTCAGGGAAGTCTCACCGTGGGCCAATATGCCATACGGTTCCGTACCCTTGCCTCGGAGCTGGCCTGGGATAACGACGCTCTGGTATCCGTCTTCTGGGAGGGTCTGTCCGGCCGTATTAAAGATGAACTTGCCGGTCGGGACATTCCTACCACTCTCGATGACCTAATAACTCTTGCCACCCGGATTGACCTACGGTTCCAGGAGCGTGCCAAAGAGGTCACCCGTGAGAGGAGGTTTCCACGTCTAGCTCCTACCTTTCAGAAACCCGTCACTCTCTCCATCTCTCCCCAGGTACACTCTCCTGAGTCTATGCAGGTCGACCAGACCAAGATGGTCAAAACCCGTCAGGACTTACGCCGTGCCGAGGGGAGCTGCTTCTACTGTGGCAGTAAGGAGCACCGGATCCGTGCCTGCCCAGAGAGGTCGGGAAACGCCTGTGTCTAGGTTCGCTCAGAGAGGTCGACCTAGACAAGAATAAATCCTCTCCATCTCTGCTGCTGTCAGTTTCAATCGTCTGCGGGGAGAACCGTTATTTCGAACTAGCCCAACTGGACTCTGGAGCAGCCGGGAATCTTATTTCACAGTCCCTGGTAGAGAAATACCGCATCCCCACCAAACCTCTGGCTGTACCCTTGTCTGTTGCTGCCGTGGATGGGGGTCTCTTACCACGCCCCATCCAACTCATCACCGAATCCATTACTCTACAGGTGGGAATGCTGCATTCTGAGAGTATCTCCTTTCATGTTCTGCCTGGACTCTCTCACGCCCTCTTGCTAGGTCTACCTTGGCTCCAGAGACATGCACCCGTGCTTGACTGGCAGACCGGAGAAGTCCTTCGCTGGGGACAGGACTGCCATAAGACCTGTCTGGTTCCCGTCCATCCCGTCCGTCCTTCTCCTACCCCAGCTAATCTACCTGGACTTCCGATTCCTTATTGGTCTTATGCTGACGTCTTTAATAAAAAGGAAGCAGAGACACTACCCCCTCATAGACCATACGACTGCCCTATCGACCTGTTACCCGGTACTACTCCTCCCCGTGGGCGTATTTATCCATTATCCGCTGCTGAGACCCGGTCGATGTCCGAATATATTGAGGAGAATCTGGCCAGGGGATTCATCCGGAAATCTACCTCCCCGGCGGGAGCAGGCTTCTTCTTCGTAAAAAAGAAGGACGGCTCTCTCCGTCCCTGTATAGACTATAGAGGCCTTAACCAAATCACGGTGAAGAATAAGTACCCCCTTCCGCTCATTCCGGAGTTATTTGATCGTCTGAGAGGGGCTAGAATCTTCACCAAACTGGACCTCCGTGGGGCGTACAACCTGGTTCGTATCCGTCAGGGGGATGAATGGAAGACGGCATTCAACACCCGGGACGGCCACTATGAATATCTGGTAATGCCCTTTGGTCTCTGTAACGCTCCTGCCGTCTTTCAAGAGTTGGTCAATGACATCTTCCGGGACCTTCTCTACTCCTGCGTAGTGGTGTACCTGGACGACATCTTGGTCTTCTCTCCGGATCTCCAGACTCACCGGAGGGACGTTCGTCAGGTCCTGCTCAGGCTCAGGCAGAATCACCTCTTCGCTAAATACGAGAAGTGCCTCTTTGAGCAGACCTCGCTTCCGTTTTTGGGCTACATTATTTCTCAGACCGGCCTACGAATGGATCCAGAGAAACTGTCTGCCATCGAGAAATGGCCTCGACCGGAGGGGTTGAAGGCCATTCAGCGGTTCCTGGGCTTCGCCAACTACTACCGCCTCTTCATACCACACTTCTCTTCCCGGACTGCCCCAATTTCCGCGCTCACCTGTAAGGGTACTAATCCCAAAGAGTGGCCGCCCGAAGCAGAGGAGGCCTTTCTTTCCTTAAAACAGGCCTTCTCTTCCGCCCCGGTGCTGCATCGCCCGGACGGCAACAAGCAGTTCTTCCTGGAAGTTGACGCCTCCTCCTCTGGAGCCGGAGCGGTACTTACTCAAAAATCATCTTCCGGGAGGATGGTAACTTGCGGCTTCTTCTCTAAACTCTTCTCCTCCTCAGAGCGCAATTATTCCATAGGAGACCGAGAGTTATTGGCCATCAAACTGGCATTGGAGGAGTGGCGTTACCTGCTCGAGGGGGCTCTTCACCCGGTAATAATTTACACGGACCACAAGAACTTGGCTTACCTCCAGCATGCCCAGAGACTTAACCCGCGCCAAGCCCGGTGGTCCTTGTTTTTTGCTCGCTTTGATTTTGTTCTTCATTTTCGCCCGGCTGACAAAAACGTCAAGGCTGACGCCTTGTCTCGATCCTTTCTGGTGTCTGATCTCGAGGAAGATCCGAAACACATCATCGATCCCGCCAGAGTAATGCAGGTGGCTCCCGTGAGTCTAAATCGTCTCCCTCCCGGAAAGACGTTCGTATCAGTACCTGATCGGGAGAAGATCCTTCACTGGGGTCACTCGTCTAAACTGGCTGGCCATGCCGGTCAAAAAAAGACCCTCCAGCTTATTACCCGGCACTACTGGTGGCCT
This sequence comes from Phyllobates terribilis, assembly GCF_046119375.1. Taxonomy (NCBI): domain Eukaryota; kingdom Metazoa; phylum Chordata; class Amphibia; order Anura; family Dendrobatidae; genus Phyllobates; species Phyllobates terribilis. Next base: position 181,330,480 of record NW_027362770.1, read on the forward strand.
ACCCTGCACAAGGACGTAATAGACTTTGTTTCTGCCTGTGTGTCCTGCGCCCGCAACAAGGTTCCGAGACATCTGCCAGCCGGTCGCCTCCTTCCGCTCCCAGTACCTGCTGCCCCCTGGCAGCATATAGCAATGGACTTTATAACAGACCTCCCAGTCTCTGCCGGTTGTACGGTCATTTGGGTGGTCGCTGACCGCTTCTCCAAGATGGCTCATTTCGTTCCCCTGCCAGGCCTCCCGTCTGCACCCGAGCTAGCTAAAGACTTTATTCGTCACATCTTCCGTCTTCATGGCCTGCCCCTCCACATCGTGTCGGATCGTGGGGTACAGTTCACCTCACGCTTCTGGAGAGCCACTTGTAAACTGCTAGACGTCACCCTGGACTTCTCTTCCGCTTACCACCCACAGTCCAATGGTCAAGTGGAGCGGATCAATCAGAACCTGACCAGTTACCTCCGGCACTTCGTTTATGCCCATCATTCAGACTGGGTGGATCTCCTACCATGGGCCGAGTTCTCTTATAACAATCACGAGAGCGAATCCTCCTCCAAATCCCCGTTTTTTGTAGTCTTCGGTCAGCATCCTCGGATTCCTTTTCCTGTCTCCACCTCTGTGGACAACCCGGCTGCGGAATCTCTCGTTGGCAAATTTTCCTCCATTTGGGAGAGTACCCGATCCGCACTCCTTCAGTCGTCCGAACGGATGAAAAGACACGCTGACAAAAAACGCCTGGATCCTCCACAATTTCGTCCCGGAGATAAAGTCTGGCTCTCATCTAAATATGTCCGACTCAAGATACCTTCTTACAAGTTAGGGCCTCGGTTCATCGGCCCCCTGGAGGTCATCAGTCAGATCAACCCGGTGGCCTATAAATTGAAACTCCCGGCCAACTTACGGATCCCTAACTCCTTCCATGTATCTCTCTTCAAACCTATGGTACTTAACTCTTTTTCCAAGTCTACAGGTACGCCTCCTGCTCCGGTTTCTGCTGAGGACGAGTTTGAGGTAGAGAATATTCTTGCCACCAAAAGGGTAAGAGGAAAGACCTTTTTTCTAGTAGATTGGAAGGGGTTTGGTCCTTAGGAGAGAACGTGGGAGCCCCGGGAGAACATCCATGCCCCTCTTATCCTTGCTAAATTTCTGTCTGGCCTAAAAAAGGGGGGGCCTAAAGGGGGGGTACTGTAGCGCCGGCGTCCCTGCCCTCTGCTAGGCAGGGACGCTGTTCCCCTCACCTCCCTGTTCCGTGCCCGGCGTCCTCCTCCCGCTCTGCTGGCAGCGCGCGCTCCTTCCCGGCCACTGTGCTTAGGGCGCGCGCGCTCTGCCTCCCTCTTAAAGGGGCCGCGCGCGCCGTCCTAAGGAGTCCCCGGCCAATGGCCGGAGGACTTCACCATATATAAGGCACCTCCTCCAAAATGGAGGTGCCCGAGCAATGTTGTTGCACTGTTCTACTCTGCTTCAGCCCTCAGGTCCCGTTGCCAGTTACCTGCCAGTTACCTGCCTGATTCCTGCCAGAGTCCTGCCAGTTTGCTGTCTGTTTCCTGCCAGTTATTCCTGCTACCTGCTTGCTAGCCTGAGGTCCGACGGTCTGCCTTACAACTCCTGTCAGTCTGTCTAAGGACCAGCTTGCCCGCTCACCTGGGAGCGCACATCAGCTACCTGCCTGCTTGCTAGCCTGAGGTCCGACGGTCTGCCTTTCTACTCCTGTCAATCTGTCTATGGACCAGCTTGCCCGCTCACCTGGGAGCGCTCCTCCGCTACCTGCCTGCTTGCCTGCCCGGAGGCTCCGCCGTCACGTGCTGTGACCACCAGCTATTCCAGAGACTCTTGCCCGCTCACCTGGGAGCGCTTCTCCGCTACCTGCCTGCTTGCCTGCCCGGAGGCTCCGCCGTCACGTGCTGTGACCACCAGCTATTCCAGAGACTCTTGCCCGCTCACCTGGGAGCGCTTCTCCGCTACCTGCCTGCTTGCCTACCTGGAGGCTTCGCCGTCACGTGCTGTGACCACCTGCTATTCCAGAGACTCTCGCTTGCTCACCTGGGAGCACACATCCTCCATCTGCCTTGCTAGCCTACCTGGAGGTTCAGCCATCACAGGTCGTACCTACCCTTTACCTAGAGACTGCCCCGGTCACTTGCTGTGACCTCCAGCCCGTTCACCCAGAGACTGCCCCGGTCACTTGCCGTGACCTCCAGCCCGTTCTTCCAGAGACTGTCCCGGTCACTTGCCGTGACCTCCTGCCCGTACACCCAGAGACTGTCTGCCTGGTCGCCACCCGCTCCCTTACAAGGACCGCCCCCTTGTATAGTAGCTCAGAGGTTCCGCCTCCCAGACCCGTTACAAAATGGAGGACTGGTGCCAGAAGCTGCACGTGGGCACAGACTCCACTTCCCCACACCAGAAACAGGGAGTCTACCGGGTGGTTCAGGAGTACGAAAGAGTCTTTAGCAAACACCCGCTAGACTTTGGGCAAGTAAAGGGGGTAGAACACCAAATCCCCACAGGAGACTATCCACCCATAAAAGAGAGATACCGGCCTGTACCCCCTGCACACTATCAGAATGCCAAGGGTATGTTGCGAGAGATGAAGGAGGCTGGGGTGATCAGGGATAGCTGTAGCCCCTGGGCAGCTCCTCTAGTTCTTGTAAAAAAGAAAGATGGCAAGATGAGGATGTGTGTAGATTATAGAAAGGTCAACAGAATAACACACAAAGATGCGCACCCGTTACCTAGGATAGAGTAGTTTTTGGCTGCACTAAAATCTGCTAACTTCTTCTCTACTTTGGATCTCACTAGCGGGTACTGGCAGGTTCCTGTAGCAGAGTCAGACAAGGAGAAGACCGCCTTCACCACCCCAATGGGTCTCAGTGAATTCAACTGTATGCCGTTCATACTCTGCAACGCACCAGTGACCTTCCAGAGGCTGATGGAGTGCTGTCTGGGGCACAGGAATTTAGAGACAGTCCTACTCTACCTGGACGATGTCATCGTATATTCCAAGACCTATGAGGACCATCTAAAGCACCTGGCAGAGGTGTTCGATGCCCTGGCAGGCTTCGGCCTAAAGGTGAAACCCTCCAAGTGTCATCTACTGAAGCCAAAAGTACAGTACCTGGGACACATGGTGAGTGCTGACGGAGTAGCCCCAGACCCTGACAAGATCACGGTGATTAAGGACTGGCCAAGACCCTTCAGCATAAAGGAAGTGTGGCAGTTCCTCGGGTTGGTAGGCTATTACCGAAGATTCATCTCCGGATTCACCAAAATGGCAGCCCCTATGCAGGACCTCCTGTTAGGTCAGTCAAAGACTAAAAGTCAGAATCCACCCCTTAAGTGGGACAAGCTGGAGGAGGAGTCTTTCCGCCAGCTGAAGATGGCCCTCACGGGGGATGAGATCCTGGCCTACCCTGATTACGGCCAGCCTTTTATCCTCCACACCGACGCCAGTAACGTGGGGCTAGGATCCGTACTGTCCCAGATCCAGCAGGGCAGAGAACGGGTAATTGCTTATGCTAGCAGAAAGCTGAGACCCACAGAGAGAAACCCTGAGAATTATAGCTCCTTCAAGCTAGAGTTCCTGGCAGTGGTGTGGGCAGTCACCGAACGCTTCAAGCATTACCTGGCTTCTTCTAAGTTCACTGTGTACACGGACAACAACCCGTTGACACACCTGGACACTGCAAGACTTGGTGCCCTAGAGCAGAGATGGATGGCCCGGCTGTCCAATTATTAATTTACTATCAAATACCGGACAGGGCGCGCTAATGCCAACGCAGATGCATTGTCCAGAATGCCTCACTTGCAGGACGGGGGAGAAGATCCAGAAGAACTGGAAGAAATTGAACTCCCTGAATTCCACCGTCATGGGATCGCCCAGTGTTCCCACTGCGTAAAGGAGAGGTGCTCTGCTACCACTACGTTCAATCCCTTACCCCACCACGGCTGGGCCGAGAAGCAAGATAGTGACCCCGCAGTCCGCCTGGTGAAAGAGATGCTGACCCAGGCTGATGCCCACCTTGATCCGGATGCTCCAGAAGAGGCTAAACAGCTGTGGAAGGAGAGGAGCAAGCTGTTTCTCTATGAGGGGAGGCTGTGCCGCAGGACCGTCAACTCTCGAACACATGAGCTGATCTGGTAGGTAGTGGTCCCAAGGCAGGATGCGGCTATGGTCCTAGAAGCATACCATGACGGCGCAGGGCACTTTGGATGGAAGAAGCTGGAGTTCCTGTTGCGTGAGCGGTTCTTCTGGGTAGGCATGAGAGGGGCTATAGAGAGATGGTGCAGAGACTGTGGCCCGTGCAACCTTAGGAGGAAGGACCGCGCCAGCCAGAAGACTCCCCTGCGGCCCATCATCACAAAGCAGCACCTTGAGCTGGTGGCCCTGGACCACGTAAAGCTGGCTCCAAGCAGATCGGGATACGTCTACGCCCTCACAATCGTAGATCACTACTCCCGGTTCCTAGTGGTGGTCCCTGTCAAAGACTTAACAGTTCAGACGGCCGCCAGAGCCTTTCAGCAGCATTTCTGCCGTCCACAAGGGTATCCATAGCAAGTGTTGACTGATCAAGGTCCAGCGTTCGAGGCTGAAGTCTTTCAGGAATTCTGCAACCTGTATGGCTGCAAGAAGACAAGGACAATGCCTTACCACCCCCAAACCAACGGGATGTGTGAGAAAATGAACCAGGTAGTAATAGACCTGCTCAAGACGTTGCCCCTGGAGGAACGCAGCCTGTGGCCTGAGAAACTGCCGGATCTGGTGGACTTGTATAACCATATCCCAGTGGGTTCTACCAATTCCCCCCCGGCTTACCTAATGAGGGCAAGACCTGGTAAGCTGCCAATTGACCTGGAGATGGGAGTCCTGACACCTGAGGACACCTCACCAGAAGCAGACTGGGACACAGAACGACAGCAGCAGTACCGGAAAGTACAGGAGAGCGTGGAGCGAAGTCTGTCTCAAGCAAGAGAGGAACTACAACCAGCATGCTCCTGCTGCTCCCCTGGCACCTGGAGAGCAGGTCTTGAAGAGGAAGAGACGGCTCCACAAGTTGGATGACCAGTGGGAGAAAGACCCGTACACCGTACTGCCGTCAAGCCATGAAGACCCAAAGGTGTGTGTTATCAGTAAGGATGGAGGACAGACCACAGCCACTGTCTCCAGAGACCACCTGAAAAAGTGTCCCGAGCAGCTGCAAAGCGCTGATGAAGACCAAGATAGCCCTCGACCCGCAGAGGAAAGGGAGGAAATGGTCAGTACAGTGCTCGGAGGATTTCCCCGGTCCTGGACACAAATCAACAACGCCATAGTGGTACCCTTCCTTACCTTCCTCCAACCAGCCCCTCAAGAGCCTGCAGAAGAGCAAGTGGCCCCGGAGGCAGAAAAGTACATACCAACAGCCCAGGAGAATCAACCCTCTGCTAGTAGTGAACCTGCCATGCCCGTGGTGAGCCAAAGAGTACGCAGAAAGCTGCCCAACCTACCCGTTACATCTGCAAACACCTCTAGTGCAGACATGAGCACACCCAGTACACAGGGAGTGGAAACAGGGGACCCGAGTAGAGTACCACCAGACAGTGGGTTACGTAGGTCCACCAGGAGCACTAAAGGCCAGGTACCCGCTCGCTGGAGAATCTAAATGCAACGTATATATACCTGTAAATTGCAAATGTTAAAATGTTTGTTGCTTGCATACTTATTATGTTTCTCTAGTTACCCGACAGGGTTCATGGACTAACAGGTTATGGACAATGAATAACCAGAACTGTACCTTGTACATAGTTGCACCTGATAAGGTGCCCTCTTTTGAAGACGACCACAGAACACAAAACCCGTAGAGGTGGCTGAAGACTTGGTCCAACTCCGGATCATCAAAGCCCTGTAGCCACCCCAGGGCCTACGTGGAGGGTTTGGGACGGGTCCCTCAAACTGCATCATGGGTGACAAGGACACCTGGTTACGGGAGTGCCGTGACCTAAAAAAAGACTAAACTTCTTGTAAATATGTTACTGTATTGTTATTACTTGTTGTGTTTTTGCAAAATGTTTTGTCCCAGAGTACTAAATTTCACTAGGGGAGAATATGGCACCCCAGGTCTGGTCGCCACAGTGGCAGCAATGTCATGTCTAAGAGCAGGTGGGAGGTTCCCTGGTTGGGGACAATTAGCATGCAGCACCTCCTGCCTCAGTCCAGGGAGGGGAGAAACCTGCCCTTTATAAACTGGATCTGGGGCGGGGTTAATCAGTCCAGCCAGAGAGAAGTTCCAGACAAGTCGCAGATAGGGACAGGTCAGCAGCAGGCTGAGGAGTCCCTGTAGGCAGAGGAGGAACACGAGGCCAGGAGGGGAGCTAGCAGAGCTCGTCCGGCCTAGAGACTTACAAAGCCGGACACTGGAGTCCGAGGCTGTGAGGGTTATAAGCTCAGCAGCAGAAAACCACCACGCAGGGGACTTCAAGTCCTCTGGCCCAAGGAAGCCCGGAGGCTCAGCCACACGAGAGGGACCACTACTACCCCGGAGGGGTGAGCAGTACGGAAGGCCCGAGTCGCCAGTCATACGGGTGAGAACAACACGGTACACTCAGAGACGTGGGCTACCACTACACTACAGCATGATAGCCAAGAAAGAGTGAAGTCAGCACGGTAGGCCTACAAACTCCCCCTGACCAGTAGGATTTCCCAGTTGCTCTCAGACTGACCAGGTCTCCATTGTTAACCTGTATTCCAGACGGGTCCCTTAATACCACCAGCAGTAAAGACCCTGAATTGCATGACAGACTCCATGTGGTTACTGCTACTCCCGCGCACCATCACCAACAACATCCCTATTTAATGCCTTGAGGCTATACTCCTCCCGTGGGGAGTTATACTACTATCTTCTGCTGCACCCACAACACCAGCCTCAGCGGTCTGCCCTGCAGCGGCGGTTCACACTGACCGCAATCCACGGGTGGCGTAGTCGGACATTTAATATCACAAAACCCTATAAATAGACTGCCATTTGGGTTGACCACCCTGAGCCACGGGACTGGGTCCCCGCCACACGAGGACTACAACCCCCAGCATCCGCAACGGGTCCGGTTCCGGGTATCCCCACACTCACACGGCTCAGGGGGCGCGTCACCGGCGCGAGGCGCTCATCTCCCGGCCGGTAGCAGCGGAAGGACCGCCAGGGTCGCTGACCTACATGTGGAAGGGAGGACCGGGGAGCGTCGCTGCGGGTCGGGATACTTCTGCTGCGAGCGCCCGCTCATGTCACGGGTTCTCGCTGCGGAAGTACCCGCACAGGCAGCACCGCTCCCCGGTAGTCAACAAGACGATTCGATAATTGGTCGCGGTCTTCGGACCCGACCAATCACTGATCTTACCGCAAAAGTTTAACACTACTGTGCTGATTGGTCGCGAACGCTGCCCGCGACCAATCACCGATTTGGGCGCCAAATTTAAATATCGGCCGCGACCAATCACCGATCTTGGCTCCACATTTAAACACCACTGTGCTGATTGGTCGCCGATGCTGGGCGCGACCAATCACCGATTTTGGCGCCACATTTAAATAGCATCCGCGACCAATCAGTACAGCGGTGTTTAAATGTGGAGCCAAGATCGGTGATTGGTCGCGGCCGATATTTAAATGTGGCGCCCAAATCGGTGATTGGTCGCGGGCAGTGTCCGCGACCAATCAGCACAGCAGTGTTTAAATGTGGCGCCCAAATCGGTGATTGGTCGCGGGCAGCGTCCACGACCAATCAGCACAGCGGTGTTTACATTTTACGGCAAGATCAGTGATTGGGCGCGGCTGAAGCCCGCGACCAATCACCGATTTGTGCGCCACATTTAAATAGCGGCCGCGGCCAATCAACGATCTTGCAGACACATATAAACACCGCTGTGCTGATTGGTCGCAGACGCGATTTAAATGTGGCACCCAAATCGGTGACTGGTCGCGGGCAGCGCCCGCGAACAATCAGCGATTTTGAACAAAAATGTCCGGACCTTAGTAACACCGTGCGGTTACTGTTGGGAGATCAGAGGCTAGCGTGTGAAGGGAGGACCGGGGAGCGGCGCTGCGGGTCGGGATACTTCTGCTGCGAGCGCCCGCTCATGTCCCGGGTTCTCGCAGCGGAAATAACCGCACAGGCAGCGGCGCTTTCCCGTCCTCACCAATACGATTCGATGATTGGTCGCGGTCTTCGGCTGCGACCAATCACCGATTTGGGCGGTACTTTTAAATAGCGCCCGCGACCAATCACCGATCTTCCACACACATATAAACACCGCTGTGCTGGTTGGTCGCGGACACGATTGAAATGTGGCGCCCAAATCGGTGATTGGTCGCGGGCAGCGTCCGCGACCAATCAGCACAGCAGTGTTTAAATGTGGCGCCCAAATCGGTGATTGGTTGCGGGCAGCGAACGCGACAAATCAGCACAGCGGTGTTTAAATTTTGCGGCAAGATCAGTGATTGGCCGCGGCCGAAGACCGCGACCAATCACCGATTTGTGCGCCACATTTAAATAGCGGCCGCAACCAATCACCGATCTTGCAGACACATATAAACATAGCTGTGCTGATTGGTTGCGGACGCGATTTAAATGTTGCGCCCAAATCGGTGATTGGTCGCGGGCAGCGTCCACCACCAATCAGCACAGCGATGTTTAAATTTGGCGCCAAGATCGGTGATTGGTCGCGGCCGATATTTAAATGTGGTGCCCAAACTGGTGATTGGTCGCGGGCAGCGCCCGCGAACAATCAGCGATTTTGAACAAAAATGTCCGGACCTTAGTAACACCATGCGGCTACTGTTGGGAGATCAGCGGCTAGCGTGTGAAGGGAGGACCGGGGAGCGGCGCTGCGGGTTGGGATACTTCTGCTGCGAGCAGACGCTCATGTCCCGGCTTCTCAGAGCGGAAGTATCCGCACAGGCAGCGGCGCTGACCACCAAGCGGAAGGAAGGACCGGGGAGCGGCGCTGCGAGTCGGGATGCTTCTGCTGCGAGCGACCGCTCATGTCCCGGCTTCTCGGAGCGGAAGTATCCGCACAGGCTGCGGCGCTGACCTCCATGCGGAAGGGAGGACCGGGGAGCGGCGCTGCGGCTCCGGATACTTCTGCTGCGAGCAGTCGCTCATCTCCCGGCTTCTCGCACCGGAAGTAGCCGCACAGGCAGCCGCTCCCCGGTCCTCCCCAATACGATTCGCTGATTGGTCGCGCCCTCCTGCCGCGACCAATCAGAGATTTGAACGCTAAATTCAAACACACTCCTTAGTAACATGGCGCGCGAGATTTAAAACCCGCTCCTATGATTGGTCGCGGTTGCCGCCCGCGATCAATCACAGATTTTCACACCAAATTTAATCACGCTCTCCGGCCAATTACCGCAACATTTCAAATAGCTACGCTACCTTCGGGAGATAGCAGGGCTAACTCCGCCCATGTGGTCATGTGACTCACAAGCTGCTTATAACGTACTGAGCAGGTTTTCTCAGTCACACTGTGCGAGGGACTTCAGTCAGACTGTGCGAGGGACTTCAGTCAGACTGTGCGAGGGACTTCAGTCAGACTGTGCGAGGGACTTCAGTCAGACTGTGCGAGGTACTTCTGTCACACTGTGCGAGGGACTTCTGTCACACTGTGCGAGGGACTTCTGTCACACTGTGCGATGGACTTCAGTCACACTGTGCGAGGGACTTCAGTCACACTGTGCGAGGGACTTCAGTCACACTGTGCGAGGGACTTCAGTCACACTGTGCGAGGGACTTCAGTCAGGTTTACTGAACACGTTCTGCCAGTGACAGCGCGCTGAAGAGATACTTCTTTACGCTTCCTGTTTTATAATGGGTCCTAAGGGAAAATATGCCACGGAGGAAGACAGAAAAGCAGCAGAAGCAGCAAGAAAACGACAACGTCAAGACATCACAACATACTGCCACCAGACAAGCCCAGGATGCGGAATCTCACCAAAAACGCCGTGAACAGGAGACACCCCAACACACTGCCGCCAGACAAGCCCAGGATGCGGAAGCTCAACAAAAACGCCGGGAACAGGAGACACCACAACACACTGCTGCCAGACAAGCCCAGGATGCGGAAGCTCACCAAAAACGCCAGGAACAGGAGACACCACAACACACTGCCGGCAGACAAGCCCAGGATGCGGAAGCTCACAGAAAACTTCGGAAGCAGGAGACAACACCACACACTGCCGCCAGACAAGCGCAGAATGCGGAAGCTCACAGAAAACTTCGGGACCAGGAGACACCACAACACACTGCCGGCAGACCAGCCCAGGACGCGGAATATCACAGAAAACGTCGGGAACAGTAGACTTCACAACACACTGTCGCCAGACAAGCCCAGGATGCCGAATGTCACCAAAAACGCCGGGAACAAGAGACACCACAACACACTGTCGCCAGACAAGCCCAGGATGCGTAATCTCACAGACAACATCGGAAACAGGAGACATCACAACACACTGCCGCCAGACAAGCCCAGGATGCGGAATCTCACAGACAACGTCGGGAACGGGAAACACCGCAACACACTGCGGCTAGACAGGAACATGATGCGGAATCCCATAGACAATGTCGGCTGAATGAATCTCCAGAATCCAGGACAAATCGAAAACAACACGATCGACAAATTTATCAAAAACGAATGCTCTACCAACTAAGGCAAACCCAGCAGAACATTCAACAACTTGCACGTTACGTAACAGACAATGAAACTATAATTATTCAACACTACTGTGGGGAGATGAATGTAGTTTGTTCAAAATGCGACTCTCTAAATTTCATCGAGGAAAAACCATCTAACAATCAGTTTACTCAATGCAGCCAAAAAGGAAAAGTGATGCTACCAAGATGTCACTACTCAAATCTTTGTGAGCAGTTGATGAAAGGAACGCATGAACACAGTAGAAATTTTATGGAAAATATCAGAAGTATCAACAGTTCTCATGCGTTTGCTTCATTTGGTGCCAGCATTGCACAGCCCCCTGGATTCGGACCGTATTGTTTTAAAATTCATGGCCAGATCTACCACCGCACTGGAACACTTCACCCAGAACTAGGACAACCACCAACATTTGCACAATTATACATCTTTGATCCAAATGAGGCTACAGAACAAAGGATGAACCGAAAATAAAATGAAAAGTGTAATGCAGAACTGATGAACCTAATTGCCGTACATTTACAAACAATCAGCCCATTTGCTGCCGCATATCGCATGCTAAAAGACGTTGAAGCTGAGAAGGAACAGAGAGCTATACAAAATGGAACGGAAATGCCTTCTATTATCATGGCAATTAAACAAGAACATCAACAAGATCCCCGATGTTACAACAAACCACGTGTAAGTGAGGTCGCAGTTGTTTTTCAAAACGATGATGGAGAGCCTCCTTTTCAAAGAGACATATTAGTCCATCTTAAGCCAGACAAAAACAACCCTTTCGTTCCTAAAACACAACGTATTAGCATTTTGCACAGCAACCTTGATGCTCTTCTGTATCCGCTATTCTTTCCAAGCGGTGATCAAGGGTGGCATGAAAACCTACACCAGCAAGGAACTTCAAGAAGAATTTCACAACTACAGTACTACAGTTTTCTTCTGTCTGTGGGAAATTACTTCAATCCTATTTTAAACGGTGGGTGGGAAACTGACACAATAGTACTTAGTCGACGCATACGTTAAAATTGAAGCGAATCGGCTCAATTTCATACGAATGAACCAAAAACAACTTCAAGTTGAAGACTACTGCTTTCTTCAAGAACATTTGCAAAAACAATCCATTCAAAAAGGAATTCCAATTGGAAAAACAGTAATTCTCCCGATATCCTTTGAAGGTAGCCCCCGCAACATGCAACAGCGTTATCAAGATGCAATGGCAATAGTAACAAAGTATGGAAGACCTGACATTTTTTTAACAATGACCTGTAATCCTAAATGGCCGGAAATTACCGAAAATCTACAACCCTGGCAGCAAGTTGAACACAGACCGGACTTAGTTGCACGCGTATTTCGACTAAAACTCAGCAGCCTTTTTAAAGACATGAAAAATGGGCTTTTTGGAACAGTCGTAGCAATGGTACACGTCATAGAGATTCAGAAATGAAGTCTCCCACATGCTCATATACTAATTATTTTAGACGCGGATTCCAAGTTTCGCACGGAGGACGAAATTGACAACATAGTGTGGGCTGAAATTCCTAACCAAGAAAAGTATCCTGAATTGTATAATATTGTAATCTGTAATATGGTTCATGGCCCATGCGGTGTAGCAAATCCAAAAAGTCCATGCATGGAAAACGGAAAGTGTACAAAAGGTTTTCCAAAGCAGTTGAAATAGCACACTGTTAAAGATTTGGACGGCTACCCATCCTACCAGAGACAACTGATTGATAACATTGTACACAACAAAAAGATTATAAATAACTCATGGATAGTTCCATACAACCCGTACTTATTAAAACGCTACAACTGTCACATCAACGTTGAAATCTGCTGTTCAATAAAAAGTGTTAAATATCTTTTCAAGTACATCTACAAGGGGCATGACAAAGCTAATGTCAAAATACAACAAAAAACAGTCAATCACGATGAATCATCACGGTTTGTTGACTCAAGATATGTCAGTGCTCCAGAAGCTGCTTGGAGAATATTTGCATTTCCAATGCATTCGCAGTCCCATGCCATTATACGTTTAGCTATTAATTTACCAAATCAACAGCAGCTTTATTTCTTTGAAAATGCTCAAGTCGAAGATGTCTCCAAAAATTTAAGCACAACGTCAACATTAACCCCTTAAGCCCCGCGGGTGGTTTGCACGTTAATGACCCGGCCAATTTTTACAATTCTGACCACTGTCACTTTATGAGGTAATTACTCTGGAACGCTTCAACGGATCCCCCTGATTCTGAGATTGTTTTTTCGTGACATATTGTACTTCATGATTGTGGAAAAATTTCTTCGATATCACTTGCGTTTATTTGTGAAAAAAATGGAAATTTGGCGAAAATTTTGAAAATTTGCAATTTTCAAAATTTGAATTTTTAAGCCCTGAAATCAGAGCGATATGTCACACAAAAGAGTTAATAAATAACATTTCCCACATGTCTACTTTACATCAGCACAATTTTGGAACCAAAATTTTTTTTTGTTAGGGAGCTATAAGGGTTAAAAGTTGACCAGCGATTTCTCATTTTTCCAACAAAATTTACAAAACCATTTTTTTAGGGACCACATCACATTTGAAGTCACTTGGAGAGGTCTTTATGACAGAAAATACCCAAAAGTGACACCATTCTAAAAACTGCACCCCTCAAGGTGCTCAAAACCACATTCAAGAACTTTATTAACCCTTCAGATGCTTCACAGGAATTTTTTGAATGTGGAAGAAAAAAATGAACATTTAACTTTTTTCACAAAAATGTTACTTTAGACCCAATTTTTTTTATTTTCACAGGGGTAACAAGAAAAAATGGACCCCCAAATTTGTTGTGCAATTTCCCCTGGGCACGCAGATACCCAATATTTGGGGAAAAAACACTGTTTGGGCGCACGGCAGGGCTCGGAAGGGAAGGAGCGCCATTTGACTTTTTGATTGTAAAATTTGCTTGAATAATTAGCGGACGCCATGTTGTGTTTGGAGAGCACCTGTGTGCCCAAACTTTGGAGCTCCCCCACAAGTGACCCCATTTTGGAAACTAGACCCCCAAAGGCACCTTTATAGATGCATAGTGAGCACTTGGAACCCCCAGGTGCTTCACAAATTGATTCGTAAAAATGAAAAAGTGAAAAAAAAAACACTTTTTCATTTTTACGAATCAATTTGTGAAGCACCTAGGGGTTCCAAGTGCTCACTATGCATCTAGATAGGTGCCTTGGGGGGTCTAGTTTCCAAAATGGGGTCACTTGTGGGGGAGCTCCAATGTTTGGGCACACAGGGACTCTCTAAATGCAACATGGTATCCGCTAACAAATTGAATGGATAATCGGCTCAAATTGTTAGCGGACACCACATTGCGTTTGGAGAGCCCCTCTGTGCCCAAACTTTGGAGCTCCCCCACAAGTGACCCCATTTTGGAAACTAGACCCCCCAAGGCACCTTTATAGATGCATAGTGAGCACTTGGAACCCCCAGGTGCTTCACAAATTGATTCGTAAAAATGAAAAAGTGAAAAAAAAAACACTTTTTCATTTTTACGAATCAATTTGTGAAGCACCTAGGGGTTCCAAGTGCTCACTATGCATCTAGATAGGTGCCTTGGGGGGTCTAGTTTCCAAAATGGGGTCACTTGTGGGGGAGCTCCAATGTTTGGGCACACAGGGACTCTCTAAATGCAACATGGTATCCGCTAACAAATTGAATGGAAAATCGGCTCAAATTGTTAGCGGACACCACATTGCGTTTGGAGAGCCCCTCTGTGCCCAAACTTTGGAGCTCCCCCACAAGTGACCCCATTTTGGAAACTAGACCCCCCAAGGCACCTTTATAGATGCATAGTGAGCACTTGGAACCCCCAGGTGCTTCACAAATTGATTCGTAAAAATGAAAAAGTGAAAAAAAAACACTTTTTCATTTTTACGAATCAATTTGTGAAGCACCTGGGGTTCCAAGTGCTCACTATGCATCTAGATAGGTGCCTTGGGGGGTCTAGTTTCCAAAATGGGGTCACTTGTGGGGGAGCTCCAATGTTTGGGCACACAGGGACTCTCCAAATGCAACATGATATCCGCTAACAAATTGAATGGAAAATCGGCTCAAATTGTTAGCGGACACCACGATGCGTTTGGAGAGCCTCTCTGTGCCCAAACTTTGGAGCTCCCCCACAAGTGACCCCATTTTGGAAACTAGACCCCCCAAGGCACCTTTCTAGATGCATAGTGAGCACTTGGAACCCCCAGGTGCTTCACAAATTGATTCGTAAAAATGAAAAAGTGAAAAAAAAAACACTTTTTCATTTTTATGAATCAATTTGTGAAGCACCTGGGGGTTCCAAGTGCTCACTATGCATCTAGAAAGGTGCCTTGGGAGGTCTAGTTTCCAAAATGGGGTCACTTGTGGGGGAGCTCCAAAGTTTGGGCACAGAGGTGCTCTCCAAACGCAACGTGGTGTCCGCTAACAATTTGAGCCGATTTTCCATTCAATTTGTTAGCGGATATCATGTTGCATTTGGAGAGTCCCTGTGTGCCCAAACATTGGAGCTCCCCCACAAGTGACCCCATTTTGGAAACTAGACCCCCCAAGGCACCTATCTAGATGCATAGTGAGCACTTGGAACCCCAAGTGCTTCACAAATTGATTCATGAAAATTAAAAAATGTTTTTTTTTTCACTTTTTCATTTTTATGAATCAATTTGTGAAGCACCTGGGGGTTCCAAGTGCTCACTATGCATCTAGATAGGTGCCTTGGGGGGTGTAGTTTCCAAAATGGGGTCAATTGTGGGGGAGCTCCAAAGTTTGGGCACACAGGGGCTTTCCAAACGCAACATGGTGTCCGCTAACAATTTGAGCCGACAATTTGTTAGCGGATATCATGTTGCATTTGGAGAGTCCCTGTGTGCCCAAACATTGGAGCTCCCCCACAAGTGACCCCATTTTGGAAACTAGACCCCCGAAGGCACCTATCTAGATTTATAGTGAGCACTTGGAACCCCAGGTGCTTTACAAATTGATTCATAAAAATGAAAAAGTGTTTTTTTTTTTCACTTTTTCATTTTTACGAATCAATTTGTGAAGTACCTGGGGGTTCCAAGTGCTCACTATGCATCTAGATAGGTGCCTTGGGGGGTCTAGTTTCCAAAATGGGGTCACTTGTGGGGGAGCTCCAATGTTTGGGCACACAGGGGCTCTCCAAACGCAACATGGCGTCCGCTAACAATTTGAGCCGATTTTCCATTCAATTTGTTAGCGGACACCATGTCGCGTTTGGAGAGCCCGTGATGTGCCTAAACAGTGGAGCTCCCCCACAAGTGTCCCCATTTTGGAAACTATACCCCTCGAGGATTTTATTAAGGTGTATAGTGAACATTTTGAACCCAGAGGTACGGCACAGAATTTGTTTACATTAGGTCATCATATTGAATAAGTTGTCATTATTCTTGAGCGCAAGTGCTCGCTACTTGAGTTTGCATCGGGTACTCAGGTATGCACCATGTACAGCGTGTGCTCGAGTGACATGCTCGAGTCCCTGCTCCGCATGTTTCACGGTTATTAGACACCCAAAAAAAAACATGCGGGGATCGCTCGTGCATGGCAGGCAATCCCCGTAAAGTTTTTTGGCCGCGAAGCATATGGGGCAGAGACTCGAGCATGTCACTCAAATACCCACGATACTCAATGCATACCAGAGCACCCGATGCAAACTCAAGTAGCGAGCACTTGCTCTCAACACTAGTCGCCATATCGTCATCTTTTTTTCTTACTTTTGAAAAAAATCCCAACCCCAGCCCTAACCCTAGCACAACCCTAGCCCTAGCACAACCCTAGCCCTAGCACAACCCTAGCCCCAGCACAACCCTAGCCCCAGCACAACCCTAGCCCCAGCACAGCCCTAGCCCCAAACCCAGCCCTAACCCTAGCCCAATCCTAACCCAAGAGTTTATTTTTGACGCTGTTCCTTGTGCGGTATAAGTGATTAGACGACTTTATTCTTCGGGTCGGTGTGATTACAGCAATGCCAGAATCATATGGGGTTTTTATGACTGACAGCTGTCACACACTAAAAGACGCATTTTTTGTAAAATCTAGTTTTTGAATCGCCATATTTTGAGAGCTATAATTTTTCCAGATTTTGGCAGACAGTCATGTGACGGCTCGTTTTTTGCGGGATGACTTGACGTTGTTATTGGTGCCATTTTCAGGCACGTGACATTTTTTGATCGCTTTCTATTCCGATTTTTGGGAGGCAGAATAAACAAAAACCAACAATTCAGGAATTGTTTTTTTTTTTTTTTTTTTAATTCTGTTCCGCGTGTGGTAAAATTGATGAGGTATCTTTATTCTTCGGGTCAGTACGTTTACAGCGGTACCACATTTGTATCATTTTTCTATGTTTTGGCGCTTATACACAATAAAAGCTATTTTATAGAAAAAAATATTTTTTAGCATCGCTTTATTCTGAGATCTATAACTTTTTTATTTTTCGGCTGATGGAGCTGTGTGGCAGCTTGTTTTTTGCGGGACGAGATGACGTTTTCAGCGGTATCATTTTTATTTATATGCGTCCTTTTGTTCGCGTGTTATTCCACTTTTTGTTTGGCGGTATGGTGATAAAGCATTGTTTTTTGTTTCTTTTTTTTTTTACCGTGTTCACTGAAGGGGTTAACTAGTGGGACAGTTTTATAGGTCAGGTTGTTCCGGACGCGGCGATACCAAATATGTGTACTTTTATTTTTATTTTTTTTTTTTTTTCTAATAATATTTATTGATGGGTACATTATATTTTTATTTTTGGTGGATTATTTTTTTTATTTTTTTTTTATATTTTTGCAAACTTTTTTTTTATATTTTTTTTCCACTTTCACACAGTTTATACACTTTATTACTTTGTCCCACTCTGGGACTTTCACTTTTTTTTCTCTGATCGCCTGCATGGCACAGGAATGCAGCACCATCCCTATGCCATGCAAGCTGTCAGAAATGCACAGTATGAAGATTGCTTGGAGATGCACTGCGCATGTCCAAGCAATCTTCCTGCTGTCTGGTGACCCGGATGTTGTCATGACGACATCGGGTCGTCATGGCAACACCCGGGAAGCCTTTGCAGACTGCGCTGGAAGCCAGAAGAGGAGGTGAGTATCGGCGATCACCTCCCCTTGCCCCCGCAATGCTGCGATCGATTTCGATCGACTTCGATCGCAGCATCGCGGGGGTTAATGTGCTGGGAGCGGTGCAGTACCGCTCCCTGCACATAGTACCGGGTGTCAGCTGTGACAATCAGCTGACACCCGGCGGCGATCGCGCCCGCACAGCCTGTGTGCGCGCGCGATCGCCATGACGTACTAATACGGGTCTGGCTCTTAAGTCCCAGGGCACAGACGCGTATTAGTACGGCAAAAGTTGTTAAGGGGTTAATGGAATGGTTTTTGCTGAACCAACGTGACAAAAACGCAAGGCAGTATTTGTATCGAGAGATTCCAGAGCATTACGTTTGGAATAAAACTTGGAAGCCAAGACAACGAGGACTTAACAGAATAATTGGACGCATGTATACTGTTAGTGTCAAGGATCAAGAAAGATATTGCCTTCGGCTGATACTACTGCATATCAAAGGAGCTAGAAGTTACGAAGATTTGAAAGCAGTTAATGGAGTATTGCACGATACATTTAAAGCTGCAGCTTTGGCTTTAGGACTTCTATTGGATGATACTATGTGGACACTTACTTTAGAAGACGCAGTTACCCTACATATGCCTAAGAAACTTCGTGAATTGTTTGCCTACATTTGTGTCTTTGGACCGCCTACAAATCCGGCTCAACTTTGGACAAATTTCAAAGAACATATAATTGAAGATTACTGCTTACGTCTTCACAACAAAAGTGGAAATTGTCAAAATTGCGAATCTTATGTCATGCAAGATGTCCAAAATATCCTACTACTGCATGGAAAAACGTTTTCAGACTTTAATTTGCCACAGTCTGCAAGTCAAGTTGCACATATTCAAGAGTATGACGAAGCTTATGAATTATTGTTGGCAACAGAGAAGAAAAACTCCTTAAATCAAGAACAAATGATTGCATATGACACTATTGTGAGCGCTGTACAAAACCAAGCCGATCCACCGCCAAAATGTTTCTTTATTGACGGTCCTGGAGGCAGCGGTAAAACATACCTCTATGAAGTTTTAATGCATCACGTTAGAGGGTTAGGAAAAGTCGTATTGCCATCGGCTACAACAGGTATTGCAGCAAACCTTTTAAGAGGAGGTCGCACTATGCATTCACTCTTTGGGATACCAGTTCCAGTCAATGAAATCTCCGTTTCCAGAATCAAACAAGACACATTTGCAGGAAAACAGTTGAACAGTGCAAATCTTTTGATACTTGATGAGTGCACCATGGCAGCCAAATATGCTTTGAGCTTAATTGACAGACTTCTGCGTGAAGTTATGACTACAAATATTGCTGAAAAAAATGAAATTCCTTTTGGAGGTAAAGTTTTTGTCCTTGGCGGAGATTTTAGGCAATGCCTTCCAGTTGTACCAAATGGAACAAGAACAAATATTATCGAGTCAACCTTAAAAATGTCAGACCTTTGGAAAGAGTTTAATAAACTCCAACTAATTAACAACATGCGATCTTCTGACCCAGAGTACAGCAACTGGATTCTTAAACTTGGTAATGGTGAACTGAGCAATGAATATAACCTTGGAGAAGACATTATTGAAATACCAGAAGACATGTTGCGCACTGACTGCATCGTAAGTGATGTTTTTGGACAACGCGTTGAAATAGATGTGAACTACCAAAGCAGTGTTGAGAGGGCCTCTTCCTATGCAATTCTCTGTCCCAAGAACGATGACGTAGCTTTGCTAAATTCCCGTGTGATGGATAGAATGCCTGGAGAGTATAAATTATACAAAAGTGATGATTCGGTGGATGTCGACAATGAAGATGAACGAGAGCATTATCCAGTTGAATTTTTAAATAGTATTACGCCATCAGGAATGCCATCCCAAAGACTACAACTTAAAGTTGGAGCAATCGTAATATTGCTGCGGAATCTAAATACAAGAAATGTTCTATGTAATGGAACTCGCCTTATTGTTACTGGACTCCATTCTCACATAATTCAAGCAACAGTGATCACTGGATCTGCAAAAGGAGAGGAAGTGTTCATTCCACGCATTGATTTATGTCCTTCAGACACCGGTCTTCCATTTAGGCTTCGACGTCGACAGTTTCCAGTAAAACCAGCATTTGCCATGACAATAAACAAGTCACAAGGTCAAACTCTACACCGTGTTGGCATATATTTACCAGAGCTCGTTTTTGATCATGGACAACTCTATGTTGCATTTTCAAGAGTTAAAATGAGATCCAATGTCAAGGTGCAAGTTTTGGATACCCATTTACAAGGAAAGTTGCTTAGAGATAGTCCAAAAGTATTCACCAAAAATGTTGTGTACAAAAATATTTTAGGTTGATATTGTTAAGAAATATATTCTAGGGTCTTACTTCTTTTGTCCGATGATTTATTGTAAAATATTGTTACAGATTCATGGAATAGTTTATATATTTTGATCATCTGTTTAATAATTTTGTTCAGTTGTATTAAGTTCTATAACCAATAATAGTTAATAATAAAGTATTATTCTGTGTATTCATTGTATTATTGTTAAATCTTCATAGCGGCATCTGCAGCATCTGCTACTAAAGTGAATGCAGATTTGTGCCTCTCCACGCACTTAGTCCCGGCGTGGAAAGCAGCGAATCTACAGACAGCAGCTAATCACAGCAGTATCTGAGAGCGCGTGCTGTGCCTCACATCCTGCGAGGAGCTGCTGAAAACAGGACAGACAGCGCTGGAGCAGAGAAAGGAAACAAGGGGAGGATTAGGGTTTAGTTTTTGAACTGTGCAGTAGAGATGGGGGAATGAGTAGGTCATACAAAACCAGGATAAGGGGGCCATACAAGCTAAGATGAGGAAGCCGTACAATCCAAGATAAGTCAGCCATACAAACCAGGATTAGAGGAATGACGCAGCCATACAAACCACATTGACAGACCGCGCTGTGGATGCTGGATGTGACACGATGAGGGATAACCCCGGGCACAGCCCGTCATTCACTGTGGTGCGCGGAACAGCAGACCCCCGGCTGCAGACGCAAATAGTCGTGATGTAAACGGAAGCAAGATCCGGCAGCAGGCGGGAGAATTACGTGCTGGCTGTGCGTCGTCAGCGATGTTGTCACAAGCAGGATTGACAACATGACGTAATGACAAAATTCATTAGGGGCCCCGGGGGCATACATTGGGGGGTTAAGTTAAAGTAGTGCACAACCCATTTAAACACTGCTTCGCTGCTTAGTCGCGCCCGGTCAGCCGCATGCATATTCTAGATTACCCGATGCATTAGAATCGGGCCACCATCTAGTTACATATATCAAACTGAAATAGCTGTTGCAAAAACACCAATTTTTATAAAACATTAAGCTTAAGATTAATAGGGGTGCCCAAACTTTTTCATATAACTGTATATGGGGCTTATATATACCAAGATGGAGCCAGGATGATGGACATATATACCAGGATGGAGGACGTATACATAATCAGGGTGTGACAGCGCCCTCAGGAGGTCGTCCTTCATATCCTTGATAGGTACAAGAACACACAAGTGGTTTCCTGTCCCTATCAGGGACAGACGCAGAAGAGGTGAACTTACAGTTTCCAGTCAAGCAGAAGCTCCTGATGTCGGGCACAGGAGGATCGGGATGGGGTCCTCGCATCTCTCCCCTTCCTCCTGCCGTGGGTCCAGAGGCCGGCACCCCGCTAATCGAGGGGACCCTCAACCTGTCCAGTTGAGCTATGGCTCCTGAGGTGAACCGCATCCCCCTTAGGGGGTTCTCGGTTCGCACTGCTCCGTCCCTGCGAGTCTCCTGTGCGCACTGAAGATTGAATGCAGGAGCACTTCCGGTTACAGAGGTGATGACGCACAGACCTCCAGTACCCGGCGTGCATTCCACCGCACTTTGGAAATTTAAAAAAAAGGGCACCAAATCCTAATTAAAGGAGAAACACATTTTGACGATTCAGATAGAAGACAGGTGAGATAATACTATTTAAGGTGTTTTCAGAGGGGAGCTGAGGTTACCAGTGCATCTAGACTGCCAGCTATGGAAGGACAAACCACTGCTAAAGAGAATGAATATTCACTCTTCTCCATGCCCATGGGAGTGGAGAAGACTGAAAATTTATTCTAATAGCGGGCACACAGGATCGGGGAGCTGCAGCACGAAGCTGGGGGCTGCGATTGACAGTGTGCGCTATTAACGAGAATGAACATTCACTCTTCTCTCTTATGGGTGTGGAAAGGAGTGAATATTCATTTTATTTAGCTGCGGGCACACATGGTAGCTGCAGCTGCCGACTACTACCTGTGCCCACTGCTCCACCGCCTCAACCTGCCCCACCACCCTCCACAGCCGGGAGAACAGCTGAGCCGTGACGAGATGCGGGACTGAGACCTCAAATATCAGAAGGAGTTATTCAAAAAGTAATTGCGCAGGAAAGAAAGCTTGTTGCATACAAACCGTGTATTCCAGAGTGCATAATTAAAAGAAGGATATAAAGGAGTACAACTGATGTTAATAAGGTTAGCAGAGTTACAATGTGAGGTGGGTGGTAAATGCTCCACACTGGAGCTGAAGACACTGAAGATTACATGAAGGCGAGAGAGATTTACTGTGGGGGTGTATATAATCTGGAGGGGGAAAGATTTACTGTGGGGGTGTATATGCTCTTGGGGGGACAGATTTACTGTGGGGGTGTAAATACTCTTGAGAGGGAGAGATTTACTGTGGGAGTGTATATACTCTGGGTGGGATAGATTTACTGTGGGCGTGTATATTCTCTGGGGAGGAGAGATTTACTGTGGGAGTGTATATACTCTGGGGGGGGGACAGATTTACTGTGGGGGTGTATACAGTGGTGGCCAAAAGTATTGGCACCCCTGCAATTCTGTCAGATACTTCTCAGTTTCTTCCTGAAAATGATTGCAATCACAAATTCTTTGGTATTATCATCTTCATTTAATTTGCTTGCAAGGAAAAAACAAAAAAGAGAATGAAGCAAAAATCAAATCATTGACCATTTCACACAAAACTCCAAAAATGGGCCAGACAAAAGTATTGGCACCCTCAGCCTAATACTCGGTTGCACAACCTTTAGCTAAAATAACTGCGAACAACCGCTTCCGGTAACCATCAATGAGTCTCTTACAATGCTCTGCTGCAATTGTAGACCATTCTTCTTTGGCAAACTGCTCCAGGTCCCTGATATTTGAAGGGTGCCTTCTCCAAACTGCCATTTTGAGATCTCTCCACAGGTGTTCTATGGGATTCAGGTTTGGACTCATTGCTGGCCACCTTAGAAGTCTCCAGTGCTTTCTCTCAAACCATTTTATAGTGCTTTTGGAAGTGTGTTTTGGGTCTTTGTCCTGCTGGAAGACCCATGATCTCTGAGGGAGACCCAGCTTTCTCACACTGGGCCCTACATTATGCTGCAAAATTTGTTGGTAGTCTTCAGACTTCATAATGCCATGCACACGGTCAAGCAGTCCAGTGCCAGAGGCAGCAAAGCAACCCCAAAACATCAGGGAACCTCCGCCATGTTTGACTGTAGGGACCGTGTTCTTTTCTTTGAATGCCTCTTTTTTTTTACTGTACACTCTATGTTGATGCTTTTTCCCAAAAAGCTCTACTTTTGTCTCATCTGACCAGAGAACATTCTTCCAAAACGTTTTAGGCTTTCTCAGGAAAGTTTTGGCAAACTCCAGCCTGGCTTTTTTATGTCTCGGGGTAAGAAGTGGGGTCTTCCTGGGTATCCTACCATACAGTCCCTTTTCATTCAGACGCCGACGGATAGTACGGGTTGACACTGTTGTACCCTCGGACTGCAGGGCAGCTTGAACTTGTTTGGATGTTAGTCAAGGTTCTTTATCCACCATCCGCACAATCTTGCGTTGAAATCTCTTGTCAATTTTTCTTTTCCTTTCACATCTAGGGAGGTTAGCCACAGTGCCATGGGCTTTAAACTTCTTGATGGCACTGCGCACGGAAGACACAGGAACATTCATGTCTTTGGAGATGGACTTGTAGCCTTGAGAAGAGATTGCTCATGCTTCCTCACAATTTGGTTTCTCAAGTCCTCAGACAGTTCTTTGATCTTCTTTCTTTTCTCCATGCTCAATGTGGTACACACAAGGACACAGGACAGAGGTTGGGTCAACTTTAATCCATGTTAACTGGCTGCAAGTGTGATTTAGTTATTGCTAACACCTGTTAGGTGCCACAGGTAAATTACAGGTGCTGTTAATTCCACGAATTAGAGAAGCATCACATGGTTTTTCAAACAATGCCAATACTTTTGTCCACCCCCTTTTTTAGGTTTGGTGTAGAATTATATCCAATTTGGCTTTAGGACAATTCTTTTTGTGTTTTTTCATTGAAGACAAATTAAATGAAGATAATAATACCAAAGAATTTGTGATTGCAATCATTTTCAGGAAGAAACTGAGTATTATCTGACAGAATTGCAGGGGTGCCTGTTATGATCTGCTACAAGCACTAAGGAAAGACAGGAGATCTGTCCCTACAATAGAACTAAACTGGATCCCTACGATGTAACGGGGAACCTGATCCTGCGATCAGACCCGCTAAAGTCCTCAGCTAGTCTGTACGAAGACCTATAGATCCCTACAAGATCTAGGGACTGGGATAAAGTTGGACACCTCCTAGCAGAAATTGTAGCAGTAAAAGACAAACACACAACATAGAACATAGAGGTCAGAAGACCTAGCAAAACTAACAGAGAACGGTAACAGAGCACCAAGCTAGCTCAAGAGTAGTAATACAATGAAGTCCAGCAAGGCCAGGAGGGCGGAGCCGGATTAAATAGGCAAAAAAGGTCATGTGACCAGCAAACTAGAAAAAAAACAACAGGAGAGTTCTAACAGTACCCCCTCTTCTAAGAGGATCCTCCGGAACCCCTAGGCCCGGGCTTATCAGGAAACCTCCTGTGAAACGCTCTGACAAGTCTGGAAGCAGAAACATCATCCGCCCTCACCCATGAGTTATCCTCGGGTCCGAAACCCTTCCAAGTGACGACATACTGCAAACTCCCTCTATACCGTCTAGAATTTAGGATGCGGGAAATTTCATATTCCCCGTCCTCCACCACCGGAGGAACAGTGGCAGAGGCGTCACCAACCGACACATCAGCTCTTTTCAACAGAGAAACATGAAACACCGGATTAATCTTCCAGGAGTTAGGAACCTCCAACCTAACAGCAGATTGGTTAACTATCTGAAACACCTTAAAGGGCCCTACAAACTTGGGACCCAATTTTTTAGAAGGAATCCTCAATTGTAGATTCTTAGAGGACAACCAAACCATGTCACCAATAGCAAACGAAACCTCTTGCCGTTTCCTATCAAAGTACCTCTTAGATTTTTTGTTAGCCTCCTGAAGATTATCACGCACATCCGTCCAAACTCTCTCCAAATCACCGGAAAAACTCTCCTCCTCAGGCACAGCCGATACCAATTTGGAGAATGACCCAAAAGATGGATGTCTCCCAGAACAACAAAAAAAATGCGAACACCCAGCAGAAGAGGATGTATGGTTGTTAAGAGCAAATTCAGCAAGTGGCAGAAACTCAGACCACCCCTCTTGATTGTCTGCCACAAACAATGCAAGAACTGCTCAACATCCTGGTTCTTTCTTTCTGTCTGGCCATTAGACTCAGGATGATATCCGGATGAAAACGACAAATGAACTCCCAACCTGTCACAAAAAGCACGCCAAAAACGAGCCACGAACTGAGGTCCCCTATCAGAAACAATGTCAGTAGGAACGTCATGTAGTCTGACAATTTCCTTGACAAAGGCCTTAGCGAGTGTCTTAGCGCAAGTCAGTTTGATGAAGGGAACCAAGTGACACATCTTGCTAAAACGGTCCATGACCACCCAGATGACCGTGAAACCTTCAGAGAGGGGAAGGTCAGTAATAAAGTCCATAGCCAGATGTGTCCAAGGTGCACTAGGAACCTCCAGAGGGCAAAGCAACCCCGCAGCAGGAGCATGCGAAGACTTAGATCTAGCACACACAGTACATTGACGCACCCACTTAGTGACTTCCTTCTGCCATCCAGGCCACCAAAAACTGCGACCCACAAGTCTCTTGGTCTCAGAAATTCCTGGATGACCTGCCAACCGAGACTCATGACACTCAACAAACAAATCTCTCCTAAAGGTCCTAGGCACAAACAACCTCCCATGGGGAGTGTTAGATGGGGCATTCTCCTGAGCTTTAAGAATCTCATCCTCCAAAACGGAGTCCAAAGCAGCAATCACAACACCTTCTTGTAAAATGCTCTCCTCCTCCTCCTCAGCACCGACCATGGGAGAAAAGCTGCGAGACAAAGCATACGCTTTAACATTCTTGGTACCCGGGATGTAAGTAACGGAAAAAATAAACCGCGAGAAAAAAAGTGCCCACCTAGCCTGACGGGCATTCAAGCGCTTGGCAGCATCAAGATAGATCAGATTTTTATGATCAGTGAAAACCTGAATGGGAAATTCAGCACCTTCCAAGAGATGATGCCAGTGTTCGAATGAGAGTTTAATAGCCAGCAATTCCCGATTACCAATATCGTAATTAAGTTCAGTCTCAGAAATTTTTTTTGAAAAAAAGGCACAGGGATGTACTCCATCCTTGCTTTCCTGAGACAACACCGCATCAACCCCCACAGAAGCATCAACCTCAACCAAAAACGGCTTAGTCACATCAGGCTGCATAAGGATGGGGGCAGAGGTGAACCTCTCCTTTAGAAACACAAAAGCTTCAATGGCCTCAGTAATCCACTGAACCGCATTAGCACCTTTCCTGGTGAGATCGGTCAGCAGTTTGACAATAATAGAAATTTTTTTTATGAATTTTCTGTAATAATTGGCGAAACCCAAAAACCTGTGTATCGATTTCAAACCAATAGACCTAGGCCATTCCTGCACAGCTTGAACCTTCACCGGGTCCATCTCAAAACCTTCACTGGAGATAATGTAACCCAAAAAACTAATTCTCTGTACAGCGAACTCACATTTCTCTAGCTTAGCAAAAAGCAAATTGTCCATTAATAACTGTAAAACCTCACGTACGCTCCGCCAATGAGACTCCAGATCAGGCGAATAAATCAGAATGTCATCCAAATACACAACCACATTTTTGCCGATCAAAGGTCTAAGGATTTCATTAATAAGATTCTGAAAAAAATGCTGGAGCATTGGTAAGACCAAAAGGCATAACCAGATTCTCAAAATGACCCACAGGAGTGTTAAAAGCAGTCTTCCATTCATCACCCTCCTTCATGCGCAACAAATTGTATGCCCCCCGGAGATCAATTTTAGAGAACCACTTGGCCCCCACTAACTGGTTAAACAAATCAGGAATCAATGGCAGTGGGTAAGGATTGCATACAGTAATTTTATTAATCTCACGAAAGTCCAGACAAGGACGTAAACCGCCATCTTTTTTTTTTACAAAAAAAAATCCAACAGCCACAGGAGACTTGGAAGGCCTAATGTGACCGGCGGCCAAGCTTGTCTGTATGTATTCCTCCAAAGCCTTTCTCTCAGGAATAGTAAGATTAAATAAACGACTTTTAGGAAGAGTCGCTCCAGGGACAAATTCAATGGTACAATCATAGTCTCTATGGGGAGGCAAAATTTGTGACTCCTCCTCAGAAAAAACTCTCCAAAAATCCTGAATAGGTATAGGTAATTCCCCTTTTTCCACCTCAGCAATACGTCCGTTACAACACTTGTCATAACATTTCGGGCTCCAGGACTTAATTTCATTGGCAGACCAATCCAGTACAGGATTGTGCAATTTTAACCAGGGCAACCCCAAAATTACTGGAGAAGGCAAATTATTTAATACTACCAAATCCAAGTTCTCTTGATGAATACCATTAATAGTGAGGGGAAATTCACAGACCTTGTGAGTAACACTCTTCAAGGAGAGAGCCATCAACAGAAACCACAGCAATAGGGGATGACAAAGGTTTAGGTTTTAATTTAAGTTTTTCCAAGAATCCCCCATCAATCACATTCAGAGTAGAACCACAATCCACAAATACCCGAAATTCAATTAATTCTTCCTGAGCAGCGGTAGTAGCAGATAGGAATACTCCCTTAATATTTAAACAGGCTATACGTGCATGACTGACCTTTTTTTTTTCTTTGTTCATACGAAGCACACAGTTCTTAATGAAATGACCAGAATTTCCGCAATAGAAGCACAAACCTCCAGAAAGCCTGCGGTCTTTTTCCTGAGAGTGGGGTGCCATCGCCCCAATCTCCATCGGCTCTCCTTTGTCAGCACAGACCCTCTCAAGACTCGGAGCTGACATGGCAGAGGATTTACTCTCATTAACCCTTGCACGCAGTCTCCTGTCCACCCGTATAGCTAATTGCATTGCCTCCTGCAAGTTTCTAGGTGTGGGATAAGCAATCAGCAAATCCTTAACCCTTTCACCCAGCCCTGCAAGAAACAAACTTTTCAAAGCTGAATCGTTCCACCCCACCTGGGCAGACCACCGATGGAAGTGAGAACAATATTTTTCCACATTACCTGATCCCTGCTTCAGATGTCTCAATTCAGACTCAGCAGATGAGACACGATCAGGATCATCGTACAACAAACCCAAAGCAGAAAAAAAACTATCCACTGATCTAAAGCACGGATCACTAGGTTGGAGAGAAAAGGCCCATCCCTGAGGATCTTTGCGCAAAAGTGACATTATGAACCCTATGCACTGTGATTCATCACCAGAGGATCTGGGTCTTAAACGAAAATACAATAAACAAGCATTTTTAAAAGAAAAAAATCTTGTTGTTCACCAAAAAATAGATCAGGCAGACGTACCTTTGGCTCCACAAAATGTGCTCCAGAACAGCTACTCACGTGTTGTTGGAGCTCGGCCACCTCCAGAGAGAGTCCCTGCAAGCGTTGAGCCAAATCTTGAACCGAGACCATGATGGAAACTGGAGGTCTTTCCTTAGAGAAATTTTTTTTTTTAGGCTGGACTTACTGTTATGATCTGCTACAAGCACTAAGGAAAGACAGGAGATCTGTCCCTACAATAGAACTAAACTGGATCCCTACGATGTAACGGGGAACCTGATCCTGCGATCAGACCCGCTAAAGTCCTCAGCTAGTCTGTACGAAGACCTATAGATGCAAGGGAGGGATCCCTACAAGATCTAGGGACTGGGATAAAGTTGGACGCCTCCTAGCAGAAATTGTAGCAGTAAAAGACAAACACACAACATAGAACATAGAGGTCAGAAGACCTAGCAAAACTAACAGAGAACGGTAACAGAGCACCAAGCTAGCTCAAGAGTAGTAATACAATGAAGTCCAGCAAGGCCAGGAGGGCGGAGCCGGATTAAATAGGCAAAAAAGGTCATGTGACCAGCAAACTAGAAAAAAACCAACAGGAGAGTTCTAACAGTGCCAATACTTTTGGCCACCACTGTATACTCTTGGGGGGAGAGATTTACTGTGGGAGTGTATATACTCTGGGGGGAGAGATTTACTGTGGGAGTGTATATACTCTTGGGGGGGGAGAGATTTACTGTGGGGGTGTATATACTCTGGGGGGGAGAGATTTACTGTGGGGGTGTATATACTCTGGGGGGGAGAGATTTACTGTGGGGGTGTATATACTCTGGGGGGAGAGATTTACTGTGGGAGTGTATATACTCTGGGTGGGATAGATTTACTGTGGGGGTGTATATACTCTGGGGGGTAGAGATTTACTGTGGGGTGTATATACTCTGGGGGGTAGAGATTTACTGTGGGAGTGTATAAACTCTGTGGGGAGAGATTTACTGTGGGGTGTATATACTCTGGGGGGAGAGATTTACTGTGGGGGTGTATATACTGTGGGTAGGGGATAATTACTGTCGGGGGCGTATATACTTTGTGTGTGTGGGGGTATTTACTGTGGGAGGGTATATACTATGTGTGGGGGGTATATACTCTGTGTGTGGGTATTTAGAGTAACGGGGATGGGGGGGATTTACTATGTGGGGGATATTTAATGTAACGGGGGAAGATTTGGGGGACACAGTGTGAGAGGACAGTGTGAAGAGGGGGCCAAATATGGAGAGTAGACGGCAGTGTTGAGAGCATTTACCCATGAGGGGGACAGTGTGGGGGTCATGTTTTGTGCAGGGAATATAGTGAGGGACAATTATTTATTCAGGGGCTCAGTCTAGGGCAGATAAGTTTATTCAGGAGCATTATAAAGACTCTGCTATCTTTAAGGGCATCGTGTGGGGATGTGATGCAGAAGACCGGAGAAGATGGAAATCTGCAGAGACGAGCTGTGGATGGGAAAAGTCATCATGGTGTCTGGACAAGAGGAAGTGTGGCGCCCCTGAGGGTTCAGTCGCCACAGAGGTACTGCATCTCACCCAGAGGTGTGGTATCTCACTCTCAGGTAAGGAATGAGTACTGCCCAGGACCCTAACACCTGCATCCAACACTACACTACTTCAGACCAGCAGGAGGGGCAAGATGCGTCACTCTCCTGCTGAGCCCTGTCCCTGGCTGGAGTAGGGGGAACCAAAGTAGGGGGAACCATGTAGTGGATGTGGGTGGAGGAAGAAGTCCAGGGGAGCTCAGTAAGAAGTGATATAAAAGAGAGGGTGGAACATTCTAGAGACCAGTCAGAGGTCTGAGGAGATTGAGTCAGAGGAACAGTTGGGAGCAGGAGCTCTGCAAGAGCTCTGCTCAGGGGAAGCGCGGGCCTGAGTGTGCAGGCCCAGAAGAAGGAGAGAAGGAAGGAATGGGAGCAGAGAGGAGGCTCCAGGAGTGAAGAAAGGATCCCAGGGGTACAGGCAGTGCTGGAGGCCACCCGTACGCCCGAATCTACCAGGCAGTGGAGGGATCGGGTCGCAGAGGGGACCGGCCCCTAACTAATGAGAATTACAATATTCAAATGGGTAACCGGAGGGTGCAGCATTTCAGGTGCTGAAACCCGAAAGCCACATCTAACTCACCGAAAAGGTGGCCATAGAGGACCCAGGGAACAGAGAAGACGCCGCCCGACAAGGTCCGCGGTCACTGGTTTGGGACACTAGGTGTGAGGTGCAGGGAGACGTCCAGAAGGAACACACAGAAGGGGATCCCGTTATGTACTCCGGAGGTACCTGAGGGTTGGCTGAGCCCCTGCCCGGTGAACGCAGCACGACGTGGGACGTTATGATCTGCAGTTGTAACCAGGAGCAAAGTGTGAACTGTGAGTAAATCTGGAAGACTGCATCCCCACTGTCTCTGTGAATTATTACTACTGCGCCATCATCCCCTGCACTACACTGCACAGCAACATCTGTAAAATCACCACTTACTGCCCTGGAGCTAAGCTCTACCTGTGGAGAGCTGAACCAACTCTGCTGCGTCACCATCAGCTCCAGAGGATCTGCTCCGCAGCGGCGGCTCCCTTTAGCCGCATACCACATGTGGCGTCACGAACTGTATATAAGAACTATAAATCCCCAGTAAATATCCCCCTTTTATTGACCGCCCTGGGTCACGGACCGGGTCACCATCACTGTGACATCTCCTCTAGCAACGACCGGCCCGGCACCGAGTACCCCATGGCCCAGGGGGCGCGTCAGAAGAAAAGAAAGAGAAAAACTCCAGAGACAACATCACCTATCAGTTACCTGGATGTAAATGTTATTTGTGATACTGACTAATGCTCATGTTTTTAATTTTCTTTAGAGAGTTAAAGGGGTTGTCCAAGCTTGTGGTGAGTCTCCAGTCATTCTATGTGGCTGCAGTGAGCACTGCACGCTGTCAGGATTCTCTGGTGCAAGCGATTTGCATACAAGCAGTCACATGCCGACTAGACATGCGTGGCCTCACTCAATGAAAATGAACTGAGCGAGGTCGGACACATCCGAATGTGGCATAAAGTGTACAAATCTCATACTTGCAAGGGAGAATCCTAAAAGTGTGCAGTGCATGCGCTGTGAGAATTCAGAAGCCTGCAGTCAGCTAGAAAGACTGCAGACTTTCATCTCAAACCTGGACGAGCCTTTTAATTACAAAATGAAGCTTTATAGCATGCTAATTAGTGTTGATCGAGCACTAAAATGCTCGGGTTCTCGAAGCTCGGGCCGAGATCACCGTGATACTCGGGTGCTCGACCCGAGCAACGAGCCCAATGTTAGTATATGGGAGACCCAAGCATTTTTGCAGCGGCACCCCCGGCAGTCTGTAGAAAGCCTAAAAAGTGCCCAAAACGATAGTTACAGTGCTCAAATGACATGGGGACAGCATGGGGATCGCCCCAGGAAGCATTTCTGACTCCCAGGTCACTGCTGTCAACAAAGTGGTCAGAGGTATTAAGCCACTTTTACGGGCGCACAATAAAACGTTCAAAAACGAAACTGAAACTGTTTTCCTGTGAAATATGTCAAGGAACATCCTTTCCAGGGTAAAGACTTGTGTATAAGGTAAAATAAATAACCAAAAACAAAAATACTCCTCATCACCTTGGGCTATGTTCACAAGTAGCATTTTTATGCGTTTTTACACTTTTGTATTGCTTTCAACCGTGACAAATGCATTCACCGGGAAATATCATTTTAACATTTTACAACCTTATCTGGCCATGTGCTGTGTGACACATGCATGCAGTGCTGAAAAGACATGGGAACAGCATGGGGAAGACCCCTGGAAGCATCTCTGACACCCAGGTCACTGCCTAAAAGTGTGCCCATCAGAAGTGATCCTTGCCGCATCAGAAGATGCAGACTTGCAACTATCCCCGTGCAAGTCCTTGTCCCAGGGCAGTGTTCAATTGTACCTCCCCCATTCCTTGCAATGCAAGCGCAAGTATGTAGCCTGCCACCCACTCAACCCCATGCTGCAATACCATACTGCTTGCTTGCACTTGAAATTGGGCCTTTTAGGCATGCGGAGGCGGAATCTGGCCACCACGTCATGGCTGCGTCGGCGGACTGGTATCCATACTCAGTCCCCAGCCGCCCCTATTTGTCCCAGTGTGCCTTATACAAAAGCGCGCATACCAAAACATTACCTGTGCCCTCCCCAGTGCATTTAGTGGGAAGGACAGCCTAACCACAAACACGTGGGCAAGTGAATGTGGCCAGGGATGGTCCATGTGACGCGCCCCTGGGCCTGTGTCGCGCTGCGTTGCGCACGCGGGAGCTTACCCGGAGCCGGATCTCTTGAGGGTTGTAGTCTCGTGGCGGTGACCCGGTCCGTGCCCAGGGAGTCAAACTGAGCGGCGATGTAACAGCGGTAGATGTAGGACGACTACGCCACCCGTTGAATGCAGCTATGGAGCTGCCGCTGCAGGACAGTCCGCTGAGGCCGGTGGATGGATGGTGCAGCGTAGATGGTATAACCCCCAACGGGAGGGGTATGGCCTCAGGGCAGCAGATGTGGATGATGGGGGTAGCAGGAACCACTCAGAGACGGTGCGGTGTAATTCAGGGTCTTTACTGGTAACAACGATAGACCCTCCCGGAGTACTTGCTAGTGAACGGGGCCTGGTCAGTCCTTGAGCAGATGGGATCTCCCCTGGCCAGGCGGAGTTGTAGGCCTCCCAAACTGACTGTACTCTTCTGGCTACCTTGCTAGAAGCGGATATAAGTAGCCCACGTCCCTGAGTGTACCGTGTGGTGCTCACCCGTATGGCCGGTGACTCGGGGCCTTCTAATGGCTTCCGCTCCACGATGGCGGTGCTGGTCCCACGCGTGTGACCGTGCCTTCGGGTTTCTGGGCCTGAGGACCTGAAATCCCCTGCCGGTCGGCTTCTGCTGCTGGGTAAGAGTTAGTCCCCACAGCCTCGGACGCCGGGTCCGGTAAGAAAGCTTCTCAGTCAGGGCGAGCTCTGCAGCTGCCAGCCCCTGACTCGTAGTAGTATTGCTTCTGCTGTTTCTTGTCTCTACTCTCCTTGACTCCAGGCTCAGGCCCCTGGACAGGGCCTGCCTGTGGAGCAGAGCCCATAGAGCAGCTCTGCTCCCTGTCTTCTCCTCTCAGAACTCCCTACCCTGCCTCAGCCCCAGGTTTATATAGGGGAAGTCCTTCCCCTCCCAAGACTGGGCAGGAGGTGTGGCATGCACAGGATCCCTGACCAAAGGACCTCCCACCTGCTCTCAGACGTAATATCTCTATCACTGTGGCAACCAGACCCCTGGGGTGTCACATTCCCCCCTAGTGAAATTTAGTACTCCGGGACTAAACATATTTTTTTAGAAAAACATAACAAGGTATAACAATAACAATACAATAAGAAAAACACATAAGATGGTTACGGCGTGTCCGCAACCGGGTGCAGTTTTGAAAAGCAAGGTGTCCATTTCACCAAAACAGGGAGACGTAACCAGGTAGGGGTCTGTCCTACCCCGAGTCCTTAACAGTCTTTTAGTCCATCCTGGGTTACGCTCCACTAACTGTACAAAGGATTCCCGGTAAATCCACCAAGGACTCCTATAAATAACTGGAAACACATAATATTTACAAGATATGGCCGCTCTCAGTCCTCGGCCAGTGGGGATAAGGATTGGCTGCTCACAGTCCTCAGCCTGTGGGGAGATGGGATGGCTGCTCACAGTCCTCAGCCTGGTTAAGGATAGGGGACACACGGGAACAGTTCACACTTGTCCCAACGGGGACCATATTTTAATTAGCAACACAAGTACCCCTACGGGTAACTATGTACAGTTCCACTTTACCGTACTTCAGTAACGGCATCCTCCTGCTCCTTCTTGTGTGTAGGCTTCAGACCCGTCCGGGTCCTCTTGGCTTTCCTCGTATTGGTAGTACTGCAGCTCCTCCTTGGTTAACGTGGAGGGCGTACAGTCCTTTTGCACCTGGGGAGTTCAGGCCTTGCGACCAGGCATGGAGAGGGTCGCCGTTGATGACGCCCGGGGTCAGAGGGTGCAACTTTGGGCCTGGGCGCGGGCTGGTGGTGGTAGTGCCCAGGGCTGGAGAGCTTGGCCGCAGGGCTTGTTGCGGGGGCTGGAGCAGGTCGGTGTCTGCAGCGCCCGGAATCGGCGGCTCCACCAGGGGGCCCGGGAGCAGGCTGACGCTGGCAGCGTCCGGGACAGGGAGACTCCTCTTACCTGCTCCCGCGACCGCTCCTGCGTCACGCGTCTTCTCCCGGCGCTGGTCGGGGCCGGCGACGACTGGGGCACTGCCGATGCTGGGCAGCTTAGTCTGCTGCCGGTCCGCCATCTTGCTGTCCGTTCCTGGTGTCCTCCTCCCCCCTAGTGGACCGTGGCCTACCTTCCGGAGATCCTCTTCCGTAGGCCGCGGCTCCGCAGTCAATCGTCGGGGTAGAGGACCTGGCGTCGCGCTCCTGTGACGTTGGCATCTGCTGGGCTCCTTCCAGGACCTTACTCAACGTCCGGACGTGAGGCGGGGCTTCAGTTCTCGCGCGCTTTCGGAGTCCACGCCCCTCTTCTTCCCGCGCGGCGTCCTCAAGATGGCGTCCAATGGCGGGAAAACTCCACGGATGGCGGGAAGAAGGCAGAAGATGGCGCCGGATGGCGGGAAACTTCACCGATGGCGGGAAGAAGGCTGAAGATGGCGCCGGATGGCGGGAATCTTCACCACAGGTAAGTTTGAAAAGTCTCTTTTTCAGGCACGCAGTACCCGGTGGTTGCGGGCACGAAATCCTGCCGACTACGCCAAAGTTGACGCGCCCCTGGGCCTGTGTCGCGCTGCGTTGCGCACGCGGGAGCTTACCCGGAGCCGGATCTCTTGAGGGTTGTAGTCTCGTGGCGGTGACCCGGTCCGTGCTCAGGGAGTCAAACTGAGCGGCGATGTAACAGCGGTAGATGTAGGACGACTACGCCACCCGTTGAATGCAGCTATGGAGCTGCCGCTGCAGGACAGTCCGCTGAGGCCGGTGGATGGATGGTGCAGCGTAGATGGTATAACCCCCAACGGGAGGGGTATGGCCTCAGGGCAGCAGATGTGGATGATGGGGGTAGCAGGAACCACTCAGAGACGG
The DNA here is from genome assembly GCF_046119375.1 of Phyllobates terribilis. NCBI lineage: Eukaryota > Metazoa > Chordata > Amphibia > Anura > Dendrobatidae > Phyllobates > Phyllobates terribilis. The sequence continues at coordinate 181,366,258 of NW_027362770.1, forward strand.
TGCGGTGTAATTCAGGGTCTTTACTGGTAACAACGATAGACCCTCCCGGAGTACTTGCTAGTGAACGGGGCCTGGTCAGTCCTTGAGCAGATGGGATCTCCCCTGGCCAGGCGGAGTTGTAGGCCTCCCAAACTGACTGTACTCTTCTGGCTACCTTGCTAGAAGCGGATATAAGTAGCCCACGTCCCTGAGTGTACCGTGTGGTGCTCACCCGTATGGCCGGTGACTCGGGGCCTTCTAATGGCTTCCGCTCCACGATGGCGGTGCTGGTCCCACGCGTGTGACCGTGCCTTCGGGTTTCTGGGCCTGAGGACCTGAAATCCCCTGCCGGTCGGCTTCTGCTGCTGGGTAAGAGTTAGTCCCCACAGCCTCGGACGCCGGGTCCGGTAAGAAAGCTTGTCAGTCAGGGCGAGCTCTGCAGCTGCCAGCCCCTGACTCGTAGTAGTATTGCTTCTGCTGTTTCTTGTCTCTACTCTCCTTGACTCCAGGCTCAGGCCCCTGGACAGGGCCTGCCTGTGGAGCAGAGCCCATAGAGCAGCTCTGCTCCCTGTCTTCTCCTCTCAGAACTCCCTACCCTGCCTCAGCCCCAGGTTTATATAGGGGAAGTCCTTCCCCTCCCAAGACTGGGCAGGAGGTGTGGCATGCACAGGATCCCTGACCAAAGGACCTCCCACCTGCTCTCAGACGTAATATCTCTATCACTGTGGCAACCAGACCCCTGGGGTGTCACACATGTCACTGACGCCTTCACACTGGGTTAATATTGTGGAAGCTGGGACACAATTGGACACTGGGACGCAACAAGTCCTCCAGACATAGAGGATTGTGGGTCCTGGGTCAATCAGGCTTCAACACAAAGTTCAGAAGGTAGACTGCAGCAGTGGTCGGCCTCCTACACAATGAGTAAATTATTCATGATCATGAGGCCATCCATCTACTTAGCTTTCTGTTCCTTGGAATGCAAGCGCATGTATGTAGTAGCGGCTAGGCCTGAGTTGGTCAGCGTTTTGCCGCATATCCTACCTCCTCCGAGGATTGCTGGATGTTTTCCTGCTACTATCCCAGTTCTATGACTCCCGTTAAAACAAAGCTTCAGGTGATGAATGATGGATGAGGTGGTGGCAAAGGAGAAAGAGCAGGAGGAACAGGGACCATTCACATCAATATCAGGCCAGTCAACCACACATGTCTTGTAGGATATGTTTCTGTACCAAAAGGAGCATTTCGGCTACACAGTTATAGGGCATACGGTGAGTGCAATGCCTACCAAAAATTTCAAAGCACTCCAATGCCCCTTGGAAGAGACATGGAGGTCAGAGGGCCTTAACTAAACCGTTTTTTCCATTTATTGCAACTGGGTCTCCTGTACACTGTTGGCCTAAGCAGAGAATGGAAGGCTTTCCAAAAATTATGAGGAACTGCAATGCCCCTTGAAACAGACGTTGATTACAGAGTGCTAAAAACCTTCTACCCATTATTGGGGAGTGGGTATCCCTTAGTGTTCGCCAATGCATTGAAAGGCAATAGATGACTAAAATTAGGAGGAAATGCAATGCCCTTTGGAAGAGTCGTGGAGGTTAGAAGTAATTAAAAAAAAACATTTCAATGCCTATTGGAAGAGCTGTGGAGTTCAGAGTGGTTTAACAAGACGGTTTAAATGACCCTTGGAAGAGACGTGGAGGTCACAGCAGCTTAACAAGACGGTTTTAGTGCCCTTGGAAGAGACGTGGAGTTCAGAGTGGTTTAACAAGACGGTTTTAATGCCCCTTGCAAGAGAAGTGGAGGTCCCAGTGGAATAAAAAGACAATATCAATGCCCCTTGCAAGAGTGGTGGAGGTCCCAGTGGAATAAAAAGACAATATCAATGCCCCTTGGAAGAGTGGTGGAGGTCCCAGTGGAATAAAAAGACAATATCAATGCCCCTTGGAAGAGTGGTGGAGGTTACAGTGGAATAAAAAGACAATATCAATGCCCCTTGGAAGAGTGGCGGAGGTCGCAGTGGAATAAAAAGACAATATCAATGCCCCTTGGGAGAGTGGTGGAGGTCGCAGTGGAATAAAAAGACAATATCAATGCCCCTTGGAAGAGTGGTGGAGGTCCCAGTAAAATAAAAAGACAATATCAATGACCCTTGGAAGAGACATGGAGGTCACAGTAGCTTAACAAGATGATTTTAATGCCCCTTGGAAGAGACGTGGAGTTCAGAGTGGTTTAACAAGACGGTTCTAATGCCCCTTGGAAGAGACGTGGAGGTCACAGTAGCTTAACAAGACGGTTTTAATGCCCCTTGGAAGAGACGTGGAGTTCAGAGTGGTTTAACAAGATGGTTTTAATGCCCCTTGGAAGAGACGTGGAGGTCCCAGTGGAATAAAAAGACAATATCAATGCCCCTTGGAAGAGTGGTGGAGATCCCAGTGGAATAAAAAGACAATATCAATGCCCCTTGGAAGAGAGGTGGAGGTCCCAGTGGAATAAAAAGACAATATCAATGACCCTTGGAAGAGTGGCGGAGGTCGCAGTGGAATAAAAAGACAATATCAATGCCCCTTGGAAGAGTGGTGGAGGTCGCAGTGGAATAAAAATACAATATCAATGCCCCTTGGAAGAGTGGTGGAGGTCCCAGTGAAATAAAAAGACAATATCAATGACCCTTGGAAGAGACATGGAGGTCACAGTAGCTTAACAAGATGATTTTAATGCCCCTTGGAAGAGACGTGGAGTCCAGAGTGGTTTAACAAGACGCTTTTAATGCCCCTTGGAAGAGACGTGGAGGTCACAGTAGCTTAACAAGACGGTTTTAATGCCCCTTGGAAGAGACGTGGAGTTCAGAGTGGTTTAACAAGATGGTTTTAATGCCCCTTGGAAGAGACGTGGAGGTCCCAGTGGAATAAAAAGACAATATCAATGCCCCTTGGAAGAGTGGTGGAGATCCCAGTGGAATAAAAAGACAATATCAATCCCCCTTGGAAGAGACGTGGAGGTCCCAGTGGAATAAAAAGACAATATCAATGACCGTTGCAAGAGACGTGGAGGTCACAGTAGCTTAACAAGACAATTTTCATGCCCTTTGGAAGAGACGTGAAGTTCAGAGTGGTTTAACAAGACGGTTTCAATGTCCCTTGGAAGAGACGTGGAGGTCACAGTAGCTTAAGAAGACGGTTTTAATGCCCCTTGGAAGAGACGTGGAGTTCAGAGTGGTTTAACAAGACGGTTTTAATGCCCCTTGGAAGAGACGTGGAGTTCAGAGTGGTTTAACAAGACTGTTTTAATGCCCCTTGGAAGAGACGTGGGAGACCCAGTGAAATAAAAAGACAATATCAATGCCTCTTGGAAGAGTGGTGGAGGTCGCAGTGGAGTAAAAAGACAATATCAATGCCCCTTGGAAGAGTGGTGGAGGTCGCAGAGGAATAAAAAGACTATATCAATGCCTCTTGGAAGAGTGGTGGAGGTACCAGCGGAATAAAAAGACAATATCAATGACCCTTGGGAGAGACGTGGAGGTCACAGTAGCTTAACAAGATGATTTTAATGTCCCTTGGAAGAGACGTGGAGTTCAGAGTGGTTTAACAAGATGGTTTTAATGCCCCTTGGAAGAGTCGTGGAGGTCACAGTAGCTTAACAAGACAGTTTTAATGCCCCTTGGAAGAGACGTGGATATCAGAGTGGTTTAGCAAGATGGTTTTAATGCCCCTTGGAAGAGACGTGGAGGTCTCAGTAGAATAAAAAGACAATATCAATGCTCCTTGGAAGAGTGGTGGAGGTCCCAGTGGAATAAAAAGACAATATTAATGCCCCTTGGAAGAGTGGTGGAGGTTACAGTGGAATAAAAAGACAATATCAATGCCCCTTGGAAGAATGGTGGAGGACGCGGTGGAATAAAAAGACAATATCAATGCCCCTTGGAAGAGTGGTGGAGGTCGCAGTGGAATAAAAACACAATATCAATGCCCCTTGGAAGAGTGGTGGAGGTACCAGTGGAATAAAAAGACAACATCAATGCCCCTTGGAAGAGTGGTGGAGGTTACAGTGGAATAAAAAGACAATATCAATGACCCTTGGAAGAGTGGTGGAGGTCCAAGTAGCTTAACAAGACGGTTTTAATGCCCCTTGGAAGAGATGTGGAGTTCAGAGTGGTTTAACAAGATGGTTTTAATGCCCCTTGGAAGAGACGTGGAGGTCCCAGTGGAATAAAAAGACTATATCAATGCCCCTTGGAAGAGTGGTGGAGATCCCAGTGGAATAAAAAGACAATATCAATGCCCCTTGGAAGAGAGGTGGAGGTCCCAGTGGAATAAAAAGACAATATCAATGACCGTTGGAAGAGACGTGGAGGTCACAGTATATTAACAAGACAATTTTCATGCCTTTTGGAATAGACGTGGAGTTCAGAGTGGTTTAACAAGACGGTTTTAATGCCCTTTGGAAGAGACGTGGAGGTCACAGTAGCTTAACAAGACGGTTTTAATGCCCCTTGGAAGCAGGGCCGGCTCCAGGTTTTTCTGTGCCCCGGGCAATAGAGTCTCAGTGGGCCCTTTTAACACATACACGATTCATGATGCACAGATACGGGGGAGAAATATATATATAGTACACAGGGCCCAGCCTGCCACCTCATCCTTCACATATGCAGACATGCGCACACACACGGTACGCAGACATGCGTACGCAGACACATGCACGCACACGCGGTACGCAGACATGCGCACGCACACATGGTACGCAGACATGCGCACGCACACATGGTACGCAGACATGCGCACGCACACACGGTACGCAGACATGCGCACGCACACACGGTACACAGACACATGCACACACGGTACGCAGACACATGCACGCACACACACACGGTACGCAGACATATGTACGCACACACGGTACGCAGACATATGTACGTACACACGGTACGCAGACATGCGCACGCACACATGGTACGCAGACATGCGCACGCACACACGGTACGCAGACATGCACACGCACACACGATACGCAGACATGGTACGCAGACATGCGCACGCACACACGGTACACAGTCACACGCACGCACACACGGTACACAGACACATGCAAGCACACATGGTACACAGATATGTACACATACAGACATACACACATTTTTACACAAATTCTTAAAGACATATATAAAACAGACAAATATATATACACAGTCATACACACTGACATTCACATACATGCACTCACACAGACCCATTACAAATATTTTTAATATGGGGATTGGGGAAGCCTCACTCACCTGTCCCCGTTCCAATGTCCTGTCCAGCAGCTCCTCAGGTATGGGGCAGTGCAGGGCCCCCGGCGTGTCACAGACATCATGGCCCTGGACCATCAGAGGGGCCCACTTGCGGTCGGGTCCGGGCCGCTCCCCCCCATCTGTGCAGGACCTCCGACGGTGTTTGATTGCCGGCACTCCCCCCAGACATGGCCGCGCGCTGTGCGGTTGTGTCCGCTAGTAAAGACGCGGCAGGGGCGACACACAAGCACAATTAAAGGTGCAGTGCCGTCGACCCTGCCGCGTCATTACTAGCAGACACAGTCGCACAGCGCGCTGCCATGTCTGGGGGGAGTGCCGGCATTTAAGCAGCGCCTGCGTCCCTGAACAGGTGCCGAGGAAGCGACCAGGGCCCCGAAAGTGAGTGGGCGGTGGGCCCCAACAGTGAGTGGGCGGTGGGCCCCTCTGATTTTCCAGGGCCCCGGCACTTGCCCGGGTACGCCGGGTGCTGACGCCGGCCCTGCTTGGAAGAGACGTGGAGTTCAGAGTGGTTTAACAAGACTGTTTTAATGCCCCTTGGAAGAGACGTGGAGTTCAGAGTGGTTTAACAAGACTGTTTTAATGCCCCTTGGAAGAGACGTGGGAGTCCCAGTGGAATAAAAAGACAATATCAATGCCACTTGGAAGAGTGGTGGCGGTCCCAGTAGAATAAAAAGACAATATCAATGCCCCTTGGAAGAGTGGTGGAGGTCCCAGTGGAATAAAAAGACAATATCAATGCCCCTTGGAAAAGTGGTGGAGGTTACAGTGGAATAAAAAGACAAAATCAATGCCCCTTGGAAGAGTGGTGGAGGTCGCAGTGGAGTAAAAAGACAATATCAATGCCCCTTGGAAGAGTGGTGGAGGTCGCAGAGGAATAAAAAGACTATATCAATGCCTCTTGGAAGAGTGGTGGAGGTACCAGTGGAATAAAAAGACAATATCAATGACCCTTGGAAGAGACGTGGAGGTCACAGTAGCTTAACAAGATGATTTTAATGTCCCTTGGAAGAGACGTGGAGTTCAGGGTGGTTTAACAAGACGGTTTTAATGCCCCTTGGAAGAGTCGTGGAGGTCACAGTAGCTTAACAAGACAGTTTTAATGCCCCTTGGAAGAGACGTGGAGTTCACAGTGGTTTAACAAGATGGTTTTAATGCCCCTTGGAAGAGACGTGGAGGTCAAAGTGGAATAAAATGACAATATCAATGCCCCTTGGAAGAGTGGTGGAGGTCCCAGTGGAATAAAAAGACAATATCAATGACCCTTGGAAGAGACGTGGAGGTCACAGTAGCTTAACAAGACGATTTTAACCCCTTAAGCCCCGCGGGTGGTTTGCACGTTAATGACCGGGCCAATTTTTACAATTCTGACCACTGTCACTTTATGAGGTAATTACTCTCGAACGCTTCAACGGATCCCCCTGATTCTGAGATTGTTTTTTCGTGACATATTGTACTTCATGATTTTGGAAAAATTTCTTCGATATCACTTGCGTTTATTTGTGAAAAAAACGGAAATTTGGCGAAAATTTTGAAAATTTTGCAATTTTCAAAATTTGAATTTTTAAGCCCTGAAATCAGAGCGATATGTCACACAAAAGAGTTAATAAATAACATTTCCCACATGTCTACTTTACATCAGCACAATTTTGGAACCAAAATTTTTTTTTGTTAGGGAGCTATAAGGGTTAAAAGTTGACCAGCGATTTCTCATTTTTCCAACAAAATTTACAAAACCATTTTTTTAGGGACCACATCACATTTGAAGTCACTTTGAGAGGTCTTTATGACAGAAAATACCCAAAAGTGACACCATTCTAAAAACTGCACCCCTCAAGGTGCTCAAAACCACATTCAAGAACTTTATTAACCCTTCAGGTGCTTCACAGGAATTTTTTGAATGTGGAAGAAAAAAATGAACATTTAACTTTTTTCACAAAAATGTTAATTTAGACCCAATTTTTTTTATTTTCACAGGGGTAACAAGAAAAAATGGACCCCAAAATTTGTTGTGCAATTTCCCCTGGGCACGCAGATACCCAATATTTGGGGAAAAAATACTGTTTGGGCGCACGGCAGGGCTCGGAAGGGAAGGAGCGCTATTTGACTTTTTGATTGTAAAATTTGCTTGAATAATTAGCGGACGCCATGTTGTGTTTGGAGAGCCCATGTGTGCCCAAACTTTGGAGCTCCCCCACAAGTGACCCCATTTTGGAAACTAGACCCCCCAAGGCACCTTTCTAGATGCATAGTGAGCACTTGGAACCCCCAGGTGCTTCACAAATTGATTCGTAACAATGAAAAAGTGAAAAAAAAAAACACTTTTTCATTTTTATGAATCAATTTGTGAAGCACCTGAGTGTTCCAAGTGCTCACAATGCATCTAGATAGGTGCCTTGGGGGGTCTAGTTTCCAAAATTGGGTCACTTGTGGGGGAGCTCCAATGTTTGGGCACACAGCGGCTCTCCAAACGCAACATGGTGTCGCTAACAATTTGAGCCGATTTTCCGTTAAATTTGTTAGAGGACACCATGTTGCATTTAGAGAGTCCCTGTGTGCCCAAACATTGGAGCTCCCCCACAAGTGACCCCATTTTGGAAAATAGACCCCCCAAGGCACCTATCTAGATGCATAGTGAGCACTTGGAACCCCCAGGTGCTTCACAAATTGATTCGTAACAATGAAAAAGTGAAAAAAAAAACACTTTTTCATTTGTATGAATCAATTTGTGAAGCACCTGAGGGTTCCAAGTGCTCACTATGCATCTAGATAGGTGCCTTGGGTGGTCTAGTTTCCAAAATGGGGTCACTTGTGGGGGAGCTCCAATATTTGGGCACACAGCGGCTCTCTAAATGCAACATGGTGTCCGCTAACAAATTTAACGCAAAATTGGCTCAAATTGTTAGCGACACCATGTTGCGTTTGGAGAGCTGCTGTGTGCCCAAACATTGGAGCTCCCCCACAAGTGACCCCATTTTGGAAACTAGACCCCCCAATGCACCTATCTAGATGCATAGTGAGCACTTGGAACCCCCAGGTGCTTCACAAATTGATTCGTAACAATGAAAAAGTGAAAAAAAAAACACTTTTTCATTTTTACGAATCAATTTGTGAAGCACCTAGGGGTTCCAAGTGCTCACTATGCATCTAGATAGGTGCCTTGGGGGGTCTAGTTTCCAAAATGGGGTCACTTGTGGGGGAGCTCCAATGTTTGGGCACACAGGGACTCTCCAAATGCAACATGATATCCGCTAACAATTTGAGCCGACAATTTGTTAGCGGATATCATGTTGCATTTGGAGAGTCCCTGTGTGCCCAAACATTGGAGCTCCCCCACAAGTGACCCCATTTTGGAAACTAGACCCCCCAAGGCACCTATCTAGATTCATAGTGAGCACTTGGAACCCCAGGTGCTTCACAAATTGATTCATAAAAATGAAAAAGTGTTTTTTTTTTCACTTTTTCATTTTTACGAATCAATTTGTGAAGCACCTGGGGGTTCCAAGTGCTCACTATGCATCTAGAAAGGTGCCTTGGGGGGTCTAGTTTCCAAAATGGGGTCACTTGTGGGGGAGCTCCAATGTTTGGGCACACAGGGACTCTCCAAATGCAACATGATATCCGCTAACAATTTGAGCTGACAATTTGTTAGCGGATATCATGTTGCATTTGGAGAGTCCCTGTGTGCCCAAACATTGGAGCTCCCCCACAAGTGACCCCATTTTGGAAACTAGACCCCCCAAGGCACCTATCTAGATTCATAGTGAGCACTTGGAACCCCTAGGTGCTTCACAAATTGATTCATAAAAATGAAAAAGTGTTTTTTTTTTCACTTTTTCATTTTTACGAATCAATTTGTGAAGCACCTGGGGGTTCCAAGTGCTCACTATGCATCTAGAAAGGTGCCTTGGGGGGTCTAGTTTCCAAAATGGGGTCACTTGTGGGGGAGCTCCAATGTTTGGACACACAGGGGCTCTCCAAACGCAACATGGCGTCCGCTAACAATTTGAGCCGATTTTCCATTCAATTTGTTAGCGGACACCATGTCGCGTTTGGAGAGCCCGTGATGTGCCTAAACAGTGGAGCTCCCCCACAAGTGTCCCCATTTTGGAAACTATACCCCTCAAAGATTTTATTAAGGTGTATAGTGAACATTTTGAACCCAGAGGTACGGCACATTATTTGTTTACATTAGGTCATCATATTGAATAAGTTTTCATTATTCTTGAGCGCAAGTGCTCGCTACTTGAGTTTGCATCGGGTACTCAGGTATGCACCATGTACAGCGTGTGCTCGAGTGACATGCTCGAGTCCCTGCTCCGCATGTTTCACGGTTATTAGACACCCAAAAAAAAACATGCGGGGATCGCTCGTGCATGGCAGGCAATCCCCGTAAAGTTTTTTGGCCGCGAAGCATATGGGGCAGAGACTCGAGCATGTCACTCAAATACCCACGATACTAAATGCATACCAGAGCACCCGATGCAAACTCAAGTAGCGAGCACTTGCTCTCAACACTAGTCGCCATATCGTCATCTTTTTTTCTTACTTTTGAAAAAAATCCCAACCCCAGCCCTAACCCTAGCACAACCCTAGCCCCAGCACAACCCTAGCCCCAGCACAACCCTAGCCCCAGCACAACCCTAGCCCCAGCACAACCCTAGCCCCAGCACAACCCTAGCCCCAGCACAACCCTAGCCCCAAACCCAGCCCTAACCCTAGCCCAATCCTAACTCAAGAGTTTATTTTTGACGCCGTTCCTTGTGCGGTATAAGTGATTAGACGACTTTATTCTTCGGGTCGGTGTGATTACAGCAATGCCAGAATCATATGGGGTTTTTATGACTGACAGCTGTCACACACTAAAAGATGCATTTTTTGTAAAATCTAGTTTTTGCATCGCCATATTTTGAGAGCTATAATTTTTCCAAATTTTGGCAGACAGTCATGTGACGGCTCGTTTTTTGCGGGATGACTTGACGTTGTTATTGGTGCCATTTTCAGGCACGTGACATTTTTTGATCGCTTTCTATTCCGATTTTTGGGAGGCAGAATAAACAAAAACCAACAATTCAGGAATTGTTTTTTTTTTTTTTTTTTTATTCTTTTCCGCGTGTGGTAAAATTGATGAGGCAGCTTTACTCTTCGGGTCAGTACGTTTACAGCGGTACCACATTTGTATAATTTTTCTATGTTTTGGCGCTTATACACAATAAAAGCTATGTTATAGAAAAAAATATTTTTTAGTATCGCTTTATTCTGAGAGCTATAACTTTTTTATTTTTCGGCTGATGGAGCTATATGGCAGCTTGTTTTTTGCGGGACGAGATGACGTTTTCAGCGGTATCATTTTTATTTATATGCGTCTTTTTGATCGCGTGTTATTCCACTTTTTGTTTGGCGGTATGGTGATAAAGCATTGTTTTTTGCTTGTTTTTTTTTTTTTTTTTTTTACCGTGTTCACTGAAGGGGTTAACTAGTGGGACAGTTTTATAGGTCAGGTTGTTCCGGACGCGGCGATACCAAATATGTGTACTTTTATTGTTTTTTTTTTATTTTTTTTATAATAATATTTATTGATGGGTACATTATATTTTTATTTTTTGGGTATTATTTTTTTTATTTTTTTATAATATTTTTGCACATTTTTTTTTTTTTTTTTTCCACTTTCACACAGTTTATACACTTTATTACTTTGTCCCACTCTGGGACTTTCACTTTTTTTTTTCTGATCGCCTGCATGGCACAGGAATGAAGCACCATCCCTATGCCATGAAGGCTGTCAGAAGTGCACAGTGTGAAGATTGCTTGGAGATGCACTGCGCATGTCCAAGCAATCTTCCTGCTCTCTGGTGACCCGGATGTTGTCATGACGACATCGGGTCGTCATGGCAACACCCGGGAAGCCTTTGCAGACTGCGCTGGAAGCCGGAAGAGGAGGTGAGTATCGGCGATCACCTCCCCTTGCCCCCGCAATGCCGCGATCGACTTCGATCGACTTCGATCGCAGCATCGCGGGGGTTAATGTGCTGGGAGCGGTGCGTGACCGCTCCCTGCACATAGTACCGGGTGTCAGCTGTGACAATCAGCTGACACCCGGCGGCGATCGCGCCCGCACAGCCTGTGTGCGCGCGCGATCGCCATGACGTACTAATACGGGTCTGGCTCTTAAGTCCCAGGGCACAGACGCGTATTAGTACGTCAGATGTTATTAAGGGGTTAATGCCCCTTGGAAGAGATGTGGAGTTCAGAGTGGTTTAACAAGACGGTTTTAATGCTCCTTGGAAGAGACGTGGGAGTCCCAGTGGAATAAAAAGACAATATCAATGCCCCTTGGAAGAGTGGTGGAGGTGCTAGTGGAATAAAAAGACAATATCAATGCCCCTTGGAAAAGTGGTGGAGGTTACAGTGGAATAAAAAGACAATATCAATGCCCCTTGGAAGAGTGGTGGAGGTCCTAGTGGAATAAAAAGACAATATCAATGCCCCTTGGAAAAGTGGTGGAGGTTACAGTGGAATAAAAAGACAATATCAATGCCCCTTGGAAGAGTGGTGGAGGTCGCAGTGGAGTAAAAAGACAATATCAATGCCCCTTGGAAGAGTGGTGGAGGTCGCAGAGGAATAAAAAGACTATATCAATGACTCTTGGAAGAGTGGTGGAGGTACCAGTGGAATAAAAAGACAATATCAATGACCCTTGGAAGAGACGTGGAGGTCACAGTAGCTTAACAAGATGATTTTAATGTCCCTTGGAAGAGACGTGGAGCTCAGAGTGGTTTAACAAGATGGTTTTAATGCCCCTTGGAAGAGTCGTGGAGGTCACAGTAGCTTAACAAGACAGTTTTAATGCCCCTTGGAAGAGACGTGGAGTTCAGAGTGGTTTAACAAGATGGTTTTAATGAACCTTGGAAGAGACGTGGGAGTCCCAGTGCAATAAAAAAACAATATCAATGCCCCTTGGAAGAGTGGTGGAGGTCCCAGTGGAATAAAAAGACAATATCAATGCCCCTTGGAAGAGTGGTGGAGGTCCCAGTGGAATAAAAAGACAATATCAATGACCCTTGGAAGAGACGTGGAGGTCACAGTAGCTTAACAAGACGATTTTAATGCCCCTTGGAAGAGATGTGGAGTTCAGAGTGGTTTAACAAGACTGTTTTAATGCCCCTTGGAAGAGACGTGGGAGTCCCAGTGGAATAAAAAGACAATATCAATGCCTCTTGGAAGAGTGGTGGAGGTCCCAGTAGAATAAAAAGACAATATCAATGCCCCTTGGAAGAGTGGTGGAGGTCCGAGTGGAATAAAAAGACAATATCAATGGCCCTTGGAAAAGTGGTGGAGGTTACAGTGGAATAAAAAGACAATATCAATGCCCCTTGGAAGAGTGGTGGAGGTCCCAGAGATATAAAAAGACTATATCAATGACTCTTGGAAGAGTGGTGGAGGTACCAGTGGAATAAAAAGACAATATCAATGACCCTTGGAAGAGTGGTGGAGGTCACAGTAGCTTAACAAGATGATTTTAATGTCCCTTGGAAGAGACGTGGAGTTCAGAGTGGTTTAACAAGATGGTTTTAATGCCCCTTGGAAGAGTCGTGGAGGTCACAGTAGCTTAACAAGACAGTTTTAATGCCCCTTGGAAGAGACGTGGAGTTCAGAGTGGTTTAACAAGATGGTTTTAATGCCCCTTGGAAGAGACGTGGAGGTCAAAGAGGAATAAAAAAACAATATCAATGCCCCTTGGAAGAGTGGTGGAGGTCCCAGTGGAATATAAAGACAATATCAATGCTCCTTGGAAGAGTGGTGGAGGTCCCAGTGGAATAAAAAGACAATATCAATGACCCTTGGAAGAGACGTGGAGGTCACAGTAGCTTAACAAGACGGTTTTAATGCACCTTGGAAGAGATGTGGAGTTCAGAGTGGTTTAACAAGACGGTTTTAATGCCCCTTGGAAGAGACGTGGGAGTCCCAGTGGAATAAAAAGACAATATCAATGCCTCTTGGAAGAGTGGTGGAGGTCCCAGTAGAATAAAAAGACAATATCAATACTCCTTGGAAGAGTGGTGGAGGTCGCAGTGGAATAAAAAGACAATATCAATGCACCTTGGAAGAGTGGTGGAGGTCCCATTGGAATAAAAAGACAATATCAATGACCCTTGGAAAAGAAGTGGATGTCACAGTAGCTTAACAAGACGATTTTAATGCCCCTTGGAAGAGACGTGGAGTTTAAAGTGATTTAACAAGACGGTTTTAATGCCCCTTGGAAGAGACGTGGAGGTCACAATGGCTTAACAAGACGGTTTTAATGCCCCTTGGAAGAGACGTGGAGTTCAGAGTGGTTTAACAAGATGGTTTTAATGCCCCTTGGAAGAGAAGTGGGAGTACCAGTGGAATAAAAAGACAATATCAATGCCTCTTGGAAGAGTGGTGGAGGTCTCAGTAGAATAAAAAGACAATATCAATGCTCCTTGGAAGAGTGGTGGAGGTCCCAGTGGAATAAAAAGACAATATTAGTGCCCCTTGGAAGAGTGGTGGATGTTACAGTGGAATAAAAAGACAATATCAATGCCCCTTGGAAGAGTGGTGGATGACGCAGTGGAATAAAAAGACAATATCAATGCCCCTTGGAAGACTGGTGGAGGTCACAGTGGAATAAAAAGACAATATCAATGCCCCTTGGAAGAGTGGTGGAGGTCCCAGTGGAATAAAAAGACAACATCAATGCCCCTTGGAAGAGTAGTGGAGGTTACAGTGGAATAAAAAGACAATATCAATGACCCTTGGAAGAGTGGTGGAGGTCCAAGTAGCTTAACAAGACGATTTTAATGCCCCTTGGAAGAGACGTGGAGTTCAGAGTGGTTTAACAAGACGGTTTTAATGCCCCTTGGAAGAGACGTGGAGGTCACTGTAGCTTAACAAGACGGTTTTAATGCCCCTTGGAAGAGACGTGGAGGTCCCAGGGGAATAAAAAGATAATATCAATGCCCCTTGGAAGAGTGGTGGAGGTCGCAGTGGAATAAAAATACAATATCAATGCCCCTTGGAAGAGTGGTGGAAGTCCCAGTGGAATAAAAAGACAATATCATTGCCCCTTGTAAGAGTGGTGGAGGTCCCAGTGGAATAAAAAGACAATATCAATGACCCTTGGAAGAGACGTGGAGGTCACAGTAGCTTAACAAGATGATTTTAATGCCCCTTACAAGAGCCATGCAGTACAACATATTAAAAACATTATTCCCATTATTGGGGAGTGGGTCTCCCATAGTCTTTGCCTATGCCTTTCCAAGCAAAAGCTGCCAAAAATTAGGACAGAGGAACTTGCAATGCCCCTTACAAGAGCCACGCAGTACAGCATATTAAAAACATTATTCCCATTATTGGGGAGTGGGTCTCCCATAATCTTTGCCTATGCCTTCCAAGTGAAAGCTGCCAAAAATTAGGACGGAGGATCTTGCAATGCCCCTTACAAGAGCCATGCAGTACAGCATATTAAAAACATTATTCCCATTATTGGGGAGTGGGTCTCCCATAGTCTTTGCCTATTCCTTTCCAAGCAAAAGCTGCCAAAAATTAGGACAGAGGAACTTGCAATACCCCTTACAAGAGCCATGCAGTACAGCATATTAAAAACATTATTCCCATTATTGGGGAGTGGGTCTCCCATAATCTTTGCCTATGCCTTCCAAGCAAAAGCTGCAAAAAATTAGGACGGAGGAACTTGCAATGCCCCTTACAAGAGCCACGCAGTACAGCATATTAAAAACATTATTCCCATTATTGGGGAGTGGGTCTCCCATAGTCTTTGCCTATGCCTTTCCAAGCAAAAGCTGCCAAAAATTAGGACAGAGGAACTTGCAATGCCCCTTACAAGAGCCATGCAGTACAGCATATTAAAAACATTATTCCCATTATTGGGGAGTGGGTTTCCCATAATCGTTGCCTATGCCTTCCAAGCGAATGCTGCCAAAAATTAGGACGGAGGAACTTGCAATGCCCCTTACAAGAGCCACGCAGTACAGCATATTAAAAACATTATTCCCATTATTGGGTGTAGTGCCGGCGTCCCTGCCCTCTGCTAGGCAGGGACGCTGCTCCTCTCACCGCTCTGCTCCGTGCCCGGCTTCCTCCCCCCGCTCTGCTGTCAGCGCGCGCTCCGTCCCGGCGTCCTCCTCCTGCTCTGCTCTCAGCGCGCGCTCCTTCCCGGCCCCTGTGCTTAGGGCGCGCGCGCGCTCCCCTCCTCTTAAAGGGGCCGCGCGCGCCGCCCTAAAGAGTCCCCGGCCAATGGCCGGAGGACTTCATCATATATAAGGCACCTCCTCCAAAATGGAGGTGCCCGAGCAATGTTGTTTGCACCTGTGTCTCACCTGTGCTTCAGCCCTCAGGTCCCGTTGCCAGTTTCCTGCCAGTTTCCTGCCAGTTTCCTGCTAGTTACCTGCCAGTACCTGCCAGTTACCTGCCTGATTCCTGCCTGAATACTTGTTACCTGTCTGCCAGTCTGAGGTCCGACGGTCTGCCTTACTACTCCTGTCAGTCTGTCTAAAGGACCAGCCTGCCCGCTCACCTGGGAGCGCATATCAGCTACCTGCCTGCTTGCCTGAGGTCCGACGGTCTGCCTTACTACTCCGGTCAGTCTGTCTATGGACCAGCTTGCCCGCTCACCTGGGAGCGCTTCTCCGTTATCTGCCTGCTTGCCAGCCCGGATGCTCCGTTGTCACGTGCTGTGACCACCAGCTACTCCAGACTCTTGCCCGCTCACCTGGGAGCGCATCTCCGTTACCTGCCTGCTTGCCAGCCCGGAGGTCCCGTTGTCACGTGCGGTGACCATCAGCTATTCCAGAGACTCTTGCCCGCTCACCTGGGAGCGCTTCTCCGTTACCTACCTACCTGCCTGCCAGCCCGGAGGTTCCGCCGTCACGTGCCGTGACCACCTGCTATTCCAGAGACTCTCGCTTGCTCACCTGGGAGCACACATCTACCACCTGCCTGCTAGCCTACCCGGAGGCTCTGCCATCACAGGTCGTAACTCCCTGTCCGTTCACCCAGAGACTGCCACCCGCTCCCTTACAAGGGCCGCCCCCTTGTATAGTAGCTCAGAGGTTCCGCCTCCCGGACCCGTTACAGTCCGCCTCCCGGACCCGTTACAGTTTGCTCGGGCCATGGAACCCGGTGGCACCCAAGCTCCCTCGCTCTCGGACCTCGCTCTTGAACTGTCCCGTCAGAGGTCCCAACAGGAGGCCATCCTGGGTCACCTGCGGAATGTTAATACTCGCCTGAACACTCTGTCTGATCCACCAACAACCTCCGCCAGTGCCATATCTTGCAATCCGGCGGCTCCGCTGCTCACTAATACTATGGTATCCTACCCCGGCTTTCTGCACCTCCTCGCTTCGGAGGCGACCCCGTCCAGGCTCGGGGCTTCTTGAATCAGTGCACCCTGCATTTTGAACTTTTGTCCTACCAGTTTAACTCCGACCGGGCCAAAATTGCCTTCATCATGTCCCATCTCACCGGGGAGGCCCTGGCCTGGCTGAATCCTCTATGGGAGAGAGGAGACCCCCTGGTGTCCAACTTGCCTGCTTTTCTCACGGCTTTCCGGAAAGTCTTCGACGAACCCGGACGGAAGACCTCATCTGCATCATCGTTGCTACGCCTCCGTCAGGGGAGTCTCACCGTGGGCCAATATGCCATACGGTTCCGTACCCTTGCCTCGGAGCTGGCCTGGGATAACGACGCTCTGGTTTCCGTCTTCTGGGAGGGTCTGTCCGGCCGTATTAAAGATGAACTTGCCGGTCGGGACATTCCTACCACTCTCGATGACTTAATAACTCTTGCCACCCGAATTGACCTACGGTTTCAGGAGCGTGCCAAAGAGGTCACCCGTGAGAGAAGGATTCCACGTTTAGCTCCTACTTTCCAGAAACCCGTCATTCCCTCCATCTCTCCCCAGGTACACTCTCCTGAGCCTATGCAGGTCGACCAGACCAAGATGGTCAAAACCCGTCAGGATTCACGCCGTGCCGAGGGGAGCTGCTTCTACTGTGGCAGTAAGGAGCACCGGATCCGTGCCTGCCCGGAGAGGTCGGGAAACGCCTGTGTCTAGGTTCGCTCAGAGAGGTCCACCTAGACAAGAATAAATCCTCTCCATCCCTGCTGTTGTCAGTTTCGATCATCTACGGGGAGAACCGTTATTTCGAACTAGCCCAACTTGACTCTGGAGCAGCCGGGAACCTTATTTCACAGTCCCTGGTTGAGAAATACCGCATCCCCACCAAACCTCTGGCTGTACCCTTGTCTGTCGCTGCCGTGGATGGGGGCCTCTTACCTCGCCCCATTCAACTCATCACCGAATCCATTACCCTGCAGGTGGGAATGCTGCATTCTGAAAGTATCTCCTTTCATGTTCTGCCTGGACTCTCTCACGCCCTCTTGCTAGGTCTGCCCTGGCTCCAGAGACATGCACCCGTGCTAGACTGGCAAACCGGAGAGGTCCTTCGCTGGGGACAAGACTGTCATAAAACCTGCCTGGTTCCCGTCCATCCCGTCCGTCCCTCTCCTACCCCAGCTAATCTACCTGGACTTCCGATTCCTTATTGGTCTTATGCAGATGTCTTTAATAAAAAGGAGGCAGAGACATTACCACCACATAGACCATACGACTGTCCCATCGATCTGCTACCCGGTACTACTCCTCCCCGTGGGCGTATCTATCCTTTATCCGCTGCTGAGACCCGGTCAATGTCCGAATATATTGAGGAGAATCTGGCCAGAGGATTCATCCGGAAATCTACCTCCCCGGCGGGAGCAGGCTTCTTTTTCGTCAAAAAGAAGGACGGCTCTCTCCGTCCCTGTATAGACTATAGAGGCCTAAACCTGATCACGGTGAAGAATAAGTACCCCCTTCCGCTCATTCCAGAATTATTTGATCGTCTGAGGGGGGCTAGGATCTTCACCAAACTGGACCTTCGTGGGGCGTACAACCTGGTTCGTATTCGTCAGGGGGATGAATGGAAGACGGCATTCAACACCCGGGACGGCCACTATGAATACCTGGTAATGCCCTTTGGTCTCTGTAACGCTCCTGCCGTCTTTCAAGAGTTGGTCAATGACATCTTCCGGGACCTTCTCTACTCCTGCGTAGTGGTGTACCTGGACGACATCTTGGTCTTCTCTCCGGATCTCCAGACTCACCGGAGGGACGTTCGTCAGGTCCTGCTCAGGCTAAGGCAGAACCATCTCTACGCTAAATTTGAGAAGTGCCTCTTTGAGCAGACCTCGCTTCCGTTTCTGGGCTACATTATCTCTCAGACCGGCCTTCAAATGGATCCTGAGAAACTGTCTGCCATCGAGAAATGGCCCCGACCGGAGGGGTTGAAGGCCATTCAGCGTTTCCTGGGCTTCGCCAACTACTACCGCCTCTTCATACCACACTTCTCTTCCCGGACGGCCCCAATTTCTGCGCTCACCCGTAAAGGTACTAATCCCAAAGAGTGGCCACCCGAAGCAGAGGAGGCCTTTCTTTCCCTTAAACAGGCCTTCTCTTCCGCCCCGGTGCTGCATCGCCCAGATGGCAACAAGCAGTTCTTCCTGGAAGTTGACGCCTCCTCCTCTGGAGCCGGAGCGGTACTTACTCAAAAATCATTTTCCGGGAGGATGGTAACTTGTGGCTTCTTCTCTAAACTCTTCTCCTCCTCTGAGCGCAACTATTCCATAGGAGACCGAGAGTTATTGGCCATCAAACTGGCACTGGAGGAGTGGCGTTACCTGCTCGAGGGGGCTCTTCACCCGGTAATAATTTACACTGACCACAAGAACTTGGCTTACCTCCAGCATGCCCAGAGACTTAACCCGCGCCAAGCCCGGTGGTCCTTGTTTTTTGCTCGTTTTGATTTTGTCCTTCATTTTCGCCCGGCTGACAAAAACGTCAAGGCGGATGCCTTGTCTCGATCCTTTCTGGTGTCTGATCTCGAGGAGGATCCGAAACATATCATCGATCCCGCCAGAGTAATGCAGGTGGCTCCCGTGAGTCTAAATCGTCTTCCTCCTGGTAAGACGTTCGTACCAGTACCTGATCGGGAGAAGATTCTACACTGGGGTCATTCGTCTAAACTAGCTGGCCACGCCGGTCAGAAAAAGACCCTCCAGCTTATTACCCGGCACTACTGGTGGCCTAACCTGCACAAGGATGTAATAGACTTTGTTTCTGCCTGTGTGTCCTGCGCCCGCAACAAAGTTCCGAGACACCTGCCGGCCGGCCGCCTCCTACCTCTGCCAGTACCTGCTGCCCCCTGGCAGCATATAGCGATGGACTTCATTACTGATCTGCCCGTCTCTGCCGGTTGTACGGTCATTTGGGTGGTCGCTGACCGCTTCTCCAAGATGGCTCACTTCATTCCACTGCCAGGTCTTCCGTCTGCACCCGAGCTGGCTAAAGACTTTATCCGCCACATCTTCCGTCTTCATGGCCTGCCCCGTCACATCGTGTCGGATCGTGGGGTACAGTTCACTTCCCGTTTCTGGAGAGCCACTTGTAAATTGCTGGACGTCACCCTGGACTTCTCCTCCGCTTACCACCCACAGTCTAATGGTCAAGTGGAGCGGATCAATCAGAACCTGACCAGTTACCTTCGGCACTTCGTTAATGCCCACCATTCTGACTGGGTGGATCTCCTGCCATGGGCCGAATTCTCGTACAACAATCACGAGAGCGAGTCTTCCTCCAAATCCCCGTTTTTTGTAGTCTACGGTCAGCATCCTCGGATCCCGTTTCCCGTCTCCACCTCGGCGGACAATCCGGCTGCGGAATCTCTTGTTAACAAATTTTCCTCCATATGGGAGAGTACCCGGTCCGCACTCCTTCTGTCATCCGAGCGTATGAAAAGACACGCTGACAAAAAACGTCTGGACCCTCCTCAATTCCGCCCTGGGGATAAAGTCTGGCTCTCGTCCAAATATGTCCGGCTCAAGATCCCTTCCTATAAGTTAGGGCCTCGGTTCATCGGCCCACTGGAGGTCATCAGTCAGATCAACCCGGTGGCCTATAAATTGAAACTCCCGGCCAACTTACGGATCCCTAACTCCTTCCATGTGTCTCTCCTCAAACCTGTGGTACTTAACTCTTTTTCCAAGTCTACAGGTACGCCTCCTGCTCCGGTTTCTGCTGAGGACGAGTTTGAGGTAGAGAACATTCTTGCCACCAAAAGGGTAAGAGGAAAGACCTTTTTCCTGGTAGATTGGAAGGGGTTTGGTCCTGAGGAGAGAACGTGGGAGCCCCGGGAGAACATCCATGCCCCTCTCATCCTAGCTAAATTTCTGTCTGGCCTAAAAAAGGGGGGGCCTAAAGGGGGGGGTACTGTAGTGCCGGCGTCCCTGCCCTCTGCTAGGCAGGGACGCTGCTCCTCTCACCGCTCTGCTCCGTGCCCGGCTTCCTCCCCCCGCTCTGCTGTCAGCGCGCGCTCCGTCCCGGCGTCCTCCTCCTGCTCTGCTCTCAGCGCGCGCTCCTTCCCGGCCCCTGTGCTTAGGGCGCGCGCGCGCGCGCTCCCCTCCTCTTAAAGGGGCCGCGCGCGCCGCCCTAAAGAGTCCCCGGCCAATGGCCGGAGGACTTCATCATATATAAGGCACCTCCTCCAAAATGGAGGTGCCCGAGCAATGTTGTTTGCACCTGTGTCTCACCTGTGCTTCAGCCCTCAGGTCCCGTTGCCAGTTTCCTGCCAGTTTCCTGCCAGTTTCCTGCTAGTTACCTGCCAGTACCTGCCAGTTACCTGCCTGATTCCTGCCTGAATACTTGTTACCTGTCTGCCAGTCTGAGGTCCGACGGTCTGCCTTACTACTCCTGTCAGTCTGTCTAAAGGACCAGCCTGCCCGCTCACCTGGGAGCGCATATCAGCTACCTGCCTGCTTGCCTGAGGTCCGACGGTCTGCCTTACTACTCCGGTCAATCTGTCTATGGACCAGCTTGCCCGCTCACCTGGGAGCGCTTCTCCGTTATCTGCCTGCTTGCCAGCCCGGAGGCTCCGTTGTCACGTGCTGTGACCACCAGCTACTCCAGACTCTTGCCCGCTCACCTGGGAGCGCATCTCCGTTACCTGCCTGCTTGCCAGCCCGGAGGTCCCGTTGTCACGTGCGGTGACCATCAGCTATTCCAGAGACTCTTGCCCGCTCACCTGGGAGCGCTTCTCCGTTACCTACCTACCTGCCTGCCAGCCCGGAGGTTCCGCCGTCACGTGCCGTGACCACCTGCTATTCCAGAGACTCTCCCTTGCTCACCTGGGAGCACACATCTACCACCTGCCTGCTAGCCTACCCGGAGGCTCTGCCATCACAGGTCGTAACTCCCTGTCCGTTCACCCAGAGACTGCCACCCGCTCCCTTACAAGGGCCGCCCCCTTGTATAGTAGCTCAGAGGTTCCGCCTCCCGGACCCGTTACAGTCCGCCTCCCGGACCCGTTACATTGGGGAGTGGGTCTCCCATAGTCTTTTCCTATGCCTTCCAAGCAAAAGCTGCCAAAAATTAGGACAGAGGAACTTGCAATGCTGGCAACACGGACCACGGTCACCCTTGTGGTATAGTGGTGGTGGAGGCTGAGGATAAGGAGAAGAGCAAAATACAGCCGAAATAAGGAAGCGTATACCCATGTGTGGGTGTGAAGCGGTGCATGGGAATACACCTCCCGAAATAAGACAGTGGATTTGACTTTATGTTACTCTGCTGTCATTTGGTGGTGATGAGAAGTCTGGCCCAATCCAGCCCTTGTTCATTTTGATAAGGTTCAGCTTGTCAGCATTGTCAGTTGACAGGCGAGTGCGCTTATCAGTTATAATTCCCCCAGCGGCACTAAAAACACACTCCGATAACACCCTAGCGGTAGGGCAGGCCAGGACCTCCAAGGCGTACAGAGAGAGTTCATTCCAAGTGTCCAGCTTGGATACCAATAATTAAAAGGCACAGAGGAATCACGGAGGACGCTGGCACGGTCGGCAAGGTACTCCGTCACCATCTTTTGAAACTTTCCACTCCTTGTGAGAGTACCTCGCGCCTCAGGGCCTGTAAGGCAGCGTAACAAAGTCAGCCATGCGTACCAGACTGGTAACGGGCAAGACTTCCGTGTCCTCACCAAGATGATGACTGACCATGCTCTCCTCCTCCTCCTCCTCCCCCCTGTCCTCAGGCCACCCACGCTGAACCGACGGTATGACAGTTGTACAGGTACTACCGTCTACATCGCATGATACCAGCTCCTGTTCTTACTCCTCCTCCTCCTCTCCCTCATTGTCCCCCAATGCACGTTGGGATGAGATGAGGCTGGCCTGTGTGTAATCGCCCGCTACGGCTTCTTGATCCATCTCATCATACTCTGGCTGCAATGCCTCCTCTTTAATTCTCTGCAGAGAGCGTTGCAAAAGACAGACAAGTGGGATGCTGATGCTAATGATGGTGTCATCGCCACTCACCATCTTGGTGAACTCCTCAAAGTTTGTCAGGATTTTACATATGTCAGACATCCAGGTCCACTCCTGAGGTCTTATGTGTAGAGTCTGACCTGAATATAGATGGCCTTGTTGCAGCTGGTACTCCACAACTGCTCTCTTCTGCTCACAAATCCTTTGCAACATGTGGAGGGTAGAGTTCCAACGTGTGGGGACATCACACACCAGTGGGTGTGCCGGAAGCTGCAAACGCTTCTGCAACACAACAAGGGCGGTGGAAGCTGTAGCCGACTTCCGAAAATGAGCTGACAGGTGGCGTACTTTGACGAGCATATCTGGCAACTCGGGGTACGATTTAAGAAACCGCTGAACCACGAGGTTAAGCACATGAGCCAGGCATGGTACGTGTGTGATCTCGCCTCGCCTCAGAGCCGCCACCAGGTTACGGCCATTGTCACACACAACCATGCCTGGATATAGGTTCAGCGGTCTCAGCCACTGATCTGCCTGCTCTTTCACAGCTGTCCACAACTCACAAGCAGTGTGAAGTTTCTCACCTAATCTTATGAGTTTCAGCACAGCCTGTTGCCGCTTGGCTGAGGCAGTACTGCAGTGCTTCCAGCTTGTAACTGATGTGGTGATATCTGAGATGGAGGCTGAACATGAGGAGTAGGAGGAGGATGATGCGCAGGAGCTGTACACTGTGGGGGCAACTCTGACTGACATAGGGCCCGCAATCCTCGGTGTGGGGAGGATGTGTTCCGTCCCAAGGTCCGACTGGGTCACGGCTTCCACTATGTTTACCCAGTGTGCCGTCAGGGAGATGTACCTTCCCTGGCCACAAGCACTTGTCCACGTGTCCGTTGTCAGGTGGACTCTCCCAGTAACTGCGTTGTTGAGGGCACGGCAGATGTTTTGGGACACATGCTTGTGTAGTGCGGGGATGGCACACCGGGCAAAATAGTGTCGGCTGGGGACCGAGTACCGAGGGATGGCCACCGCCATAACGTTGCAGAAGGATTCCGTCTCCACCAGCCTAAAAGGCAACATTTCCAATGCAAGCAGTCGTGAAATGTGTGAATTTAGTACTGTGGCCTGTGGGGCGTTGGCTGCGAATTTGCGCTTTCGTTCAAAGGTCTGGGATATGGAAAATTGAACGCTGCGGTGGGACGTGGACGTTGATGCCGTTTCTTGAGAAACTGCCATAACAAGTGAAGACTGAGAGGAGGGGGCATCTTTGCATGCAGTATGGACAGGGGATTGCCTTGCACGCAAAACAGCGGAAGAAGCAGTGGTGACACCCGCTGACACTGGTCGTGGACCCTGGGGTTTGCCCCACAAAGTCAGGTGCTGTAGCATCGGCGTCTCTGACTCCGGCCCGGCAGAGACGCCGTCCCCCTTACCGCCGCGGTCCTGCTCCGGCGTTTTTTGTCCTCCCTGCAGCTGCTGCTGGTGCACGCAGCCTCCACGGCTCTGTGCGTAGGGCACGTGCTCCCTCCCTCGTAAAGGGGCCGCGCGCGCCGTCCTAAAAAGTCCCCGGCCAATGGCCGCAGGACTTCCCCTATAAAAGGCACCTCCTCCAATATGGAGGTGCCCGTGCAGGTTGTAGCTTTGTGTGTTATCCTCAGCTTCAGCCCTCAGGTCCCGCTGCTAGCCTGACTACCAGTCAAGCCCACCAACCAGACTACAAGTCCAGCCCGCCAGCCTGACTACAAGTCCAGTCCGCCAGCCTGACTACAATTCCAGTTCGCCAGCCTGACTACAAGTCCAATCCACCAGCCTGACTACAAGTCCAATCCGCCAGCCTGGCCTACTCTCTCCAGCCCGGCAGTCCGTCTACAGTCCAGTCCGCCAGTCTGTCTATGGGCTTTGCCAGCCCGCTTACCTGGAAGCACCTGCCTGTTACCTGCCGTGCCTACCAGTCAGCCTACCTGGAGGCTCCTGCCTGTTACCTGCCGTGCCTGCCAGCTCGCTTACCTAGAATCACCTGCCTGTTACCTGCCGTGCCTGCCAGTCCGTCTGCCCGGATCACCCGTCAGCCTGCCTGCCATGCTCATCTGCTGTACCGGTCAGTCCCTGCCTTCTGACGCGTGGGAGTCACCTGCTCTCATACAAGGTCAGTCCCCAGAGTAGCACCTGGTCCCTCTGCTTGGTCCTTCCCTGTTCACGGAGTTGATTGAGCCGCCGTACGACCTTGGTCGGTCCGAGTTGATACCTAGCTGCGCCCCCCTGGTCCCTCCTTGCACCGAAGCACAGAGGTTCCACCACCCGGATCCGTAACAGTTTGCACGGGCCATGGAACCCGGTGGCCCTGAGACCCCTTTGCTTGCTGACCTGTACCAGGAGGTTTCTCGTCAGAGATCCCAACAGGAAACCATCCTGACCTACCTGCGGTCTGTCATCTCTCGCCTGGACACGCTGTCTGTCCCACCTGTGTCTGCCTCAAGTCGAGCGACACCCGCTCCGGCAGCGCCACTACCTACCAATACCACGGCATCCAGCCTAGGAACCCGGCTTTCTGCGCCTCCTCGTTTTGGAGGTGACCCCGTCCTATGTCGGGGCTTTCTGAACCAGTGCACGCTGCACTTTGAACTTCTGCCACATCAGTTTCCCTCCGACCGGGCCAAGGTGGCGTTCATCATGTCTCACCGTGGCCCAGTATGCCATACGGTTCCGTACCCTCGCTTCTGAGCTTGCCTGGGACAACGAGGCCCTGGTGTCCAACCTTCTGGGAGGGCCTTTCCGGTCGGATTAAGGACGAGTTAGCCGACCGGGACGTTCCTACCACCCTGGATGACCTGGTGTCACTAGCAACCCGGATTGACATCCGTTTCCTAGAACGTGCTAAGGAGACTACCCGGGAGAGAAGATTTCCTCGTCTTGCTCTTGCTTTCCAAAAACCTGCTTCCCAACCTGCAACTCCCCGGGCACGCTCGCCCGAACCTATGTAGATCGACCAGACCAAGATGGTCAAATCTCGCCAAGAGACACGCCGAGCCGAGGGGAGCTGTTTCTACTGTGGTAGTAAGGAGCACCTGATTCGTCCCTGCCCGGTGATTTATTCAGCACTATGTGGTGGTATATGATACTTTTTGGGGTATACAGTACTATTTTGAGGGTAAAGCACATCATGTGGCCGTATGCAGCAGTATGTGGAGGTATCCTGCACAGTTTGGGGCAGAACAGCATATGAGGATTATACAGCACTCTACTGAAGGTATACAGTATGGGTGTGAGAAGCAGATGGGTATATAGCACTAGATGAACGGCATTACGAAGGAAACTATTTTGTCTTTCAAATCTTCCATCTTGTTCCCTGAATTAACCATGTGCATAGATTATTGTCCATGTATCCCCCAACCTTGAAGAACAAGTTCTGTCCTCTGCATGGCTGCAGGCCATCTCCATTGTGCTGTCAGGACCACCCTGAATACTTGCAATTCCTTAGTTTACCTGTCTGTATAAACCTGTGTTAATAAGCAGAAATTTCCATTGCTATTATTTTGCAGATAACTGTATACACAGTGTGTTTAAAACAATTGTGAAAAAGCTGAATCCTCATAGCATTTCTTTCCATATATAGAGTCATTGAGAGCTATACACTCAATTCCAAATGAAAACATGAACAAGATGTCAATTTTTAAAATGAAAATAATGCCTGTGTGACGCCTCTACTCGAAAGCCCTTTTTTCTTTACCCTGGGAGATGGGGGACTCGGAGTCGGGTCCTTGTGATTGAGAGATGGGGTGCAGCCGTGGCCCGGACCCGCTCCGTGCCCAGGGCCGTCACATTAAAAAGAATGGTATGGGCTTATCCGGGTTGAGTGGCTGATCTCGACTACGCCACATGTGGCACCTGGTGAAGGGCCACCAGCGCTGCTGCAGTCCGCTGAGGCCTGGTGTTATGGCAGCCAACGTTGTTACTACTCCCCACAGGCGGAGCAAGGCCTCAGGGCAGAGGGACAGGATAGAGGGGGGTTGTAGTCCAGGTGGTCTGGCGCCGCATTGTGCGGTGTAGTGCAGAATAAAGAGTCCGGAGGCCATAGGGGTGAACTTCCAAGGCTTTACTCACATAAGAGATGGCAATAGGAAGGCGACTCCCTGCTCCTCGTGGAGTTCTGCGGTCACCAGTACGAAGGGGGTCCAACAACCTCCGAGTAAGTCCAGTGTTCAATCAGGACCCCGCACCAGAGTGTTCCTAAACTACAGACCGGGTTCTTTCCTGTCGGTGTGTGTGTGTAGATACGCCTGGTCTCCCTCTGAACTCCTCTCAGAAAAAGGGCACCGGTGGCAGCTCCGCTCTTTCCGATACCCGGTGGGATCCTCAGGGCCTACCGGGCTTTCCCGACCAGGACATGGAGTAGCAAGGTCAGGTGTCGGGGGCCGGTACCCCTCTTGCAGCCAGAATCCCTCTGAATATATCAGAACAGCGAGGACAGGTGGCGTATACTGCTCCGTCTGCATCCTCCCGGGATCCATTTGCAGTGGAGCTACACTCCTAAGCTCCGGGCCTTCTTGGTCATGGTCCTTGACCGGGCTGAGACATTCATTATCTGCAACCAGCCCCTCGACCCAAGGCCAGGGTACGAGGGCTGTGACTTCATCCACTGCAGGTCCACACAGGATCCACGCTCAGGGTGGGAGATCACGATCATAAGACAGTCAAAGAACGAACCAAGAGCCAAGATGGCTGTGTATTAAATATGAAATATTAATTGTCACTAAAATGTGAGTCCTCCACCCTCACCCACTAAATGGTTCCCCTAACTCTTGGTTCCCCAGTCTCCCTGTAACCAGGAGGGCAGCACCTAGTGCATTCTATCCCCCTCTGGTGGAGAAATGTGGTGTTGGATGTGGAGGTGGAGTCCTGATCATCGCACTGTTCTTACCTCAGAGGAGGAACACCACACTCCATTGAAGAAATGCAGCATCCCTGTGGCGGTCGAACCCTCAGGGGCGCCACACCTGCCTTTTCATTTACAAACTCATATTTTAAATTTGTTTCCAGACTTCACTTTTTTGTTAATAACTGAACTAATATTTAGTTGTATGGCCTTTATTTCTGATAACAGCTTTACATCTGTGTGGCATGGAGTCACTAACATCTGATCCAGGCTGACTGCACTACATTCCACAGTTCTTTTGCATTCTTATGTTATGCTGTTTTTGATACAAAACCTAACATCAATCTTGTTGGTGTGGAACCAGGATGTTGCCCGCTTTCTGGTGTGCATGAGGTCGTTGTCCTGCTGAAACTCCCATTTCAAGGGCATTTCCCATTCAGCATAAGGCAACATGATCTCTTCCAGTATTTTGATATATTCAAACTGGTACATAGTGCCTGGTATGCGATAAATGGGCCCAACGCCACAGTATGAGAAACATCCCCAAACCAGTCTGGTTGCATCTCCATGTTTTACAGTCTTCACAGTGTACCGTGGCTTGAATTTAGTGTTTGGGTCATCTCTCAAACTGTCTACGGCCTTTAGACCCAGTACAAAACAATCTTGCTCTCATGTGTAAATAGAATGTTGCGCCACTTATCTTTAGTCCAGTCAATGTGTTTTTTGGCAAACTGTAATCTATATGTGTACAAGGTGCTGAAGCAGGTCCACCCCGACATCTCCAAGGCCATGGGCATCATGAATTCCTTCATCAATGACATCTTTGAGCACATCACAGGGGAAGCCCCCCGCCTGGCTCACTCCAACAAGCGCTCCACCATCACCCCCCGAGAGATCCAGACCGCTGTGCGCCTGCTGCTGCCCGGAGAGCTTGCCAAGCACACCTTGTCCAAGGGCACATAAGGCCACCAACCACATCTCCTTCAGAGCTATGGCTGTTTGTGTCCCGCCCATTAGCGTAGCTACTGGGGGGTGGCAGAGGGTGCGGCAGCCCCGGGCCCCCGCACTCTGAAGGGCCCACCCGGAGCTACGTTATGTTTAACTCTATCAGCCTGCGCCGATACAGTTAAACTCTGCGGCAGAGCAAGGAGACATGATCTGCATTATACTATATGGGGATGCATTATACTATATGGGGATGCATTATACTATATGGGGGTGCATTATACTGAATGGGGGTGCATAATACTTAATGAATTATACTACATGGGGGTGCATTATACTATATGGGTGCATTATACTATATGGGCTATGGGGTGCAATATGCTGTATGGGCTAAAGGATGCAATTATACAGTATGAAGGTTTGTGTGGGGTCCCTCCTGCTGTATGGAGAGGTGGTGGGGGTCACAGTTGGCATCACTACAGTGAGGGGTACAGTAGGGCCCTATATTTTACCAATGCAATGAAAGGGGAATCTAAGGCTCCAGTAGGAGCAAAATTAGAGGGCGCACAGTACGTGCAGTAACGGGGACACATATGGCAGCAGCCGATCAGTATTGGGGTATCAGCAGGATAAGGCGTTTGTGCAGGTTGGGGATAATTGTGCCTGAAATGTGAGAAGTCATATGTATCTTTGTTGTAATCTTTGCAGCCGAGTCTTGGCTGGAAGAGGTTGCCATGTCGGTCTGGGCCAGATGGAAAAGATGGGAAAAGTGAATGACTCCACCAGAAAGAAGGTCATCTGCAAGTCACCATCTATAACTGTACTGTGATCTCTTACATTTTCTACAGGACTGGTATCTACCACTATATGGTCACTATATCATGGTAATATCATTGTTGGTCTTTGTATAGAGATTTCTTTTAGTAAAAGCACTGTCATCTGCTGAGGTTCTCCTACATCCACTATTAGGCCATGGCCCCACTATCAGTATTTGGTCAGTATTCAGTCAGTATTTTTTCTCAGGAGTGGAAGATAAAACCAGATGAGGAACAATCAGATAAAAGATATAATAGAAACAAGTGCAACAATTCTGCATTTATCATCCACTCCTGGTTTTGGCTCCCACTCCTGAGAAAAAATACTGACCACTGATAGTGGGGCCGTGGCCTTAGGGTACGCCACCATAGCTGTAATCAGGATTACCTGGAGGGGCCCACTCGGAAGTTTCGCCCCTCCTGACCCAAACCCCTAGCTATGAGGACATTACTGGCCTTGCTGGTGTATGGGGTTTGGTGAGCAGAAGAAAAGAGTGGGGGTCCAGGACCCCGCTCTTTTGCCTCTGCTCACCGGACCCCGGGGGACCTCCCTCCGCCACTTCTGTGATCCGCTTGAAGTGACCGCGGGCAAGGCCGCGCATTGGTATCTATGATCTGGCCCAGCAAGACCCCCACACACAGACTCTATCTTGATAACCGTATCTTTACTCGTATACATTTTTAACACAGCAAAGAAAGAAAACAATAAATGACAACCGTAAATATGCACAGTAATAACGTGTACTGATAAGCTGACCCTCACTGTCCCTACTCACACGTTACCAGTCCTTTACTCCAGAAGGATGTGTCCCCTGTCGCAGGCCTGTCTGTCTTTGCAGGAGGGCATCCCAGCCGAAAAAAAAACAGGAACAGCAGAATTCGCGGAAAGAAAGGAAGGGATACTTCGGCCTCTCGCCAGAGGTCCCGCTTACAGTCTCTCTGATCCGGATAGAAGCTCTGGTGGGTCCCCTTATGTAGTCCACACTCCAGTAGCAGGGAGTGTAATAGCTGTATCCTTCAGCAGTGCAGAAGCTGGGGAAGGCTCCGAGGATATGGTGTTAGATAGAAGAAATCACGTTGAGAGTCTCTCCTGCGCCACACACGAGGGCCTGCACACCGTCCTGGCTCTTTTCACAGACCACAGGAGACTCTTCGCGCGCTTTTTCCTGCTTCCCACTTTGGACACGTGACTCTCTAGGGCGGGACACAGGAGGCTCATACTTTTTCTCTGTCATCACACCCTGCGCAGGTGCAACCTCTGGCCACAAGGTGGCAACATCATCCTGTGTAATCACTTCTGTAACAGGCTCTATATCAATTATCACAGAACAGCCAGAGCCGGCCAGCTCACTACACGCCCCCCCACTCAAAGGTTGGCAGTCCCTGCCAACAACCGGCTCCAGGGCGGCGATGGCTGTGGATGTGACAGGGGGCGGCTGGGAAGAGGGCCACACATATTGGTCTCTGTAGGACTGTCCTGGAGGTACCCCTGCAGTGGTCCTCATTGTCCGCCTAACTGGTTGGATCCCCTCTCTCCTATCAGTCACCCCACTCTCTTTCCCAGTCGAGGAGGTAATCGGTTCAAGTGAGTCAGTCGGACGGACAGGGGTAGGCATGCATTCAGTCTCTACATCCCCGGGGTCAGTGTCTCCGACAGTATTAGTGATATCCATCTCTCTAGGTATCACAGTAGGGGAGTCAGGCTGGGAACGGCAGGGGCGCAACATATTACGGTGCAAAGTTCGGATGCTGCCGCTGTCTTCGCCCTGCACTCGATAGACGGGGCCACCGGGGTACGGCTGTCCAATTACTCGATAGACTTCAGTCTCCCACTTGGGCCAGAGTTTCCCTTGCGGCTTCTTTATTCGGACTAGGACCAGTTGACCTACATTCAGTGGGTCTTCTTGTACCGGAAGTGGGTCAGCGTGCACTTGATCCTGAATTTGTCGGCCTACTAGCCGGTAGACAGTCTCCATTCTCTGGCGGTGTGTTTGTAGCCAGGAAGGATAGGTACCACAGGTATCTTCTTCGGAGCTAGACAGTTGCAACTCATGGATGTCTTTGCCTGGACGGCCAAAGAGAAGGGTGTATGGGGTGTATCCGGTGACGGAATGGACCTGATTATTATAGGCCCACAGCAGTTCCGGGAGGAATCGAGGCCAGTCGGGCTTTTTGTCTTCAGCCAAAGTCCGGATCAGTTGTAAGAGGGTCCGGTTAAAGCGTTCACACGCGCCATTCCCTTGTGGATGGTAAGGGGTGGTCCTGGACTTCTTGATTCCATACATCCGTTGGAGTTCTTCAATGACTCGCCCTTCGAAACAAGCCCCCTGATCACAGTGTAGCCGCTCCGGACACCCGTAGACCCGAACGAATTGCTGACAGATAGCCTGTGCAGCTGATTCAGCAGTCTGATCCTTGGTAGCAACAGCGACAGCGAATTTCGTGAAGTGGTCCACCATCACCAGACAGTACTGGTAGCCACTATTCGCCGTTCCGATCAACAGATAGTCCACCATCAACAGCTCGAGGGGCCTCGACGTCTTAATAGTCTGGACGGGGGCACGCTGCTCCGCGGACTTGTGGAATTCACAGGTACGGCATGCTTGACAGACGTTTTCAACCAACTTACGGAGCCCCGGACAAAAAATGAACTGCTGGGTCCACCAGAGGGTCTTGTCTATGCCGAAGTGGCCGTTCCTCCTGTGAGCTTCGCCCACCATCTCATGGGCCAACTGCACCGGGACGACAATCTGCAAACACTCCTCCAGCATATGGGATAAAAGGGCCCTGCGACACAGGACTCCATCTTTCACGATCAGCCGATCCCACTGGGCAAGCAGAGCGAAGGCTCCGGTCGATAGTCGGGCTCTCACTTCGGAGGGCGGTTTCTCTTGTTTATTCACATACTGTTTCAGTAAGACGTGCTCGGGATCTCGATCTTGAAGCTTGGCCCATTCTTGCTGGGACAGGGGAGATCCCACTACGGCTTCAATCCCTCCTACCGCATACTGGCGGCTATCTTCTATTTGCTTTGCGAGCCGGGCAAAGTCAGGCATCTCATCTTCCTCCAACTCTTCATCCCGGTCCCCCACTGGCGGGGATGATGTCACTCTAGACAGGCTGTCAGCATTCTGATTCTCGTTCCCCGCTCTGTATTTAATTTTGTACTGGAATCTAGAGAGCCTGGCCATCCAGCGCTGTTCCATTGCCCCTAGTTTAGCATTCTCTAGGTGGGCAAGAGGATTGTTGTCCGTCATGACCAGCACCTCCGCTCCTGTCAGATAGCTGGCAAATTTCTCCGTCATAGCCCAAGTCAGAGCCAAGAGTTCCAAGCGGAAGGAGCTGTAGTTGATGGGATTCTTTTCGGTGTCACGGAGAGACCTACTGGCATAGGTTATCACGCGTTCTTTATTATCTTGAACTTGAGAGAGGACCGCCCCTAGACCTTGAAGGCTGGCGTCGGTGTGCAACTGAAACGGTAATGTGTAGTCTGCATATGCCAGAACAGGGGGTGATGTTAGAGCAGCCTTAAGTGCCTGAAAGGATTTTTCTCGGTCAGGCCCCCAACTGATGCGTCGTCCTCTGGGGCTGTTCGCGGTCCCTCGGAGAACCTCATGCAGAGGTTCAGCAAGCCGAGCAAAGTCCTTGACAAACCGACGGTAGTAGCCTGCAAGCCCCAGAAAGGCCCGGACTTCTTTGACGGTAGTTGGCTGCGGCCACTCTTGAACGACTGCTATCTTCTCCGGAGAGGGCTGGACGCCTTCGGCCGAGATCCGGTGACCCAAGTAGTCGATTTCCTGCTGGAACAGACGGCACTTGCTGGGCTTCAACTTCAAGCCGTGTCGCCTCAAGCGCTGGAACACTTGGCCAAGCTTGTGAAGATGATCTTCAAAGGTGGCAGAGTATACCACGATGTCGTCAAGGTATATCAGCGTAAACTCAAAGTTGAAGTCCCCCAGACAGCGTTCCATTAGTCTCTGAAAGGTCCCCGGTGCGTTATTCAAGCCGAACGGCATCCGGTCGAACTCATACAGGCCCATGGGAAGGATGAAGGCGGTCTTTTCCCTGTCCTTCTCACTCATTGGAACCTGCCAATAGTCACTGGCCAGGTCTAGGGACGAAAAATATTTGGCCTTCTTCAGGGCGGTCAGTGACTCTTCGATCCGAGGAAGTGGATATGAGTCCCGGATAGTGCAAGCGTTCAGCCTACGGTAGTCCACGCAAAACCTTAGGGAACCATCTTTCTTTTTGACTATCACCACGGGTGCAGCCCACGGGCTCTGGCTTTCACGTACCACTCCGGCGTGTAGCATAGATTCTAACAGGCTTTTCACCTCCTGGTATTGCTGAGGTGGTATCTGCCGGTACCTTTCGCGGATAGGGGGGGTATCGCCCGTGGGTATCTCGTGCTGGATACTGGTGGTACACCCAAAGTCTGTGTCATGCTTTGCAAAGGAGTCTTGGTGTTCCCGCAGGAGTTCCTCCACTTGAGACACTTCTTGTTTGGTGTACTGAGACGTGTCTAGCTGCACTTTTTCCCGTAGTTTTCGCCCAATGTCTTCATCGTCTACTTGAGCGTTTATGGCTGAGACGGTTACCGTCCAGTCGCCTTCTGTAGACTGGGTGAATTCTAGGGGCCCAATGGGATTCACTTCCGTGGGTAGAGCATATACCCGGGCAAGTTGAGTGCCGGCTTCAAGGGCTAGGCCTACGTCTGCGGTGTTGTTTAGCCTGACAGGGACTCTCCCGTTCCTCACGACGGCTAGAGTACGAGCAACTAGTGGGTTTAGCTTACCCCCACTTGGGGTCCTCGGCTCGATCAACACTTCAACCCCCTCAAGTTGTCGGTGGGTGTTAAGGGGTAAGGAAATGACTGTCTCTTTTTCAGCGGGCAAAGTAATCCGGGTACGGCGTGGCACCGTAATGGCGGCTAGGGGTAGTTGTTCTTCTGCCATCTGTTGAAGTCCAACGGTCCGAATTACGCGCTGGAACGCCAGTCGAGTCGGCTTATGTTTGGTGACTTTCTGCCAGTATTTGGGTCCTTTTCTTGTCAACAGCATAAGATCCAGGTCTTTCAAGATGTTCATTCCCACTATCACTGGGGTCTCGGAGCCGAAACCTTCCTTGACGATGACGATCCCTCGTTTCCCTAAGTCCTGTCCGCAGGCCTTTGTGTCCATCCAAGCAACTCCGGTCACTGGAATTGGTAGATTATTAGCCGCAATAATCTTAATGGCGGTGTCTGGGTCACGAGCAGTTCTTGGTTTGAGGTAATTTTCGTAAAACTGTTCAGAGATCGTGGTCACTTGTGACCGGGTGTCCATTAGTCCCTGTACGGCAATTCCTTCCAGGAAAACTTCAAGTGTCGGGCTATTCGCGGCAAGAGCACTCCGCCATCGGCTCTGTTTTTCCACACCCCTCTCCTTGGCCTCCCCTGCTGCGCGAGCCTCAGCTGCAGGGGTGTCTAGTTTAACGGCGGCCATTGTGGTGAGGCCCGGCGTGGTAGCTCTGCTTGTGGATATGGCTGGGGTTCCATTCGCTGGTCTGATCGAAATTCCCTTCGCTGGGGTGACTGAGGGTTTGTTCGTTGGTGCGACAGAGGTTGTTGTGGAGGGAAGTGTTGAGGACAACGATTTGCCCTATGGCGAGGATCACCGCATGACCAACACTGTCCCACGGGACGACTAGGCTGTCTTCGCTGGTCTCCCTGTCGGTCTAATGTTAACTGTAATATCTGTCTCTGTAAGTCTGCTATCATCTGTTTCAGGTCTTCCGTGTCACTGTTCGGATTTTTAATGTCAGATATGGATCTGCACGCAGCACCTTGAATCCCCTCATCCATGACGGGTCCCCTTGAACGTTCTATGGCTTCCTGTTTGACTTCAGCAAAAGTAAGAGCCGGCATCATCCGGATCAAGTCCTGTAACGTGCGGTTAAGATACTGGTCTCTCAGTCCTATTACAAATTGGTCTCTCAGTACCAGGTCACGAGAAGCCATACCAGCTAGTTGCTCCCCTTTTCCACAGGTTTGTTCAAGGAGTACCTGAAGGGCGTTCGCATATTGGGGAATATCCTCCCATTCAAGCTGCGTCCGTCTAAAGAACATGAGTCGCAGTGTTCCCTGGTATGTGGTCGGCCCATAGGTGTTCTCCAGCACCCGCACTAAATCATCTACTGTACGCTGGCCCCTGACCGTCTCCAGTCTGACTGTCGTCCATGCCTCCCCCTCTAGCGTCAGTACCGCCATTTCTGCCAAGGTCTTAGGGTCAATATTATACATTTCCCCCAGTATCCGGACTTGTTCCGCCCACTCTGGTACAGGGTAGTTTCGTCCGCCAAATTTCCTGACCTGATTCACAATAGACACCGGCGGGGCTTTCTGACTGTACACATGGCCTGGGTGGGAATCCTGTTGGTCACAGATCCTGCCGACTACGCCAGATGAAGTGACCGCGGGCAAGGCCGCGCATTGGTATCTATGATCTGGCCCAGCAAGATCCCCACACACAAACTCTATCTTGATAACCGTATCTTTACTCGTATACATTTTTAACACAGCAAAGAAAGAAAACAATAAATGACAACCGTAAATATGCACAGTAATAACGTGTACTGATAAGCTGACCCTCACTGTCCCTACTCACACGTTACCAGTCCTTTACTCCAGAAGGATGTGTCCCCCGTCGCAGGCCTGTCTGTCTTTGCAGGAGGGCGTCCCAGCCGAAAAAAAAACAGGAACAGCAGAATTCGCGGAAAGAAAGGAAGGGATACTTCGGCCTCTCGCCAGAGGTCCCGCTTACAGTCTATCTGATCCGGATAGAAGCTCTGGTGGGTCCCCTTATGTAGTCCACACTCCAGTAGCAGGGAGTGTAATAGCTGTATCCTTCAGCAGTGCAGAAGCTGGGGAAGGCTCCGAGGATATGGTGTTAGATAGAAGAAATCACGTTGAGAGTCTCTCCTGCGCCACACACGAGGGCCTGCACACCGTCCTGGCTCTTTTCACAGACCACAGGAGACTCTTCGCGCGCTTTTTCCTGCTTCCCACTTTGGTCACGTGACTCTCTAGGGCGGGACACAGGAGGCTCAGTCTTTTTCTCTGTCATCACACCCTGCGCAAGTGCAACCTCTGGCCACAAGGTGGCAACATCATCCTGTGTAATCACTTCTGTAACAGGCTCTATATCAATTATCACAGAACAGCCAGAGCCGGCCAGCTCACTACACGCTGGTGACGGCGCCTAAATGATGAAGTCATCGCATAGCCGACGGCATGTACACGTGCCAGGCTACCAGTCCAAAAGTGGAGCTGCAAGGGATCGTATGAGAGGTAAGTATGGCATTTTTTTTTAAATACAATTAACTAATTGTAATTGTAAGCAAATAATGATGCATTGTGGGTGAGGGACGGTGAACAGTAAATAATGATGTATTGAGGTGGGTGGCACAGATAATGATGAATTGGGGGTGGAGGAAAGCAAATGATGAATTGAGGGTGGGGGATGTGGACAGTAAATGATGAAATAAGGTTGGGGGACAGGGTAAAGCAAACGATGTATTGAAGTGGGGGACAGGCGACAGCAAATGAGGTATTGAAGGTAGGGGACGGGGGACAGAAAATGATGAATTAAGGGTGGAGGACGGGCAGGGCTGCCACCAGGAATTTCAGGGCCCAATACTGGCAACATTTTCGAGCACCCTTGAGCTCCACTCAGGCTAAACCGCCGCTCCGCCTCCAACCCAGGGGCGGCACCAGGTTTTTGTGGGCCCCTTTTAACACATACCACGATTCATGATGCACAGATACCGCAGAGAAATATATATATAGTAAAAGGCCAAAGATTTCACTTCTTACATTACATGAGCGATATCTATTGTAAATTCCACAATAGTTCAGAAACCGGAAAATCGCTCCACACAGAATACTGGCCCCCATAAAATGCTCCATACAGGATACTGGCCTGCTTATGACACTCCATACAGGATACTGGCCCCCATATAATGCTCCATGCAGGCTGTTCCTCCCAACATAATGCCTCATGCAGGCTGGCCCCCTCCCACACATAATGCTCCATGCAGGCTGTTTGGCCCCAAATAATGCTCCATGCATTCTGTTCCCCCCACGTAATGCCTCATGCAGGCTGTTCCCCCCACGTAATGCCCCACACAGGCTGTTCCCCTTATAATGCCCCACGCAGGCTGTTCCTGTCCCCCCTTATAATGCCCCATGCAGGATGTCACCCCCCCTTATAATGCCCCATGCAGGATGTCACCTACCTCCCTTATAATGCCCCATGAAGGATGTCACTCCCCACCCCCCTTTTAATGCCCCATACCGGATGTCACACCCCTCCCTTATAATGCCCCATGAAGGATGTCACCCCCCTCCCTTATCATGACCCATGCAGGATGTCACTTGCCCCCCCTATATAATGCCCCATGCAGGATGTCACCTACCTCCCTTATAATGCCCCATGAAGGATGTCATTCCCCCCCCTATTAATGCCCCATGCAGGATCAGGAAGTCACCCCTCCCTTATAATGCCCCAAGCAACCATACATAAAAAAAAAAAAAAATCAAATACTCACCTCACTTCTCATCTGCTGCTGCTCTGGACTCCAGCGTCGCCGGCGTCTTCCCGCTCTGCGCTGTGACGACTCAGGAGAGGGCATGGTGGAAAGACGTCACCTCGCCCTCTGAGCTGAGACGTCAGTCAGAGGACACGGAAGACACCGGAGCTGCTGCGGAGGTACAGGGAGGGGTAAGTATTGTGCCGGCTGCCGGGGCCCTGAGCAAGCGGGGGGGAGCGGGCTCTGACACCGCTCTCCTCCGCTCACGGGTCCGAAAGCGTGGCGGGGAGCCTGACGGCGAGTGGGCCTCCCCGCCTGTTCAGGACCACGGCACTTGCCTGGGTGCTGGCGCCGGGCCTGCTCCAACCCTCGAACCTTTCACAGCCCCTCTGCCCACTCTTGGAAAAACTCCACTTCTGCACCACGTCCTCACCATTCACACATTAAGGCTGAGTGCCCACAATGCGCTTTTTAATCGTTTCCTCAGCGGCAAACACGCTGCAGAAACGCTTAAAAAACGCATGGTAGAAGGCCTGCCATGTTCCCCAATGATAATCCGCATGTGCTGTGCACATGCTGCGGAAATTTCCGCTGCGGATTATCATTGTGGAAAAAAACGCAGCACTACCAATTATTTTGCGGAAGCGCTGCGTTTTCACCGCCATTGACTTGTATTAGAACGCATGTATTCCGCTTCACTAGATAAGCACATGCAGAATACATGCATTCAATGTGCGGATGGTACCCAGGTGTGGAGGAGAGGAGACTCTCCTCCGGACCCGGGTACCATAGAAAACTGTAAAAAAAAAAGAATAAAAAATAAATATTATACTGTACTTACCTTCTGATGGCCCGTGGTGCGCTCGTCCTCCCTTGCCGGCAGATCGCGATGGACTGGAGGACCTGCGCTGACGTCATAGTCATGTGACGGGTCACGCGATGTTGACGTCGGCAGTTCCTTCAGTGTACCGCGATCTGCCGGCAGCCAGGACGGAGGGAAGCAAGACTCCGGGGGCCATCGGAAGGTAAGTATAGATTTATTTTTTATTTTTAAACATTCTTTTGGTCACAGTATATAAATCCATGCCGGTTGCATGGATTTATATAGTGTGACCAAGTTGACAAGCACTTTCCAAGTGATGCTAAAAGCGCTTGGAAAGCGCTTGTCAACCCGCATGCGGAAATGCATGTGAAGAACGCTTCATATCCGCATGTCCCTGGCAGGAAAAACACATGTACAATCCGCAGGCGTTTTTTCTGCCAGGGAGATGCAGAAACTCTCAGGAAAAATCCGGAGCATTTCTGCATCGTGGGCACATAGCCTAACAGTTCCAATCAAACACCATATCACACACATAGCCATCAGCTTTTGTTTTGGCCAAAAGATTTTTTTAAGCCGCCACCACGACAAGGTAGACTCTTTTGACAGGGCCCTACTCTGCTCTAGCCTATTAAAAATTTGTTAAAATATTCAATACTCTTTTAGGTATATTTTTATTTATTTTTCTTTAAGGGAATGTGTCACATACATTTTTAAAAATGACCAATAATATCACATACAAGGAACAAATACCGCCACACCATGACCCAACCACATAGTGACAGAATAATACCACATACAAGAAAATACTGCCACACAATGACCAGATCACATATTTCCACCACATAGTGACCGAATAATACTAGATACAGGTGACAAATACCGCCACACCATGACCAGACCACATATTACAACCACATAGTGACCGAATAATACCACATACAAGAAAATACTGCCACACAATGACCAGATCACATATTTCCACCACATAATGACCGAACAATACTAGATACAGGTGACAAATACTGGCACACCATGACCAGACCACATATTATCACCACATAGTGACCGAATAATACCACATACAGGCAACAAATACCACCACACCATGCCATAACCACATATTACCACCACATAATGACTCACTACTACAATAGTGATTATTAATAAAAAAAACACAATATTAATATTACAATAAGTGCCATTATACACACAAGCTTTATATATAGTGTCAATGTACAGATAATACAGTGATCACTGGTGATATTATACACAGCAGCTCTGTATATAGTGTCAATGTAAAGGTAATACGGGGATCTCCAGTGACATTATATACAGGAGCTCTGTATATAGTGTCAGTGTACAGGTAATACAGGGATCAACAGTGACATTATACTCAGGAGCTCTGCATATAGTGTCAATGTACATGTAATACAGTGATCACCGGTGACATTATACACAGTATCTCTGTACATAGTGTAAGTGTACAGGTAATACAGTGATCACTGGTGACATTTTACACAGAAGCTCTATAAACTGTATACTATATACAGTGTAAGTGTACCTACTGTATCCTCACCCATCCCTTGAAGACTGTGAGGCGTCGTGGGCAGGGTCCTCTCTCTTCCTGTACCAGTCGATGACATGCATTGTTCAAGATTATTGTACTTGCTTTTTATTATGTATACCCCGTTTTCACATGTAAAGCACCATGGGATAAATGGCGCTAAAATAATAAATCATTATATAGTGTATAGTGTACAGGTAATACAGTGATGACCGGTGACATTATACACAGGAACTCTGTGTATAGTGTACAGGTAATAGTGATCACCAATGACAGTATACACCAGAGCTCTGTACATAGTATACAGTCTATAGTGTAAGTGTACAGGTAACACATTGACTCACCAGTGATGTCTCTAGTTGAAGTCCTTCATCTTCATTTTTCCTCTTCATCCAGCGCAGCCCGCCATCACTTCTTCCAGACAGGACTCATCTCTACAGAAAATAACACACAGTTATCTAGAGCACCGCTTCCAGAGAACATTCCCCACTACCCCCCCAACTTCTACACTACGCAGCTGAGTACAGACATGCACCCACCATTAATATATAGTAACTTATTAGGCAGCCCACCATTCCAAATATAAATTGTAATCCATGACAGTGCCCCCACTAACTATAAACAGTCAATTTCCCCACCCAATAAATATATAAATTAATTAGCACCTGTACTCTTTCCCCCAATTCATTACCAGTCACACTCCTGCATCCTTAATGCCCCCACCCTTTACCTCCCTCTCCCTCGATTCATTATATTTACATGCCCCTCTCCGCCTAAGTTCATTATGTCATGTCCTCTCTCTCCCACCCCCACCCTCTACTCATTAGCAACTGCTCTCCCTCACCCTCAATTCATCATCATTTGTTCTCCCCGACCCTAAATACAGCATCATTTGCT
Source organism: Phyllobates terribilis (assembly GCF_046119375.1). NCBI lineage: Eukaryota > Metazoa > Chordata > Amphibia > Anura > Dendrobatidae > Phyllobates > Phyllobates terribilis. The sequence continues at coordinate 181,407,403 of NW_027362770.1, forward strand.
CTCCCCCACACTCAATATATAATTTACTCTCCCATCCCCCAGTCTGAATACATAATCATTTATAACCATAATCCTACAACCCTCAATTCATCGTTATTTGGTCTCCCCACCGTCAATTTATCATTCATTGCTGCCCCCACTCCCAATTCATCATCATTATCTCTCCCCCACCCTCAATTCATCAGTTGCTCCCCCCATTCCTTAGTCTCAATACATCATGATTTACTCTCCCCACCCTCAGTTCATTACCATTTGCTGTCCCCCATCCCCAAGTCTCAATTCATCATCATTTGCCATCCCCTATCTCCCACCCTCAATTCATCATTCATTGCTGCCCCCACTCTCAAATCATCATTTTCTGTCCCCCACCCTCAATTCAACAGTTGTTGTCCCCCACCTCAATACATCATCTTTCACTGTCCCCGTCCGCCACCCTCAATCCATCATTATTTGCTGTCCCCTGTCCCACACCCTCAATCCATCATCATTTGATCCTCCTCAAGCCCATGTAATGAATTTTATTAAAAAAAAAGAAAATGAAGTATTTCATACTTACCTCTGATACGATCCCCTACAGGTGCAGCTTCACTTCTGGTACCCTCCTGGTGAGTGTACATGCCAGTGCATGCGTGATGACGTCATTGCGTACGCGCCGTCACCAGCGAATCACAGAAGCGGAGGAGGGATTACCTTGGAGCTTCAAGGCTGTTCCGTGGAGCTCCAGGAGGGTTCGCTGCGCCAAGTGTGCGCTCTCGATGCACACTGCACTTTTAAGTCCTGGGGCCCAGTGAGCACAAGCTCAAGAGGGGGCACCCGGACTGTGTCCGGCCTCTCCTCTTTACTTCTGATCACTGGGCCACATACAACAGTAAGGGCAGTAATGCCCTGATGGCAGCCCTGGCTATGAATAATATAGAGAGATGGACAGCACTAAGCATTGGAATATAGAGATCAGAGGTGCTGACATACGGACGATACTTTCTCTAGGGCTAATGGTCAAAACCGAAATAATGTAAGCAAACAAAAGACAAACTGATATGTATAATACTATTATGCAAGGCATGTGCCTAACTGGCAATTACATGATTTTGCAGGAAACAATAAATAAAAAAGCTCCACCAAAAAATGCAACAATCAGGACAGCAACAAAGTTTAATCAGAAGCCTGTGCTGCAGAAGAAAGTAACTCTAGATAATGGAATAATGTAATGCAATTGCAGGCAAACACCGGGGACAACAGATTGAGATGCTGCATAAGGCCTCTGAAAAGAAGAAATTGAGAAATGTTCTGCAGAAGCTGATCATTGTAATGAGGACTAAGGAAGGAGTCCAAAGTCTGAGTACAGGAGAAGTCAAGACGGTCACTGCTGCATCCTGAAAGTTGGATGTGTTGGGAAGGTTGGCAACAGCATGTCAGGACTGTTCTGTAGGAATATCTAAAAGCTCTAACAAAATACATTAGTAGCAGATGTAATACATAGGGCATATCGATTCCATTATTGCAGACTTGGAGGCATAGGTTAGGTTATGTACAGTGGGTATGGAAAGTATTCAGACCCCTTTAAATTTTTCACTCTTTGCTTCATGGCAGCAATTTGGTAAATTTTAAAAAGTTCTTTTTTTTTCTCATTAATGTACACTCTGCACCCCATCTTGACTGAAAAAAACTGAAATGTTGAAATTTTTGCAAATTAATTAAAAAAGAAAAACTGAAATTTCAAATGGTCATAAGTATTCAGACCCTTTGCTCAGTATTGAGTAGAAGCCCCCTTTTGAGCTAGTTCAGCCATGAGTCTTCTTTGGAATGGTGCAACAAGTTTTTCACACCTGGATTTGGGGATCCTCTGCCATTCTTCCTTGCAGATCCTCTCCAGTTCCGTCAGGTTGGATGGTGAACTTTGGTGGACAGCCATTTTCAGGTCTCTCCAGAGATGCTCAATTGGGTTTAGGTCAGGGCTCTGGCTGAGCCAGTCAAGAATGGTCACAGCGTTGTTCTGAAGCCACTCCTTTTGTTATTTTAGCTGTGTGCTTCGGGTCATTGTCTTGTTGAAAGGTGAACCTTTGGCCAAGTCTGAGGTCCAGAGCACTGTGGAAGGTTTTCATCCAGGATATCTCTGTACTTGGCCGCATTCATGTTTCCTTGAATTGCAATCAGTCGTCCTGTCCCTGCAACTGAAAAACACCCCCATAGCATGATGCTGCCACCACCATGTTTCACTGTTGGGATTGTATTGGGCAGGTGATAAGCAGTGCCTGGTTTTCTCCACACATACCACTTAGAATTATCACCAAAAAGTTCTACCTTCGTCTCATCAGACCAGAGAATCTTATTTCTCATAGTCTGTGAGTCCTTCATGTGTTTTTGAGCAAACTCTATGCAGGCTTTCATAAGTCTTGCACTGAGGAGAGGCTTCCGTCGGGCCACTCTACCATAAAGGCCTGACTGGTGGAGTGTTGCAGTGATAGTTGACTTTGTGGAACTTTCTCCCATCTCCGTACGGAATCTCTGGAGCTCAGCCACAGTGATCTTGGGGTTCTTCTTTACCTCTCTCACCAAGGCTCTTCTCCCATGGTTGCTCAGCTTGGCTGGATGGCCAGGTTTAGGAAGACTTCAGTGGTCTCAAACTTCTTCCATTTAAGGATTATGGAGGCCACTGTGCTCTTAGGAACCTTGAGTAATGCCGAAATTCTTTTGTAACCTTGGCCAGATCTGTGCCTTGCCACAATTCTGTCTCTGAGCTCCTTGAGCAGTTCCTTTGAGCTCATGATTCTCATTTGGTCTGACATGCACTGTGAGCTGTGAGGTCTTATATAGACAGGTGTGTGCCTTTCCAAATCAAGTCCTATCAGTTTAATTAAACACAGCAGGACTCCAATGAAGGAGTAGAACCATCTCAAGGACGATCACAAGGAAATGGACAGCATGTGACTTAAATATGAGTGTCTGAACAAAGGATCTGCATAATTATTACCATGTGATATTTCAGTTTTTGTTTTTTAATAAATTTACAAAAATTTCTACATTTCTGTTTTTTTAGTCAAGATGGGGGCAGAGTGTACTTTAATGAGAAAAAAAAAATGAACTTTTTAGAATTTACGAAATGGCTGCAATGAAACAAAGAGTGAAAAATTTAAAGGGGTCTGAATACTTTCCGTTCCCACTGTATAATTAAGTGTGTCATTAAGAGTGCCTTAAGTACTACTAAGATCGACTGCTTGCAGCTCTCTTTGCAATTGCTGACCAATGATCTCCTGGATGTGCTCAATGGGAGACAAGTCAGGAGACATTGCAGGCCATTGTAGTACACACATGGTCAAAATTGTTGGTACCCCTCATTTAATGAAATAAAAACCCACAATGGTCACAGAAATAACTTGAATCTGACAAAAGTAACAATAAATTACAATTCTATGAAAATGAACAAATGAAAGTCAGTCATTGCTTTTCTAAATTATTATTTATTATTATTGCGTCATTTATTCCATGGCGCTTTACATGTGAAAAAGGGGTATACATAACAAAAACAATTACAACAATCTTGAACAAAACGTGACGGCGACTGGTACAGGAGGAGCGAGGACCCTGCCCACGAGGGCTCACAATCTACAAGGGATGGGTGAGGATACAGTAGGTGAGGGTAGAGCTGGTCGTGCAGCGGTATGGTGGAGCGATGGTTACTGCAGGTTGTAGGCTTGTCGGAAGAGGTGGGTCTTCAGGTTCCTTTTGAAGGTTTCCACGGTCGGCGAGAGTCTGATATGTTGGGTGTAGAGAGTTCCAGAGTAGGGGGGATGCATGGGAGAAATCTTGTATGCGATTGTGGGAGGAGGAGATAAGACGGGAGTAGAGAAGGACATCTTGTGAGGATCGGAGGTTGCGTGCGGGTATGTACCGGGAGACTAGGTCACAGATGTATGGAGGAGACAGGTTGTGAATGGCTTTGTATGCCATTGTTAGGGTTTTGACAAGCAATGAAAAACAATTACAATAATGTCAGTTTTAATTTGCGTTATTAAAAAGTAATAAACATCACAAATCAGCAAATAACAGACATATTTGGTGTCTCTGTAATCCTAACGACCAACAACACAACACAGCGATCAGATTATTTACGGGGATTGGTAAATGGTTTAAAAAACTGGCGTGATTGATATTTTTTCTATATTAAACCCATAAAAAATGTAATAAAATGTAACGCTGAGGCCGTGTTCAAGCGCAGGGCTGCCATCAGCACATTACTGACCTTACTAGTGTATGGGGCCCAGTGAGCAGAAACAAAGAGGAGGTACTCGGACCACAGAGCTCCTGTGCATAATGTCACTAGTGATGACTGTATTACCTGTACACTATTTACAGAGCGCCTGTGCATAATGTCACTAGCGATCACCGTATTACCTGTACACTACATACAGAGCGCCTGTGTATAATACCACTGGTGATCCCTGTATTACCTCTACACTATATACAGAGCACCTGTGTATGTCACTAGTGATCACTCTATTACCTGTACACTATATACAGTGTGCCTGTGTATAATGTCACTAGTGATCACTCTATTACCTGTACACTATATACAGAGCGCCTGTGTATAATGCCACTGGTGATCCCTGTATTGCCTCAACACTATATACAGAGCACCTGTGTATAATGTCACTAGTGATCACTGTATTACCTGTACACTATTTACAGAGTGCCTGTGCATAATGTCACTAGTGATCACTGTACTACCTGTACACTGTATACAGAGCACCTGTGTATAATGCCACTGGTGATTCCTGTATTACCTGTACATTATATACAGAGCTCCTGGGTATATTGTCACTGGTGTTCCTTGAATTACAAGTAAACTGACACTATATACAGATAACCTGTGTATAATGTAACTGGTTATCCATGTACAATATATATAGTGCTCCTGTGTATAATGTCACCAGTGATCACTATATTACCTGTACATTATATACTATATATAGAGCTCGTGTATAATGTCACTGGTGATCACTGTATTACCTGTACAGTATACACTATATACAGAGTACCTGTGTATAATGTCACTGGTAATCCCTGTACACCAGGGGTAGGCAATTCATTTTCCAGAGGGGCAACATGAGAGACCGTGAGTGTTGTGGAGGGCCAAACCAGTAGGCTGAAATTAACTGCTCAATATTAATAACATATTAATTATAATTACTTTATATTAATTGTATCACTTAAAATTGAGCAGAATTAAGTATGCTGACATCCCCTATATACCATTTGAGCACACACACAGCCTCCTATATATACCGTAAGAACCTCCACACAGCCTCCCCATGTCCAGCAAGACACCCCCCATGGCCAACTCCCAATGTCAAGCAGGAGACCCCTATAGCAAACTCCCAATGTCCAGCAGGAGACCCCCATGGCCAACTCCCAATATCCAGCAGGAGACCCCCATGGCCAACTCTCAATGTCCAGTAGGAGATCCCCATGTCCAGCAACTGACCCCCCATGGCCTCTGCATGTCCTGCAACTGATCCCCCATGGCCTCCCCATGTCCAGCAACTCACCCCCATAGCCATGAAAAAAACACCAGCACCTCACCACGCTCCCGTTCCCCCGGCGCTGTGCCTCTCTCTGCTCCAGTCGGCAGTGCACTGCTCAACTGAGCTGACGCGATGACATGACGTCAACGCATCAGCTGTCTCACTCGGTGATTGGTGGAAGAAGGGGCTGGCGGCGCCATCTTCCACCAGTGCAGTCACGGCTGTCTGCATCCTGAGGATGCACATAGCGGTGACAAGAGGGCAACGGACAGGCAGGGGAGCGTGCAGTGCGACCAGCAGACCACGGCTGTCTCGGTCCGCGGGCTGGACGGGGACAGCCACAGGGACGGATGTGGCCCGCAGGCCGCACTTTGCCCAGGCCTGCTGTACACTATATACAGAGCTCCTGTGTATAATGTCACTGGAGATCCCTGTATTACCTGTACATTTACACTATATACAGAGCTCCTGAGTATAATGCCACTAGTGATCCCTGTATTACCTGTATACTGACACTATATACAGAGATCCTGTGTATAATGTCAGTGGTGATCTCTGTATTACTTGTACACTGACACTATACACTGTATACTATATACAGAGCTACTGTGTATAATTGCACTTATGGTAATATTATTTTTCGCTTATATTCCTCTGTTACACACCCTTCGCTCCCCAGACCGGTGGAGGCAGCTGATCGATGGTGAACTCCAAAGACTGATCTATTCCTAGGTCTGAATCTGTCATTAATGGAGAAGACAATCACTTGCTTATCACAGTGGGAACAGCTGCCAAGATAAATGAGCAAAGCACAATATGGAGGGAATACAGCACTATATGGATGAATACAGCGATATATTCAGGGTAAACAGTACTATGTATATGGGGGTATATAGCAGGAGATGGAGGATATATATCACTTTATAGGGGTATACACCAGGATGTAGAGGGTATATAGCACTATATAGGGGTATAAAGCAGGATATAGAGGGTATATGGCACTATATGGGAGTATACACCATTATATGGAGGGTATACATCAGGATGCGGAATGTACACGGCACTATGTGGAGGATATATAGCTGAATACGGAGGTATATAGCACTATGTGGGGGTATACAGCAGGATATGGAGGGTATATAGTACTACATGGGGGAATACAGCAGGATATGGAGGGTATATAGTACTACATGGGAGTATACAGCAGGATATGGAGGTATATAGCACTATATGGGGGTTGATTGGCTGAGCCCTGAATATGAAATCCCTGCACAACGGCTGATAGTTCCTCCCGCTCTTTGTTCTCCTCAGTGTCACACGTGGTGCAGAGCGCTATATGGAGGGTAATAACATCATGTGGCCGTATACAGCGCTATATGGAGGGTAATAACATCATGTGGCCGTATACAGCGCTATATGGAGGGTAATAACATCATGTGGCCGTATACAGCGCTATATGGAGGGTAATAACATCATGTGGCCGTATACAGCGCTATATGGAGGGTAATAACATCATGTGGCCGTATACAGCGCTATATGGAGGGTAATAACATCATGTGGCCGTTTACAGCGCTATATGGAGGTATTATAGAGCGCTATATGGAGGGTATGTGGTGCTATTTAGGCATAGACAGCATCACAAGGAGGAATACAGCACTATACTGAGTGTATGAGGCATTACATCATGGTATACAGCACTATAAGGAGGTATTACACTATATGGAGGAATACTGTGCTGCACGGAGGGTATAATCTTTTTATATAGCGCCAACATATTCCGCAGCGCTTTCCGTACATCTTCATCGCTGTCCCCATTGGAGCTCACAATCTGAATTCCCTATCAGTGTCTTGACCGCATCCTGTGCAGGAATACAGCCCTGTATGGTGGTATAAGGTTCCTATACAGCACTATATAGAGGTACATAGCACATGGTGGAGTACAGCACAATATGGGGTGTATATATATATATGGATATCTCACCCCCATATAAACCACACTGTGCTGCCACATGGGAGGTGAGGACGGTGCAGTAACAGGGTCACACTGCAGAGCTCAGTGCTGCCATCAGGAGGGCATCTGCCCACATTACACGCCATCTCCTCTAGTGCACGGTGCCAGTCACAGATCATGGACCAGACAGCGGCTTTATTACTCAGCACCTCACACTACAAGACATGGCGGCTGAGGATGGAGCCGATATCGGAGCAGTCAGTGCCAGGTCATAGACCATTAGTGCCACTGTGCCAACCCAGTAGTGTCAGGATTATACCCACTGCCTGGTGCAGCTATATCCCCCGTATGCTCCGATGGTACACAGATCTGTACATACAGAACATCACCCCCGAGATCAGCGGCGCCAGCTCTTGTGGTGACGGTGTGGGTGGCTCTTAGAAGAGCCTTTGGGTTGTGTGGATGATACAGGATCAGCGGCACTCACTTGCTCTTGCCTGACTTGCTGCTCTCGGTCTTCTTGGGCAGCAGCACGGCCTGGATGTTGGGCAGGACGCCCCCCTGGGCGATGGTCACCCCACCCAGCAGCCTGTTCAGCTCCTCGTCATTGCGCACGGCCAGCTGCAGGTGGCGGGGGATGATGCGGGTCTTCTTGTTGTCCCGGGCGGCATTGCCGGCCAATTCCAGGATCTCAGCGGTCAGATACTCCAGCACAGCAGCCAGATAGACCGGAGCGCCAGCGCCCACCCTCTCAGCATAGTTACCCTTGCGGAGAAGCCTGTGCACACGACCAACCGGGAACTGCAGTCCTGCCCGGGATGAGCGGGTCTTGGCTTTAGCACGGACCTTCCCTCCTTGTTTGCCGCGTCCAGACATCACTGCACTCACAGTTATCAGCAGATAGAGAAGTCTCTTGTGTGAGAAGTGTGATGACTCCTGCTCTTTTTATAAGCTGCTGCTGCCCCGCCCTCCTCTCCTGCCATTGGCTGGATCTGAAGTCACCTATAGAAACAAGACTTGTGGAAACACCAATGAGCTGCAGTGGGCGGAGATTATTAGTGAACATTGGTCACATGACTTTCTCACCCAATAGTACAGCGATCTGACAGCATTGCTCATTTGCATGGCCGGTCTATAAATACGGCCGCTCTGGGAGGAGCTGGATTATTCTCTCTCCAGTGAAGTGAACATTCTGCTATCATCATGCCTGAACCTGCCAAGTCTGCACCAGCAGCCAAGAAGGGCTCCAAGAAAGCTGTGACCAAGACTCAGAAGAAGGACGGCAAGAAGCGGAGGAAGAGCAGGAAGGAGAGCTATGCCATCTATGTGTACAAGGTGCTGAAGCAGGTCCACCCTGACACCGGCATCTCCTCCAAGGCCATGGGCATCATGAACTCCTTTGTCAATGACATCTTTGAGCGCATTGCAGGGGAAGCCTCCCGCCTGGCTCACTACAACAAGCGCTCCACCATCACCTCCCGGGAGATCCAGACCGCTGTGCGCCTGCTGCTGCCCGGAGAGCTGGCCAAGCACGCCGTGTCCGAGGGCACCAAGGCCGTCACCAAGTACACCAGCGCCAAGTGATCTGCTCCAAGCTCTGCTCCACCAACCCAAAGGCTCTTCTAAGAGCCACCCACCCCGTCTACATCAGAGCTGTGGCTGCTTGTCCGTGTCTTGCTCCTCTCCCTGGGGAACATGAGGCTGCACTGACTGGTACCTCGTGTGTTAGCAGGAGGGCCATTTTGGGTCAATACTTCCAGCCATAGAGGGCAGGAAGGGATTAGAGGATGATAGATGGGGAGGATGAGTTATATTGGGATGTGGAACATTGGGATAAGTCTGATAATAGAGGAGCAGGTGCTGGCAGCCATAGATACTCGCTCACCCTTCACTAGCAGCAGGGGTCTGATATAGAATTAAAAAGTCACTTTTAACAGATTATTTTAACACTGCAGCTAAACCAACAATAATCTAAACAGACACAAAACCTGCATATAAAGTGCAAAAGTCAATAATAAACCATAGTACAGTCTCACCAGTTGTAGTCTTCTGAAGAGGCTGTCCATATAAACCCTGTCGTGTCCTGACAAGGACTTTACCCAAATGTGGTCTATCCTGCTTGTAATGTCTCCATACAAACCCGAGACATCACTAGCGGGATAGACCGCACTTTGGTTCTGTCCTTGTCCGGACGGGAGACCTGCTCGGGGCACTACAGGGAAATTAGGGAGCCCTCGTATCCATGCCCCTCCTGATTATATGGACGGCCTCTTCACAACTCTACAAGTGGTGACAGTACCATTTTTATTATTGCACTGGTTGACTTTTGCACTATATGTTTTGTATCTGTTTAGATATCTATCTGTTGGTTTAGCTGCAGTTTAAAAATTCTCTATTAAAAGTTACTTTTTATATATCGGATCCCTGGTGCTAGTGATTTACCTTGATGGGATCATTGTGCCCCTTGTGGGTTATTGCTGTTTCTATAGTTCACCCCTCACTCGTGGAATCCTGTTCTCTCCCAGAACACTGGGTCCTAGTGCCCTCTGTTTCCATTGTTCTGCTGCCAATAGATGGAGGTGGGCTGTTAACTCTTTCAGTGCTCGGCACGTTTCCAGCACTTTCTCGCTGATCCTCCTCTGATGTTACACACCTTTTGCTCCGCAGACTGGTGAAGGCACCTGGTCAATAAGCTCCTAAAGATTGATCGATTTCTAGATCTGAATCTGTCACTGAGAAGCCGATCACTTGTTTATTGCAGCAGAACCTGCCGCTGAGATAAATGAGCACAATATGGAGGGTATAAAGCGCTTCATGGAGGAATACAGCCGTATATTAAAGGTATACAGCACTATATGGGGAAACTGTATATGGAGTTTATACAGCGCTATATAGGGGGATACAGCAGGATATGGAGCTTATACATCGCTGGATGGAGGAGAGTATATAACTCTATAGACCTCACAGTGAGTTATTTCCAGGTGTCACAGTGTAATTCCTCCGAGCAGGATGTCACCAGAGAGGAATCAGGGCTGTGACTATTTCCACCATCACAGTAGAAGCAGGAAAATACCAGGACAATGAGCGGGAAATTCAAAATCACTAACAGCTCTGTGCTCGGCCAATCAGAGGAAGGGGCGGAGCTGATAATGCAAATTCCTTTCCATCCCCGCCCTGGAAGCGCGTCACCTCTGCAGTCCTCTTTCTGGTCCCCTCACGCTCTATATAAAGGAGGACTGCGCACTGTCAGTCATAGCTTTCTGCTGACTCCTTGGAAGATGTCTGGTCGCGGCAAAGGAGGGAAAGGTCTGGGGAAGGGCGGTGCCAAGCGGCACAGGAAGGTTCTCCGTGATAACATCCAGGGCATCACCAAGCCTGCCATCCGCCGTCTCGCCCGCAGAGGAGGAGTCAAACGCATCTCCGGCCTCATCTATGAGGAGACTCGCGGCGTCCTGAAAGTCTTCCTGGAGAACGTGATCCGTGACGCCGTCACCTACACCGAGCACGCCAAGAGGAAGACCGTCACCGCCATGGACGTGGTGTACGCGCTCAAGCGCCAGGGCCGCACTCTCTACGGCTTCGGGGGTTAATAACAACATAAAGGCTCTTCTCAGAGCCGCCCACATCTTCTGAGGAGGAGCTCCTGCTGCTGGGGAGGGCGAGGGGCTGGAGACCCCCTGTGCTGGGGTGACTGCAGGCTGCTGCTCCAGGGGCGGCTGGAGACATCGCGGGCGCTAATGGGTTAACACTGAGGAGCTGCCTGTGGGCGGAGCCATAGCCCTGCTGAGCGCTGATTGGCTGAGCACTGAGTGTGTGATTCCTGCACTGAGGCTGATCTCTTCTGCTCTGTGTTCTCGGTGTAACATGTGGTGTCAGGATGGCGGCTCTTGTCGGGCTGGGAGCTGTGACTACATATCTGATGGATGTGATTTATTCAGCACTATGTGGTGGTATATGATACTTTTTGGGGTATACAGTAGTATTTTGAGGGTAAAGCCCATCATGTGGCCGTATACAGCAGTATGTGGAGGTGTCCTGCAGTGTTTGGGGCAGAGCAGCATATGAGGATTATACAGGCTCTACTGGAGGTATACAGTATGGGGGTGAGAAGCAGATGGGTATACAGCACTAGATGAGCGGCGTTACCAAGGAAACTATTGTCTTTAAAATCTTCCATCTTGTTCCCTGAATTAACCATGTGCATAGATTATTCTCCATGTCTCCCCCAACCTTGAACAAGTTCTGTCCTCTGCATGGCTGCAGGCCATCTCCATTGTGCTGTCAGGACCACCCTGAATACTTGCAATTCCTTTGTTTCCTGTCTATATAAACCTGTGTTAATAAGCAGAAATTTCCATTGCTATTATTTTGCAGATAACTGTATACACAGTGTGTTTAAAACAATTGTGAAAAAGCTGAATCCTCGTAGCATTTCTTTCCATATACAGAGGCATTGGGAGCTATACCCTCAATTCCAAATGAAAACATGAACAAGATGTCAATTTTTAAACTGAAAATGATAATAATGCCTGCATTCTCATTTACAAACTTAGATTTTACATTTGTTTCCAGACTTCACTTTTCTGTTAATAACTGATCTTCTATTTAGTTGTATAGCCTTTATTTCTGATAACGGCTTTACATCTGTGTGGCATGGAGTCACTAACATCTGACCCAGGCTGACTGCACTACATTCCACAGCTCTTTTGCATTCTTAGGTTTTGTATCAAAAACAGCATAACATGACATCAATCTTGTTGGTCTGGAACCAGGATGTTGCCCGCTTTCTGGTGTGCATGAGGTCGTTGTCCTGCTGAAACTCCCATTTCAAGGGCATTTCCCATTCAGCATAAAGCAACATGATCTCTTCCAGTATTTTGATATATTCAAACTGGTACATGGTGCCTGGTATGCGATAAATGGGCCCAACGCCACAGTATGAGAAACATCCCCAAACCAGTCTGGTTGCATCTCCATGTTTTACAGTCTTCACAGTGTACCGTGGCTTGAATTTAGTGTTTGTGTCATCTCTCAAACTGTCTACGGCCTTTAGACCCAGTACAAGACAATCTTGCTCTCATCTGTCCATAGAATGTTGCGCCACTTCTCTTTAGTCCAGTCAATGTGTTTTTTGGCAAACTGTAATCTATATGTGTACAATGTTCTGAAGCAGGTCCACCCCGACATCTCCAAGGCCATGGGCATCATGAACTCCTTTGTCAATGACATCTTTGAGCGCATTGCAGGGGAAGCCTCCCGCCTGGCTCACTACAACAAGCGCTCCACCATCACCCCCCGGGAGATCCAGACCGCTGTGCGCCTGCTGCTGCCCGGAGAGCTGGCCAAGCACGCCGTGTCCAAGGGCACAAAGAGCCACCAACCACAACTACCCCAGAGCTATGGCTGTTTGTGTCCCGCCGAGTAGCGTAGCTACTGGGGGGTGGCAGAGGGTGCGGCAGCCTCGGGCCCCCGCACTCTGAAGGGCCCACCCGGAGCTACGTTATGTTTAACTCTATCAGCCTGCGCCGATACAGTTAAACTCTGCTGCAGAGCAAGGAGACATGATCTGCATTATATTGAATGGGGTGCATTATACTAAATGGGGGTGCATTACACTAAATGGGGGTGTATTGCACTATATGGGGGTGTATTGCACTATATGGGGATGCATTATACTGAATGGGCTGCATAATACTTAATGAATTAGACTACATAGGGTTGCATTATACTATATGGGCTATGGGGTGCATTATGCTGTATGGGCTATAGGATGCAATTATACAGTATGAAGGTTTGTGTGGGGTCCATCCTGCTGTATGGAGAGGTGGTGGGGGTCACAGTTGGCATCACTACACTTTTTCAGGGCAGTTGAGGGGTGGGGTACAGTAGGGTCATATATTTTACAAATGCAATGAAAGGAGAATCTAAGGCTCCAGCAGGAGCAAAATTAGAGGGCGCACAGTGCGTGTAGTAACGGGGACACATATGGCAGCAGCGGATCAGTATTGGGGTATCAGCAGGATAAGGCGTTTGTCCTGGTTGGGGATAATTGTGCCTGAAATGTGAGAAGTCATATGTGTCTTTGCTGTAATCTTTGCAGCCGAGTCTTGGCTGGAAGAAGTTGCCATGTCGGTCTGGGCCAGATGGAAAAGACGGGAAAAGTGAATGACTCCACCAGAAAGAAGGTCATCTGTAAGTCACCATCTATAACTGTACTGTAACCTCTTACATGTTCTACAGGCCTGGTATCTACCACTATATGGTCACTATATGGTGGTAATATCATTGTTGGTCTTTGAATAGAGATTTCTTTTAGTAACAGCGCTGTCATCTGCTGAGGTTCTCCTACATCCACTATCAGTATTTGGTCAGTATTCAGTCAGTATTCTTTCTCAGGAGTGGAAGACAAAACCAGATGAGGAACAATCAGATTAAAGGTATAATAGAAACAAGTGCAACAATTCTGCATTTATCATCCACTCTTGGTTTTGGCTCCCACTCCTGAGAAAAAATACTGACCAAATACTGATAGTGGGGCCGTGGCCTTAGGGTGCGCCATCATAGCTGTAATCAGGATTACCTTGAGGGGCCCACTCGGAAGTTTCGCCCCTCCTGACCCAAACCCTTAGCTACGAGGACATTACTGGCCTTGCTGGTGTATGGGGCCTGGAGAGCAGAAGAAAAGAGTGGAGGCCAAGGACCCCGCTCTTTTGCCTCTGCTCACCGGGCCCCAGGGTATAATAATGCATTGTGCGCCGGTGGTGCACATCTCTGCTCTGGAAGCTTTCCTGGAGCTCTGCAGCCGTCAAAACAGATCGGGCGCACAGCTCCGGGGACGCTCCCTTTGCCACTTCTGTGATGCGCTGGTGACGGCGCCTAAATGATGAAGTCATCGCGTAGCCGACGGCATGTACACGTGCCAGGCTACCAGTCCAAAAGTGGTAAGAGAGGTAAGTATGGCATTTTTTTTAAATACAATTAACTAAATTGTAACAGCAAATAATGATGCATTGTGGGTGAGGGATGGGGAACAGTAAATAATGATGTATTGAGGTGGGGGGCACAAATAATGATGAATTGGGGGTGGAGGAAAGCAAATGTTGAATTGAGGGTGGGGGATGTGGACAGTAAATGATGAAATAAGGTTGGGGGACAGGTGACAGCAAATGACGTATTGAAGGTAGGGGACGGGGGACAGAAAATGATGAATTAAGGGTGGAGGACGGGCAGGGCTGCCACCAGGAATTTCAGAGCCCAATACTGGCAACATTTTCGAGCACCCTTGAGCTCCACTCAGGCTACACCGCCGCTCCGCCTCCAACCCAGGGGCGGCTCCAGGTTCTTGTGGGCCCCTTTAACACATACCACGATTCATGATGCACAGATACCGCAGAGAAATATATATAGCTAACAGTCTATTCAGTAGGACTATCAGCTGTGTATCCACCTGACTTCTGCACAACACAACTGATGGTCCCAACCCCATTTATAAGGCAAGAAATCCCACTTATTAAACCTGACAGGGCACACCTGGGAAGTGAAGACCATTTCCTGTGACTACCTCTTGAAGCTCATCAAGAGAATGCCAAGAGTGTGCAAAGCAGTCATCAAAGCAAAAGGTGGCTACTTTGAAGAACCTAGAATATAAGACATATTTTCAGTTGTATCACACTTTTTTGTTAAGTATATAATTCCACATGTGTTAATTCATAGTTTTGATGCCTTCAGTGTGAATGTACAATTTTCATAGTCATGAAAATACAGAAAAATCTTTAAATGAGGTGTGTCCAAACTTTTGGTCTGTACTGTAGTAAAAGGCCAAAGATTTCACTTCTCACATTACATGAGCGATATCTATTGTAAATTCCACAATAGTTCAGAAACCGGCGAATCGCTCCACACAGAATACAGGCCCCCATAAAATGCTCCGCAATGCCTCATGCAGGCTGTTCCCCCCACATAATACCCATGCAGGCTTTTCCCCCACATAATGCCCCACGCAGGCTGTGCCCCCACTTATAATGCCCCATGAAAGATGTCACCCCCCTCCCTTATAATGCCCCATGCAGGATGTCACCCCCCTACCTTATAATGCCCCATGCAGGATGTCACTTGCCCCCCCCCCCTTTATATAATGCCCCATGCAGAATCAGAAAGTCACCCCTCCCTTATAATGCCCCATGCCTCCATACATTAAAAAAAAAAATCAAATACCTCACTTCTTATCTTCTGCTGCTGCTCTGGACTTTAGCTTCACCGTCGTCTTCCCGCTCTGCGCTGTGAATGCTCAGGAGAGGGCACGGTGGAAAGACGTCACCTCGCCCTCTGACCTGAGACGTCACAGTCAGAGGACGCGGAAGACACCGGAGCTGCTGCGGAGGCACAGGGAGGGGTAAGTATTGTGCCGGCTGCCAGGGCCCTGAGCAAGCGGAGGGGAGCGGGCTCTGACACTGCTCTCCTCCGCTCACGGGTCCGAAAGCGTGGTGGGGTGCCCAAGGGCGAGTGGGCCCCTTTTTAGGTATATTTTTATTTTTCTTTAAGGGAATGTGTCACATACATTTTTAAAAATTACCAATAATACCATATACAAGGAACAAATACCACCACACCATGACCCAACCAAATATTACCACCACATAGTAACCGAATAATACCACATGCAAGAAAATACTGCCACACAATGACCAGATCACATATTTACACCACATAGTGACCGAATAATATCAAATACAGGTGACAAATACCACCACATCATGACCAGACCACATATTACAACCACATAGTGACCGAATAATACCACATTCAAGAAAATACTGCCACACAATGACCAGATCACATATTACCACGTCATAGTGACCGAATAATACTACATACAGGTAACAAAAACCACCACACCATGACAAAACCACATATTACCACCACATAATGACTGAATACTACAATAGTGAACATTAATAAAAAAAAACAATATTAATCTATATATATAATCGTCTTATCCCATCTGTCTGTCCAGGAAATCCCGCGTCGCTCATTGGTCCGGCGGCGGCCAATCAGCGACGCGGTATTTCAGAAAAAAGATGGCGGCCGTTAGCGGCTCATCTGCTGGACGGAGGTCAGCAGTGATGCTGCAGGGAGATGAGCGACGCTAGCAGCAGAACTACCCCGACCGGCCCCGCTGACCTCCTTGTGGCTAACGTCGGAAATTCAGCGCCTTGGCCCGCTCATCTCCCGACAGCAAGTGTGAACGGAGTACCAGGTAGCGGTGCCGCCGGTCGGGATGCTTCTGCTGCGAGCAGCCGCTCATGTCCCGGCTTCTCGCAGCAGAAGGAGCCGCACAAGCAGCGCTGCTCCCGGGTCCACACTAAGACGATGCTGATTGGTCGCGGCCGGCCACCGCAACCAATCAGCAGAGCGGCGTTTAAATTTGCCGACTATATCGCTGATTGGTTGCGGTGGCCGGCCGCGACCAATCAGCAGAGCGGCGTTTAAATTTTCCACCCATCTCGCTGATTGGTCAGCGATATGGGCGGCAAATTTAAAAGCCGCTCTGCTGATCGGCTGCGACCAATCAGCAGAGCGGCTTTTAAATTTGCCGCCCATATCGCTGACCAATCAGCGAGATGGGTGGAAAATTTAAACGCCGCTCTGCTGATTGGTCGCGGTGGCGGGCCGCGACCAATCA
This sequence comes from Phyllobates terribilis, assembly GCF_046119375.1. Lineage (NCBI taxonomy): Eukaryota > Metazoa > Chordata > Amphibia > Anura > Dendrobatidae > Phyllobates > Phyllobates terribilis. The sequence continues at coordinate 181,424,558 of NW_027362770.1, forward strand.
GCGATATGGGCGGCAAATTTAAACGCCGCTCTGCTGATTGGTCACAGCCGGCCACCGCGACCAATCAAGGAGATGGGCTGCAAATTTAAACGCCGCTCTGCTGATTGGTCGCGGCTGCCGGCCGACCGCGACCAATCAGCGAGATTGGCGCCAAATTTAAACAACTTTCTGCTCATTGCGCCCGGTCGGCCGCATACATATTCTAGAATACCCAATGCGTTCTAATCGGGCCACCATCTAGTATTACAATAAGTGCCATTATACACACAAGCTCTATATATAGTGTCAATGTACAGATAATACAGTGATCACTGGTGATATTATACACAGCAGCTCTGTATATAGTGTCAGTGTACAGGTAATACAGGGATCAACAGTGACATTATACACAGGAGCTCTGTATATAGAGTATAGTGTACAGGTAATACAGGGATCACCAGTGACATTATACACAGGAGCTCTGTATATAGTGTACAGGTAATACAGTGATCATCAGTGACATTATACACAGTATCTCTGTACATAGTGTAAGTGTACAGGTAATAGTGATCACCAATGACAGTATACACCGGAGCTCTTTACATAGTATACAGTCTATAGTATAAGTGTACAGGTAACACATTGACTCACCAGTGATGTCTCTAGTTGAAGTCCTTCATCTTCATTTTTCCTCTTCATCCAGCGCAGCCCGCCATCACTTCTTCCAGACAGGACTCATCTCTACAGAAAATAACACACAGTTATCTAGAGCACCGCTTCCAGAGAACATTCCCCACTTCCCCCCAACTTCTACACTATGCAGCTGAGTACAGACATGCACCCACCATCTACTATATAATTGTCTTTTCCCGTCTGTCTGTCTGTCTGTCCAGGAAATCCCGCGTCGTTCATTGGTCCGGCAGCGGCCAATCAGCGCCGCGGGATTTCAGAAAAAAGATGGCGGCCGTTAGCGGCTCATCTGCGGGACGGAGCTCAGTGGCGTTGCAGCCGGGAGATGAGCGCCGCGAGGCGCTCATCTCCCAGCCGGTACCAGCAGAAGGACCCCGACCGCCGGAACCATCTGCGGGACGGAGATGCAGCCGGGAGATGAGCGGCACGAGGCGCTCATGTCCCGGCCGGCAGCAGCGGAAGGACCGCCGGCGTCGCTGACATCCATGCGGAAGGGAGGACCGGGGTTGCGGGTCGGGATACTTCTGCTGCGAGCGCCCGCTTATGTCCCGGGTTCTCGCAGCGGAAGTAGCCGCACAGGCAGCGCCGCTCCCCGGTCCTCACCAAGACGATTCGATGATTGGTCGCGGTCTTCGGACACGACCAATCACTGATCTTAGCGCAAAAGTTAAATACCGCTGTGCTGATCGCCGATTTGTGCGGCACATTTAAATAGCGGCCGCGACCAATTGGATGTCAGCGCCGCTCCCCGGTCCTCCCTTCACACCCTAGCCTCATGGATGTCAGCGGCGCTGCCTGTGCGGCTACTTCCGCTGCGAGAACCCGGGACATGAGCGGGCGCTCGCAGCAGAAGTATCCCGACCCGCAGCGCCGCTCCCCGGTCCTCCCTTCACACCCTAGCCGCTGATGTCCCCACAGTATCCGCATGGTGTTACAAAGATCCGGACATTTGTGTTAAAAATCGCTGATTGGTCGATGGCGCTGCCCGCGACCAATCACCGATTTGGGCGCCAAATTTAAATATCGGCCGCGACCAATCACCGATCTTGGCTCCACATTTAAACACCGCTGTACTGATTGGTCGCGGCCGCTATTTAAATGTGGAGCCCAAATCGGTGATTGGTCGCGGGCAGCGGCCGCGACCTATCAGCAGAGCGGTGTTTAACTTTAGCGCCAAGATCACTGATTGGTCGCGTGCGGAGAGCGCGACCAATCAGCAAATCGTATTGGTGAGGAGCGGGGAGCGCCGCTGCCTGTGTGGCTACTTCCGCTACGAGTAGCCTGGAGATGAGCGACTGCTCGCAGCAGAAGTATCCCGACCCGCAGCGCCGCTCCCCGGTCCTCCCTTCACACCCTAGCCGCTGATGTCCCCACAGTATCCGCATGGTGTTACAAAGGTCTGGACATTTGTGTTAAAAATCGCTGATTGGTCGCTGGCGCTGCCCGCGACCAATCACCGATTTGGGCGCCAAATTTAAATATCGCCCGCGACCAATCACCGATCTTGGCTCCACATTTAAACACCGCTGTACTGATTGGTCGCGGGGTCCCTCAGCCTGTCCAGTTGAGCTATGGCTCCTGAGGTGTACCGCTTCCCCCTTAGGGGGTTCTCGGTTCGCACTGCTCCGTCCCTGCGAGTCTCCTGTGCGCACTGAAGATTGAATGCAGGAGCACTTCCGGTTACAGAGGTGATGACGCTCAGACCTCCAGTACCCGGCTTGCGTTCCGCCGCACTTCGGTAATTTAAAAAAAAGGGCACCAAATCCTAATTAAAGGGGAAACACCTTTTGACGATTCAGATAGAAGACAGGTGAGATAATACCATTTAAGGTGTTTTCAGAGGGGAGCTGAGGTTACCAGTGCATCTAGACTGCCAGCTATGGAAGGACAAACCACTGCTAAAGAGAATGAATATTCACTCTTCTCCATGCCCATGGGAGTGGAGAAGACTGAAAATTTATTCTAATAGCGGGCACACAGGATCGGGGAGCTGCAGCACGAAGCTGGGGGCTGCGATTGACAGTGTGCGCTATTAACGAGAATGAATATTCACTCTTCTCTCTTATGGGTGTGGAAAGGAGTGAATATTCATTTTATTTAGCTGCGGGCACACATGGTAGCTGCAGCTGCCGACTACTACCTGTGCCCACTGCTCCACCGGCACAACCTGCCCCACCACCCTCCACAGCTGGGAGAACAGCTGAACCGTGACGAGATGCGGGACTGAGACCTAAAATATCAGAGGGAGTTATTCAAAAAGTAATTGCGCAGGAAAGAAAGCTTGTTGCATACAAACCGTGTATTCCAGAGTGCACAATTAAAAGAAGGATATGAAGGAGTACAACTGATGTCAATAAGGTTAGCAGAGTTACAATGTGAGGTGGGTGGTAAATGCTCCACACTGGAGCTGAAGATACCGAAGATTACATGAAGGGGGGAGAGATTTACTGTGGGGGTGTATATAATCTGGAGGGGGAAAGATTTACTGTGGGGGTGTATATGCTCTTGGGGGGACAGATTTACTGTGGGGGTGTAAATACTCTTGAGAGGGAGAGATTTACTGTGGGAGTGTATATACTCTGAGGAGGAGAGATTTACTGTGGGAGTGTATATACTCTGGGTGGGATAGATTTACTGAGGGGTGTATATACTCTGGGGAGGAGAGATTTACTGTGGGAGTGTATATACTCTGGGGAGGAGAGATTTACTGTGGGGGTGTATATACTCTGGGGAGGAGAGATTTACTGTGGGAGTGTATATACTCTGGGGAGGGGGACAGATTTACTGTGGGGGTGTATATACTCTTAGGGGGGAGAGATTTACTGTGGGAGTGTATATACTCTTAGGGGGGAGAGATTTACTGTGGGAGTGTATATACTCTAGGGGAAAGATTTAATGTGGGGGTGTATACAGTGGTGGCCAAAAGTATTGGCACCCCTGCAATTCTGTCAGATAATACTCAGTTTCTTCCTGAAAATGATTGCAATCACAAATTCTTTGGTATTATTCTCTTCATTTAATTTGTCTTCAATGAAAAAAACACAAAAAGAATTGTCCTAAAGCCAAGAATTTGTGATTGCAATCATTTTCAGGAAGAAACTGAGTATTATCTGACAGAATTGCAGGGGTGCCAATACTTTTGGCCACCACTGTATATACCCCATATAGTGTTATATATACTCCATATACTGCTGTATACCTCCATATCGTGTTATATATACCCCATATACTGCTGTATACCTCCATATAGTGTTATATATACTCCATATACTGCTGTATACCCCATATAGTGTTATATATACTCCATATACTGCTGTATACCTTCATATAGTGTTATATATACCCCATATACTGCTGTATATACCCCATATAGTGTTATATATACTCCATATACTGCTGTATATACCCCATATAGTGTTATATATACCCCATATACTGCTGTATACCCCATATAGTGTTATATATACCCCATATACTGCTGTATACCCCATATAGTGTTATATATACCCCATATACTGCTGTATATCCCCATATAGTGTTATATATACCCCATATACTGCTGTATATACCTCCATATAGTGTTATATATGCTCCATATACTGCTGTATATCCCCCATATAGTGTTATATATACCCCATATACTGCTGTATATACCCCATATAGTGTTATATATACTCCATATACTGCTGTATACCCCATATAGTGTTATATATACCCCATATACTGCTGTATATCCCCATATAGTGTTATATATACCCCATATACTGCTGTATATACCTCCATATAGTGTTATATATGCTCCATATACTGCTGTATATCCCCCATATAGTGTTATATATACCCCATATACTGCTGTATATACCCCATATAGTGTTATATATACCCCATATACTGCTGTATATCCCCATATAGTGTTATATATACCCCATATACTGCTGTATATACCTCCATATAGTGTTATATATGCTCCATATACTGCTGTATATCCCCCATATAGTGTTATATATACCCCATATACTGCTGTATATACCCCATATAGTGTTATATATACCCCATATACTGCTGTATATCCCCATATAGTGTTATATATACCCCATATACTGCTGTATATACCTCCATATAGTGTTATATATGCTCCATATACTGCTGTATATCCCCCATATAGTGTTATATATACTCCATATACTGCTGTATATACCCCATATAGTGTTATATATACCCCATATACTGCTGTATATCCCCATATAGTGTTATATATACCCCATATACTGCTGTATATACCTCCATATAGTGTTATATATGCTCCATATACTGCTGTATATCCCCCATATAGTGTTATATATACCCCATATACTGCTGTATATACCCCATATAGTGTTATATATACTCCATATACTGCTGTATACCCCATATAGTGTTATATATACCCCATATACTGCTGTATATCCCCCATATAGTGTTATATATACTCCATATACTGCTGTATATACCCCATATAGTGTTATATATACCCCATATACTGCTGTATATACCCCATATAGTGTTATATATACCCCATATACTGCTGTATATACCCCATATAGTGTTATATATACTCCATATACTGCTGTATATACCCCATATAGTGTTATATATACCCCATATACTGCTATATATACCCCATATAGTGTTATATATACCCCATATACTGCTATATATACCCCATATAGTGTTATATATACCCCATATACTGCTGTATATACCCCATATAGTGTTATATATACTCCATATACTGCTGTATATACCCCATATAGTGTTATATATACCCCATATACTGCTGTATACCCCATATAGTGTTATATATACTCCATATGCTGCTGTATATCCCCCATATAGTGTTATATATACTCCATATACTGCTGTATACCCCATATAGTGTTATATATACCCCATATACTGCTGTATACCTCCATATAGTGTTATATATACCCCATATACTGCTGTATACCCCATATAGTGTTATATATACTCCATATACTGCTGTATACCTCCATATAGTGTTATATATACCCCATATACTGCTGTATACCCCATATAGTGTTATATATACCCCATATACTGCTGTATACCCCATATAGTGTTATATATACTCCATATACTGCTGTATATCCCCATATAGTGTTATATATACCCCATATACTGCTGTATATCCCCCATATAGTGTTATATATACCCCATATACTGCTGTATATACCTCCATATAGTGTTATATATGCTCCATATACTGCTGTATATCCCCCATATAGTGTTATATATACCCCATATACTGCTGTATATACCTCCATATAGTGTTATATATACTCCATATACTGCTGTATATACCCCATATAGTGTTATATATACTCCACATACTGCTGTATATCCCCCATATAGTGTTATATATACTCCATATACTGCTGTATATACCCCATATAGTGTTATATATACCCCATATACTGCTGTATATCCCCCATATAGTGTTATATATACTCCATATACTGCTGTATATCCTCCATATAGTGTTATATATACCCCATATACTGCTGTATATACCCAATATAGTGTTATATATACTCCATATACTGCTGTATACCTCCATATAGTGTTATATATACCCCATATACTGCTGTATACCCCATATAGTGTTATATATACTCCATATACTGCTGTATACCTCCATATAGTGTTATATATACCCCATATACTGCTGTATACCCCATATAGTGTTATATATACTCCATATACTGCTGTATACCCCATATAGTGTTATATATACTCCATATACTGCTGTATACCTCCATATAGTGTTATATATACTCCATATACTGCTGTATATTCCCCATATAGTGTTATATATACTCCATATACTGCTGTATACCCCATATAGTGTTATATATACCCCATATACTGCTGTATATACCTCCATATAGTGTTATATATACTCCATATACTGCTGTATATACCCCATATAGTGTTATATATACTCCATATACTGCTGTATATCCCCCATATAGTGTTATATATACTCCATATAGTGCTGTATATCCCCCATATAGTGTTATATATACTCCATATACTGCTGTATATACCCCATATAGTGTTATATATACCCCATATACTGCTATATATACCCCATATAGTGTTATATATACCCCATATACTGCTGTATATACCCCATATAGTGTTATATATACTCCATATACTGCTGTATATACCCCATATAGTGTTATATATACCCCATATACTGCTGTATACCCCATATAGTGTTATATATACTCCATATGCTGCTGTATATCCCCCATATAGTGTTATATATACTCCATATACTGCTGTATACCCCATATAGTGTTATATATACTCCATATACTGCTGTATACCCCATATAGTGTTATATATACCCCATATACTGCTGTATACCTCCATATAGTGTTATATATACCCCATATACTGCTGTATATACCCCATATAGTGTTATATATACCCCATATACTGCTGTATATACTTCCATATAGTGTTATATATACTCCATATACTGCTATATATACCCCATATAGTGTTATATATACCCCATATACTGCTGTATATACCCCATATAGTGTTATATATACTCCATATACTGCTGTATACCCCATATAGTGTTATATATACTCCATATACTGCTGTATATACCCCATATAGTGTTATATATACCCCATATACTGCTGTATATACCCCATATAGTGTTATATATACTCCATATACTGCTGTATATACCCCATATAGTGTTATATATACCCCATATACTGCTGTATATACCCCATATAGTGTTATATATACTCCATATACTGCTGTATACCCCATATAGTGTTATATATACCCCATATACTGCTGTATACCGCATATAGTGTTATATATACTCCATATACTGCTGTATACCTCCATATAGTGTTATATATACTCCATATACTGCTGTATATTCCCCATATAGTGTTATATATACCCCATATACTGCTGTATGTACCCCATATAGTGTTATATATACTCCATATACTGATGTATACCTCCATATAGTGTTATATATACTCCATATACTCCTGTATACCTCCATATAGTGTTATATATACCCCATATACTGCTGTATACCCCATATAGTGTTATATATACTCCATATACTGCTGTATATACCCGATATAGTGTTATATATACACCATATACTGCTGTATATACCCTATATAGTGTTATATATACTCCATATACTGCTGTATATACCCCATATAGTGTTATATATACTCCATATACTGCTGTATATACATCCATATAGTGTTATATATACTCCATATACTGCTGTATATACCCCATATAGTGTTATATATACTCCATATACTGCTGTATATACCCTATATAGTGTTATATATACCCCATATATTGCTGTATACCCCATATAGTGTTATATATACTCCATATACTGCTGTATACCTCCATATAGTGTTATATATACTCCATATACTGCTGTATATTCCCCATATAGTGTTATATATACCCCATATACAGCTGTATATACCCCATATAGTGTTATATATACTCCATATAGTGCTGTATACCTCCATATAGTGTTATATATACTCCATATACTGCTGTATACCTCCATATAGTGTTATATACACCCCATATACTGCTGTATACCCCATATAGTGTTATATATACTCCATATACTGCTGTATATCCCCCATATAGTGTTATATATACCCCATATACTGCTGTATACCTCCATATAGTGTTATATATACTCCATATACTGCTGTATATTCCCCATATAGTGTTATATATACCCCATATACTGCTGTATATACCCCATATAGTGTTATATATACTCCATATACTGCTGTATACCTCCATATAGTGTTATATATACTCCATATACTGCTTTATACCTCCATATAGTGTTATATATACCCCATATACTGCTGTATACCCCATATAGTGTTATATATACTCCATATACTGCTGTATACCCCATATAGTGTTATATATACTCCATCTACTGCTGTATATCCCCCATATAGTGTTATATATACCCCATATACTGCTGTATACCCCATATAGTGTTATATATACTCCATATACTGCTGTATACATCCATATAGTGTTATATAAGCTCCATATACTGCTGTATACCCCATATAGTGTTATATATAATCCATATACTGCTGTATACCCCATATAGTGTTATATATACTCCATATACTGCTGTATACCCCATATACTGTTATATATACTCCATATACTGCTGTATATCCCCCATATAGTGTTATATATACTCCATATACTGCTGTATATACCCCATATAGTGTGATATATACCCCATTTACTGCTTTATATCCCCCATATAGTGTTTTATATACTCCATATACTGCTGTATATCGCCCATATAGTGTTATATATACCCCATATACTGCTGTATATACCCCATATAGTGTTATATATACTCCATATACTGCTGTATATACCTCCATATAGTGTTATATATATCCCATATACTGCTGTATACCCCATATAGTGTTATATATACCCCATATACTGCTGTATACCCCATATAGTGTTATATATACTCCATATACTGCTGTATACCTCCATATAGTGTTATATATACTCCATATAGTGTTATATATACTCCATATACTGCTGTATATACCCCATATAGTGTTATATATACCCCATATACTGCTGTATATACCCCATATAGTGTTATATATACCCCATATACTGCTGTATATACCCCATATAGTGTTATATATACTCCATATACTGCTGTATATACCCCATATAGTGTTATATATACCCCATATATTGCTGTATACCCCATATAGTGTTATATATACTCCATATACTGCTGTATATCCCCCATATAGTGTTATTTATACTCCATATACTGCTGTATACCTCCATATAGTATTATATATACCCCATATACTGCTGTATATACCCCATATAGTGTTATATATACCCCATATACTGCTGTATATACCTCCATATAGTGTTATATATACTCCATATACTGCTGTATATACCTCCATATAGTGTTATATATACTCCATATACTGCTGTATATACCCCATATAGTGTTATATATACCCCATATACTGCTGTATATACCTCCATATAGTGTTATATATACTCCATATACTGCTGTATATACCCCATATAGTGTTATATATACTCCATATACTGCTGTATATACCCCATATAGTATTATATATACCCTATATACTGCTGTATACCCCATATAGTGTTATATATATTCCATATACTGCTGTATACCTCCATATAGTGTTATATATACTCCATATACTGCTGTATATTCCCCATATAGTGTTATATATACCCCATATACTGCTGTATATACCCCATATAGTGTTATATATACTCCATATACTGCTGTATACCCCATATAGTGTTATTTATACTCCATATACTGCTGTATATACCCCATATAGTGTTATATATACTCCATATACTGCTGTATATACCCCATATAGTGTTGTATATACTCCATAAACTGCTGTATACCCCATATAGTGTTATTTATACTCCATATACTGCTGTATATACCCCATATAGTGTTATATATACTCCATATACTGCTGTATATTCCCCATATAGTGTTATATATACTCCATATACTGCTGTATATACCCCATATAGTGTTATATATACTCCATATACTGCTGTATACCCCATATAGTGTTATTTATACTCCATATACTGCTGTATATACCCCATATAGTGTTATATATACTCCATATACTGCTGTATATACCCCATATAGTGTTATATATACCCCATATACTGCTGTATATACCCCATATAGTGTTATATATACTCCATATACTGCTGTATATCCTCCATATAGTGTTATATATACTCCATATACTGCTGTATACCTCCATATAGTGTTATATATACCCCATATACTGCTGTATACCCCATATAGTGTTATATATACTCCATATACTGCTGTATATACCCCATATAGTGTTATATATACCCCATATACTGCTGTATACCCCATATAGTGTTATATATACCCCATATACTGCTGTATATACCCCATATAGTGTTATATATAAACCATATACTGCTGTATATACCCCATATAGTGTTATATATACTCCATATACTGCTGTATACCTCCATATAGTGTTATATATACTCCATATACTGCTGTATACCTCCATATAGTGTTATATATACCCCATGTACTGCTGTATACCTCCATATAGTGTTATATATACCCCATGTACTGCTGTATACCCCATATAGTGTTATATATACTCCATATACTGCTGTATATACCCCATATAGTGTTATATATACCCCATATACTGCTGTATATCCCCCATATAGTGTTATATATACCCCATATACTGCTGTATATACCCCATATAGTGTTATATATACTCCATATACCCCATATAGTGTTATATATACTCCATATACTGCTGTATACCCCATATAGTGTTATATATACTCCATATACTGCTGTATACCTCCATATAGTGTTATATATACCCCATATACTGCTGTATACCTCATATAGTGTTATATATACTCCATATACTGCTGTATATACCCCATATAGTGTTATATATACCCCATATACTGCTGTATACCCCATATAGTGTTTTATATACTCCATATACTGCTGTATATACCCCATATAGTGTTATATATACCCCATATACTGCTGTATATCCCCCATATAGTGTTATATATACTCCATATACTGCTGTATACCTCCATATAGTGTTATATATACCCCATATACTGCTGTATACCTCATATAGTGTTATATATACTCCATATACTGCTGTATATACCCCATATAGTGTTATATATACCCCATATACTGCTGTATACCCCATATAGTGTTTTATATACTCCATATACGGCTGTATATACCCCATATAGTGTTATATATACCCCATATACTGCTGTATATCCCCCATATAGTGTTATATATACCCCATAAACTGCTGTATATACCTCCATATAGTGTTATATATACCCCATATACTGCTGTATATACCCCATATAGTGTTATATATACCCCATATACTGCTGTATACCCCATATAGTGTTATATATACTCCATATACTGCTGTATATACTCCATATAGTGTTATATATACTCCATATACTGCTGTATATACCCCATATAGTGTTATATATACTCCATATACTGCTGTATACCCCATATAGTGTTCTATATACTCCATATACTGCTGTATACCCCATATAGTGTTATATATACTCCATATACTGCTGTATATACCCCATATAGTGTTATATATACCCCATATACTGCTGTATATACCCCATATAGTGTTATATATACTCCATATACTGCTGTATACCTCCATATAGTGTTATATATACTCCATATACTGCTGTATATACCTCCATATAGTGTTATATATACCCCATATACTGCTGTATACCCCATATAGTGTTATATATACTCCATATACTGCTGTATACCTCCATATAGTGTTATATATACCCCATATACTGCTGTATATCCCCCATATAGTGTTATATATACTCCATATACTGCTGTATATCCCCCATATAGTGTTATATATACCCCATATACTGCTGTATATACCTCCATATAGTGTTATATATACCCCATATACTGCTGTATACCCCATATAGTGTTATTTATACTCCATATACTGCTGTCTATACCCCATATAGTGTTATATATACTCCATATACTGCTGTATACCCCATATAGTGTTATATATACCCCATATACTGCTGTATATACCCCATATAGTGTTATATATACTCCATATACTTCTGTATACCCCATATAGTGTTCTATATACTCCATATACTGCTGTATACCCCATATAGTGTTATATATACTCCATATACTGCTGTATATACCCCATATAGTGTTATATATACCCCATATACTGCTGTATATACCCCATATAGTGTTATATATACTCCATATACTGCTGTATACCCCATACAGTGTTATATATACTCCATATACTGCTGTATATACCTCCATATAGTGTTATATATACTCCATATACTGCTGTATACCCCATATAGTGTTATATATACTCCATATACTGCTGTATATCCCCCATATAGTGTTATATATACTCCATAAACTGCTGTATACCCCATATAGTGTTATATATACCCCATATACTGCTGTATATACCCCATATAGTGTTATATATACCCCATATACTGCTGTATATACCTCCATATAGTGTTATATATACTCCATATACTGCTGTATATACCCCATATAGTGTTATATATACCCCATATACTGCTGTATATACCCCATATAGTGTTATATATACTCCATATACTGCTGTATACCTCCATATAGTGCTATATATACTCCATTTTCTGCTGTATATACCCCATATAGTGTTATATATACCCCATATACTGCTGTATACCCCATATAGTGTTATATATACTCCATATACTGCTGTATATACCCCATATAGTGTTATATATACCCCATATACTGCTGTATACCCCATATAGTGTTATATATACTCCATATACTGCTGTATACCTCCATATAGTGTTATATATACCCCATATACTGCTGTATACCCCATATAGTGTTATATATACTCCATATACTGCTGTATACCTCCATATAGTGTTATATATACCCCATATACTGCTGTATACCCCATATAGTGTTATATATACTCCATATACTGCTGTATACCTCCCCATATAGTGTTATATATACCCCATATACTGCTGTATACCCCATATAGTGTTATATATACCCCATATACTGCTGTATATACCCCATATAGTGTTATATATACCCCATATACTGCTGTATATACCTCCATATAGTGTTATATATGCTCCATATACTGCTGTATATCCCCCATATAGTGTTATATATACCCCATATACTGATGTATATACCCCATATAGTGTTATATATACTCCATATACTGCTGTATACCTCCATATAGTGTTATATATACTCCATATACTGCTGTATACCCCATATAGTGTTATATATACTCCATATACTGCTGTATATAACCCATATAGTGTTATATATACCCCATATACTGCTGTATACCCCATATAGTGTTATATATACTCCATATACTGCTGTATATACCCCATATAGTGTTATATATACCCCATATACTGCTGTATATCCCCCATATAGTGTTATATATACTCCCTATACTGCTGTATATCCCTCATATAGTGTTATATATACCCCATATACTGCTGTATATACCTCCATATAGTGTTATATATACCCCATATACTGCTGTATACCCCATATAGTGTTATATATTCTCCATATACTGCTGTATATACCCCATATAGTGTTATATATACTCCATATACTGCTGTATATCCCCCATATAGTGTTATATATACCCCATATACTGCTGTATATACCCCATATACTGTTATATATACCCCATATACTGCTGTATACCCCATATAGTGTTATATATACTCCATATACTGCTGTATACCTCCATATCGTGTTATATATACCCCATATACTGCTGTATATACCCCATATAGTGTTATATATACTCCATATACTGCTGTATACCCCATATAGTGTTATATATACTCCATATACTGCTGTATATACCCCATATAGTGTTATATATACTCCATATACTGCTGTATATACCCCATATAGTGTTATATATACTCCATATACTGCTGTATACCTCCATATAGTGTTATATATACTCCATATACTGCTGTATACCTCCATATAGTGTTATATATACTCCATATACTGCTGTATACCCCATATAGTTTTATATATACTCCATATACTGCTGTATATAACCCATATAGTGTTATATATACTCCATATACTGCTGTATACCTCCATATAGTGTTATATATACTCCATATACTGCTGTATATACCCCATATAGTGTTATATATACCCCATATACTGCTGTATATCCCCCATATAGTGTTATATATACTCCATATCCTGCTGTATACCCCATATAGTGTTATATATACCCCATATACTGCTGTATATCCCCCATATAGTGTTATATATACTCCATATACTGCTGTATATACCTCCATATAGTGTTATATATACTCCATATACTGCTGTATATCCCCCATATAGTGTTATATATACTCCATATACTGCTGTATACCCCATATTGTGTTATATATACCCCATATACTGCTGTATATACCCCATATAGTGTTATATATACCCAATATACTGCTGTATATACCTCCATATAGTGTTATATATACTCATATACTGCTGTATATACCCCATATAGTGTTATATATACCCCATATACTGCTGTATATACCCCATATAGTGTTATATATACTCCATATACTGCTGTATACCTCCATATAGTGTTATATATACTCCATTTACTGCTGTATATACCCCATATAGTGTTATATATACCCCATATACTGCTGTATACCCCATATAGTGTTATATATACTCCATATACTGCTGTATATACCCCATGTAGTGTTATATATACCCCATATACTGCTGTATATCCCCCATATAGTGTTATATATACCCCATATACTGCTGTATATACCCTTATCGTGTTATATATACCCCATATACTGTTGTATACCCAAATAGTGTTACATTTACTCCATATACTGCTGTATATACCCCATATAATGTTATATATACCCAATATACTGCTGTATATACCCCATATAGTGTTATATATACCCCATATACTGCTGTATATCCCCATATAGTGTTATATATACTCCATATACTGCTGTATATCCCCATATAGTGTTATATATACTCCATATACTGCTGTATATCCCCCATATAGTGTTATATATACCCCATATACTTCTGTATATACCTCCATATAGTGTTATATATACCCCATATACTGCTGTATACCCCATATAGTGTTATATATACTCCATATACTGCTGTATATACCCCATATAGTGTTATATATACTCCATATACTGCTGTATACCCAGTATAGTGTTATATATACCCCATATACTGCTGTATATACCCCATATAGTGTTATATATACTCCATATACTGCTGTATACCTCCATATAGTGTTATATATACTCCATATACTGCTGTATATACCTCCATATAGTGTTATATATACCCCATATACTGCTGTATACCCCATATAGTGTTATATATACTCCATATACTGCTGTATACCTCCATATAGTGTTATATATACCCCATATACTGCTGTATATACCCCATATAGTGTTATATATACCCCATATACTGCTGTATTTCCCCAATAGTGTTATATATACCCCATATACTGCTGTATATCCCCATATAGTGTTATATATACCCCATATACTGCTGTATATACCTCCATATAGTGTTATATATACCCCATATACTGCTGTATACCCCATATAGTGTTATTTATACTCCATATACTGCTGTATATACCCCATATAGTGTTATATATACTCCATATACTGCTGTATACCCCATATAGTGTTATATATACCCCATATACTGCTGTATATACCCCATATAGTGTTATATATACTCCATATACTGCTGTATACCCCATATAGTGTTCTATATACTCCATATACTGCTGTATACCCCATATAGTGTTATATATACTCCATATACTGCTGTATATACCCCATATAGTGTTATATATACCCCATATACTGCTGTATATACCCCATATAGTGTTATATATACTCCATATACTGCTGTATACCTCCATATAGTGTTATATATACTCCATATACTGCTGTATATACCTCCATATAGTGTTATATATACTCCATATACTGCTGTATACCCCATATAGTGTGATATATACTCCATATACTGCTGTATATCCCCCATATAGTGTTATATATACTCCATATACTGCTGTATACCCCATATAGTGTTATATATACCCCATATACTGCTGTATATACCCCATATAGTGTTATATATACCCCATATACTGCTGTATATACCTCCATATAGTGTTATATATACTCCATATACTGCTGTATATACCCCATATAGTGTTATATATACTCCATATACTGCTGTATATACCCCATATAGTGTTATATATACTCCATATACTGCTGTATATACCTCCATATAGTGTTATATATACCCCATATACTGCTGTATATACATCCATATAGTGTTATATATACCCCTTATACTGCTGTATACCCCATATAGTGTTATATATACCCCATATACTGCTGTATACCCCATATAGTGTTATATATACTCCATATACTGCTGTATATCCCCCATATAGTGTTATATATACTCCATATACTGCTGTATATCCCCCATATAGTGTTATATATACCCCATATATTGCTGTATATACCTCCATATAGTGTTATATATACCCCTTATACTGCTGTATACCCCATATAGTGTTATTTATACTCCATATACTGCTGTATATACCCCATATAGTGTTATATATACTCCATATACTGCTGTATACCCCATATAGTGTTATATATACCCCATATACTGCTGTATATACCCCATATAGTGTTATATATAATCCATATACTGCTGTATACCCCATATAGTGTTCTATATACTCCATATACTGCTGTATACCCCATATAGTGTTATATATACTCCATATACTGCTGTATATACCCCATATAGTGTTATATATACCCCATATACTGCTGTATATACCCCATATAGTGTTATATATACTCCATATACTGCTGTATACCCCATATAGTGTTATATATACTCCATATACTGCTGTATATACCTCCATATAGTGTTATATATACTCCATATACTGCTGTATACCCCATATAGTGTTATATATACTCCATATACTGCTGTATATCCCCCATATAGTGTTATATATACTCCATAAACTGCTGTATACCCCATATAGTGTTATATATACCCCATATACTGCTGTATATACCCCATATAGTGTTATATATACCCCATATACTGCTGTATATACCTCCATATAGTGTTATATATACTCCATATACTGCTGTATATACCCCATATAGTGTTATATATACCCCATATACTGCTGTATATACCCCATATAGTGTTATATATACTCCATATACTGCTGTATACCTCCATATAGTGTTATATATACTCCATTTACTGCTGTATATACCCCATATAGTGTTATATATACCCCATATACTGCTGTATACCCCATATAGTGTTATATATACTCCATATACTGCTGTATATACCCCATAAAGTGTTATATATACCCCATATACTGCTGTATATCCCCCATATAGTGTTATATATACTCCCTATACTGCTGTATATCCCTCATATAGTGTTATATATACCCCATATACTGCTGTATATACCTCCATATAGTGTTATATATACCCCATATACTGCTGTATACTCCATATAGTGTTATATATTCTCCATATACTGCTGTATATACCCCATATAGTGTTACATATACTCCATATATTGCTTTATATCCCCCATATAGTGTTATATATACTCCATATACTGCTGTATACCCCATATAGTGTTATATATACCCCATATACTGCTGTATATACCCCATATACTGTTATATATACCCCATATACTGCTGTATATACCTCCATATAGTGTTATATATACTCCATATACTGCTGTATATACCCCATATAGTGTTATATATACCCCATATATTGCTGTATATACCCCATATAGTGTTATATATACTCCATATACTGCTGTATATCTCCATATAGTGTTATATATACTCCATATACTGCTGTATATACCTCCATATAGTGTTATATATACTCCATATACTGCTGTATACCCCATATAGTGTTATATATACTCCATATACTGCTGTATATCCCCCATATAGTGTTATATATACTCCATATACTGCTGTATACGCCATATAGTGTTATATATACCCCATATACTGCTGTATATACCCCATATAGTGTTATATATACCCCATATACTGCTGTATATACCTCCATATAGTGTTATATATACTCATATACTGCTGTATATACCCCATATAGTGTTATATATACCCCATATACTGCTGTATATACCCCATATAGTGTTATATATACTCCATATACTGCTGTATACCTCCATATAGTGTTATATATACTCCATTTACTGCTGTATATACCCCATATAGTGTTATATATACCCCATATACTGCTGTATACCCCATATAGTGTTATATATACTCCATACACTGCTGTATATACCCCATGTAGTGTTATATATACCCCATATACTGCTGTATATTCCCCATATAGTGTTATATATACTCCATATACTGCTGTATATCCCCCATATAGTGTTATATATACCCCATATACTGCTGTATATACCTCCATATAGTGTTATATATACCCCATATAGTGTTATATATACTCCATATACTGCTGTATATACCCTATATAGTGTTATATATACCCCATATACTGTTGTATACCCAAATAGTGTTTCATTTACTCCATATACTGCTGTATATACCCCATATAATGTTATATATACCCAATATACTGCTGTATATACCCCATATAGTGTTATATATACCCCATATACTGCTGTATATCCCCCATATAGTGTTATATATACTCCATATACTGCTGTATATCCCCCATATAGTGTTATATATTCCCCATATACTTCTGTATATACCTCCATATAGTGTTATATATACCCCATATACTGCTGTATACCCCATATAGTGTTATATATACTCCATATACTGCTGTATATACCCCATATAGTGTTATATATACTCCATATACTGCTGTATACCCAGTATAGTGTTATATATACCCCATATACTGCTGTATATACCCCATATAGTGTTATATATACTCCATATACTGCTGTATATCCCCCATATAGTGTTATATATACCCCATATACTTCTGTATATACCTCCATATAGTGTTATATATACCCCATATACTGCTGTATACCCCATATAGTGTTATATATACTCCATATACTGCTGTATATACCCCATATAGTGTTATATATACTCCATATACTGCTGTATACCCAGTATAGTGTTATATATACTCCATATACTGCTGTATATACCCCATATAGTGTTATATATACCCCATATACTGCTGTATATACCCCATATAGTGTTATATATACTCCATATACTGCTGTATACCTCCATATAGTGTTATATATACTCCATATACTGCTGTATATACCTCCATATAGTGTTATATATACCCCATATACTGCTGTATACCCCATATCGTGTTATATATACTCCATATACTGCTGTATACCTCCATATAGTGTTATATATACACCATATACTGCTGTATATACCCCATATAGTGTTATATATACCCCATATACTGCTGTATATCCCCCATATAGTGTTATATATACCCCATATACTGCTGTATATCCCCCATATAGTGTTATATATACCCCATATACTGCTGTATATACCTCCATATAGTGTTATATATACCCCATATACTGCTGTATACCCCATATAGTGTTATTTATACTCCATATACTGCTGTATATACCCTATATAGTGTTATATATACTCCATATACTGCTGTATACCCCATATAGTGTTATATATACTCCATATACTGCTGTATATCCCCCATATAGTGTTATATATACTCCATATACTGCTGTATACCCCATATAGTGTTATATATACCCCATATACTGTTATATATACCCCATATACTGCTGTATATACCTCCATATAGTGTTATATATACTCATATACTGCTGTATATACCCCATATAGTGTTATATATACCCCATATACTGCTGTATATACCCCATATAGTGTTATATATACTCCATATACTGCTGTATACCTCCATATAGTGTTATATATACTCCATTTACTGCTGTATATACCCCATATAGTGTTATATATACCCCATATACTGCTGTATACCCCATATAGTGTTATATATACTCCATATACTGCTGTATATACCCCATGTAGTGTTATATATACCCCATATACTGCTGTATATCCCCCATATAGTGTTATATATACTCCATATACTGCTGTATATCCCCCATATAGTGTTATATATACCCCATATACTGCTGTATATACCTCCATATAGTGTTATATATACCCCATATAGTGTTATATATACTCCATATACTGCTGTATATACCCTATATAGTGTTATATATACCCCATATACTGTTGTATACCCAAATAGTGTTACATTTACTCCATATACTGCTGTATATACCCCATATAATGTTATATATACCCAATATACTGCTGTATATACCCCATATAGTGTTATATATACCCCATATACTGCTGTATATCCCCCATATAGTGTTATATATACTCCATATACTGCTGTATATCCCCCATATAGTGTTATATATACCCCATATACTTCTGTATATACCTCCATATAGTGTTATATATACCCCATATACTGCTGTATACCCCATATAGTGTTATATATACTCCATATACTGCTGTATATACCCCATATAGTGTTATATATACTCCATATACTGCTGTATACCCAGTATAGTGTTATATATACCCCATATGCTGCTGTATATACCCCATATAGTGTTATATATACTCCATATACTGCTGTATATCCCCCATATAGTGTTATATATACCCCATATACTTCTGTATATACCTCCATATAGTGTTATATATACCCCATATACTGCTGTATACCCAGTATAGTGTTATATATACTCCATATACTGCTGTATATACCCCATATAGTGTTATATATACCCCATATACTGCTGTATATACCCCATATAGTGTTATATATACTCCATATACTGCTGTATACCTCCATATAGTGTTATATATACTCCATATACTGCTGTATATACCTCCATATAGTGTTATATATACCCCATATACTGCTGTATACCCCATATAGTGTTATATATACTCCATATACTGCTGTATACCTCCATATAGTGTTATATATACCCCATATACTGCTGTATATACCCCATATAGTGTTATATATACCCTATATACTGCTGTATATCCCCCATATAGTGTTATATATACCCCATATACTGCTGTATATCCCCCATATAGTGTTATATATACCCCATATACTGCTGTATATACCTCCATATAGTGTTATATATACCCCATATACTGCTGTATACCCCATATAGTGTTATTTATACTCCATATACTGCTGTATATACCCTATATAGTGTTATATATACTCCATATACTGCTGTATACCCCATATAGTGTTATATATACCCCATATACTGCTGTATATACCCCATACAGTGTTATATATACTCCATATACTGCTGTATACCCCATATAGTGTTCTATATACTCCATATACTGCTGTATACCCCATATAGTGTTATATATACTCCATATACTGCTGTATATACCCAATATAGTGTTATATATACCCCATATACTGCTGTATATACCCCATATAGTGTTATATATACTCCATATACTGCTGTATACCTCCATATAGTGTTATATATACTCCATATACTGCTGTATATACCTCCATATAGTGTTATATATACTCCATATACTGTTGTATACCCCATATAGTGTTATATATACTCCATATACTGCTGTATATCCCCCATATAGTGTTATATATACTCCATATACTGCTGTATACCCCATATAGTGTTATATATACCCCATATACTGCTGTATATACCCCATATAGTGTTATATATACCCCATATACTGCTGTATATACCTCCATATAGTGTTATATATACTCCATATACTGCTGTATATACCCCATATAGTGTTATTTATACCCCATATACTGCTGTATATCCCATATAGTGTTATATATACTCCATATACTGCTGTATACCTCCATATAGTGTTATATATACTCCATATACTGCTGTATATACCCCATATAGTGTTATATATACCCCATATACTGCTGTATATACCCCATATAGTGTTATATATACTCCATATACTGCTGTATACCTCCATATAGTGTTATATATACTCCATATACTGCTGTATACCTCCATATAGTGTTATATATACCCCATATACTGCTGTATACCCCATATAGTGTTATATATACTCCATATACTGCTGTATATACCCCATATAGTGTTATATATACCCCATATACTGCTGTATATCCCCCATATAGTGTTATATATACCCCATATACTGCTGTATATACCCCATATAGTGTTATATAAACTCCATATACTGCTGTATACCCCATATAGTGTTATATATACTCCATATACTGCTGTATACCTCCATATAGTGTTATATATACCCCATATACTGCTGTATACCCCATATAGTGTTATATAGATTCTCCATATACTGCTGTATATACCCCATATAGTGTTATATATACCCCATATACTGCTGTATACCCCATATAGTGTTATATATACTCCATATACTGCTGTATATACCCCATATAGTGTTATATATACCCCATATACTGCTGTATACCTCCATATAGTGTTATATATACTCCATATACTGCTGTATACCCCATATAGTGTTATATATACCCCATATACTGCTGTATACCTCCATATAGTGTTATATATACTCCATATACTGCTGTATATACCCCATATAGTGTTATATATACCCCATATACTGCTTTATACCCCATATAGTGTTATATATACTCCATATACTGCTGTATATACCCCATATATTGTTATATATACTCCATATACTGCTGTATATACCCCATATAGTGTTATATATACCCCATATACTGCTGTATACCTCCATATAGTGTTATATATACCCCATATACTGCTGTATATCCCCCATATAGTGTTATATATACTCCATATACTGCTGTATATACCCCATATAGTGTTATATATACCCCATATATTGCTGTATAAACCCCATATAGTGTTATATATACTCCATATACTGCTGTATATCTCCATATAGTGTTATATATACTCCATATACTGCTGTATATACCTCCATATAGTGTTATATATACTCCATATACTGCTGTATACCCCATATAGTGTTATATATACTCCATATACTGCTGTATATCCCCCACATAGTGTTATATATACTCCATATACTGCTGTATACCCCATATAGTGTTATATATACCCCATATACTGCTGTATATACCCCATATAGTGTTATATATACCCCATATACTGCTGTATATACCTCCATATAGTGTTATATATACTCATATACTGCTGTATATACCCCATATAGTGTTATATATACCCCATATACTGCTGTATATACCCCATATAGTGTTATATATACTCCATATACTGCTGTATACCTCCATATAGTGTTATATATACTCCATTTACTACTGTATATACCCCATATAGTGTTATATATACCCCATATACTGCTGTATACCCCATATAGTGTTATATATACTCCATATACTGCTGTATATACCCCATGTAGTGTTATATATACCCCATATACTGCTGTATATCCCCCATATAGTGTTATATATACCCCATATACTGCTGTATATACCTCCATATAGTGTTATATATACCCCATATAGTGTTATATATACTCCATATACTGCTGTATATACCCTATATAGTGTTATATATACCCCATATACTGTTGTATACCCAAATAGTGTTACATTTACTCCATATACTGCTGAATATACCCCATATAATGTTATATATACCCAATATACTGCTGTATATACCCCATATAGTGTTATATATACCCAATATACTGCTGTATATCCCCCATATAGTGTTATATATACACCATATACTACTGTATATCCCCATATAGTGTTATATATACCCCATATACTTCTGTATATACCTCCATATAGTGTTATATATACCCCATATACTGCTGTATACCCCATATAGTGTTATATATACTCCATATACTGCTGTATATACCCCATATAGTGTTATATATACTCCATATACTGCTATATACCTAGTATAGTGTTATATATACCCCATATACTGCTGTATATACCCCATATAGTGTTATATATACTCCATATACTGCTGTATACCCCATATAGTGTTCTATATACTCCATATCCTGCTGTATACCCCATATAGTGTTATATATACTCCATATACTGCTGTATATACCCCATATAGTGTTATATATACCCCATATACTGCTGTATATACCCCATATAGTGTTATATATACTCCATATACTGCTGTATACCTCCATATAGTGTTATATATACTCCATATACTGCTGTATATACCTCCATATAGTGTTATATATACCCCATATACTGCTGTATACCCCATATAGTGTTATATATACTCCATATATTGCTGTATACCTCCATATAGTGTTATATATACCCCATATACTGCTGTATATACCCCATATAGTGTTATATATACCCCATATACTGCTGTATATCCCCCATATAGTGTTATATATACCCCATATACTGCTGTATATCCCCCATATAGTGATATATATACCCCATATACTGCTGTATATACCTCCATATAGTGTTATATATACCCCATATACTGCTGTATACCCCATATAGTGTTATTTATACTCCATATACTGCTGTATATCCCCCATATAGTGTTATATATACCCCATATACTGCTGTATATACCTCCATATAGTGTTATATATACCCCATATACTGCTGTATACCCCATATAGTGTTATTTATACTCCATATACTGCTGTATATACCCCATATAGTGTTATATATACTCCATATACTGCTGTATACACCATATAGTGTTATATATACCCCATATACTGCTGTATATACCCCATATAGTGTTCTATATACTCCATATACTGCTGTATACCCCATATAGTGTTCTATATACTCCATATACTGCTGTATACCCCATATAGTGTTATTTATACTCCATATACTGCTGTATATACCCAATATAGTGTTATATATACCCCATATACTGCTGTATATACCCCATATAGTGTTATATATACTCCATATACTGCTGTATACCTCCATATAGTGTTATATATACTCCATATACTGCTGTATATACCCCATATAGTGTTATATATACCCCATATACTGCTGTATATACCCCATATAGTGTTATATATACTCCATATACTGCTGTATACCTCCATATAGTGTTATATATACTCCATATACTGCTGTATACCCCATATAGTGTTATATATACTCCATATACTGCTGTATATTCCCCATATAGTGTTATATATACTCCATATACTGCTGTATACCCCATATAGTGTTATATATACCCCATATACTGCTGTATATACCCCATATAGTGTTATATATACCCCATATACTGCTGTATATACCTGCATATAGTGTTATATATACCTCCATATAGTGTTATATATACTCCATATACTGCTGTATATACCCCATATAGTGTTATATATACTCCATATACTGCTGTATATACCCCATATAGTGTTATATGTACCCCATATACTGCTGTATACCCCATATAGTGTTATATATACTCCATATACTGCTGTATACCTCCATATAGTGTTATATATACTCCATATACTGCTGTATATACCCCATATAGTGTTATATATACCCCATATACTGCTGTATATACCCCATATAGTGTTATATATACTCCATATACTGCTGTATACCTCCATATAGTGTTATATATACTCCATATACTGCTGTATACCTCCATATAGTGTTATATATACCCCATATACTGCTGTATACCCCATATAGTGTTATATATACTCCATATACTGCTGTATATACCCCATATAGTGTTATATATACCCCATATACTGCTGTATATCCCCCATATAGTGTTATATATACCCCATATACTGCTGTATATACCCCATATAGTGTTATATAAACTCCATATACTGCTGTATACCCCATATAGTGTTATATATACTCCATATACTGCTGTATACCCCATATAGTGTTATATATACTCCATATACTGCTGTATACCTCCATATAGTGTTATATATACCCCATATACTGCTGTATACCCCATATAGTGTTATATAGATTCTCCATATACTGCTGTATATACCCCATATAGTGTTATATATACCCCATATACTGCTGTATACCCCATATAGTGTTATATATACTCCATATACTGCTGTATATACCCCATATAGTGTTATATATACCCCATATACTGCTGTATACCTCCATATAGTGTTATATATACTCCATATACTGCCGTATACCCCATATAGTGTTATATATACCCCATATACTGCTGTATACCTCCATATAGTGTTATATATACTCCATATACTGCTGTATATACCCCATATAGTGTTATATATACCCCATATACTGCTTTATACCCCATATAGTGTTATATATACTCCATATACTGCTGTATATACCCCATATAGTGTTATATATACCCCATATACTGCTGTATACCCCATATAGTGTTATATATACCCCATATACTGCTGTATACCTCCATATAGTGTTATATATACTCCATATACTGCTGTATATACCCCATATAGTGTTATATATACCCCATATACTGCTTTATACCCCATATAGTGTTATATATACTCCATATACTGCTGTATATACCCCATATATTGTTATATATACTCCATATACTGCTGTATATACCCCATATAGTGTTATATATACCCCATATACTGCTGTATACCTCCATATAGTGTTATATATACCCCATATACTGCTGTATATCCCCCATATAGTGTTATATATACTCCATATACTGCTGTATATACCCCATATAGTGTTATATATACCCCATATATTGCTGTATATACCCCATATAGTGTTATATATACTCCATATACTGCTGTATATCTCCATATAGTGTTATATATACTCCATATACTGCTGTATATACCTCCATATAGTGTTATATATACTCCATATACTGCTGTATACCCCATATAGTGTTATATATACTCCATATACTGCTGTATATCCCCCATATAGTGTTATATATACTCCATATACTGCTGTATACCCCATATAGTGTTATATATACCCCATATACTGCTGTATATACCCCATATAGTGTTATATATACCCCATATACTGCTGTATATACCTCCATATAGTGTTATATATACTCATATACTGCTGTATATACCCCATATAGTGTTATATATACCCCATATACTGCTGTATATACCCCATATAGTGTTATATATACTCCATATACTGCTGTATACCTCCATATAGTGTTATATATACTCCATTTACTACTGTATATACCCCATATAGTGTTATATATACCCCATATACTGCTGTATACCCCATATAGTGTTATATATACTCCATATACTGCTGTATATACCCCATGTAGTGTTATATATACCCCATATACTGCTGTATATCCCCCATATAGTGTTATATATACCCCATATACTGCTGTATATACCTCCATATAGTGTTATATATACCCCATATAGTGTTATATATACTCCATATACTGCTGTATATACCCTATATAGTGTTATATATACCCCATATACTGTTGTATACCCAAATAGTGTTACATTTACTCCATATACTGCTGTATATACCCCATATAATGTTATATATACCCAATATACTGCTGTATATACCCCATATAGTGTTATATATACCCCATATACTGCTGTATATCCCCCATATAGTGTTATATATACACCATATACTACTGTATATCCCCATATAGTGTTATATATACCCCATATACTTCTGTATATACCTCCATATAGTGTTATATATACCCCATATACTGCTGTATACCCCATATAGTGTTATATATACTCCATATACTGCTGTATATACCCCATATAGTGTTATATATACTCCATATACTGCTATATACCTAGTATAGTGTTATATATACCCCATATACTGCTGTATATACCCCATATAGTGTTATATATACTCCATATACTGCTGTATACCCCATATAGTGTTCTATATACTCCATATACTGCTGTATACCCCATATAGTGTTATATATACTCCATATACTGCTGTATATACCCCATATAGTGTTATATATACCCCATATACTGCTGTATATACCCCATATAGTGTTATATATACTCCATATACTGCTGTATACCTCCATATAGTGTTATATATACTCCATATACTGCTGTATATACCTCCATATAGTGTTATATATACCCCATATACTGCTGTATACCCCATATAGTGTTATATATACTCCATATATTGCTGTATACCTCCATATAGTGTTATATTTACCCCATATACTGCTGTATATACCCCATATAGTGTTATATATACCCCATATACTGCTGTATATCCCCCATATAGTGTTATATATACCCCATATACTGCTGTATATCCCCCATATAGTGTTATATATACCCCATATACTGCTGTATATACCTCCATATAGTGTTATATATACCCCATATACTGCTGTATACCCCATATAGTGTTATTTATACTCCATATACTGCTGTATATCCCCCATATAGTGTTATATATACCCCATATACTGCTGTATATACCTCCATATAGTGTTATATATACCCCATATACTGCTGTATACCCCATACAGTGTTATTTATACTCCATATACTGCTGTATATACCCCATATAGTGTTATATATACTCCATATACTGCTGTATACACCATATAGTGTTATATATACCCCATATACTGCTGTATATACCCCATATAGTGTTCTATATACTCCATATACTGCTGTATACCCCATATAGTGTTCTATATACTCCATATACTGCTGTATACCCCATATAGTGTTATTTATACTCCATATACTGCTGTATATACCCAATATAGTGTTATATATACCCCATATACTGCTGTATATACCCCATATAGTGTTATATATACTCCATATACTGCTGTATACCTCCATATAGTGTTATATATACTCCATATACTGCTGTATATACCCCATATAGTGTTATATATACCCCATATACTGCTGTATATACCCCATATAGTGTTATATATACTCCATATACTGCTGTATACCTCCATATAGTGTTATATATACTCCATATACTGCTGTATACCCCATATAGTGTTATATATACTCCATATACTGCTGTATATCCCCCATATAGTGTTATATATACTCCATATACTGCTGTATACCCCATATAGTGTTATATATACCCCATATACTGCTGTATATACCCCATATAGTGTTATATATACCCCATATACTGCTGTATATACCTCCATATAGTGTTATATATACTCCATATACTGCTGTATATACCCCATATAGTGTTATATATACTCCATATACTGCTGTATATACCCCATATAGTGTTATATGTACCCCATATACTGCTGTATACCCCATATAGTGTTATATATACTCCATATACTGCTGTATACCTCCATATAGTGTTATATATACTCCATATACTGCTGTATATACCCCATATAGTGTTATATATACCCCATATACTGCTGTATATACCCCATATAGTGTTATATATACTCCATATACTGCTGTATACCTCGATATAGTGTTATATATACTCCATATACTGCTGTATACCTCCATATAGTGTTATATATACCCCATATACTGCTGTATACCCCATATAGTGTTATATATACTCCATATACTGCTGTATATACCCCATATAGTGTTATATATACCCCATATACTGCTGTATATCCCCCATATAGTGTTATATATACCCCATATACTGCTGTATATACCCCATATAGTGTTATATAAACTCCATATACTGCTGTATACCCCATATAGTGTTATATATACTCCATATACTGCTGTATACCCCATATAGTGTTATATATACTCCATATACTGCTGTATACCTCCATATAGTGTTATATATACCCCATAACCCCATATACTGCTGTATACCCCATATAGTGTTATATAGATTCTCCATATACTGCTGTATATACCCCATATAGTGTTATATATACCCCATATACTGCTGTATACCCCATATAGTGTTATATATACTCCATATACTGCTGTATATACCCCATATAGTGTTATATATACCCCATATACTGCTGTATACCTCCATATAGTGTTATATATACTCCATATACTGCTGTATACCCCATATAGTGTTATATATACCCCATATACTGCTGTATACCTCCATATAGTGTTATATATACTCCATATACTGCTGTATATACCCCATATAGTGTTATATATACCCCATATACTGCTTTATACCCCATATAGTGTTATATATACTCCATATACTGCTGTATATACCCCATATAGTGTTATATATACCCCATATACTGCTGTATACCTCCATATAGTGTTATATTTACCCCAAATACTGCTGTATATCCCCCATATAGTGTTATATATACTCTATATACTGCTGTATATCCCTCATATAGTGTTATATATACCCCATATACTGCTGTATATACCTCCATATAGTGTTATATATACCCCATATACTGCTGTATACCCCATATAGTGTTATATATACTCCATATACTGCTGTATATACCCCATATAGTGTTATATATACTCCATATACTGCTGTATACCCCATATAGTGTTATATATACCCCATATACTGCTGTATATACCCCATATAGTGTTATATATACTCCATATACTGCTGTATACCCCATATAGTGTTCTATATACTCCATATACTGCTGTATACCCCATATAGTGTTATATATACTCCATATACTGCTGTATATACCCCTTATAGTGTTATATATACCCCATATACTGCTGTATACCTCCATATAGTGTTATATATACTCCATATACTGCTGTATATACTCCATATAGTGTTATATATACTCCATATACTGCTGTATATACCCCATATAGTGTTATATATACTCCATATACTGCTGTATACCTCCATATAGTGTTATATATACTCCATATACTGCTGTATACTCCATATAGTGTTATATATACCCCATATACTGCTGTATACCTCCATATAGTGTTATATATACTCCATATACTGCTGTATATACTCCATATAGTGTTATATATTCTCCATATACTGCTGTATACCCCATATAGTGTTATATATACCCCATATACTGCTGTATACCCCATATAGTGTTATATATACCACATATACTGCTGTATATACCCCATATAGTGTTATATATTCTCCATATACTGCAGTATACCTCCGTATAGTATTATATATACCCCATATACTGCTGTATACCTCCATATAGTGTTGTATATACTCCATATACTGCAGTATACCTCCATATAGTGTTATATATACCCCATATACTGCTGTATACCCCATATAGTGTTATATATACTCCATATACTGCTGCATACCTCCATATAGTGTTCTATATACTCCATATACTGCTGTATACCCCATATAGTGTTATATATACCCCATATATTGCTGTATACCCCATATAGTGTTCTATATACTCCATATACTGCTGTATACCCCATATAGTGTTATATATACCCCATATACTGCTGTATACCTCCATATAGTGTTATATATACTCCATATACTGCTGTATATAGCCCATATAGTGTTATATATACTCCATATACTGCTGTATACCTCCATATAGTGTTATATATACCCCATATACTGCTGTATACCCCATATAGTGTTATATATACTCCATATACTGCTGTATATACCACATATAGTGTTATATATACTCCATATACTGCTGTATACCCCATATATTGTTATATATACTCCATATACTGCTGTATATACCCCATATACTGTTATATATACTCCATATACTGCTGTATACCCCATATAGTGTTATATATACTCCATATACTGTTGTATATACCTCATATAGTGTTATACATACTCCATATACTGCTGTATATCCCCCATATAGTGTTATATATACTCCATATACTGCTGTATACCTCCATAAAGTGTTATATATACACCATATACTGCTGTATACCTCCATATAGTGTTATATATACCCCATATACTGCTGTATACCTCCATATAGTGTTATATATACTCCATATACTGCTGTATATACTCCATATAGTGTTATATATTCTCCATATACTGCTGTATACCCCATATAGTGTTATATATACCCCATATACTGCTGTATATACTCCATATAGTGTTATATATACTCCATATACTGCTGTATACCTCCATATAGTGTTATATATACCCCATATACTGCTGTATATACCCCATATAGTGTTATATATACTCAATATACTGCTGTATATCCCCCATATAGTGTTATATATACCCCATATACTGCTGTATATACCTCCATATAGTGTTATATATACCCCATATACTGCTGTATACCCCATATAGTGTTATATATACCCCATATACTGCTGTATATACCCCATATAGTGTTATATATACTCAATATACTGCTGTATATCCCCCATATAGTGTTATATATACCCCATATACTGCTGTATATACCTCCATATAGTGTTATATATACTCCATATACTGCTGTATACCTCCATATAGTGTTATATATACCCCATATACTGCTGTATATCCCCCATATAGTGTTATATATACTCCATATACTGCTGTATATCCCCCATATAGTGTTATATATACCCCATATACTGCTGTATATACCTCCATATAGTGTTATATATACCCCATATACTGCTGTATACCCCATATAGTGTTATTTATACTCCATTTACTGCTGTATATACCCCATATAGTGTTATATATACTCCATGTACTGCTGTATACCCCATATAGTGTTATATATACCCCATATACTGCTGTATATACCCCATATAGTGTTATATATACTCCATATACTGCTGTATACCCCATATAGTGTTCTATATACTCCATATACTGCTGTATACCCCATATAGTGTTATATATACTCCATATACTGCTGTATATACCCCATATAGTGTTATATATACCCCATATACTGCTGTATATACCCCATATAGTGTTATATATACTCCATATACTGCTGTATACCCCATATAGTGTTATATGTACTCCATATACTGCTGTATATACCTCCATATAGTGTTATATATACTCCATATACTGCTGTATACCCCATATAGTGTTATATATACTCCATATACTGCTGTATATCCCCCATATAGTGTTATATATACTCCATAAACTGCTGTATACCCCATATAGTGTTGTATATACCCCATATACTGCTGTATATACCCCATATAGTGTTATATATACCCCATATACTGCTGTATATACCTCCATATAGTGTTATATATACTCCATATACTGCTGTATATACCCCATATAGTGTTATATATACCCCATATACTGCTGTATATACCCCATATAGTGTTATATATACTCCATATACTGCTGTATACCTCCATATAGTGTTATATATACTCCATTTTCTGCTGTATATACCCCATATAGTGTTATATATACTCCATTTTCTGCTGTATATACCCCATATAGTGTTATATATACCCCATATACTGCTGTATACCCCATATAGTGTTATATATACTCCATATACTGCTGTATATAC
Organism: Phyllobates terribilis; assembly: GCF_046119375.1. Taxonomy (NCBI): domain Eukaryota; kingdom Metazoa; phylum Chordata; class Amphibia; order Anura; family Dendrobatidae; genus Phyllobates; species Phyllobates terribilis. The sequence continues at coordinate 181,458,795 of NW_027362770.1, forward strand.
CCCATATAGTGTTATATTTACCCCATATACTGCTGTATATCCCCCATATAGTGTTATATATACTCCCTATACTGCTGTATATCCCTCATATAGTGTTATATATACCCCATATACTGCTGTATATACCTCCATATAGTGTTATATATACCCCATATACTGCTGTATACCCCATATAGTGTTATATATTCTCCATATACTGCTGTATATACCCCATATAGTGTTATATATACTCCATATACTGCTGTATATCCCCCATATAGTGTTATATACACTCCATATACTGCTGTATACCCCATATAGTGTTATATATACCCCATATACTGCTGTATATACCCCATATACTGTTATATATACCCCATATACTGCTGTATATACCTCCATATAGTGTTATATATACTCCATATACTGCTGTATATACCCCATATAGTGTTATATATACCCCATATACTGCTGTATATACCCCATATAGTGTTATATATACTCCATATACTGCTGTATACCTCCATATAGTGTTATATATACTCCATATACTGTTGTATATACCCCATATAGTGTTATATATACCCCATATATTGCTGTATATACCCCATATAGTGTTATATATACTCCATATACTGCTGTATATCTCCATATAGTGTTATATATACTCCATATACTGCTGTATATACCTCCATATAGTGTTATATATACTCCATATACTGCTGTATACCCCATATAGTGTTATATATACTCCATATACTGCTGTATATCCCCCATATAGTGTTATATATACTCCATATACTGCTGTATACCCCATATAGTGTTATATATACCCCATATACTGCTGTATATACCCCATATAGTGTTATATATACCCCATATACTGCTGTATATACCTCCATATAGTGTTATATATACTCATATACTGCTGTATATACCCCATATAGTGTTATATATACCCCATATACTGCTTTTTATACCCCATATAGTGTTATATATACTCCATATACTGCTGTATACCTCCATATAGTGTTATATATACTCCATTTACTGCTGTATATACCCCATATAGTGTTATATATACACCATATACTGCTGTATACCCCATATAGTGTTATATATACTCCATATACTGCTGTATATACCCCATGTAGTGTTATATATACCCCATATACTGCTGTATATCCCCCATATAGTGTTATATATACTCCATATACTGCTGTATATCCCCCATATAGTGTTATATATACCCCATATACTGCTGTATATACCTCCATATAGTGTTATATATACCCCATATAGTGTTATATATACTCCATATACTGCTGTATATACCCTATATAGTGTTATATATACCCCATATACTGTTGTATACCCAAATAGTGTTACATTTACTCCATATACTGCTGTATATACCCCATATAATGTTATATATACCCAATATACTGCTGTATATACCCCATATAGTGTTATATATACCCCATATACTGCTGTATATCCCCCATATAGTGTTATGTATGCTCCATATACTGCTGTATATCCCCCATATAGTGTTATATATACCCCATATACTTCTGTATATACCTCCATATAGTGTTATATATACCCCATATACTGCTGTATACCCCATATAGTGTTATATATACTCCATATACTGCTGTATACCCAGTATAGTGTTTTATATACCCCATATACTGCTGTATATACCCCATATAGTGTTATATATACTCCATATACTGCTGTATACCCCATATAGTGTTCTATATACTCCATATACTGCTGTATACCCCATATAGTGTTATATATACTCCATATACTGCTGTATTTACCCCATATAGTGTTATATATACCCCATATACTGCTGTATATACCCCATATAGTGTTATATATACTCCATATACTGCTGTATACCTCCATATAGTGTTATATATACTCCATATACTGCTGTATATACCTCCATATAGTGTTATATATACCCCATATACTGCTGTATACCCCATATAGTGTTATATATACTCCATATACTGCTGTATACCTCCATATAGTGTTATATATACCCCATATACTGCTGTATATACCCCATATAGTGTTATATATACCCCATATACTGCTGTATATCCCCCATATAGTGTTATATATACCCCATATACTGCTGTATATCCCCCATATAGTGTTATATATACCCCATATACTGCTGTATATACCTCCATATAGTGTTATATATACCCCATATACTGCTGTATACCCCATATAGTGTTATTTATACTCCATATACTGCTGTATATACCCCATATAGTGTTATATATACTCCATATACTGCTGTATACCCCATATAGTGTTATATATACCCCATATACTGCTGTATATACCCCATATAGTGTTATATATACTCCATATACTGCTGTATACCCCATATAGTGTTATATATACTCCATATACTGCTGTATACCCCATATAGTGTTATATATACTCCATATACTGCTGTATATCCCCATATAGTGTTATATATACTCCATAAACTGCTGTATACCCCATATAGTGTTATATATACCCCATATACTGCTGTATATACCCCATATAGTGTTATATATACCCCATATACTGCTGTATATACCTCCATATAGTGTTATATATACTCCATATTCTGCTGTATATACCCCATATAGTGTTATATATACCCCATATAGTGTTATATATACTCCATATACTGCTGTATACCTCCATATAGTGTTATATATACTCCATATACTGCTGTATATACCCCATATAGTGTTATATATACTCCATATACTGCTGTATACCTCCATATAGTGTTATATATACTCCATATACTGCTGTATACCTCCATATAGTGTTATATATACCCCATATACTGCTGTATACCCCATATAGTGTTATATATACTCCATATACTGCTGTATATACCCCATATAGTGTTGTATATACCCCATATACTGCTGTATATCCCCCATATAGTGTTATATATACCCCATATACTGCTGTATATACCCCATATAGTGTTATATAAACTCCATATACTGCTGTATACCCCATATAGTGTTATATATACTCCATATACTGCTGTATACCCCATATAGTGTTATATATACTCCATATACTGCTGTATACCTCCATATAGTGTTATATATACCCCATATACTGCTGTATACCCCATATAGTGTTATATAGATTCTCCATATACTGCTGTATATACCCCATATAGTGTTATATATACCCCATATACTGCTGTATACCCCATATAGTGTTATATATACTCCATATACTGCTGTATATACCCCATATAGTGTTATATATACCCCATATACTGCTGTATACCCCATATAGTGTTATATATACTCCATATACTGCTGTATATACCCCATATAGTGTTGTATATACCACATATACTGCTGTATATCCCACATATAGTGTTATATATACCCCATATACTGCTGTATATACCCCATATAGTGTTATATAAACTCCATATACTGCTGTATACCCCATATAGTGTTATATATACTCCATATACTGCTGTATACCCCATATAGTGTTATATATACTCCATATACTGCTGTATACCTCCATATAGTGTTATATATACCCCATATACTGCTGTATACCCCATATAGTGTTATATAGATTCTCCATATACTGCTGTATATACCCCATATAGTGTTATATATACCCCATATACTGCTGTATACCCCATATAGTGTTATATATACTCCATATACTGCTGTATATACCCCATATAGTGTTATATATACCCCATATACTGCTGTATACCTCCATATAGTGTTATATATACTCCATATACTGCTGTATACCCCATATAGTGTTATATATACCCCATATACTGCTGTATACCTCCATATAGTGTTATATATACTCCATATACTGCTGTATATACCCCATATAGTGTTATATATACCCCATATACTGCTTTATACCCCATATAGTGTTATATATACTCCATATACTGCTGTATATACCCCATATAGTGTTATATATACCCCATATACTGCTGTATACCTCCATATAGTGTTATATATACCCCATATACTGCTGTATATCCCCCATATAGTGTTATACAGTCATATGAAAAAGTTTGGGCACCCCTATTAATCTTAAGCTTAATGTTCTATAAAAATTGGTGTTTTTGCAACAGCTATTTCAGTTTGATATATGTAATAACTGTTGGATACAGTAATGTTTCTGCCTTGAAATGAGGTTCATTGTACTAACAGAAAATGTGCAATCTGCATTCAAACAAAATTTGACAGGTGCATAAGTATGGGTACCTCACCAGAAAAGTGACATTAATAGTTAGTATATCCTCCTTTTGCAAAAATAACAGCCTCTAGTCGCTTCCTGTAGCTTTTAATGAGTTCCTGGATCCTGGATGAAGGTATTTTTGACCATTCCTCTTTACAAAACAATTCCAGTTCAGTTAAGTTTGATGGTCGCCGAGCATGGACAGCCCTCTTCAAATGATTCCACAGATGTTCAATGATATTCAGGTCTGGGGACTGGGATGGCCATTCCAGAACATTGTAATTGTTCCTCTGCATGAATGCCTGAGTAGATTTGGAGCGGTGTTTTGGATCATTGTCTTGCTGAAAGATCCATCCACTTTGTAACTTCATATTTATCACTGATTCTTGAACACTATTGTCAAGAATCTGCTGATACTGAGTGGAATCCATGCGTCCCTCAACTTTAACAAGATTCCCAGTGCCAGCATTGACCACACAGCCCCAAAGCATGATGGAACCTCCACCAAATTTTACTGTGGGTAGCAAGTGTTTTTCTTGGAATGCTGTGTTTTTTTGCCACCATGCATAACGCCTTTTTGTATGACCAAATAACTCAATCTTGATTTCATCAGTCCACAGGACCTTCTTCCAAAAAGAAATTGGCTTCTCCAAATGTGCTTTTGCATACCTCAGCCAACTCGGTTTGTGGCGTGCTTGCAGAAACGGCTTCTTTCGCATCACTCTCCCATACAGCTTCTCCTTGTGCAAAGTGCCTTGTATAGTTGACCGATGCACAGTGACACCATCTGCAGCAAGTTGATGCTGCAGCTCTCTGGAGGTGGTCTGAGGATTGTCCTTGACTAATCTCACCATTCTTCTTCTCTGCCTTTCTGATGTTTTTCTTGGCCTGCTACTTCTGGCCTTAACAAGAACTGTCCCTGTGTTCTTCCATTTCCTTACTATGTTCCTCACAGTGGAAACTGACAGGTTAAATCTCTGAGACAGCTTTTTGTATGCTTCCCCTGAACAACTATGTTGAATAATCTTTGTTTTCAGATCATTTGACAGTTGTTTTGAGGAGCACATGATGCCACTCTTCAGAGGAGATTCAAACAAGAGAACAACTTGCAAGTGGCCACTTTAAGTAGCTTTTCTCATGATTGCATACACCTGGCTATAAAGTTCAAAGCTCCATGAGGTTACAAAACCAAAAAAAGTGCTTTAGTAAGTCAGTAAAAAGTAGGTAGGAGTATTTAAAACAAGAAAATGATAAGGGTGCCCATACTTATGCACCTTTCAAATTTTGTTTGAATGCAGATTGCACATTTTCTGTTAGTACAATAAACCTCATTTCAAGGCAGAAACATTACTGTGTCCAACAGTTATTACATATATCAAACTGAAATAGCTGTTGCAAAAACACCAATTTTTATAAAACATTAAGCTTAAGATTAATAGGGGTGCCCAAACTTTTTCATATGACTGTATATACTCCATATACTGCTGTATATACCCCATATAGTGTTATATATACCCCATATATTGCTGTATATACCCCATATAGTGTTATATATACTCCATATACTGCTGTATATCTCCATATAGTGTTATATATACTCCATATACTGCTGTATATACCTCCATATAGTGTTATATATACTCCATATACTGCTGTATACCCCATATAGTGTTATATATACTCCATATACTGCTGTATATCCCCCATATAGTGTTATATATACTCCATATACTGCTGTATACCCCATATAGTGTTATATATACCCCATATACTGCTGTATATACCCCATATAGTGTTATATATACCCCATATACTGCTGTATATACCTCCATATAGTGTTATATATACTCCATATACTGCTGTATATACCACATATAGTGTTATATATACTCCATATACTGCTGTATATACCCCATATAGTGTTATTTATACCCCATATACTGCTGTATATATCCCATATAGTGTTATATATACTCCATATACTGCTGTATACCTCCATATAGTGTTATATATACTCCATATACTGCTGTATACCTCCATATAGTGTTATATATACCCCATATACTGCTGTATACCCCATATAGTGTTATATATACTCCATATACTGCTGTATATACCCCATATAGTGTTATATATACCCCATATACTGCTGTATATCCCCCATATAGTGTTATATATACCCCATATACTGCTGTATATACCCCATATAGTGTTATATAAACTCCATATACTGCTGTATACCCCATATAGTGTTATATATACTCCATATACTGCTGTATACCTCCATATAGTGTTATATATACCCCATATACTGCTGTATATACCCCATATAGTGTTATATATACCCCATATACTGCTGTATACCCCATATAGTGTTATATATACTCCATATACTGCTGTATATACCCCATATAGTGTTATATATACCCCATATACTGCTGTATACCTCCATATAGTGTTATATATACTCCATATACTGCTGTATACCCCATATAGTGTTATATATACCCCATATACTGCTGTATACCTCCATATAGTGTTATATATACTCCATATACTGCTGTATATACCCCATATAGTGTTATATATACCCCATATACTGCTTTATACCCCATATAGTGTTATATATACTCCATATACTGCTGTATATCTCCATATAGTGTTATATATACTCCATATACTGCTGTATATACCTCCATATAGTGTTATATATACTCCATACACTGCTGTATACCCCATATAGTGTTATATATACTCCATATACTGCTGTATATCCCCCATATAGTGTTATATATACTCCATATACTGCTGTATACCCCATATAGTGTTATATATACCCCATATACTGCTGTATATACCCCATATAGTGTTATATATACCCCATATACTGCTGTATATACCTCCATATAGTGTTATATATACTCATATACTGCTGTATATACCCCATATAGTGTTATATATACCCCATATACTGCTGTATATACCCCATATAGTGTTATATATACTCCATATACTGCTGTATACCTCCATAGTGTTATATATACTCCATTTACTACTGTATATACCCCATATAGTGTTATATATACCCCATATACTGCTGTATACCCCATATAGTGTTATATATACTCCATATACTGCTGTATATACCCCATGTAGTGTTATATATACCCCATATACTGCTGTATATCCCCCATATAGTGTTATATATACCCCATATACTGCTGTATATACCCCCATATAGTGTTATATATACCCCATATAGTGTTATATATACTCCATATACTGCTGTATATACCCTATATAGTGTTATATATACCCCATATACTGTTGTATACCCAAATAGTGTTACATTTACTCCATATACTGCTGTATATACCCCATATAATGTTATATATACCCAATATACTGCTGTATCTACCCCATATAGTGTTATATATACCCCATATACTGCTGTATATCCCCCATATAGTGTTATATATACCCCATATACTACTGTATATCCCCATATAGTGTTATATATACCCCATATACTTCTGTATATACCTCCATATAGTGTTATATATACCCCATATACTGCTGTATACCCCATATAGTGTTATATATACTCCATATACTGCTGTATATACCCCATATAGTGTTATATATACTCCATATACTGCTATATACCTAGTATAGTGTTATATATACCCCATATACTGCTGTATATACCCCATATAGTGTTATATATACTCCATATACTGCTGTATACCCCATATAGTGTTCTATATACTCCATATACTGCTGTATACCCCATATAATGTTATATATACTCCATATACTGCTGTATATACCCCATATAGTGTTATATATACCCCATATACTGCTGTATATACCCCATATAGTGTTATATATACTCCATATACTGCTGTATACCTCCATATAGTGTTATATATACTCCATATACTGCTGTATATACCTCCATATAGTGTTATATATACCCCATATACTGCTGTATACCCCATATAGTGTTATATATACTCCATATATTGCTGTATACCTCCATATAGTGTTATATATACCCCATATACTGCTGTATATCCCCCATATAGTGTTATATATACCCCATATACTGCTGTATATCCCCCATATAGTGTTATATATACCCCATATACTGCTGTATATCCCCCATATAGTGTTATATATACCCCATATACTGCTGTATATACCTCCATATAGTGTTATATATACCCCATATACTGCTGTATACCCCATATAGTGTTATTTATACTCCATATACTGCTGTATATACCCCATATAGTGTTATATATACTCCATATACTGCTGTATACACCATATAGTGTTATATATACCCCATATACTGCTGTATATACCCCATATAGTGTTCTATATACTTCATATACTGCTGTATACCCCATATAGTGTTCTATATACTCCATATACTGCTGTATATACCCCATATAGTGTTATATATACTCCATATACTGCTGTATACACCATATAGTGTTATATATACCCCATATACTGCTGTATATACCCCATATAGTGTTCTATATACTCCATATACTGCTGTATACCCCATATAGTGTTATATATACTCCATATACTGCTGTATACCCCATATAGTGTTATTTATACTCCATATACTGCTGTATATACCCAATATAGTGTTATATATACCCCATATACTGCTGTATATACCCCATATAGTGTTATATATACTCCATATACTGCTGTATACCTCTATATAGTGTTATATATACTCCATATACTGCTGTATATACCCCATATAGTGTTATATATACCCCATATACTGCTGTATATACCCCATATAGTGTTATATATACTCCATATACTGCTGTATACCTCCATATAGTGTTATATATACTCCATATACTGCTGTATACCCCATATAGTGTTATATATACTCCATATACTGCTGTATATCCCCCATATAGTGTTATATATACTCCATATACTGCTGTATACCCCATATAGTGTTATATATACCCCATATACTGCTGTATATACCCCATATAGTGTTATATATACCCCATATACTGCTGTATATACCTCCATATAGTGTTATATATACTCCATATACTGCTGTATATACCCCATATAGTGTTATATATACTCCATATACTGCTGTATATACCCCATATAGTGTTATATGTACCCCATATACTGCTGTATACCCCATATAGTGTTATATATACTCCATATACTGCTGTATACCTCCATATAGTGTTATATATACTCCATATACTGCTGTATATACCCCATATAGTGTTATATATACCCCATATACTGCTGTATATACCCCATATAGTGTTATATATACTCCGTATACTGCTGTATACCTCCATATAGTGTTATATATACTCCATATACTGCTGTATACCTCCATATAGTGTTATATATACCCCATATACTGCTGTATACCCCATATAGTGTTATATATACTCCATATACTGCTGTATATACCCCATATAGTGTTATATATACCCCATATACTGCTGTATATCCCCCATATAGTGTTATATATACCCCATATACTGCTGTATATACCCCATATAGTGTTATATAAACTCCATATACTGCTGTATATCCCATATAGTGTTATATATACTCCATATACTGCTGTATACCCCATATAGTGTTATATATACTCCATATACTGCTGTATACCTCCATATAGTGTTATATATACCCCATATACTGCTGTATACCCCATATAGTGTTATATAGATTCTCCATATACTGCTGTATATACCCCATATAGTGTTATATATACCCCATATACTGCTGTATACCCCATATAGTGTTATATATACTCCATATACTGCTGTATATACCCCATATAGTGTTATATATACCCCATATACTGCTGTATACCTCCATATAGTGTTATATATACTCCATATACTGCTGTATACCCCATATAGTGTTATATATACCCCATATACTGCTGTATACCTCCATATAGTGTTATATATACTCCATATACTGCTGTATATACCCCATATAGTGTTATATATACCCCATATACTGCTTTATACCCCATATAGTGTTATATATACTCCATATACTGCTGTATATACCCCATATAGTGTTATATATACCCCATATACTGCTGTATACCTCCATATAGTGTTATATTTACCCCAAATACTGCTGTATATCCCCCATATAGTGTTATATATACTCCATATACTGCTGTATATCCCCCATATAGTGTTATATATACCCCATACAGGGGCGGACACAGACTGTAGTGGGCCCCTGTGCAAGAAATTTTTGGGGGCCTCCCCCTGCTCTTCATAAGGCAACAAAGTTATGTAAACATAACCCCCCCATGTGCAGCTCACCCCACCGTGCATCTCACCCCACCGTGCATCTCTCACCCCCCCCGTGCATCTCTCACCCCCCCATGTGCATCTCTCATCCCCCCATGTGCATCTCTCATCCCCCCCATGTGCATCTCTCATCCCCCCCATGTGCATCTCTCATCCCCCCATAGTGCATCTCTCATCCCCCCCCATAGTGCATCTCTCATCCCCCCCCATAGTGCATCTCTCATCCCCCCCACCATAGTGCATCTCTCATCCCCCCCACCATAGTGCATCTCTCATCCCCCCCATAGTGCATCTCTCACCCCCCCCACCATAGTGCATCCCTCATCTCCCCCCCACATGTGCATCTCTCATCTCCCCCCATAGTGCATCTCTCATCCCCCCACCATAGTGCATCTCTCATCCCCCCACCGTAGTCCATCTCTCACCCCCCCCATAGTGCATCTCTCATCCCCCCCCACCATAGTGCATCTCTCATCCCCTCCCACCATAGTGCATCTCTCATCCCCCCCACCATAATGCATCTCTCATCCCCCCCACCATAGTGCATCTCTCATCCCCCCCACCATAGTGCATCTCTCATCCCCCCCACCATAGTGCATCTCCCATCCCCCCCCTAGTGCATCTCTCATCTCCCCCCATAGTGCATCTCTCATCTCCCCCCATAGTGCATCTCTCATCCCCCCCCCCATAGTGCATCTCTCACCCCCCCACCATAGTGCATCTCTCACCCCCCCACCATAGTGCATCTCTCATCTCCCCCCATAGTGCATCTCTCACCCCCCCCACCATAGTGCATCTCTCATCCCCCCCCATAGTGCATCTCTCACCCCCCCCACCATAGTGCATCTCTCATCCCCCCCCATAGTGCATCTCTCATCTCCCCCCATAGTGCATCTCTCATCTCCCCCCATAGTGCATCTCTCATCTCCCCCCATAGTGCATCTCTCATCTCCCCCCATAGTGCATCTCTCATCTCCCCCCATAGTGCATCTCTCATCTCCCCCCATAGTGCATCTCTCATCCCCCCCCCATAGTGCATCTCTCATCCCCCCCCCATAGTGCATCTCTCATCCCCCCCCCCATAGTGCATCTCTCATCCCCCCCATAGTGCATCTCTCATCCCCCCCCATAGTGCATCTCTCATCCCCCCCCATAGTGCATCTCTCATCCCCCCCCATAGTGCATCTCTCATCCCCCCCCATAGTGCATCTCTCATCCCCCCCCCATAGTGCATCTCTCATCCCCCCCACTCCTAGTTAATTGTATTTAAAAAAAATAAAACTTGTTATACTTACCCCCATGCGATCCCTGCAGAATCCTGGCGCTCGTCCAAATCGCTGACACCAGGTTCTCCTGACTTCCGGCCATGTGACGGCGCCGTCACATGACCGGAAGTCAGGGGAATCATGAAGGCGCTGCCGCAGCATCGCAGCGCAGCGCTGAGACGTCCCGGACCCGGCGCTTAGCATGGGGCCGGGGGCCCCATGAGGAGAGAGACGCACAAGAGGGGGGGCCCCTACCGGCCGGGCCCCATACTGGAGTCAGGACAGTCATGCCCTGATGGTGGCCCTGCTGGAGGGGCCCCCTCTCCCTCGGGGCCCCCGTTCAATGAACCGGCTGCACGGGCGGTAGTTCCGCCCCTGACCCCATATACTGCTGTATATACCTCCATATAGTGTTATATATACCCCATATACTGCTGTATATCCCATATAGTGTTATATATACTCCATATACTGCTGTATATACCCCATATAGTGTTATATATACTCCATATACTGCTGTATACCCCATATAGTGTTATATATACCCCATATACTGCTGTATACCCCATATAGTGTTATATATACTCCATATACTGCTGTATATACCCCATATAGTGTTATATATACTCCATATACTGCTGTATACCCCATATAGTGTTATATATACCCCATATACTGCTGTATATACCCCATATAGTGTTCTATATACTCCATATACTGCTGTATATACCCCATATAGTGTTATATATACTCCATATACTGCTGTATATACCCCTTATAGTGTTATATATACCCCATATACTGCTGTATACCTCCATATAGTGTTATATATACTCCATATACTGCTGTATATACCCCATATAGTGTTCTATATACTCCATATACTGCTGTATACCCCATATAGTGTTCTATATACTCCATATACTGCTGTATATACCCCTTATAGTGTTATATATACCCCATATACTGCTGTATACCTCCATATAGTGTTATATATACTCCATATACTGCTGTATATACCCCATATAGTGTTATATATACTCCATATACTGCTGTATATACCCCATATAGTGTTATATATACTCCATATACTGCTGTATACCTCCATATAGTGTTATATATACTCCATATACTGCTGTATACTCCATATAGTGTTATATATACCCCATATACTGCTGTATACCTCCATATAGTGTTATATATACTCCATATACTGCTGTATATACTCCATATAGTGTTATATATTCTCCATATACTGCTGTATACCCCATATAGTGTTATATATACCCCATATACTGCTGTATACCCCATATAGTGTTATATATACCACATATACTGCTGTATATACCCCATATAGTGTTATATATTCTCCATATACTGCAGTATACCTCCGTATAGTATTATATATACCCCATATACTGCTGTATACCTCCATATAGTGTTGTATATACTCCATATACTGCAGTATACCTCCATATAGTGTTATATATACCCCATATACTGCTGTATACCCCATATAGTGTTATATATACTCCATATACTGCTACATACCTCCATATAGTGTTCTATATACTCCATATACTGCTGTATACCCCATATAGTGTTATATATACCCCATATATTGCTGTATACCCCATATAGTGTTCTATATACTCCATATACTGCTGTATACCCCATATAGTGTTATATATACCCCATATACTGCTGTATACCTCCATATAGTGTTATATATACTCCATATACTGCTGTATATAGCCCATATAGTGTTATATATACTCCATATACTGCTGTATACCTCCATATAGTGTTATATATACCCCATATACTGCTGTATACCCCATATAGTGTTATATATACTCCATATACTGCTGTATATACCACATATAGTGTTATATATACTCCATATACTGCTGTATATACCCCATATACTGTTATATATACTCCATATACTGCTGTATACCCCATATAGTTTTATATATACTCCATATACTGTTGTATATACCTCATATAGTGTTATATATACTCCATATACTGCTGTATATCCCCCATATAGTGTTATATATACTCCATATACTGCTGTATACCTCCATATAGTGTTATATATACACCATATACTGCTGTATACCTCCATATAGTGTTATATATACCCCATATACTGCTGTATACCTCCATATAGTGTTATATATACTCCATATACTGCTGTATATACTCCATATAGTGTTATATATTCTCCATATACTGCTGTATACCCCATATAGTGTTATATATACCCCATATACTGCTGTATATACTCCATATAGTGTTATATATACTCCATATACTGCTGTATACCTCCATATAGTGTTATATATACCCCATATACTGCTGTATACCCCATATAGTGTTATATATACTCCATATACTGCTGTATACCTCCATATAGTGTTATATATACTCCATATACTGCTGTATACCCCATATAGTGTTATATATACTCCATATACTGCTGTATACCTCCATATAGTGTTATATATACCCCATATACTGCTGTATACCCCATATAGTGTTATATATACTCCATATACTGCTGTATACCCCATATAGTGTTATATATACCCCATATACTGCTGTATATACCCCATATAGTGTTATATATACTCCATATACTGCTGTATACCTCCATATAGTGTTATATATACTCCATATACTGCTGTATACCTCCATATAGTGTTATATATACCCCATATACTGCTGTATACCCCATATAGTGTTATATATACTCCATATACTGCTGTATATACCCCATATAGTGTTATATATACCCCATATACTGCTGTATATCCCCCATATAGTGTTATATATACCCCATATACTGCTGTATATACCCCATATAGTGTTATATAAACTCCATATACTGCTGTATACCCCATATAGTGTTATATATACTCCATATACTGCTGTATACCCCATATAGTGTTATATATACTCCATATACTGCTGTATACCTCCATATAGTGTTATATATACCCCATATACTGCTGTATACCCCATATAGTGTTATATAGATTCTCCATATACTGCTGTATATACCCCATATAGTGTTATATATACCCCATATACTGCTGTATACCCCATATAGTGTTATATATACTCCATATACTGCTGTATATACCCCATATAGTGTTATATATACCCCATATACTGCTGTATACCTCCATATAGTGTTATATATACTCCATATACTGCTGTATACCCCATATAGTGTTATATATACCCCATATACTGCTGTATACCTCCATATAGTGTTATATATACTCCATATACTGCTGTATATACCCCATATAGTGTTATATATACCCCATATACTGCTTTATACCCCATATAGTGTTATATTTACTCCATATACTGCTGTATATACCCCATATAGTGTTATATATACCCCATATACTGCTGTATACCTCCATATAGTGTTATATTTACCCCAAATACTGCTGTATATCCCCCATATAGTGTTATATATACTCCATATACTACTGTATATCCCCCATATAGTGTTATATATACCCCATATACTGCTGTATATACCTCCATATAGTGTTATATATACCCCATATACTGCTGTATACCCAATATAGTGTTATATATACTCCATATACTGCTGTATATACCCCATATAGTGTTATATATACTCCATATACTGCTGTATACCCCATATAGTGTTATATATAACCCATATACTGCTGTATATACCCCATATAGTGTTATATATACTCCATATACTGCTGTATACCCCATATAGTGTTCTATATACTCCATATACGGCTGTATACCCCATATAGTGTTATATATACTCCATATACTGCTGTATATACCCCTTATAGTGTTATATATACCCCATATACTGCTGTATACCTCCATATAGTGTTATATATACTCCATATACTGCTGTATATACCCCATATAGTGTTATATATACTCCATATACTGCTGTATATACCCCATATAGTGTTATATATACTCCATATACTGCTGTATACCTCCATATAGTGTTATATATACTCCATATACTGCTGTATACTCCATATAGTGTTATATATACCCCATATACTGCTGTATACCTCCATATAGTGTTATATATACTCCATATACTGCTGTATATACTCCATATAGTGTTATATATTCTCCATATACTGCTGTATACCCCATATAGTGTTATATATACCCCATATACTGCTGTATACCCCATATAGTGTTATATATACCACATATACTGCTGTATATACCCCATATAGTGTTATATATACTCCATATACTGCAGTATACCTCCGTATAGTATTATATATACCCCATATACTGCTGTATACCTCCATATAGTGTTGTATATACTCCATATACTGCAGTATACCTCCATATAGTGTTATATATACCCCATATACTGCTGTATACCCCATATAGTGTTATATATACTCCATATACTGCTGCATACCTCCATATAGTGTTCTATATACTCCATATACTGCTGTATACCCCATATAGTGTTATATATACCCCATATATTGCTGTATACCCCATATAGTGTTCTATATACTCCATATACTGCTGTATACCCCATATAGTGTTATATATACCCCATATACTGCTGTATACCTCCATATAGTGTTATATATACTCCATATACTGCTGTATATAGCCCATATAGTGTTATATATACTCCATATACTGCTGTATACCTCCATATAGTGTTATATATACCCCATATACTGCTGTATACCCCATATAGTGTTATATATACTCCATATACTGCTGTATATACCACATATAGTGTTATATATACTCCATATACTGCTGTATACCCCATATATTGTTATATTTACTCCATATACTGCTGTATATACCCCATATACTGTTATATATACTCCATATACTGCTGTATACCCCATATAGTTTTATATATACTCCATATACTGTTGTATATACCTCATATAGTGTTATATATACTCCATATACTGCTGTATATCCCCCATATAGTGTTATATATACTCCATATACTGCTGTATACCTCCATATAGTGTTATATATACACCATATACTGCTGTATACCTCCATATAGTGTTATATATACCCCATATACTGCTGTATACCTCCATATAGTGTTATATATTCTCCATATACTGCTGTATACCCCATATAGTGTTATATATACCCCATATACTGCTGTATATACTCCATATAGTGTTATATATACTCCATATACTGCTGTATACCTCCATATAGTGTTATGTATACCCCATATACTGCTGTATACCCCATATAGTGTTATATATACTCCATATACTGCTGTATACCCCATATAGTGTTATATATACTCCATATACTGCTGTATACCTCCATATAGTGTTATATATACCCCATATACTGCTGTATACCCCATATAGTGTTATATATACTCCATATAGTGTTATATATACCCCATATACTGCTGTATACCCCATATAGTGTTCTATATACTCCATATACTGCTGTATACCCCATATAGTGTTATATATACCCCATATACTGCTGTATACCTCCATATAGTGTTATATATACTCCATATACTGCTGTATATACCCCATATAGTGTTATATATACTCCATATACTGCTGTATACCCCATATAGTGTTATATATACTCCATATACTGCTGTATATACCCCATATACTGTTATATATACTCCATATACTGCTGTATACCCCATATAGTGTTATATATACTCCATATACTGTTGTATATACCTCATATAGTGTTATACATACTCCATATACTGCTGTATATCCCCCATATAGTGTTATATATACCCCATATACTGCTGTATACCTCCATATAGTGTTATATATACCCCATATACTGCTGTATACCTCCATATAGTGTTATATATACCCCATATACTGCTGTATACCTCCAAATAGTGTTATATATACTCCATATACTGCTGTATATACTCCATATAGTGTTATATATACCCCATATACTGCTGTATACCTCCATATAGTGTTATATATACTCCATATACTGCTGTATACCCCATATAGTGTTATATATACCCCATATACTGCTGTATATACCTCCATATAGTGTTATATATACCCCATATACTGCTGTATATACCCCATATAGTGTTATATATACTCCATATACTGCTGTATATCCCCCATATAGTGTTATATATACCCCATATACTGCTGTATATACCTCCATATAGTGTTATATATACCCCATATACTGCTGTATACCCCATATAGTGTTATATATACTCCATATACTGCTGTATACCTCCATATAGTGTTATATATACCCCATATACTGCTGTATATCCCCCATATAGTGTTATATATACTCCATATACTGCTGTATATCCCCCATATAGTGTTATATATACCCCATATACTGCTGTATATACCTCCATATAGTGTTATATATACCCCATATACTGCTGTATACCCCATATAGTGTTATTTATACTCCATTTACTGCTCTATATACCCCATATAGTGTTATATATACTCCATATACTGCTGTATACCCCATATAGTGTTATATATACCCCATATACAGCTGTATATACCCCATATAGTGTTATATATACTCCATATACTGCTGTATACCCCATATAGTGTTCTATATACTCCATATACTGCTGTATACCCCATATAGTGTTATATATACTCCATTTACTGCTGTATATACCCCATATAGTGTTATATATACCCCATATACTGCTGTATATACCCCATATAGTGTTATATATACTCCATATACTGCTGTATACCCCATATAGTGTTATATATACTCCATATACTGCTGTATATACCTCCATATAGTGTTATATATACTCCATATACTGCTGTATACCCCATATAGTGTTATATATACTCCATATACTGCTATATATCCCCCATATAGTGTTATATATACTCCATAAACTGCTGTATACCCCATATAGTGTTATATATACCCCATATACTGCTGTTTATACCCCATATAGTGTTACATATACCCCATATACTGCTGTATATACCTCCATATAGTGTTATATATACTCCATATACTGCTGTATATACCCCATATAGTGTTATATATACCCCATATACTGCTGTATATACCCCATATAGTGTTATATATACTCCATATACTGCTGTATACCTCCATATAGTGTTATATATACTCCATTTTCTGCTGTATATACCCCATATAGTGTTATATATACCCCATATACTGCTGTATACCCCATATAGTGTTATATATACTCCATATACTGCTGTATATACCCCATATAGTGTTATATTTACCCCATATACTGCTGTATATCCCCCATATAGTGTTATATATACTCCCTATACTGCTGTATATCCCTCATATAGTGTTATATATACCCCATATACTGCTGTATATACCTCCATATAGTGTTATATATACCCCATATACTGCTGTATACCCCATATAGTGTTATATATTCTCCATATACTGCTGTATATACCCCATATAGTGTTATATATACTCCATATACTGCTGTATATCCCCCATATAGTGTTATATACACTCCATATACTGCTGTATACCCCATATAGTGTTATATATACCCCATATACTGCTGTATATACCCCATATACTGTTATATATACCCCATATACTGCTGTATATACCTCCATATAGTGTTATATATACTCCATATACTGCTGTATATACCCCATATAGTGTTATATATACCCCATATACTGCTGTATATACCCCATATAGTGTTATATATACTCCATATACTGCTGTATACCTCCATATAGTGTTATATATACTCCATATACTGTTGTATATACCCCATATAGTGTTATATATACCCCATATATTGCTGTATATACCCCATATAGTGTTATATATACTCCATATACTGCTGTATATCTCCATATAGTGTTATATATACTCCATATACTGCTGTATATACCTCCATATAGTGTTATATATACTCCATATACTGCTGTATACCCCATATAGTGTTATATATACTCCATATACTGCTGTATATCCCCCATATAGTGTTATATATACTCCATATACTGCTGTATACCCCATATAGTGTTATATATACCCCATATACTGCTGTATATACCCCATATAGTGTTATATATACCCCATATACTGCTGTATATACCTCCATATAGTGTTATATATACTCATATACTGCTGTATATACCCCATATAGTGTTATATATATACCCCATATACTGCTTTTTATACCCCATATAGTGTTATATATACTCCATATACTGCTGTATACCTCCATATAGTGTTATATATACTCCATTTACTGCTGTATATACCCCATATAGTGTTATATATACCCCATATACTGCTGTATACCCCATATAGTGTTATATATACTCCATATACTGCTGTATATACCCCATGTAGTGTTATATATACCCCATATACTGCTGTATATCCCCCATATAGTGTTATATATACTCCATATACTGCTGTATATCCCCCATATAGTGTTATATATACCCCATATACTGCTGTATATACCTCCATATAGTGTTATATATACCCCATATAGTGTTATATATACTCCATATACTGCTGTATATACCCTATATAGTGTTATATATACCCCATATACTGTTGTATACCCAAATAGTGTTACATTTACTCCATATACTGCTGTATATACCCCATATAATGTTATATATACCCAATATACTGCTGTATATACCCCATATAGTGTTATATATACCCCATATACTGCTGTATATCCCCCATATAGTGTTATGTATGCTCCATATACTGCTGTATATCCCCCATATAGTGTTATATATACCCCATATACTTCTGTATATACCTCCATATAGTGTTATATATACCCCATATACTGCTGTATACCCCATATAGTGTTATATATACTCCATATACTGCTCTATATACCCCATATAGTGTTATATATACTCCATATACTGCTGTATACCCAGTATAGTGTTTTATATACCCCATATACTGCTGTATATACCCCATATAGTGTTATATATACTCCATATACTGCTGTATACCCCATATAGTGTTCTATATACTCCATATACTGCTGTATACCCCATATAGTGTTATATATACTCCATATACTGCTGTATATACCCCATATAGTGTTATATATACCCCATATACTGCTGTATATACCCCATATAGTGTTATATATACTCCATATACTGCTGTATACCTCCATATAGTGTTATATATACTCCATATACTGCTGTATATACCTCCATATAGTGTTATATATACCCCATATACTGCTGTATACCCCATATAGTGTTATATATACTCCATATACTGCTGTATACCTCCATATAGTGTTATATATACCCCATATACTGCTGTATATACCCCATATAGTGTTATATATACCCCATATACTGCTGTATATCCCCCATATAGTGTTATATATACCCCATATACTGCTGTATATCCCCCATATAGTGTTATATATACCCCATATACTGCTGTATATACCTCCATATAATGTTATATATACCCCATATACTGCTGTATACCCCATATAGTGTTATTTATACTCCATATACTGCTGTATATACCCCATATAGTGTTATATATACTCCATATACTGCTGTATACCCCATATAGTGTTATATATACCCCATATACTGCTGTATATACCCCATATAGTGTTATATATACTCCATATACTGCTGTATACCCCATATAGTGTTATATATACTCCATATACTGCTGTATACACCATATAGTGTTATATATACTCCATATACTGCTGTATATCCCCATATAGTGTTATATATACTCCATAAACTGCTGTATACCCCATATAGTGTTATATATACCCCATATACTGCTGTATATACCCCATATAGTGTTATATATACCCCATATACTGCTGTATATACCTCCATATAGTGTTATATATACTCCATATACTGCTGTATATACCCCATATAGTGTTATATATACTCCATATACTGCTGTATATACCCCATATAGTGTTATATATACCCCATATAGTGTTATATATACTCCATATACTGCTGTATACCTCCATATAGTGTTATATATACTCCATATACTGCTGTATATACCCCATATAGTGTTATATATACCCCATATACTGCTGTATATACCCCATATAGTGTTATATATACTCCATATACTGCTGTATACCTCCATATAGTGTTATATATACTCCATATACTGCTGTATATACCCCATATAGTGTTATATATACTCCATATACTGCTGTATACCTCCATATAGTGTTATATATACCCCATATACTGCTGTATACCCCATATAGTGTTATATATACTCCATATACTGCTGTATATACCCCATATAGTGTTGTATATACCCCATATACTGCTGTATATCCCCCATATAGTGTTATATATACCCCATATACTGCTGTATATACCCCATATAGTGTTATATATACTCCATATACTGCTGTATATACCTCCATATAGTGTTATATATACCCCATATACTGCTGTATATACCCCATATAGTGTTATATAAACTCCATATACTGCTGTATACCCCATATAGTGTTATATATACTCCATATACTGCTGTATACCCCATATAGTGTTATATATACTCCATATACTGCTGTATACCTCCATATAGTGTTATATATACCCCATATACTGCTGTATACCCCATATAGTGTTATATAGATTCTCCATATACTGCTGTATATACCCCATATAGTGTTATATATACCCCATATACTGCTGTATACCCCATATAGTGTTATATATACTCCATATACTGCTGTATATACCCCATATAGTGTTATATATACCCCATATACTGCTGTATACCCCATATAGTGTTATATATACTCCATATACTGCTGTATATACCCCATATAGTGTTGTATATACCACATATACTGCTGTATATCCCACATATAGTGTTATATATACCCCATATACTGCTGTATATACCCCATATAGTGTTATATAAACTCCATATACTGCTGTATACCCCATATAGTGTTATATATACTCCATATACTGCTGTATACCCCATATAGTGTTATATATACTCCATATACTGCTGTATACCTCCATATAGTGTTATATATACCCCATATACTGCTGTATACCCCATATAGTGTTATATAGATTCTCCATATACTGCTGTATATACCCCATATAGTGTTATATATACCCCATATACTGCTGTATACCCCATATAGTGTTATATATACTCCATATACTGCTGTATATACCCCATATAGTGTTATATATACCCCATATACTGCTGTATACCTCCATATAGTGTTATATATACTCCATATACTGCTGTATACCCCATATAGTGTTATATATACCCCATATACTGCTGTATACCTCCATATAGTGTTATATATACTCCATATACTGCTGTATATACCCCATATAGTGTTATATATACCCCATATACTGCTTTATACCCCATATAGTGTTATATATACTCCATATACTGCTGTATATACCCCATATAGTGTTATATATACCCCATATACTTCTGTATACCTCCATATAGTGTTATATATACCCCATATACTGCTGTATATCCCCCATATAGTGTTATACAGTCATATGAAAAAGTTTGGGCACCCCTATTAATCTTAAGCTTAATGTTCTATAAAAATTGGTGTTTTTGCAACAGCTATTTCAGTTTGATATATGTAATAACTGTTGGATACAGTAATGTTTCTGCCTTGAAATGAGGTTCATTGTACTAACAGAAAATGTGCAATCTGCATTCAAACAAAATTTGACAGGTGCATAAGTATGGGCACCTCACCAGAAAAGTGACATTAATAGTTAGTATATCCTCCTTTTGCAAAAATAACAGCCTCTAGTCGCTTCCTGTAGCTTTTAATGAGTTCCTGGATCCTGGATGAAGGTATTTTGACCATTCCTCTTTACAAAACAATTCCAGTTCAGTTAAGTTTGATGGTCGTCGAGCATGGACAGCCCTCTTCAAATGATCCCACAGATGTTCAATGATATTCAGGTCTGGGGACTGGGATGGCCATTCCAGAACATTGTAATTGTTCCTCTGCATGAATGCCTGAGTAGATTTGGAGCGGTGTTTTGGATCATTGTCTTGCTGAAAGATCCATCCACTTTGTAACTTCATATTTATCACTGATTCTTGAACACTATTGTCAAGAATCTGCTGATACTGAGTGGAATCCATGCGTCCCTCAACTTTAACAAGATTCCCAGTGCCAGCATTGACCACACAGCCCCAAAGCATGATGGAACCTCCACCAAATTTTACTGTGGGTAGCAAGTGTTTTTCTTGGAATGCTGTGTTTTTTTGCCACCATGCATAACGCCTTTTTGTATGACCAAATAACTCAATCTTGATTTCATCAGTCCACAGGACCTTCTTCCAAAAAGAAATTGGCTTCTCCAAATGTGCTTTTGCATACCTCAGCCAACTCTGTTTGTGGCGTGCTTGCAGAAACGGCTTCTTTCGCATCACTCTCCCATACAGCTTCTCCTTGTGCAAAGTGCCTTGTATAGTTGACCGATGCACAGTGACACCATCTGCAGCAAGTTGATGCTGCAGCTCTCTGGAGGTGGTCTGAGGATTGTCCTTGACTGATCTCACCATTCTTCTTCTCTGCCTTTCTGATGTTTTTCTTGGCCTGCTACTTCTGGCCTTAACAAGAACTGTCCCTGTGTTCTTCCATTTCCTTACTATGTTCCTCACAGTGGAAACTGACAGGTTAAATCTCTGAGACAGCTTTTTGTATGCTTCCCCTGAACAACTATGTTGAATAATCTTTGTTTTCAGATCATTTGACAGTTGTTTTGAGGAGCACATGATGCCACTCTTCAGAGGAGATTCAAACAAGAGAACAACTTGCAAGTGGCCACTTTAAGTAGCTTTTCTCATGATTGCATACACCTGGCTATAAAGTTCAAAGCTCCATGAGGTTACAAAACCAAAAAAAGTGCTTTAGTAAGTCAGTAAAAAGTAGGTAGGAGTATTTAAAACAAGAAAATGATAAGGGTGCCCATACTTATGCACCTTTCAAATTTTGTTTGAATGCAGATTGCACATTTTCTGTTAGTACAATAAACCTCATTTCAAGGCAGAAACATTACTGTGTCCAACAGTTATTACATATATCAAACTGAAATAGCTGTTGCAAAAACACCAATTTTTATAAAACATTAAGCTTAAGATTAATAGGGGTGCCCAAACTTTTTCATATGACTGTATATACTCCATATACTGCTGTATATACCCCATATAGTGTTATATATACCCCATATATTGCTGTATATACCCCATATAGTGTTATATATACTCCATATACTGCTGTATATCTCCATATAGTGTTATATATACTCCATATACTGCTGTATATACCTCCATATAGTGTTATATATACTCCATATACTGCTGTATACCCCATATAGTGTTATATATACTCCATATACTGCTGTATATCCCCCATATAGTGTTATATATACTCCATATACTGCTGTATACCCCATATAGTGTTATATATACCCCATATACTGCTGTATATACCTCCATATAGTGTTATATATACTCATATACTGCTGTATATACCCCATATAGTGTTATATATACCCCATATACTGCTGTATATACCCCATATAGTGTTATATATACTCCATATACTGCTGTATACCTCCATATAGTGTTATATATACTCCATTTACTGCTGTATATACCCCATATAGTGTTATATATACCCCATATACTGCTGTATACCCCATATAGTGTTATATATACTCCATATACTGCTGTATATACCCCATGTAGTGTTATATATACCCCATATACTGCTGTATATCCCCCATATAGTGTTATATATACTCCATATACTGCTGTATATCCCCCATATAGTGTTATATATACCCCATATACTGCTGTATATACCTCCATATAGTGTTATATATACCCCATATAGTGTTATATATACTCCATATACTGCTGTATATACCCTATATAGTGTTATATATACCCCATATACTGTTGTATACCCAAATAGTGTTACATTTACTCCATATACTGCTGTATATACCCCATATAATGTTATATATACCCAATATACTGCTGTATATACCCCATATAGTGTTATATATACCCCATATACTGCTGTATATCCCCCATATAGTGTTATATATACCCCATATACTGCTGTATATCCCCCATATAGTATTATATATACCCCATATACTGCTGTATATACCTCCATATAGTGTTATATATACCCCATATACTGCTGTATACCCCATATAGTGTTATTTATACTCCATATACTGCTGTATATACCCCATATAGTGTTATATATACTCCATATACTGCTATATACCCAGTATAGTGTTATATATACCCCATATACTGCTGTATATACCCCATATAGTGTTATATATACTCCATATACTGCTGTATACCCCATATAGTGTTCTATATACTCCATATACTGCTGTATACCCCATATAGTGTTATATATACTCCATATACTGCTGTATATACCCAATATAGTGTTATATATACCCCATATACTGCTGTATATACCCCATATAGTGTTATATATACTCCATATACTGCTGTATACCTCCATATAGTGTTATATATACTCCATATACTGCTGTATATACCTCCATATAGTGTTATATATATTCCATATACTGCTGTATACCCCATATAGTGTTATATATACTCCATATACTGCTGTATATCCCCCATATAGTGTTATATATACTCCATATACTGCTGTATACCCCATATAGTGTTATATATACCCCATATACTGCTGTATATACCTCCATATAGTGTTATATATACTCCATATACTGCTGTATATACCTCATATAGTGTTATATATACTCCATATACTGCTGTATATACCCCATATAGTGTTATATATACCCCATATACTGCTGTATACCCCATATAGTGTTATATATACTCCATATACTGCTGTATATACCCCATATAGTGTTATATATACTCCATATACTGCTGTATATACCCCATATAGTGTTATATATACTCCATATACTGCTGTATATACCCCATATAGTGTTATATATACTCCATATACTGCTGTATATACCCCATATAGTGTTATATATACCCCATATACTGCTGTATACCCCATATAGTGTTATATATACTCCATATACTGCTGTATACCTCCATATAGTGTTATATATACTCCATATACTGCTGTATATACCCCATATAGTGTTATATATACCCCATATACTGCTGTATATACCCCATATAGTGTTATATATACTCCATATACTGCTGTATACCTCCATATAGTGTTATATATACTCCATATACTGCTGTATACCTCCATATAGTGTTATATATACCCCATATACTGCTGTATACCCCATATAGTGTTATATATACTCCATATACTGCTGTATACCTCCATATAGTGTTATATATACTCCATATACTGCTGTATACCCCATATACTGTTATATATACCCCATATACTGCTGTATATCCCCCATATAGTGTTATATATACCCCATATACTGCTGTATACCTCCATATAGTGTTATATATACCCCATATACTGCTGTATACCCCATATAGTGTTATATATACTCCATATACTGCTGTATACCTCCATATAGTGTTATATATACTCCACATACTGCTGTATATACCCCATATAGTGTTATATATACCCCATATACTGCTGTATATCCCCCATATAGTGTTATATATACCCCATATACTGCTGTATATACCCCATATAGTGTTATATAAACTCCATATACTGCTGTATACCCCATATAGTGTTATATATACTCCATATACTGCTGTATACCCCATATAGTGTTATATATACTCCATATACTGCTGTATACCTCCATATAGTGTTATATATACCCCATATACTGCTGTATACCCCATATAGTGTTATATAGATTCTCCATATACTGCTGTATATACCCCATATAGTGTTATATATACCCCATATACTGCTGTATACCCCATATAGTGTTATATATACTCCATATACTGCTGTATATACCCCATATAGTGTTATATATACCCCATATACTGCTGTATACCTCCATATAGTGTTATATATACTCCATATACTGCTGTATACCCCATATAGTGTTATATATACCCCATATACTGCTGTATACCTCCATATAGTGTTATATATACTCCATATACTGCTGTATATACCTCATATAGTGTTATATATACCCCACATACTGCTTTATACCCCATATAGTGTTATATATACTCCATATACTGCTGTATATACCCCATATAGTGTTATATATACCCCATATACTGCTGTATACCTCCATATAGTGTTATATATACCCCATATACTGCTGTATATCCCCCATATAGTGTTATATATACTCCATATACTGCTGTATATTCCCCATATAGTGTTATATATACCCCATATACTGCTGTATATACCTCCATATAGTGTTATATATACCCCATATACTGCTGTATACCCCATATAGTGTTATATATACTCCATATACTGCTGTATATACCCCATATAGTGTTATATATACTCCATATACTGCTGTATACCCCATATAGTGTTATATATACCCCATATACTGCTGTATATACCCCATATAGTGTTATATATACTCCATATACTGCTGTATACCCCATATAGTGTTCTATATACTCCATATAGTGTTCTATATACTCCATATACTGCTGTATACTCCATATAGTGTTATATATACCCCATATACTGCTGTATACCTCCATATAGTGTTATATATACTCCATATACTGCTGTATATACTCCATATAGTGTTATATATTCTCCATATACTGCTGTATACCCCATATAGTGTTATATATACCCCATATACTGCTGTATACCCCATATAGTGTTATATATACCACATATACTGCTGTATATACCCCATATAGTGTTATATATTCTCCATATACTGCAGTATACCTCCGTATAGTATTATATATACTCCATATACTGCTGTATACCTCCATATAGTGTTGTATATACTCCATATACTGCAATATACCTCCATATAGTGTTATATATACCCCATATAGTGTTATATATACTCCATATACTGCTGTATACCTCCATATAGTGTTCTATATACTCCATATACTGCTGTATATACCCCATATAGTGTTATATATACTCCATATACTGCTGTATATCCCATATAGTGTTATATATACTCCATATACTGCTGTATATACCCCATATACTGTTATATATACTCCATATACTGCTGTATACCCCATATAGTGTTATATATACTCCATATACTGTTGTATATACCTCATATAGTGTTATACATACTCCATATACTGCTGTATATCCCCCATATAGTGTTATATATACCCCATATACTGCTGTATACCTCCATATAGTGTTATATATACACCATATACTGCTGTATACCTCCAAATAGTGTTATATATACTCCATATACTGCTGTATATACTCCATATAGTGTTATATATTCTCCATATACTGCTGTATACCCCATATAGTGTTATATATACCCCATATACTGCTGTATATACTCCATAAAGTGTTATATATACTCCATATACTGCTGTATACCTCCATATAGTGTTATATATACCCCATATACTGCTGTATACCCCATATAGTGTTATATATACTCCATATACTGCTGTATATACCCCATATACTGTTATATATACTCCATATACTGCTGTATACTCCATATAGTGTTATATATACTCCATATACTGATGTATATACCCCATATAGTGTTATATATACCCCATATACTGCTGTATACCTCCATATAGTGTTATATATACCCCATATACTGCTGTATACCTCCATATAGTGTTATATATACTCCATATACTGCTGTATACCCCATATAGTGTTATATATACCCCATATACTGCTGTATACCTCCATATAGTGTTATATATACTCCATATACTGCTGTATACCCCATATAGTGTTATATATACCCCATATACTGCTGTATACCCCATATAGTGTTCTATATACTCCATATACTGCTGTATACCCCATATAGTGTTATATATACCCCATATACTGCTGTATACCTCCATATAGTGTTATATATACTCCATATACTGCTGTATATACCCCATATAGTGTTATATATACTCCATATACTGCTGTATACCTCCATATAGTGTTATATATACCCCATATACTGCTGTATACCTCATATAGTGTTATATATACTCCATATACTGCTGTATATACCCCATATAGTGTTATATATACTCCATATACTGTTGTATATACCCCATATAGTGTTATATATACTCCATATACTGCTGTATACCTCCATATAGTGTTATATATACTCCATATACTGCTGTATACCCCATATAGTGTTATATATACCCCATATACTGCTGTATACCCCATATAGTGTTCTATATACTCCATATACTGCTGTATACCCCATATAGTGTTATATATACTCCATATACTGCTGTATACCTCCATATAGTGTTATATATACTCCATATACTGCTGTATACCCCATATAGTGTTATATATACCCCATATACTGCTGTATACCCCATATAGTGTTCTATATACTCCATATACTGCTGTATACCCCATATAGTGTTATATATACCCCATATACTGCTGTATACCTCCATATAGTGTTATATATACTCCATATACTGCTGTATATACCCCATATAGTGTTATATATACTCCATATACTGCTGTATACCTCCATATAGTGTTATATATACCCCATATACTGCTGTATACCTCATATAGTGTTATATATACTCCATAGACTGCTGTATATACCCCATATAGTGTTATATATACTCCATATACTGCTGTATACCCCATATAGTGTTATATATACTCCATATACTGCTGTATATCCCCCATATACTGTTATATATACTCCATATACTGCTGTATACCTCCATATAGTGTTATATATACCCCATATACTGCTGTATACCTCCATATAGTGTTATATATACCCCATATACTGCTGTATACCTCCATATAGTGTTATATATACTCCATATACTGCTGTATATACTCCATATAGTGTTATATATTCTCCATATACTGCTGTATACCCCATATAGTGTTATATATACCCCATATACTGCTGTATATACTCCATATAGTGTTATATATATTCCATATACTGCTGTATACCTCCATATAGTGTTATATATACCCCATATACTGCTGTATACCCCATATAGTGTTATATATACTCCATATACTGCTGTATATACCCCATATACTGTTATATATACTCCATATACTGCTGTATACTCCATATAGTGTTATATATACTCCATATACTGTTGTATATACCCCATATAGTGTTATATATACCCCATATACTGCTGTATACCTCCATATAGTGTTATATATACCCCATATACTGCTGTATACCTCCATATAGTGTTATATATACTCCATATACTGCTGTATACCCCATATAGTGTTATATATACCCCATATACTGCTGTATACCTCCATATAGTGTTATATATACTCCATATACTGCTGTATATACCCCATATACTGTTATATATACTCCATATACTGTTGTATATACCCCATATACTGTTATATATACCCCATATACTGCTGTATACCTCCATATAGTGTTCTATATACTCCATATACTGCTGTATACCTCCATATAGTGTTATATATACTCCATATACTGCTGTATATACCCCATATATTGTTATATATACTCCATATACTGCTGTATACCTCCATATAGTGTTATATATACCCCATATATTGCTGTATACCCCATATAGTGTTATATATACTCCATATACTGCTGTATATACCCCATATAGTGTTATATATACTCCATATACTGCTGTATACCCCATATAGTGTTATATATACTCCATATACTGCTGTATATACCCCATATACTGTTATATATACTCCATATACTGCTGTATACCCCATATAGTGTTATATATACTCCATATACTGTTGTATATACCTCATATAGTGTTATATATACTCCATATACTGCTGTATATCCCCCATATATTGTTATATATATCCCATATACTGCTGTATATACCCCATATAGTGTTAGATATACTCCATATACTGCTGTATATCCCCCATATAGTGTTATATATACCCCATATACTGCTGTATATACCCCATATAGTGTTATATATACTCCATATACTGCTGTATATACCCCATATAGTGTTATATATACCCCATATACTGCTGTATACCCCATATAGTGTTATATATACTCCATATACTGCTGTATACCTCCATATAGTGTTATATATACCCCATATACTGCTGTATACCTCCATATAGTGTTATATATGCCCCATATACTGCTGTATACCTCCATATAGTGTTATATATACTCCATATACTGCTGTATATACTCCATATAGTGTTATATATTCTCCATATACTGCTGTATACCCCATATAGTGTTATATATACCACATATACTGCTGTATATACTCCATATAGTGTTATATATACTCCATATACTGCTGTATACCTCCATATAGTGTTATATATACCCCATATGCTGCTGTATACCCCATATAGTGTTATATATACTCCATATACTGCTGTATATACCCCATATACTGTTATATATACTTCATATACTGCTGTATACTCCATATAGTGTTATATATACTCCATATACTGTTGTATATACCCCATATAGTGTTATATATACCCCATATACTGCTGTATACCTCCATATAGTGTTATATATACCCCATATACTGCTGTATACCTCCATATAGTGTTATATATACTCCATATACTGCTGTATACCCCATATAGTGTTATATATACTCCATATACTGCTGTATACCCCATATAGTGTTATATATACCCCATATACTGCTGTATACCTCCATATAGTGTTATATATACTCCATATACTGCTGTATATACCCCATATACTGTTATATATACTCCATATACTGTTGTATATACCCCATATAGTGTTATATATACCCCATATACTGCTGTATACCTCCATATAGTGTTCTATATACTCCATATACTGCTGTATACCCCATATAGTGTTATATATACCCCATATACTGCTGTATACCCCATATAGTGTTCTATATACTCCATATACTGCTGTATACCCCATATAGTGTTATATATACCCCATATACTGCTGTATACCTCCATATAGTGTTATATATCCCCCATATACTGCTCTCTATACCCCATATAGTGTTATATATACCCCATATAGTGTTATATATACCCCATATACTGCTGTATATACCCCATATAGTGTTCTATATACTCCATATATTGCTGTATATACCCCATATAGTGTTATATATATCCCATATACTGCTGTATACCACATATAGTGTTCTATATACTCCATATACTGCTGTATACCTCCATATAGTGTTATATATACCCCATATACTGCTGTATACCCCATATAGTGTTATATATACTCCATATACTGCTGTATATACCCCATATAGTGTTATATATACTCCATATACTGCTGTATACCCCCATATAGTGTTATATATACTAGATATACTGCAGTATATACCCCATATAGTGTTATATATACTCCATATACTGCTGTATACCCCATATAGTGTTATATATACTCCATATACTGCTGTATATACCCCATATAGTGCTGTATATACCCCATATACTGCTGTATATACCCCATATAGTGCTGTATATACCCCATATACTGCTGTATATACCCCATATAGTGTTATATATACTCCATATACTGCTGTATATACCCCATATAGTGCTGTATATACCCCATATACTGCTGTATATACCCCATATAGTGTTATATATACCCCATATACTGCTGTATACCCCCATATAGCGTTCTATATACTCCATATACTGCTGTATACCACCATATAGCGTTCTATATACTCCATATACTGCTGTATACCACCATATAGTGTTATATATACCCCATATACTGCTGTATACCTCCATATAGTGTTATATATACCCCATATACTGCTGTATATACCCCATATACTGCTGTATACCTCCATATAGTGTTATATATACCCCATATACTGCTGTATACCTCCATATAGTGTTATATATACTCCATATACTGCTGTATACCCCATATAGTGTTATATATACCCCATATACTGCTGTATATACCCCATATAGTGTTATATATACTCCATATACTGCTGTATATACCCCATATAGTGCTGTATATACCCCATATACTGCTGTATATACCCCATATAGTGCTGTATATACCCCATATACTGCTGTATATACCCCATATAGTGATATATATACTCCATATACTGCTGTATATACCCCATATAGTGCTGTATATACCCCATATACTGCTGTATATACCCCATATAGTGTTATATATACCCCATATACTGCTGTATACCCCCATATAGCGTTCTATATACTCCATATACTGCTGTATACCCCCATATAGCGTTCTATATACTCCATATACTGCTGTATACCACCATATAGTGTTATATATACCCCATATACTGCTGTATACCTCCATATAGTGTTATATATACCCCATATACTGCTGTATATACCCCATATACTGCTGTATACCTCCATATAGTGTTATATATACCCCATATACTGCTGCATACACCCCATATACTGCTGCATACCTCCATATAGTGTTATATATACTCCATATACTGCTGTATACCCCATATAGTGTTATATATACCCCATATACTGCTGTATACCCCCATATAGTGTTCTATATACTCCATATACTGCTGTATACCTCCATATAGTGTTATATATACTCCATATACTGCTGTATACCTCCATATAGTGTTATATATACTCCATATACTGCTGTATATACCCCATATAGTGTTATATATACCCCATATACTGCTGTATACCTCCATATAGTGTTATATATACCCCATATACTGCTGTATATACCCCATATAGTGTTATATATACTCCATATACTGCTGTATATACCCCATATAGTGTTATATATACTCCATATACTGCTGTATACCTCCATATAGTGTTATATATACTCCATATACTGCTGTATATACCCCATATAGTGTTATATATACTCCATATACTGCTGTATATACCTCCATATAGTGTTATATATACTCCATATACTGCTGTATATACCCCATATAGTGTTATATATACTCCATATACTGCTGTATACCTCCATATAGTGTTATATATACCCCATATACTGCTGTATACCCCATATAGTGTTATATATACCCCATATAGTGTTATATATACTCCATATACTGCTGTATATACCCCATATAGTGATATATATACTCCATATTATTATTATTATTTATTATTATAGCGCCATTTATTCCATGGCGCTTTACATGTGATAGGGATATACATAACAAAAGCATTTACATAATCTTAACAAAACGAGTCAGCGACTGGTACAGGAGGAGTGAGGACCCTGCCCACGAGGGCTCACAGTCTACGAGGGATGGGTGAGGATACAGTAGGTGAGGGTAGAGCTGGTCATATACTGCTGTATATCCCCCATATAGTGTTATATATACCCCATATACTGCTGTATATACCTCCATATAGTGTTATATATACTCCATATACTGCTGTATATACCCCATATAGTGTTATATATACCCCATATACTGCTGTATATACCCCATATAGTGTT
This sequence comes from Phyllobates terribilis, assembly GCF_046119375.1. Taxonomy (NCBI): domain Eukaryota; kingdom Metazoa; phylum Chordata; class Amphibia; order Anura; family Dendrobatidae; genus Phyllobates; species Phyllobates terribilis. Next base: position 181,494,444 of record NW_027362770.1, read on the forward strand.
ATATATACTCCATATACTGCTGTATATCCCCCATATAGTGTTATATATACCCCATATACTGCTGTATATACCTCCATATAGTGTTATATATACTCCATAAACTGCTGTATACCCCATATAGTGTTATATATACCCCATATACTGTTGTATATACCTCATATAGTGTTATATATACCCCATATACTGTTGTATATACCTCATATAGTGTTATATATACTCCATATACTGCTGTATATACCCCATATAGTGTTATATATACCCCATATACTGCTGTATATACCCCATATAGTGTTATATATACCCCATATACTGTTGTATATACCTCATATAGTGTTATATATACTCCATATACTGCTGTATATACCCCATATAGTGTTATATATACCCCATATACTGCTGTATATACCCCATATAGTGTTATATATACTCCATATACTGCTGTATATCCCCCATATAGTGTTATATATACTCCATATACTGCTGTATATCCCCCATATAGTGTTATATATACCCCATATACTGCTGTATACCTCCATATAGTGTTATATATACCCCATATACTGCTGTATATACTCCATATAGTGTTATATATACTCCATATACTGCTGTATACCCCATATAGTGTTATATATACCCCATATACTGCTGTATATACCTCCATATAGTGTTATATATACTCCATATACTGCCGTATACCTCCATATAGTGTTATATATACCCCATATACTGCTGTATATACCTCCATATAGTGTTATATATACCCCAAGTACTGCTGTATATACCCCATATAGTGTTATATATACTCCATATACTGCAGTATACTCCATATAGTGTTATATATACCCCATATACTGCTGTATACCTCCATATAGTGTTATATATACCCCATATACTGCTGTATACCTCCATATAGTGTTATATATACCCCATATACTGCTGTATACCTCCATATAGTGTTATATATACTCCATATACTGCTGTATACCCCATATACTGTTATATATACTTCATATACTGCTGTATACTCCATATAGTGTTATATATACTCCATATACTGTTGTATATACCCCATATAGTGTTATATATACCCCATATACTGCTGTATACCTCCATATAGTGTTATATATACCCCATATACTGCTGTATACCTCCATATAGTGTTATATATACTCCATATACTGCTGTATACCCCATATAGTGTTATATATACCCCATATACTGCTGTATACCTCCATATAGTGTTATATATACTCCATATACTGCTGTATATACCCCATATACTATTATATATACCCCATATAGTGTTATATATACCCCATATACTGCTGTATATACCCCGTATAGTGTTATATATACTCCATATACTGCTGTATACCTCCATATAGTGTTATATATCCCCCATATACTGCTCTATATACCCCATATAGTGTTATATATACCCCATATAGTGTTATATATACCCCATATACTGCTGTATATACCCCATATAGTGTTCTATATACTCCATATATTGCTGTATATACCCCATATAGTGTTATATATATCCCATATACTGCTGTATACCACATATAGTGTTCTATATACTCCATATACTGCTGTATACCTCCATATAGTGTTATATATACCCCATATACTGCTGTATACCCCATATAGTGTTATATATACTCCATTTACTGCTGTATATACCCCATATAGTGTTATATATACCCCATATACTGCTGTATACCCCCATATAGTGTTATATATACTCTATATACTGCAGTATATACCCCATATAGTGTTATATATACTCCATATACTGCTGTATACCCCATATAGTGTTATATATACTCCATATACTGCTGTATATACTCCATATACTGCTGTATATACCCCATATACTGCTGTATATACCCCATATAGTGCTGTATATACCCCATATAGTGTTACATATACTCCATATACTGCTGTATATACCCCATATACTGCTGTATATACCCCATATAGTGTTATATATACCCCATATAGTGTTATATATACCCCCATATAGCGTTCTATATACTCCATATACTGCTGTATACCACCATATAGTGTTATATATACCCCATATACTGCTGTATACCTCCATATAGTGTTATATATACCCCATATACTGCTGTATATACCCCATATACTGCTGTATACCCCATATAGTGTTATATATACCCCATATACTGCTGTATACCCCCATATAGTGTTCTATATACTCCATATACTGCTGTATACCTCCATATAGTGTTATATATACTCCATATACTGCTGTATACCTCCATATAGTGTTATATATACTCCATATACTGCTGTATATACCCCATATAGTGTTATATATACCCCATATACTGCTGTATACCTCCATATAGTGTTATATATACCCCATATACTGCTGTATATACCCCATATAGTGTTATATATACTCCATATACTGCTGTATATACCCCATATAGTGTTATATATACTCCATATACTGCTGTATACCTCCATATAGTGTTATATATACTCCGTATACTGCTGTATATACCCCATATAGTGTTATATATACTCCATATACTGCTGTATATACCTCCATATAGTGTTATATATACTCCATATACTGCTGTATATACCCCATATAGTGTTATATATACTCCATATACTGCTGTATACCTCCATATAGTGTTATATATACCCCATATACTGCTGTATATACCCCATATAGTGTTATATATACTCCATATACTTCTGTATATCCCCCATATAGTGTTATATATACCCCATATACTGCTGTATATACCTCCATATAGTGTTATATATACTCCATATACTGCTGTATATACCCCATATAGTGTTATATATACCCCATATACTGCTGTATATACCCCATATAGTGTTATATATACTCCATATACTGCTGTATATCCCCCATATAGTGTTATATATACTCCATATACTGCTGTATATCCCCCATATAGTGTTATATATACCCCATATACTGCTGTATACCTCCATATAGTGTTATATATACCCCATATACTGCTGTATACCCCATATAGTGTTATATATACCCCATATACTGCTGTATATACTCCATATAGTGTTATATATACTCCATATACTGCCGTATACCTCCATATAGTGTTATATATACCCCATATACTGCTGTATATACCTCCATATAGTGTTATATATACCCCATATACTGCTGTATATACCCCATATAGTGTTATATATACTCCATATACTGCAGTATACTCCATATAGTGTTATATATACCCCATATACTGCTGTATATACCCCATATAGTGTTATATATACCCCATATACTGCTGTATACCCCATATAGTGTTCTATATACTCCATATACTGCTGTATATACCCCATATAGTGTTATATATACCCCATATACTGCTGTATACCTCCATACAGCTTTTCCCTCTGTACATCAGGTGATCCATCTGTCGGGTTGAGAGCAGTGTGGCCCAGAATGATCTGTTTGGACTAATCTTCAATATCTTTATTAATGACCATGTGGATGGAAGGAGGAAGGTTTCATTCTACAGACAAGGACTTGTGTGTTCTGGTTGCAGGGACTCAGACACTGACTACTCAGGCAAAACAATCCTGTGCCTCCAGTGTATTTGTCTCCTGACCAGTTATTTATAGAGGGGTAACATCTAACATATGGGGTCCAGTTTGGGGCTCCACATTTTAGAAAATATTAGGACATTAAAGGCAGCAACTAGATTCCATTAACCTGGGATGGAGGCCTCATGTCCACTCACCTCCTCCTTACTGACCCCATTCTCTCTGACCACTGGGTCCTAGTGCCCTCTGCCTCCAGTGTTCTCTGCTGGTAGAAGGAGCAGATGGGCTGTTAACTCTTTCAGTGCTCAGCTGTGTTTTCAGCAGTTGCTCCATGCTCTGATCACAGCTCTCTGCTCTTCCTTGGTTACACACCCTTTACTCCCCAAACCTGTGGAGGCACCTGATCGATGAGCTCCCAAAAAGTAATCTATTTCTAGGTCTGAATCTTATTGTCATTAATGAAATTAATGGGGTTTATGGCACCACATGAAGGATGTAGCACCCCGAGGACTCGGCTGCTACAGGGGTATTACACCTCAAACCAGAGGTGTGGTATTCCACTCCCGGGTAAGGATGGAGTGTGGGACTGAGCTCAGAAAGCTGCATGCACTACACTCATCCCATTTCCGGGGGACAGAACAACGGTACTCCCACCAAGTAGATGTGCAGGTACAACAGCGTCTGTCCCTGGCTGGAGTGGGAGGGGGGGAGGAACATCCCAGTAGTGTAGGGGCAGATAGGGGAGGGGCTCTGGGCATAGAGGTAGGAGCCCATTGGGTGCTAGTCACCTGGGCTCACACATAGAGGGAGTATATAAGGTGGGCACCATCTAGGACAGGGAGAGTTCAGGGAGTGAGTTCAGAGAGGAGCTCAGCCAGGAGGGCTGACAGGGAGCTGTGGCTCCGGCTGGGCCCAGCTCCAGGGCCGGGCCTGTAGTGGAGAGGAGAAGGAAGAAAGGCCCAGAGACGCAGGACAAGAGGGAGCCCTGAGAACCCATGAGTGACCAAAAAGGGTGAAGGGTTGGTACAGTGCGGTACCGGATCCCAAGCTGGTAGAGGCAAGATATCCTTAACCAGGAACCGGAGGTCGTGGTCAAGATTTGGCACGACCCTCACCACACTCACCAGGAAGGCATACCAAGAGTAGGGTCAGGAAAGCCAGAGAAGGTTTTGCCACCAAGAGGCCCGAGGGAGCCGGACAAAGGTGGGTCCCTGGTGGGAACGGCCGGCAGGAAGGAAGAGAGGGGAGCTCAGGACCACGCTCTGGACTTGCCTGGGGGTTGGCCGAGTCCCACACCTGGTGGACGCAGCGCGACTCGGGTGGTCACTCAAGGCCGGAGTGACCGGAGCAACACCTGTGAGTAAAAACCCTGAAACTGCATCCCACGTCTCTGTGCCTCCTTACCGCACCATCACTACCACCGTCATCTACACTATCTGCCCTGAGGCCGTACCCCTCCCGTTGGGGGTTATACCATCTACGCTGCACAACTATAACACCGACCTCAGCGGACTGTCCTGCAGCAGCGGCCCTAAAGCTGCATTCAACGGGTGGCGTAGTCGTCCAACATCTACTGCTACTACTCAGCCACTCAGTTTGACTCCCTGGGCACGGACCGGGTCACCGCCACGAGACTACTACCCCCATCTGATCCGGATCCGGGTAAGCTCCCCCGTGCGCGCGATGCCGCGCGAAGCAGCAGGCCCAGGGGCGCGTCAACTTTGGCGTAGTCGGCAGGATCACGTGCCCGTAACCACCGGGTACTGCGTGCCTGAAGAAAAGTTCATATTTACCGTAAAAAGGAGTCTCCCGCCAATTCCAGAGGGTCCCCGCCATCGGACGCCATCTCGGGTCGTTTCCCGCCGTTTGCCCGCCATCTGCAGCCTTTTCCCGCCATTCACGGAGTTTCCCGCCATTGGGAGGCGATTCCCGCCATCTGAGACGATTTACCGCCCTGGCAGAGCGCACGCCATTATGGGCGTGCCAGAGGGTGGCAAGAGATGACCTCCCATCGTGGGCCTGGTCCCAGAAGAGCGCCAAAAGCGGAGACCGCCCCCACCAGCAGAGACTGCAATGATAGAGATGTCCATCAGAGTGAGGGGCTGCCCCTGGAACTGACAATCACCAAGTGGCCCCGGGACCACCCTCAGTATGGGCGGATCAAGAACAAAAGAGAGAGGATGGGTGCAGCCTGGAGGAGTCCGGAGAGATCGCACCCGGAGATGGAGGGAGAGTCAGGCAGCACCGACCCTGTGGTCAGGAGCCTGTTGCAGGCCGCCACCCCAGAAGGCCTGGTAGAGATCCTGGCACAGCTCCCCCGAGATCGGGAGCATGCACAGACCGCGCTGGAGGGCTTGGCTCGGAAGATGGCCCGAGTGCAGCAAGAAGTGCTGGCCGAGTGGAGCAGAGAAATGGCCCTGCAGGCTGGAACCCGCCAGCAAAGAACGCCACCCGGGACGAGGAGCCTGTCAGCCTCTGAGGATAGAGCAGGAGGGACGAAGGCCGGAGACGACGCCGTGGAAGGAGCTGAAGAGACGGAAGCAGGTAAAGGGGACGTCACCACCCCAAGCCTAGTAGCCGTAAGCCTGCCCCAGCTCCCCGTCGCAGAGCCCGAAATCCCACCGACCGTGCCCGTTACTGCACCGCCACCGCTCCAAACTAGGCCTCAAGCGGCCGGAGCCGCGGCCGCGCCCCCTGTGATGTCACGCGCCTCAATCCAGAGCGCGGCCAAGCAGGAAACGCCACCGGCCTGGTCGCAAGGCCGAGTACCCCCGGGCGCCACAGTTCCAACAGCGCCCTCTACCTCCACTAAGCCATCGGCCTGGTCGCAAGATCGAGTACCCCCGGGCGCCGCAGTCTCCACAGCGCCCTTCACCTTCAGGGTGCCGCCGGCCTGGTCGCAAGGCCTGGTGAATCCGGGCGCCGCTGCCACCACCGCGCCCTCGACCTCCAAAGTGCTACCCTTGGGTGAAGACTTGTTCGCCCAGCATACTTGCCCGGATGGGCAGCCCTTTGAGTGGCCACCGGAATACATCAGTCCCCGATTCCGGAAGAAATGGCCTCTGTGTGAGCCCCTGATTCCGGCTCCGGCGCCCGCCAAGATCACCCCACTCCCGTTGGAGGAGGCGCAGTTCGCATGGGACCCCACTGGAGAAAACCTCATCGGGTTCACCCAAGAGACCCGGGCGGCCGCAGCCCAGCGTGCGGAGTGCTGCCGGCAACAACTGGAGGTCTTCGACAGGGAACGGCGAGAGAGGCGGGTCCGCGAGGAGCGGCTGCAAGTCCAGAGTGCGGAGCAGAAACGCCGGACCCGGCGAAACCCCCGTGCAGCCCACGGCCCCCGCGCCATCGGGACCGTAATCAAGTTCCAACTGGAGCACGGTTGGGGCTTTATCAGGGATCACAGAACCCCCGGCGACGTATTTGTCACCCGCAGAGATGTCGAGAGTCATCTGCCGGAGGGACACCGAGGACGTGACCTTTACCCGGGTGACGAGGTCACCTTCACCCGGCATCAGTGTGCTAAGGGACCATATGCTCTTCATGTGCACCGGTTGACCGAGGAAGAGCTACGGTATGAGGAGGAACAAGAGGACCCGGACGGGTCTGAAGACTACCCTCAGGAGGAGACAAGGAGAGGACACCGCTGCTGAAGGGAAGTAGCATAAACTGAAACTGTATATAGTTACCCGTAGGGGTACTTGTCATACTGCCAATTTAAGTGGTCCCCGTTGGGACTAGTGTGAACTGTTACCTGTGTGTGTCCCCATCCCTAACCAGGCTGAGGACTGTGAGCAGCCATTCCCCTATTCCCCACTGGCCGAGGACTGAGAGCGGCCATACCCTGTAAATAGTTGCGCTTCCTAAAGCGCCCCCTTCTGGTTTTATAAAGAACTGTTTTCCTACCAGTAACTGTTGCACTTTACCCGGTCACAAGTTGCACCGTGGCCGGAGGAACAAGATGGAAAAGTTTTATATCAAAAGTTTATGCTGCTAAAATAATATATAAGAAGTTACCTGTAATGTTATATCTTTTGATAATGTTTTATATGTTAGTGTATATTTTAAAAAGTTTGTATGTTTTGGTATGTTTTATTCTTTTCCAGCCCGAGGACGTGCTGTGATTTACCAGGGGGAATGTAGCACCCCGAGGACTCGGCTGCTACAGGGGTATTACACCTCAAACCATATATAAGGTGGGCACCATCTAGGACAGGGAGAGTTCAGGGAGTGAGTTCAGAGAGGAGCTCAGCCAGGAGGGCTGACAGGGAGCTGTGGCTCCGGCTGGGCCCAGCTCCAGGGCCGGGCCTATATTGGAGAGGAGAAGGAAGAAAGGCCCAGAGACGCAGGACAAGAGGGAGCCCTGAGAACCCATGAGTGACCAAAAAGGGTGAAGGGTTGGCACAGTGCGGTACCGAATCCCAAGCTGGCAGAGGCAAGATATCCTTAACCAGGAACCGGAGGTCGTGGTCAAGATTTGGCACGACCCTCACCACACTCACCAGGAAGGCATACCAAGAGTAGGGTCAGGAAAGCCAGAGAAGGTTTTGCCACCAAGAGGCCTGAGGGAGCCGGACAAAGGTGGGTCCCTGGTGGGAACGGCCGGTAGGAAGGAAGAGAGGGGAGCTCAGGACCACGCTCTGGACTTGCCTGGGGGTTGGCCGAGTCCCACACCTGGTGGATGCAGCGCGACTCGGGTGGTCACTCAAGGCCGGAGTGACCGGAGCAACACCTGTGAGTAAAAACCCTGAAACTGCATCCCACGTCTCTGTGCCTCCTTACCGCACCATCACTACCACCGTCATCTACACTATCTGCCCTGAGGCCGTACCCCTCCCGTTGGGGGTTATACCATCTACGCTGCACAACTATAACACCGACCTCAGCGGACTGTCCTGCAGCAGCGGCCCTAAAGCTGCATTCAACGGGTGGCGTAGTCGTCCAACATCTACTGCTACTACTCAGCCACTCAGTTTGACTCCCTGGGCACGGACCGGGTCACCGCCACGAGACTACTACCCCCATCTGATCCGGATCCGGGTAAGCTCCCCCGTGCGCGCGATGCCGCGCGAAGCAGCAGGCCCAGGGGCGCGTCAACACAGTAGTATATTCAGTGTATATGGGAGTAGATGGCTCTATATGTGTTATGTTCTGCTACCAAAGCTAAGGAAAGAGAGGAGATCTGTCCCTACTATGAGACTCAGCTGAATCCCTACGATGTAACAGGGAACCTGATCCTGCGATCAGACCTGCTAAAGTCCTAATCTAGTCTATACGAAGACCTATAGATGTGGGGAGGGAATCCCTACAAGTACTAAGGACTGGGAGGAATATGGGACACCTCCTAACAGAAATAGTAGCAGACAGACGAACAAACAAAATAGATAGAACATAGAGGTCCGTAGACCAAGCAAACTAACAGAGTTAGATACAGAGCACAGGCTAGCTAGAAAGTAGATATACAATGAAGTCCAGCAAAGCCAGAAGGGCGGAGCAGGACTAAATAGGCCAACAAGGTCATGTGACCAGCAAAGGAAAAAAAACCTAACAGCAAGGTTCTAACAGTACCCCCCCTTCTAAGAGGATCCTCCGGATCCCCTAGGACCAGGCTTATCAGGAAATCTCCTGTGAAACGCTCTGATAAGTCTGGACGCGGAAACATCATCTGACCTCACCCAAGAGTTATCCTCGGGTCCGAAACCTTTCCAGGCCACAAGATACTGCAAACTACCTCTATACCGTCTAGAGTCAAGGATGCGAGAAATTTCATATTCCCCGTCCTCCACCACCGGAGGAACAGAGGCAGAGGCGTCACCATCCGACACAACAGCTTTTTTTAACAGAGAGACATGAAAGACCGGATTAATTCTCCAGGAGGTAGGAACCTCCAACCTAACAGCAGATTGGTTGACAACCTGAAGCACCTTAAAGGGCCCTACAAACTTGGGACCCAATTTCTTAGAAGGAATCCTCAACCGCAGATTCCTAGAGGACAACCAAACCATGTCACCAACAGCGAACAAAACCTCCTGTCGTTTCCTATCAAAGTAGTCTTTAGATTTTCTGTTGGCCTCCTGAAGATTACCACGCACATCCGTCCAAACTCTTTCCAAATCACCGGAAAAATTCTCCTCCTCAGGCACGGCAGATCCCAACTTGGAGAACGACCCAAACGACGGATGTCTCCCAGAACAACAAAAAAAAGGCGAACAACCAGCAGAAGAAGATGTATGATTGTTCAGAGCAAATTCGGCAAGTGGCAGAAACTCAGACCACCCCTCCTGATTGTCTGCCACAAAACAACGCAAGAACTGCTCAACATCCTGGTTTTTCCTTTCAGTCTGGCCATTAGATTCAGGATGATATCCGGACGAAAACGACAAATGAATTCCCAACCTGTCACAAAAGGCACGCCAAAAACGAGCCACGAACTGAGGACCCCTATCAGAAACAATGTCAGTAGGAACGCCATGAAGTCTGACAATTTCCTTGACAAAGGCCTTAGCGAGAGTTTTAGCGCAGGGCAGTTTGACGAAGGGAACCAAGTGACACATCTTGCTAAAGCGGTCCACGACCACCCAGATGACAGTAAAACCCTCAGAGGGGGGAAGGTCAGTTATAAAGTCCATAGCCAAATGTGTCCAAGGAGCACTGGGGACCTCCAAAGGACAAAGCAACCCCGCAGCAGGAGTATGTGAGGACTTAGATCTAGCACATATAGTACATTGGCGCACCCACTTAATGACTTCCTTCTGCCATCCAGGCCACCAAAAACTGCGACCCACCAGTCTCTTGGTCTCAGAGATTCCGGGATGACCTGCCAACCGAGATTCGTGACACTCAACAAACAAATCTCTCCTAAAGGTCTCAGGCACAAACAACCTCCCATGAGGAGTGTTAGATGGGGCATTCTCCTGAGCTTTAAGAATCTCATCTTCCAAAACGGAGTCTAAAGCAGCTATCACAACACCTTCTTGTAAAATGTTTTCCTCTTTCTCAGCACCGACTATGGGAGAAAAACTGCGAGACAAGGCATCCGCCTTTACATTCTTAGTACCAGGGATGTAAGTAACGGAGAAATTAAACCGCGAGAAAAACAGTGCCCACCTAGCCTGACGGGCATTCAGGCGCTTGGCAGCATCAAGATATATCAGATTTTTATGATCCGTAAGAACCTGAACGGGAAATTCCGCACCTTCCAAGAAGTGGCGCCAGTGTTCAAATGCGAGTTTAATAGCCAATAATTCCCGATTACCAATATCGTAATTCAATTCAGTCTCCGAAAATTTTTTTGAAAAAAAGGCACAGGGATGTAATCCATCCCCGTTATCCTGAGACAATACTGCGCCAACCCCCACAGAGGAAGCATCAACCTCAACCAAAAACGGCCTAGTAACATCAGGCTGCATAAGGATGGGAGCAGAGGTGAACCTCTCCTTGAGATACACAAAAGCTTCAATGGCCTCAGAAGACCACTGAACCGCATCAGCACCTTTCCTGGTGAGATCAGTCAGAGGTTTGACAATACTAGAAAAATTTTTTATGAACTTTCTATAGTAATTGGCGAAACCCAAAAACCTCTGTATCGATTTCAAACCAATAGGCCTAGGCCATTCCTGCACAGCCTGAACCTTAACCGGATCCATCTCAAAACCTTTGCTGGAGATAATGTAGCCCAAAAAACTAATTCTCTGTACAGCGAACTCACATTTCTCCAGCTTAGCAAAAAGCGAATTGTCCATTAATAACTGTAATACCTCACGCACGCTCCGCCAATGAGACTCCAGATCTGGCGAATAAATCAAAATGTCATCCAAATACACAACCACATTTTTACCGATCAAAGGTCTAAGGATGTCATTAATCAGATTCTGAAAAAATGCAGGAGCATTAGTGAGACCAAAAGGCATAACCAGATTCTCAAAATGACCCACAGGAGTGTTAAAAGCAGTCTTCCATTCATCACCCTCCTTCATGCGCAACAGATTGTATGCCCCCTTAAGGTCAATTTTAGAGAACCACTTGGCCCCCAATAACTGGTTAAACAGATCAGGAATCAATGGCAGTGGGTAAGGATTGCGTACCGTAATTTTGTTAATCTCACGAAAATCCAGACAAGGACGTAAACTGCCGTCCTTTTTTTTTACAAAAAAAAATCCAACCGCCACAGGAGACTTAGAGGGCCTAATGTGACCGGCGGCCAAGCTTGTCTGTATGTATTCCTCCAAAGCCTTCCTCTCAGGAATAGTAAGGTTAAATAAACGACTCTTAGGAAGAGTCGCTCCAGGGACAAATTCAATAGAACAATCATAGTCTCTATGGGGAGGCAAAACCTGCGATTCCTTCTCAGAAAAAACTCTCCAAAAATCCTGAATAGGAACAGGCAATTCTCCCCTATCCAAAGCTGCAATACGCCCGTTACAACACTTGTCATAACATTTATGGCTCCAGGATTTAATTTCACTGGTAGACCAATCCAGTACAGGATTGTGACATTTTAACCAGGGCAAACCCAATATTACTGGAGAAGGCAAGTTATTCAACACTACCAAATCCAATTTCTCATGGTGAACACCATTAATAGTGAGAGGAAATTCACTGACCTTGAGAGTAATATTCTTCAAAGGGGAGCCATCCACAGAAACCACAGCAATGGGGGATGACAAAGGTTCAGGTTTTAAATTGAGTTTTTCCACGAATCCCCCATCAATTACATTCAGTGTAGACCCGCAATCAACAAACACCCGAAATTCCATTAATTTTTCCTGAGCAATCGTGGAAGCAGCTAAAAATATACCCTTGGAATTTAAACAGGCAATACGGGCGTGACTGACCATTTTTTTTTCTTTCTTCATACGAAGCTCACAGCCTTTAATCAAATGACCAGATTTTCCGCAGTAGAAACACAAGCCTTGCGAAAAACGACGGTCTTTTTCTTGAGAGCGAGGTGCCACCGATCCAATCTCCATCGGTTCACCACTGTTAGTACACACATTATCATAACCAGAAACTGACATAGCAGAGGATTTGCTCTCATTAACCCTAGCACGCAGTCTTCTATCCACCCGTATAGCTAATTGCATAGCCTGTTGCAAATCTTCAGGTGTAGGATAAGCAATTAGCAGGTCTTTAACCCTTTCACTGAGCCCAGCAAGAAATAGACTTTTCAGAGCAGAATCGTTCCACCCTGTTTGAGTGGACCAACGACGAAAATGTGTACAATATTTTTCCACATTACCCGATCCTTGTTTTAGACGTCTCAACTCAGTCTCAGCTGATGCGACACGGTCAGGATCATCATATAATAGTCCCAAAGCAGAAAAAAAAACTATCCACTGATCTGAGGCATGAATCACTAGGTTGCAAAGAAAAGGCCCACTCCTGAGGCTCTTTGCGCAAAAGTGACATTATGAACCCTACGCGCTGGGATTCATCCCCAGAGGACTTAGGTCTCAAACGTAAATACAATAAGCAAGCATTTTTAAATGAAAAAAATTCTCGGTGTTCACCAAAAAACAAATCCGGCAAACATACCTTAGGCTCCAAGAAATGTGCTCCAGGACAGTTACTCACGTGCTGACGGAGCTCGGCCACCTCCAGAGAGAGTCCCTGCAGGCGATGAGCCAAATCCTGAACCGACACCATGATGGAACAGAAAAATCTTTCCTTAGAGAATTTGCTGGCTGGACTTACTGTTATGTTCTGCTACCAAAGCTAAGGAAAGAGAGGAGATCTGTCCCTACTATGAGACTCAGCTGAATCCCTACGATGTAACAGGGAACCTGATCCTGCGATCAGACCTGCTAAAGTCCTAATCTAGTCTATACGAAGACCTATAGATGTGGGGAGGGAATCCCTACAAGTACTAAGGACTGGGAGGAATATGGGACACCTCCTAACAGAAATAGTAGCAGACAGACGAACAAACAAAATAGATAGAACATAGAGGTCCGTAGACCAAGCAAACTAACAGAGTTAGATACAGAGCACAGGCTAGCTAGAAAGTAGATATACAATGAAGTCCAGCAAAGCCAGAAGGGCGGAGCAGGACTAAATAGGCCAACAAGGTCATGTGACCAGCAAAGGAAAAAAAACCTAACAGCAAGGTTCTAACAATATGGAGGTTAAACATCAGTATTGTGGGGTGAAACGGACGGTATATAACACTATATAAGGGTAAATGTAGCACCCTGAGGATTCGGCTGCTACAGGGGTATTGCACCTCAACCCAGAGGTGTGATATTCCACTCCCGGGTAAGGATGGAGTGTGGAACTGAGCTCAGTAAGCTGCATGCACTACACACATCCCATTTCCGAGGAACAGACCAACGGTACTCCCACTTAGAAATGTGCAGGTACGACAGAGTCTGTTCCTGGTTGGAGTGGGAGGGGGGTGGTACATCCCAGTAGTGTAGGGGCAGATAGGGGGAGCAGCCTGGGTAAAGTTAGGAGCTCATTGGGTGCTGGTCACCTGAGCTCACACATAGAGGGAGTATATAAGGTGGGCACCATCTAAGATCAGGGTCAGTCAGTCAGTCGGTCAGTCTGTGAGAAGACAGTTTGTAAGCCTTTGCAGAGGAGTGGAAGAGAGCAGAGGAGCAGAGCAGCCCCAGGCCAGAGTGAGAGAGGAGAGAACGAAAGACCCAGAGGGGGAGAAAGAAGGAACTCTGAGAGCCCAAATATAATCACAGGGTGAAGAGTTGGCAACAGGGTACCGGATCCCAAACTGGTGGGGGCTACAACATACCTCAGCCAGAGACCGGAGGCCGTGGGCAGCATCTGCCACGGCCACCCACCATATCCACCCAGAAGGCAGACCACGCATAGGGTCAGGGAACCAGAGGCAAGGGTTCGCCAACAAGAGGCCCGAGGGAGCCGGACATAGGTGGATCCCTGGTGGGGAAGGCCAGAGACGAGGACAGGACAGAACGGGAGCTCAGAACCACGCTCCAGAACTACTTGGGGGTTGGCCGAGTCCAGGACCTGGTGGACGCAGCACGGCTCGGGTGGTCACTCAAGGCCGGAGTGACCGGAACATCTGCAGTAAGTAAAGAACCCTGAACTGCACAACCCGACTCTGACTCTCATTACCATCATCCCTGCACCTCCACAACCACCATCCTCTGCACCTGACCCCCCTGAGGCTATACCCCTCCCGTTGGGGGTTATACTACCTAAGCTGCACAAACACCATCAGCCTCAGCGGACCCTGCTGCAGCGGCGGCCGTAGTGACCGCAATTCAACGGGTGGCGTAGTCGACATAAAGAACTTTAGTAACATCAGTAAGGACTGCCACACACTGAGTTTGACACCCTGGGCACGGACCGGGTCACAGCCACTCGGAGACTACAACCCCCATCTGATCCGGCTCCGGGTATCCCCAACAACACTGGCCCAGGGGGCGCGTCATATACAGCAGGATATGGAGGGTAATAACTTCATGTGGCCATATACAGCGCTATATGGAGGGTAATAACATCATGTGGCCGTATACAGCGCTATATGGAGGGTAATAACATCATGTGGCCGTATACAGCGCTATATGGAGGGTAATAACTTCATGTGGCCGTATACAGCGCTATATGGAGGGTAATAACATCATGTGGCCGTATACAGCGCTATATGGAGGGTAATAACATCATGTGGCCGTATACAGCGCTATATGGAGGGTAATAACTTCATGTGGCCGTATACAGCGTTATATGGAGGGTAATAACATCATGTGGCCGTATACAGCGCTATATGGAGGGTAATAACATCATGTGGCCGTATACAGCGCTATATGGAGGGTGATAACATCATGTGGCCGTATACAGCGCTATATGGAGGGTAATAACATCATGTGGCCGTATACAGCGCTATATGGAGGGTAATAACATCATGTGGCCGTATACAGCGCTATATGGAGGGTAATAACATCATTTGGCCGTATACAGCGCTATATGGAGGGTAATAACATCATGTGGCCGTATACAGCGCTATATGGAGGTATTACACGTGGTGTGATGGCGGCGGCTCCTATCAGACTGGGAGCAGATCTGGTACATTCCTCACTATGTGACTGGATATCAGGCTGTTTGAACGTGTACAGCACGTTTGGAAGCAGAAAGCATCATGTGGCCATATATACTGCCCTATATGGGTGGTTACACCCCAATATATTCCATTTATTTTACTCCCTTACAGAACGCCATTAATTCCACAGTGCCTTACAGACATTATCATCACTGTCCCCAATACATACATACTACGTACAAACATTTGGGACTGCAATGGGCTGGAATGTAGCTCCGGCATATGCCAATGCTTACATTAACCTCTTCGAAGACCTCCATGTATACACCAATGAACTCTTCAAACGGCGTTCCACATGCCGGCACCGATACATTGATGGTATCTATTGTTTTCAACTGCATCAGACCAGAACTTCAATTCACTTTCAATTACAGCACTCATTTCTGGCAGGATAGTAGCCAAGGACACCACAGAGATCCTTTCTACAGACCTTTATTCAAAACCAACTGACTGCACCAGACGACTACATTACTCCAGTTGCCATCCCACATACACTAAAAACAGCCTCCCTCGCTCACCATTCCAGAGGGACTCCCGCATCGTCAAAAATGCTCTACCCACCAGACTGAACAAAATGTTGCTTAAATTTAGGAACAGGAACTATCCCACCACACTTCTCAACAAGGAAATGAACAGGGCTCTCGCTTCAGACTCTCCCTCTCCCCAAAAGTTCAAAGGGGAAGAGTACCATTCATGCACGTATACCATCCCCTGATGCTCAAAATTCACATCATTATCAGGAAACATTGGCCACTCCTAACAAAAGCCTACCCCAATATTGAGGCATTCAAATCACCAGCCCTCATGTGAATGAAAAGACCCTGCAACATCTGTGACAGATTAGTGAAAGCCGACATAGGAAGTACAGTTAGGTCCATATATATTTGAACAGAGACAACATTTTTCTAATTTTGGTTCTAGACATTACCACAATGAATTTTAAACAAAACAATTCAGATGCAGTTGAAGTTCAGACTTTCAGCTTTCATTTGAGGGTATCCACATTAAAATTGGATGAAGGGTTTAGGAGTTTCAGCTCCTTAACATGTGCCACCCTGTTTTTAAAGGGACCGAAAGTAATCGGACAGATTAAATAATTGTAAATAAAATGTTCATTTCTAGTACTTGGTTGAAAACCCTTTGTTGGCAATGACTGCCTGAAGTCTTGAACTCATGGACATCACCAGACGCTGTGTTTCCTCCTTTTTGATGCTCTGCCAGGCCTTCACTGCGGTGGTTTTCAGTTGCTGTTTGTTTGTGGGCCTTTCTGTCTGAAGTTTAGTCTTTAACAAGTGAAATGCATGCTGAATTGGGTTGAGATCAGGTGACTGACTTGGCCATTCAAGAATATTCCACTTCTTTGCTTTAATAAACTCCTGGGTTGCTTTGGCTTTATGTTTTGGGTCATTGTCCATCTGTAGTATGAAACGATGACCAATCAGTTTGGCTGCATTTGGCTGGATCTGAGCACACAGTATGGCTCTGAATACATCAGAATTCATTCGGCTGCTTCTGTCCTGTGTCACATCATCAATAAACACTAGTAACCCAGTGCCACTGGCAGCCATGCATGCCCAAGCCATCACACTGCCTCCGCAGTGTTTTACAGATGATGTGGTATGCTTTGGATCATGAGCTGTACCACGCCTTCGCCATACTTTTCTCTTTCCATCATTCTGGTAGAGGTTGATCTTGGTTTCATCTGTCCAAAGAATGTTCTTCCAGAATTGTGCTGGCTTTTTTAGATGTTTTTTAGCAAAGTCCAGTCTAGGCTTTTTATTCTTGATGCTTATGAGTGGCTTGCACCGTGCAGTGAACCCTCTGTATTTACTTTCATGCAGTCTTCTCTTTATGGTAGATTTGGATATTGATACGCCTACCTCCTGGAGAGTGTTGTTCACTTGGTTGGCTGTTGTGAAGGGGTTTCTCTTCACCATGGAGATTATTCTGCGATCATCCACCACTGTTGTCTTCCGTGGGCGCCCAGGTTTTTTTGCATTGATGAGTTCACCAGTGCTTTCTTTCTTTCTCAGGATGTACCAAACAGTAGATTTTGCCACTCTTAATATTGTAGCAATTTCTCGGATGGGTTTTTCTGTTTTTGCAGCTTAAGGATGGCTTGTTTCACCTGCATGGAGAGCTCCTTTGACCGCATGTTTACTTCACAGCAAAACCTTCCAAATGCAAGCACCACACCTCAAATCAACTCCAGGCCTTTCATCTGCTTAATTGAGAATGACATAACGAAGGGATTGCCCACGCCTGTTCATGAAATAGCCTTGGATTCAATTGTCCAATACTTTTGGTCCCTTTAAAAACAGGGTGGCACATGTTATGGAGCTGAAACTCCTAAACTCTTCATCCAATTTTAATGTGGATACCCTCAAATGAAAGCTGAAAGTCTGAACTTCAACTGCATCTGAATTGTTTTGTTTAAAATTCATTGTGGTAATGTCTAGAACCAAAATTAGAAAAATGTTGTCTCTGTCCAAATATATATGGACCTAACTGTATCCAGAAATGGTCCATTCAACGCTTCCTTTGTTCCCGTAGACAGAGCACATTCTCTTCCTTCATTTGCGCAGTATGTTCTAACATCACTAAGTCTGACAACGTCACACACCGAGAATGGTCAAATCATATCGGCTCTCAGCCACCCCAGAAATGGCACATCCATAAGATGCGCCAAATCTGGCGCTTAGCCTCTGCTCTTTCCACTTGCCCTGGTGCAGTGGCAAGTGGGGTAATAAGGTTGGGGCTCATGTCAGTCTTGTATTGGCAGCTGACGTGAAGCCCAGGTAAGTAATGGAGGGCATCTTAGACGCCCCCATTACTAACCCCATATTAAAGTTTTTGAAATAAAGACACGGACAGAATAAAGTCTGTGATTAAAACAATGTGGAATTTTATTTAAAATTTATTAAAACAAATAAATACTGTTTATACTCACCTAGCGCCCATTCAGCTAAAGCCATTGTCACCTGTAAAAAAAACAAATAAAAAACAACCATATCCCCCATCTGTCCGCCGTGATGACATAATCCAGTGTCACACGACGATTTGGGTCATTTCTACAGCAGTCACACCAGCAATCACTGGTGTGACTGCATAGAGTGCTGTCCTCTACAACACTAACAGGAGTGTAATCACTCCTGCCAGTGTATAGTGCTGAGCTGCCAGGACTAAGGTCACTGGTGCTCAATCAGTTGATGATCAGCTGAAAACTCCAGTGACCTCACTTACTACATCAGTGTTGCGTATGAAAATTCTCACGCAGCACCGGTGCCGTAAGTGAGGTCACCGGAGCTCAAGGCTGATGGAACTCCAGTGACCTAAGTCCCATCAGCTCAGCACTATACACTGGCAGGAATGATCACACTCCTATCAGTGTATAGCGAGCTGCCGAGTGATCGGGATTACGGCAGACAGGGGAGTATAAAGGCCCGGCGAAATGCGCATCAGGGACGTTGCCCTGACTGTAAACCAGATAGCCATAGTTAGATTGCCATTTCATTGCTAGGTGCAGAGTGCAGTGCATTGGTTGATTTGAGCCCAAGACCTACACCGGTGTATGCCGCGTGTTGGGTCTCTCGCATACCAGAGAGACTGTGAGCGCAACTGAAGCCCTCATATACGATCTCTCCTGTTGTCCGCACAAACACATGTGCGGGCAATGTGGAAGGGTACCGGCGGCAGCACACACAGAGCTGCTAGATACATTGTGATTTAGATGTATACTTACATGAAAGTGAACAATATCGGATCAAAGTATCAATTGCTTGACATTCTGCTAAGCATTGCAATACATTGCCCCTTCATGTACAAAACATGGTGATTAATTATATCCAGGTTTGATGGACTGGTTGCCCCATCTTTCATCATCTATTAATATTATGGGCTATAAGTCTAACATTTTTTGGCTCATGTGTACATTGGGTATAAGTGCACCCTGTGACACAGTATAACTCAATCCTAGACATCATCTAAGTTACTCAATTACAATTTAGCAACTACCACATTAATATATAAACCCAACCGTTAATTAAAATAGGGACAGTGGTTAGGAATTTACAATAGATTACATCCCCATTATCTGGTTTCTATCTGGACTTTAGTGGATCATGGTCACCAATAATATTTACTAATTCATTAACTGTGATCCAATATACATCCTTAACTGGATGTAGGTACAATTGTTATTAAGAAATGAATATTTTATTTAATAATTAATAAGTTAATTTTTATTCACATCCTTTCCCTCTCTTCTCCCTTTTCACAGCATATCGCAGATATCAAGACTCTGACACTGTTTGCTCCATGAGCCTCCTGATGAACTCTATAACGGAGGGGGGCTATCACCCCATATCGTTGCTCCTATTCGCTTTCAATCTCCTTGAGCAGCATGTTCACGCTGAACTTTCCTCTAATCTCTCATGTAACTCACTATTCGACAACCTACAATCTGGCTTCCGTCCCCACCATTCCACTGAAAATGTCCAGACCAAAATTACTAACGATTTACAGCCAAAGCCAACAGACAATTCTATACTCCTCCTTCTTGACCTGTCCTTTGCCTTCAATACAGTTGACCACTGCCTCCTACTACAAATCCTCTCTTACTTTGGTATCAAAAACCTTGCCCTATCCTGGATCTCCTCATACCTTTCCAACCACACATTTAGCATCTCCCACACTACCTCCTCATCCCACCCTGTCTCTGTTGGGAGTCCCTGAAGGCTCTGTCCTAGGACCCCTACTCATGCATCTATACCCTTGGCCTGGGACAACTTTAAGTCCCATGGCTTACAGTACCATCTGAATGCTGATGAAACTCAGATCTACAGGTGCATCTCACAAAATTAGAATATCATCAAACAAACAGTATCACTGTGCTTGATTGGCCCGCAAACTCGCCTGACCTTAACGCCATAGATAATCTATAGAGTATTGTCAAGAGAAAGATGAGAGACACCAGACCCAACAATGCAGACGAGCTGAAGGCTGCTATCAAAGCAACCTGGGCTTCCATAACAACTCAGCAGGCCACAGGCTGATCGCCTCCATGCCACATGGCCGCATTGATGCAGTAATTGATGCAAAAGGAGCACCGACCAAATATTGAGTGCATTTACTGAACATACATTTCAGTAGGCCAACATTTCGGATCTTAAAATTGTTTTTCAAGCATTCTAATTTACTGAGAATGATTTTTCTGTTTTCCAGTATGTCCCCATGACAGCACCGTAGGAGGAGTAATCCCATATCCTGTGTAGGGACAGGAAGCACAAGAGGTTAAAAGCCCTCCCACCCCCAACCTCCTCAGTGTTTTTCCTGTCCCTACACAGGACAGGGAGTGCAGGAGGAGCGCTGGTGCTGGAGCACTGAAGAAAAAGTTTTTACCTCTGGACCCCGGGGGATCGGGGGGGCCGCGGCTCTCTCCTTCCCGCCGTCAAGCAGGTCCTGGGCCGACACTCCCTGCCGGGAGTCCCTCAGCCCTTCGGTGTGCTGGAGCCTCCGGGTGCCGCTTCCCCATCGCCGGGGCTCTCGGCGTCCTGCTCTGGGCGGGTCCGGCTTCTCCCGGCATCGAAACCGGAAGTCCGGAGATGACGACTTCCGGTGGCGGTCGCGCGGGAAATTCAAACCGCGGTAAGACCAGACGCCAGGGAGCAGGAGAAAATGACTGGACGACCAGGTAAGGTATAAGAAGGGGGGCTGGGGAGCAGCATGGGCAGGCTTACAGCTTTGGCACCCCTGGCAGTACAATGGCTGATGTGTCACACCCTGATACCCACCCTGGATCGTCCCAGAGTCATGTAAGTGTACCATTACCCTTTTTTATATGGTTAATGGGACTTACGCTTACCAGGCCCTCCATATATATATTTTATAGGATGTCCCTGGGCAGTTACCACCTCCTTCTGAAAGAAAGAAGGATATGGGGAAAAAGGCCACAGTAAAATCCAAGAGGTGCCTGGATTGTAACATCAAACTTCCCGACTCATATGCAAAGCGTCTATGTGCTGAATGTAGAGCCTCCATGCTAAAGGAGGAGCACGGGGCTTTATTAAATGAAATGCGCAGTATAATTAAAGAAGAAGTTCAGGCTTCTATCTTTTGACCCAGAGGACACCAACGTGTGCGACACTGTTCCTAAAATTGACGTCCCAGTGGCTAAAGTGGTCAAGAAGACCTCCATCCCCTTTGAGGACTCGTCAGGACTTAAAGATCCTATGGATAGGAAGGCGGACGGACTTTTGAAAAAAGCCTTGGAATCTTCGGTGGCAATCATTAAATCTAATATCGCTGCTACATCTATTGCCAGATCCATGAGAATCTGGCTAGAAGAGTTAGAGAGTCACCTACGGGATGGCACCCCGAGGGAAACTCTCCTTCAATCATTGCCCCTGTTAAAGATGGCAACAAATTTTTTGGCCGACGCTTCGGCGGAATCGGTCAGATTTGTGGCCAGAAATAATGTGCTTTCTAACTCGGCCCGTAGAGCTGTTTGGTTAAAAACATGGTCTGGAGATACAGCTTCTAAGAACAAGCTGTGCTCTATTCCATTTTCAGGGCTCAGAGTATTCGGACCTGTACTAGATGACATTCTAGAAAAAGCGTCCGATAGAGAGAAGGGCTTCCCCGAGGAGAAAAAGAAGGAGCAGCCCTTTCGTAAACCCTTCCCCTCCCGTAAATATAACACTCAGAAAAAAGGGGGGTCCACAAGGGGGGTCCTCCCGTAAATATAACACTCAGAAAAAAGGGGGGTCCACAAGCTGGAGTTTTAATAAGATAGGAAATACCAGCCCAGTACTAGCTCCCGTCCAAAACGACAATGACTATGTCAGAGTGGGGGGGCGATTAAAGTTTTTCAAAAACAGTTGGCATCGGGTCACTCAAAATCCCTGAATACTAACAACTATAGCACAGGGTTACAGGATAGAATTTTCTCAATATCCCCTGCAAAAATTCCGCCTGACAAAGGGTTTCCCTTCCTCTCTTTCCCGTCTACGGGCAGACATAGAGAAGCTTCTACATCAGAGGGTTATTGTGCCAGTTCCGGAACACGAACAACATCAGGGCCATTACTCCTCTCTGCTTTCAATAAAGAAACCGTCAGGGGAATTCCATACAATAATCAACTTGAAACCCCTAAACCGGTGGGTCTGTTACAAAAAATTCCGCATGGAATCAGTAAGATCAGCCATTCCTCTAATAGACGCAGATGCGGTAATGTGCACCCTGGACCTCAGAGATGCATACTACCACCTGCCAATACTTTCCTCAAGTCAGCAATATCTGAGGTTTGCACTACCATCAGGCAGTCAGATTCTACACTACCAGTTCCGATGTCTTCCCTTTGGCCTGTCATCTGCTCCCAGAATCTTTACCAAGATCATGGCAGAGGTGGTGGCCTATATCCGACTCAGGGATATTACCATCATTCCGTACTTGGACGACTTCCTGGTGGTGGCAGGATCTCCTCTAGGTATGACGCAACATCTGGAAGTTGTCCTACAGACATTTACCAACCTGGGTTTGATTGTGAAAAAAGAAAAATCCAATCTTATCCCCAGTACTTCACACATCTTCCTGGGAGTCCAGCTCGAATCCCGAAGGCGAATGTCTTATCTCCCGGAAGACAAAATACTCTCAATTCCACAAAGGATTCGTTCCTTTTCAACAGAGAAGAAACCTTAAATTCGAAAGGCAATGAGTATTTTGGGAATTATGACATCATGCATCACCTGTGTCAGATGGCGCCAGTTCCATTCCAGGTCTCTACAGAAATGCATCCTGGAAGTGACAGACGGACATCAGAATTACCTAGACAGGAGGATGTCTTTGTCCAGAGACGCCCAGGACTCCCTACACTGGTGGCTCAACCAGAAGAATCTACAGACGGGAGTGCAGTGGATTCTGGAACCTTGTCTTTTAGTGACCACGGACGCAAGTCTCTCAGGATGGGGAGCTTGAGTGGGAGATTCTTATTTCCAAGGAACATGGTCCACAGAAATTCAGACCCGATCATCAAATTTTCGGGAACTACAGTCGATCTGGGAAGCCCTACAGAGAAGCCGGGCTGTCTTAAGAGACAGACATGTAAAAATCCTGTCGGACAACATCACGGCAGTCTCCTTCATCAGACATCAGGGCGGACCAAGACATGCACTGCTCCAGTCCCTGACCAAAAGGATATTCTTAGGGATAGAGAAAATAGTGAGCTCCATTTCAGCAGTTCACCTTCGGGGATCCGACAATCAGGAGGCAGATTATCTCAGCAGGCGTCAGATGAAGGCTTCAGAATGGGAACTGAACGAAGAGGTGTTCCAGCAACTAACTCGCAGATGGGGTCAGCCGCACCTAGACCTTTTTGCATCCAGAACGAATGCAAAGACAACATCTTTCTTCTCTCTCGACCCAGGAGATCATCCTCTGGCAGTGGATGCTCTCTCACAATATTGGGGAGAAGGCCTAACATATGCCTTCCCACCTGCCCCTCTAATTCCGAGAATGCTGCGGAAAATTCAGGAAGATCGGGCGACAGTCATAGCAATTGTCCCGTTCTGGCCAAGGAGGAGTTGGTTCTCCCTTCTACGTCATCTAGCGTTGGAAGACCCAATCATTTTACCATTTCAGGAGGATCTTCTGACACAAGGTCCACTGTTGCATCGGAATCTTCAACAACTCCAGCTCTCAACCTGGCTTCTGAAGGGGAGATCCTGAAGAATAAGGGCTTATCCGCCAGAATGATCCAGACTATGCAGGCTAGTAGAAAACCTGTAACTCAGGCCATATATAAAAAAGTCTGGCAGACCTTTTGTCAGTTCCACAGGGCGGTAGACACCTCACAGCCAGACATCCCTGCGATCCTTGACTTTTTGCAGGCAGGATTTGACGCAGGTCTTAGACCAAGTACCTTGAAGGTGCAGATTGCGGCACTAGGTGCTTTCTTCGACACATCATTGTCCGCGCATCCCTGGATAATCAGGTTTGTCAAGGCAATCCAGAGACTTAGGCCTACCCAGAGAATTTCTTCCCCTCCATGGGATCTGAATCTTGTCCTGAGAGTCCTTTGTAAGCCTGCCTTTGGCCCAGTTAATGAATTGGGAATAAAGAACTTGACTCTGAAAACAGTCTTCTTGGTGGCAATCACCACGGCTAAACGGTTGGGTGAAATCCAGGCTCTGTCTATTGTCGAGCCTTGTATGCAAATTTGGGATGATTGCATCATTTTGAAGCTGGATCCGTAGCGCCCCGAGGGTTCGGTTGCTACAGGGGTATTGCACCTCAACCAGAGGTGTGATATTCCACTCCCAGGTAAGGATGGAGTGTGGACCAGGGCTCAGTTAGCTGCACACATACATACACACACTGCTCATTTCCGGGGGACAGCTCGACGGTGCTCCCATTTATATATATGCAGGCACAACTGACTATGTCCCTGGCTGGAGTGGGGAGGGGGGGAGAGAACCCAGTGATGTAGGAGCAAAGGGGATGGTTTCTGGAGCATAGGAAGGAGCTCATTGGGTGCAGGTCACCTGAGATCAGACACAGTAAAGCAGATAAAAGGTGAGGGCCATCTTAGGAGGGAGTTCAGGTCAGTTCGTTCAGTCAGTCAGAGCAGAAGGAGGAGAGAGCTGACAGGGAGCCGAGGCTCAGCCTGAGCTCAGCTCCACGAGGCAGGCCTAGGGTGAAGGCCGGAGAAGGAGAAGGAAGGAAGAAAGGTGGAGAGAAAGAGGAGTAGAAAGGCTCCAGAAACAAGAAGGCAGAAGGGACCCTAAGAACCCACGAGATATCGGGTGAAGGGTCAGGCCGCAGAAGGGTACCGGATTCCCAAGTTGGTGGAGGTAAATTATCCCTCAGCCAAAGACCGGAGGTCGTGATCATCTATTGGTGCGACCCCCCGCTACACCCACTAGGAAGGCACCACATAGGGTCAGGGAAACCGGCGATAGGTTTCACCAAGAGAAGGCCTGAGGTAGCTGGACAGAAGTGTGGTCACTGGTGGGGCACGAGAGGCCAGAGAAAGGATAGAAGGGAGTCCTGTGCCATACTCCTGAATTGCCTGGGGGTTGACCAAGCTCCTCACCTGGTGGACGCAGCACGGCTTGTGCAGTCATTGCCGGCAGAAGTGACTCGGATAACAACGGTGAGTAAAAGACCCTGGACTGCATCACTGACTCTGTGTGATTTATGCTGCGCCTGCACCATCACCCCCAGCATCCTACTACACTGCCCTGGGGCTACACTCTTCCCGTGGGGAGTTATACTATCTCAGCTGCACACACCATCAGCCCCAGTGGACTGCCTTGCAGCGGTGGTTCATAATAGCCGCAATCCACGGGTGGCGTAGTCGGACATTAAATCATAAAAACCCTAAGAAAAACTGCCACTGGTTTGACCACCCTGAGCCACGAACCGGGTCACCGCCACGGAGACTACAACCCCCAGAGACCCGGCTCCGGGTAACCCACACACGTGCACCCACGGCCCAGGGGGGCGCGTCAACTTCAAGTTTCTACCCGAAGGTGGTGTCATCAATGACCTTAAACCAAGAAGTGGTTCTTCCATCATTCTGCGAAAACCCTAAGAATCAGAGGGAGGAAGAGTTCCACCATCTCGATGTCTGCAGAGCAGTGTTGGCCTATTTGGAAGCCACTCGGAACTGGAGATTAGACTCTAATCTTTTTATACAGTTTGGGGGAAAAAATAGAGGCAGGAAGGCTTCAAACCCATCCTTAGCTAGATGGGTTACATCCATGATTAATCTATCATATCTTTCAGAAGGACAGCCTCCCCCTGAAACTATAAAAGCCCATTCCACCAGAGCAATCTCCACCTCATGGGCAACTAGAGTAGGAGCTACCATTGAACAGATATGTACCGCAGCCACATGGTCAGGACAGACTACATTCTGCAAACACTACAAGCTAGATGTTCTCTCACAGCAGTGATCTGCGTTTGGTACGAAGGTACTTCATGCTGTTATCCCACCCTAAGCTATGAGTTCTTGGGTATACTCCTACGGTGCTGTCATGGGGACGTACTGGAAAACCGGAATTAGTGTTACCGGTAATGATGTTTCCAGGGGTCCACATGACAGCACCCTTATTTCCCTCCCTATATTGCTACTGTATGTGATTCTAACATACTAGATGGTGGCCCGATTCTAACGCATCGGGTATTCTAGAATATGTATACGGCCGACCGGGCGCAATTAGCAGAGCGGTGTTTAAACTTGGCGCCAAAAGCGCTGATTGGTCGCGGCCGGCAACCGCGACCAATCAGCAAAGCGGTGTTTAAATTTGGCAGCAATATCGGTGATTGGTCGCGGGCGGCGGCGGCAACCAATCACTGAACCGTGTTAGTGAGGACTGGAGAGCGTGTTTGAATTTGGCGCCAAAATCTTCGATTAGTCGCGACCGCGACCAATCAGCAAAGCTGTGTTTAAATTTGGCGCCAAAATCTTTGATTAGTCGCGAACGCGACCAATCAGCAAAGCGGTGTTTAAATTTGGCGACAATCTCGCTGATTGGTCGCGGATGGCGGCCGCGACCAATCAACAGAGCGTTGTTTAAATTTTGCACCAATCTCGCTGATTGGTCGCGACCAATCAACAGAGTGTTGTTTAAATTTTGCACCAATCTCGCTGATTGGTCGCGGTAGGCTGGCGGCCGCGAGCAATCAGCAGAGCGTTGTTTAAATTTGGCGCCAATGTCGCAGATTGGTCGCGGTCGGCTGGCGTCTGTGACCAATCAGCAGAGCGCTGTTTACATTTGGCGCCAATCTCGCTGATTGTTCGCGGCTGGCGTCCGCGACCAATCAGCAGACCGTTGTATAAATTTGGCGCCAATCTCGCAGACTGGTCGCGGCTGGCGGCCGCGACCAATCAACAGAGCGTTGTTTAAATGTTGCGCCAATCTCGCTGATTGGTCGCGGTCAGCTGGCGGCCGCGACCAATCAGCAGAGCGTTGTTTAAATTTGGCGCCAATGACGCTGAATGGTCGCGGCTGCCACCTGCGACCAATCAGCAGTGTTTAAATGTGTCGGCAAGATCGCTGATTGGTCGCGGGCAGCGTCCGCGACCAATCAGCACAGCAGTGTTTAAGTGTTGCGCTAAGATCGGTGATTGGTCGCGGCCGCAATTTAAATGTGGCGCCCAAATCTCTGATTGGTCGCGGGCGGTCAGCACAGCGGTGTTTAACTTTTGCGCCAAGATCACTGATTGGTTGCGGCCGGAATCACATTTAAACACTGCTGTGCTGATTGGTCGCGGACGCTGCCCGCGACCAATCACCTATTTGGGCGCCACATTTAAATAGCGTCCGCGACCAATCAGCACAGCGGTGTTTAACTTTTTCGGCAAGATCAGTGATTGGTCGCGGCCGGAGACCGCGACCAATCAGCGAATCGTATTGATGAGGACCGGGGAGCGGAATCGTATTGGTGAGGACCGGGGAACGCCGCTGCTGGGACATGAGCAACTGCTCGCAGCAGAAGTATCCCGACCCGCAGCGCCGCTCCCCGGTCCTCCCTTGACACCCTAGCCGCTGATCTCCCGACAGTAGCCACATGGTGTTACTAAGGTCCGGACATTTGTGTTCAAAATCGCTGATTGATCACGGGCGCTGCCCGCGACCAATCACCGATTTGGGCGCCACATTTTAAATATCGGCCGCGACCAATCACCGATCTTGGCGCCACATTTAAACACCGCTGTGCTGATTGGTCGCGGACCCTGCCCGCGACCAATCACCGATTTGAGCACCACATTTAAATAGCGGACGCGACCAATCGTGATCTTGGCGCAACATTTAAACACCGCTGTGCTGATTGGTCGCAGACGCTGCCCTCGACCAATCACCGTTTTGGGCACCACATTTAAATAGTGTCCGCGACCAATCAGCACAGCGGTGTTTAAATGTTTCTGCAAGATCGGTGATTGGTCGCGGCCGCTATATAAATGTGGCTGCCCGCGACCAATCAGCACAGCGGTGTTTAAATGTGTCTGCAAGATCGGTGATTGGTCGCGGGCGCTATTTAAATGTGGCGCCCAAATCTGTGATTGGTCGCGGGCAGCGTCGGCGACCAATCAGCACAGCGGTGTTTAAATGTCTCTGCAAGATCGGCGCCACATTTAAACACTGCTGTGCTGATTGGTCGCGGACGCTATTTAAGTGTGGCGCCCAAATCGGTGATTGGTCATGGGCAGTGGCCGCGACCAATCAGCACAGCGGTGTTTAACTTTTGGGCCAAGATCAGTGATTGGTCGCAGCGAGAGATCGCGACCAATCAGCGAATTGTATTGGTGAGGACCGGGGAGCGGCGCTGCCTGTGCGGCTACTTCTGCTGCGAGAAGCCGGGAGATGAGCGACTGCTCGCAGCAGAAGTATATCGACCCGCAGCGCCGCTCCTCGGTCCTCCCTTGACACCCTAGCCGCATGGATGTCAGCGGCGCTGCCTGTGCGGCTACTTCCGCTGCGAGAACCCGGGACATGAGCGGGCGCTCGCAGCAGAAGTATCCCGACCCGCTGCGCCGCTCCCCGGTCCTCCCTTCACACCCTAGCCGCATGGAGGTCAGCGTCGCCGGCGGTCGGGAGATGAGCGCCTCGCGCCGGTCATCTCCCGGCTGCATCGCCGCTGAGCTCCGTCCCACAGATGAGCCGCTAACGGCCGCCATCTTTTTTCAGAAATCCCGCGGCGCTGATTGGCCGCTGCCGGACCAATGAGCGACGCGGGATTTCCTGGACAGACAGACAGACGGGATAAGACGATTATATATATAGATGTCTAAGCAATTCAAAAAATAAAAATAAAATTTTGTTGTACCCAGCCAATGTGGTTCTTGGAAAATCACTGAGGAGGTTGGGGGTGGGAGGGCTTTTAACCTCTTGTGCTTCCTGTCCCTACACAGGATATGGGATTACTCCTCCTACGGTGCTGTGATGTGGGCTCCTGGAAACATCATTACCGGTA
Source organism: Phyllobates terribilis (assembly GCF_046119375.1). Classification (NCBI taxonomy): domain Eukaryota; kingdom Metazoa; phylum Chordata; class Amphibia; order Anura; family Dendrobatidae; genus Phyllobates; species Phyllobates terribilis. The sequence continues at coordinate 181,524,076 of NW_027362770.1, forward strand.
AGACTAATTCCGGTTTTCATTGGCTGTAAGCCATAATCATCAACATTAACAGAAATAAACACTTGAAACAGATCACTCTGTTTGTAATGAATCTATATGAGTTTCACTTTTTGTATTGAAGAACTGAAATAAATTAACTTTTTGATGATATTCAAATTTTACGAGATGCGCCTGTACCTCTCTGCTGTCCAGAATCCCGGAGTATCAGCCATATCCTCCTTTTTCTCCTCTCGCTTCTTCAAGCTCAATGTGGACAAATCTGTGCTCAATCTTTCCTCCATCTCACGTATCCACTCTACCCTATCACAATAAATGACATCATATATTCCCCTGTGCCGGAAATTCGCTGCCTTGGAGTACCCTTGACTCTGCTCAGTCCTTCAAACCCCACATACAAACTTACCACCTCCAGCTCAAAAATATTTCCAGAATCCGTCCTTTCCTCAACCCTCAGTCTACTAAAATGCTTGTGCATGCCCTCATCTCCCACCTTGACTAATGCAACATCTTCCTCTGTGTCCTACCTGCGAACACTCTCACACCTCTCCAGTCCGTCCTCAACTCTGCTGCCTCACTAGTTCATCTCGCTCATTCCCCCTTTACAAATCCCTTCATTGGCTCCCAATTCACCGATTTAAACTGCTAATACCGATCTAAAACAAAGCCATCCATAACCTTTCTCCTCCGTACATCTCCGAACTAATCTACCGATATCTTCAGTCTCCTCTCCTCCACACTTATTTGTTCCTCACCCAATTGCCGCCAAGACTTCTCCCGATTATCCCCCATCCCCTGGAATTCTTTGCTCCAACATGTCCGATTATCCACATTCGGATCCTTCAAACGTAACATGAAAACCCATCTCTACAAGAAATTTTACAACCTGCAATGACCCCGCTGCCACTGCAACCCCCCCCCCCTTCAACCTACTGTCTCCTTCCCCATCATCCTGTAGAATATAAGCCTACAAAGGCAGGGTCCTCTTCCCTCTGTACCAGTCTATCATTGTTAGTTTACATTCTGTAAGTAACCCCTCCTCATGTACAGTACAACACTATGGAATTAACGGTGCTATATAAATAATCTCTGCTATAGAATAGATCTGTACGTACAGATAATTCCTGAGATCAGCAGCGCCAGCTCTTGTGGTGACGGTGTGGGTGGCTCTTAGAAGAGCCTTTGGGTTGTGTGGATGATACAGGATCGGCTGCAGCGCTCACTTGCTCTTGCTCGCTTTGTTTGGCGACTTGCTGCTCTCGGTCTTCTTGGGAAGCAGCACGGCCTGGATGTTGGGCAGGACGCCCCCCTGGGCGATGGTCACCCCACCCAGCAGTCTGTTCAGCTCCTCGTCATTGCGCACGGCCAGCTGCAGGTGGCGGGGGATGATGCGGGTCTTCTTGTTGTCCCGGGCGGCATTGCCGGCCAATTCCAGGATCTCAGCGGTCAGATACTCCAGCACAGCAGCCAGATAGACCGGAGCGCCGGCGCCCACCCTCTCAGCATAGTTACCCTTGCGGAGAAGCCTGTGCACACGACCGACCGGGAACTGCAGTCCTGCCCGGGATGAGCGGGTCTTGGCTTTAGCACGGACCTTCCCTCCTTGTTTGCCGCGTCCAGACATCACTGCGATCAGTTATCAGCAGATAAGAGAAGTCTCTTGTGTCATAGATGTGCTGCCTCCTGCACCTTTAATAATCCTCCTCTCCTACCATTGGCTGGATCTGAAGTCACCAATGGAAACAATACTTGTAGAAACGCCAATGAGTTGCAGTGGGCGGAGATAATTGAATGTCCATTGATCACATGATGTTCTCACCCAATAGTACAGTGATCTGACAGCATTGCTCATTTGCATGGCCGGTCTATAAATACGGCCGCTCTGGGAGGAGCAGGATCATTATTCTCTCTCCAGTGAAGAGAACATTCTGCTATCATCATGCCTGAACCTGCCAAGTCTGCACCAGCAGCCAAGAAGGGCTCCAAGAAAGCTGTGACCAAGACTCAGAAGAAGGACAGCAAGAAGCGGAGGAAGAGCAGGAAGGAGAGCTATGCCATCTATGTGTACAAGGTGCTGAAGCAGGTCCACCCTGACACCGGCATCTCCTCCAAGGCCATGGGCATCATGAACTCCTTTGTCAATGACATCTTTGAGCGCATTGCAGGGGAAGCCTCCCGCCTGGCTCACTACAACAAGCGCTCCACCATCACCTCCCGGGAGATCCAGACCGCTGTGCGCCTGCTGCTGCCCGGAGAGCTGGCCAAGCACGCCGTGTCCGAGGGCACCAAGGCCGTCACCAAGTACACCAGCGCCAAGTGATCTGCTCCAAGCTCTGCTCCACCAACCCAAAGGCTCTTCTAAGAGCCACCCACCCCGTCTACATCAGAGCTGTGGCTGCTTGTCTGTGTTCTGCAAGAAATTCCGTGCAGGAACGTATTGCAAAAAATATAGTTGACCACCAGGATGGATCCATGAAAGAGAAGTTATGCCTAACCTACATGTTAGACTTCTGAGAAGGTAAGTGCTATTATGGTTGTTAGTCATGCGTCCGATGTGATATATCTGGACTTTGCAAAGGCGTCTGACGCTGAACCACACAACAGCCAGAAGCCGGGACTAGGTCCAGTATGCAGATGGGTGAAGAACTGGTTAAGGGACAGGAAACATGTTTTAAATGGTAGATTTTCTAAGTATGATATTGCCAGAAGTGGGGACCTCAAGGATCTGTACTGGGAGCAGATGTGGGCGAAGCACAGAACTGTTGGGGATTTTGAATTTCCCGCTCTTTTTACTGTCCTTTTTCCACTTTCTATCATGAGGATGTTGGTCACAAATGGTTCTGATAGTGAAGTATACCCTACATATCCAGCTGTATACCCCCTTATAATGCTATATACCATCCATATAATGTTGTATACCCTTTATATAGTGCTATAGATCCTCCATATACTGCTGTAAATCATCATGTGCTGTATACTCCCCATATAGTGCTCCGTATACCCCCATATATACCAGATATTCAGATCTCGCAGCCCTATATTGGAGACCACCCTATTGATCATTTACAGTCCCCACAAACCCCTGCACCATAAATGAAAAGTGCTTCAGGAACTCATCCCTTCTCCTGAAACACCCTGACCCCACAATAAAGAGGTCAGATAAGGCAGATCACTGGATCACCACCTTTTTCTGCTGCTCCTCTTTACAAAGTGTGAATTCTGCCTGATGCAAAGCTTTTACCTCTACATCAGGTGATTCATCTAATAATCTGTTAGGTGGGGACCACAAGGATCTGGACTGGGAGCAGTAGGGGCCAAAAAGAGGTTTGGAATAATTATCTTTAATCTCTTCATTAATGACCTTGTGAAGGAGAGTAAAGTTCCAGTCTACAGAAAAGAAGGACTTGGGAGTTCTGGTTACAAGTTGAGCAATCAATATCAGGCAGCAGCAACAAAAGCAAATAAGATTTGAGGATGTATAAAGAGATCATTTGATCCCAATGTATTTGTGGCCTCTAGATATTTATAGAGGGGTAGCCTTTATAATATGGGATCCAGTTTGGGGCTCCACGTCTTAAAAGTATTAAAGGTGTCACCTAGATTAACATTAGCATGTTATGAAGGACTCATGCTGGGTCACCTCTCACTTAATGAACCCATTCTCTGAGCACTGGGTCCTAGTGCCCTCTGCTTCCAGTGTTCTCCTGGTAATGGGGGAGGATGGGCTGTTAACTCTTTCAGTGCTCAGCTGCATTTTCAGCAGTTTCTCAATGTTCAGATTGGTGTACACAGAATCATATAGGGAGTATACCAGCAGTATATGGAGAGTGCAGTCCAGGGGTAAAGAGCTCTATATGGGGGTTATATAGCACTATATGGATGAGGGTATAAAGATCATATGAGCAGCACGATGAGGATCTAAACACTGAATGGATTGTATGCTGCATTATATATAGGAACAAAGCACTATATGGAGGTATACAGCATATATGGAGGGTATACAGCACTATATAGGGGTATACAGCTCTATATGGAGGGTATACAGCTCTATATGGAGGGTATACAGCACTATATGGAGGGTATACAGCACTATATGGAGGGTATACAGCACTATATGGAGGGTATACAGCGCTATATGGAGGGTGATAACATCGTGTGGCCGTATACAGCTCTATATGGAGGGTGATAACATCATGTGGTTGTATACAGCGCTATATGGAGGGTAATAACATCATGTGGTCGTATACAGCGCTATATGGAGGGTAATAGCATCATGTGGCTGTATACAGCGCTATATGGAGGGTAATAACATCGTGTGGCCGTATACAGCGCTATATGGAGGGTAATAACATCATGTGGTCGTATACAGCGCTATATGGAGGGTAATAACATCATGTGGTCGTATACAGCGCTATATGGAGGGTAATAACATCATGTGGTCGTATACAGCGCTATATGGAGGGTAATAACATCATGTGGCCGTATACAGCGCTATATGGAGGGTAATAGCATCATGTGGCTGTATACAGCGCTATATGGAGGGTAATAACATCGTGTGGCCGTATACAGCGCTATATGGAGGGTGATAACATCATGTGGTCGTATACAGCGCTATATGGAGGGTAATAACATCATGTGGTCGTATACAGCGCTATATGGAGGGTAATAACATCATGTGGTCGTATACAGCGCTATATGGAGGGTAATAACATCGTGTGGCCGTATACAGCGCTATATGGAGGGTAATATCATGTGGCCGTATACAGCGCTATATGGAGGGTAATAACATCATGTGGCCGTATACAGCGCTATATGGAGCGTAATAACATCGTGTGGCCGTATACAGCGCTATATGGAGGGTAATAACATCATGTGGCCGTATACAGCGCTATATGGAGGGTAATAACATCATGTGGCCGTATACAGCGCTATATGGAGGGTAATAACATCATGTGGCCGTATACAGCGCTATATGGAGGGTAATAACATCGTGTGGCCGTATACAGCGCTATATGGAGGGTAATAACATCGTGTGGCCGTATACAGCGCTATATGGAGGGTAATAACATCGTGTGGTCGTATACAGCGCTATATGGAGGGTAATAACATCATGTGGCCGTATACAGCGCTATATGGAGGGTAATAACATCATGTGGCCGTATACAGCGCTATATGGAGGGTAATAACATCATGTGGCCGTATACAGCGCTATATGGAGGGTAATAACATCATGTGGTCGTATACAGCGCTATATGGAGGGTAATAACATCATGTGGCCGTATACAGCGCTATATGGAGGGTAATAACATCATGTGGCCGTATACAGCGCTATATGGAGGGTAATAACATCATGTGGCCGTATACAGCGCTATATGGAGGGTAATAACATCATGTGGCCGTATACAGCGCTATATGGAGGGTAATAACATCATGTGGCCGTATACAGCGCTATATGGAGGGTAATAACATCATGTGGCCGTATACAGCGCTATATGGAGGGTAATAACATCATGTGGCCGTATACAGTGTTAGATGGAGGTGTTACACGTGGTGCAGAGCGTTATATGGAGGTGTTACACGTGGTGCAGAGCGTTATATGGAGGTGTTACACGTGGTGCAGAGCGCTATATGGAGGTGTTACACGTGGTGCAGAGCGTTATATGGAGGCGTTACACGCGGTGCAGAGCGTTATATGGAGGTGTTACACGTGGTGCAGAGCGTTATATGGAGGTGTTACACGTGGTGCAGAGCGTTATATGGAGGCGTTACACGTGGTGCAGAGCGTTATATGGAGGCGTTACACGTGGTGCAGAGCGTTATATGGAGGCGTTACACGTGGTGCAGAGCGTTATATGGAGGTGTTACACGTGGTGCAGAGCGCTATATGGAGGTGTTACACGTGGTGCAGAGCGTTATATGGAGGCGTTACACGTGGTGCAGAGCGTTATATGGAGGTGTTACACGTGGTGCAGAGCGCTATATGGAGGTGTTACACGCGGTGCAGAGCGCTATATGGAGGTGTTACACGCGGTGCAGAGCGTTATATGGAGGTGTTACACGTGGTGCAGAGCGGTATATGGAGGCGTTACACGTGGTGCAGAGCGTTATATGGAGGCGTTACACGTGGTGCAGAGCGTTATATGGAGGTGTTACACGCGGTGCAGAGCGTTATATGGAGGTGTTACACGCGGTGCAGAGCGTTATATGGAGGTGTTACACGTGGTGCAGAGCGTTATATGGAGGCGTTACACGCGGTGCAGAGCGCTATATGGAGGTGTTACACGCGGTGCAGAGCGTTATATGGAGGTGTTACACGCGGTGCAGAGCGTTATATGGAGGTGTTACACGCGGTGCAGAGCGTTATATGGAGGTGTTACACGCGGTGCAGAGCGCTATATGGAGGTGTTACACGTGGTGCAGAGCGCTATATGGAGGTGTTACACGTGGTGCAGAGCGCTATATGGAGGTGTTACACGTGGTGCAGAGCGCTATATGGAGGTGTTACACGTGCAGAGCGCTATATGGAGGTGTTACACGTGGTGCAGAGCGCTATATGGAGGTGTTACACGTGGTGCAGAGCGTTATATGGAGGTGTTACACGTGGTGCAGAGCGTTATATGGAGGTGTTACACGTGGTGCAGAGCGTTATATGGAGGTGTTACACGTGGTGCAGAGCGCTATATGGAGGTGTTACACGCGGTGCAGAGTGTTATATGGAGGTGTTACACGTGGTGCAGAGCGCTATATGGAGGTGTTACACTTGGTGCAGAGCGTTATATGGAGGTGTTACACGTGGTGCAGAGCGTTATATGGAGGTGTTACACGTGGTGCAGAGCGTTATATGGAGGTGTTACACGCGGTGCAGAGCGTTATATGGAGGTGTTACACGCGGTGCAGAGCGTTATATGGAGGTGTTACACGTGGTGCAGAGCGTTATATGGAGGTGTTACACGTGGTGCAGAGCGTTATATGGAGGTGTTACACGCGGTGCAGAGCGTTATATGGAGGTGTTACACGCGGTGCAGAGCGTTATATGGAGGTGTTACACGTGGTGCAGAGCGTTATATGGAGGTGTTACACGTGGTGCAGAGCGTTATATGGAGGTGTTACACGTGGTGCAGAGCGGTATATGGAGGTGTTACACGTGCAGAGCGTTATATGGAGGTGTTACACGCGGTGCAGAGCGTTATATGGAGGTGTTACACGTGGTGCAGAGCGTTATATGGAGGTGTTACACGTGGTGCAGAACGTTATATGGAGGTGTTACACGTGGTGCAGAGCGTTATATGGAGGTGTTACACTTGGTGCAGAGCGTTATATGGAGGTGTTACACGTGGTGCAGAGCGTTATATGGAGGTGTTACACGTGGTGCAGAGCGGTATATGGCCTTGTATAGCGCTATATGGATGTATATTGTACTATAAAAAGTCATATAGCGCTATATGGGCTTACAAAGCATTACATGGAGGCTATATGGCATTATTTGGGCATAGACAGGATAACAAGGAGGATTTCAGCAGTATGACAGTATACAGCCCTGTATGGCAGCATATATTCACTATGGATGGGGAGTATGCAGCACAATATGTGGTTAAGTATCACTGTACGGAGGGGGCATACAGCACAATATAGGGATTTTAAACTCTTATTGGAGTCTATACAGCACTATATGGGGGTACATAGCACTACATGGTGGCATACAGCAACTATATGGGGTGTGCATATATATATTTGGATATCTCACCCCATATACATCAAGTGTGAGTTGTGGTGTCCATGCACCACACTGTGCTGCCACATGGGAGGTGAGGACGGTGCAGTAACAGGGTCACACTGCAGAGCTCAGTGCTGCCATCAGGAGGGCATCTGCCCACATTACACTCTGTCTCCTCTAGTGCACGGTGCCATTCACAGATCATGGACCGGACAGCAGCTTTATTACTCAGCACCTCACACTACAAGACATGGCGGGTGAGGATGAAGTAGATGATATCGAACCAGTGAATGCCAGTCACAGCACCAGATCATAGACAATCATCAGTCCCACTGATCCGCAATCGGTGAGGGGGTAACCTACCACCTATTGCTAAATAACTTTTCTCAGACTATTCCCAATATTCTGCATCTCACTGCAATTCATCTCCTTCCTCTAATCCCTTATACCCCTGTCAGAACCAATTGAATTAATTCTGAATAATATGATGCATGCAGACTGTACCTTACTGGCCACCACCGCACTCTAATCAGCATCTCTGTTTATCCATTCCTCTTACAGGTACGTGACCCAACTTTGCCATCCTGATTTCCATGCAGCCTTCCCTATATCTCTCTGCTCCTACTATATACTAATGGTACGTGACCCAAGTTACACTACCCACCCCCCACTTTCATTTATGACCCTGCTTACTGAACCTTTGAGTATCCTACATCTGGTTCAGCCTTAATCAGCTGATCAAGATGAGCACAGACCACTCCCATCTGGTTCACAGCTGAATGCATTCTGTTACAAATATATTGAGAGCCAGGAGTTTGTGTCAGACTTCAGTCTGTGTCCCTCAGCTTAAATGTCCATTAGCTGAAGTGTCTGAAATTTGAATTAATTCTGAATTGAATCTGAAGTGAACTGAAGGTAACTGGATACTAAGTCACAGTAAACAATGTTTGTCTTTGTTCTCACTCTCACCCCCTTAATCCTTCACTTCTTTCAACCACCCCTAATCCCTACACCTGGAAAGGAACTCTTCATCTCTCCCTCCATTCTCCCCACCCATCTCACCTCCTCCTTAGAGCTATTCCACAACATACAATCCTTTGTCTTCAAACACAGACAGCCACCTCATGCCCTCTCCTGCTCCCACCTAATAACACTTTCTCTACTCCTCCTTACTGCTGGCGACATCTCTCCAAATCCTGGCCCTCCTCACCACATCCTTACATTCACTTCCACCTCCTACCCCCGATCTATCCCAAACTCTCATAACCCTTATACCCATCCGCCCAGCCCCCGCTTCCCCAGTTCCACTAACAGGAGCTCTATGGAACGCTCGCTCTGTCTGCAATAAACTTTCCTACATTCACGATCTCTTCATCACTAACAAGCTTTCCTTCCTCGGCATCACTGAAACCTGGCTCACCCCCTCCGACACAGCCTCTCCTGCTGCACTTTCGTATGGCGGATTACACCTCTCCCATACCCCCCGCCCCACCAGCAAGCACGGTGGAGGAATAGGTTTCCTCCTCTCAGAAAACTGCCCCTTCACCCAGATCCCACTGCCGCCCGCAATTACTCTCCCGTCTTTTGAAGTGCACTGCGTGCGCGTCTACTCCCCATCCAACCTCCAACTGGCTGTCATCTACCGCCCCCCCAGGATCAACCACCACTTTCTTTGAACACTTCACTTGGCTGCTTCATTTCCTCTCCGTTGACATCCCCACTATCCTCATGGGCGACTTTAACATCCCCATTGACACTTCCCTCTCAGCTGCCTCTAAGCTTCTATCCCTCACTTCCTCCTTTGGTCTTACTCAGTGGTCTTCCACACCCACCCACAAAGATAGCCACACACTGGACCTCATCTTCACCCGCCTCTGTTCCCTATCTAACCTCTCTAACTCACCTCTCCCTCTTTCTGACCACAACCTACTCCCGTTCTCTTCTCTCTCCTCCCCGGGGCAACAATCCCCACTCCACAAACTTGCATACCCTCGCAGAAATCTCTAACACCTTGACCTACACTCACTCTCTGAATCCCTCCTCCCTCTTACAGACATTAGTTCCTTACATGATGCAGATGCTGCTGCCACTTTATACAACACCACAACAGCTGCAGCTCTCGATTCGGTCGCCCCCCTCACGCATACCAAAGCTCGCACAATCAACAGACAACCCTGGCACACCAGCCTAACTAAAGAACTGCGACGGGCCTCCAGGGTTGCTGAACGTAGATGGAAAAGATCCCACTCCCATGAGCACTTCATCGCATTCAAACTGTCCCTCACTACCTTCAAGTCCACACTCACTGCAGCAAAACAAACATACTTTGCATCTCTCATATCCTCCCTGTCTCACAACCCTAAACAACTATTCAACACCTTAAATTCTCTCCTCCGTCCCCTAGTGTCTCCTTCCTTTCCTCTCCTCTCATCTCAGTCGAAGACTTTGCCTCATTCTTCAAGCAGAAGATTGACACCATCAGACAAAGCTTTTGCCTAAAGCTCCCACAGCCCCTCCCCACACCTACTCAACCCTCTTCCTCCAAAACCACCTTCTCCACCATTTCTGAAGATCAACTTTCCTCTTTACTCTCCAAATCACACCTCACCACCTGTAAACTTGACCCAATCCCGTCCCACCTCATCCCAAACCTTACCACTATCTTCATCCCAGCTCTAGCCCACCTCTTCAACCTGTCATCAACAACTGGTGTTTTCCCCTCATGCTTCAAACATGCCTCAATCACACCCATCCTCAAAAAGCCCTCCCTTGACCCATCCTCTGTGTCTAGCTATCGCCCCATATCACTTCTCCCCTATGCCTCAAAACTACTGGAACAACATGTCCATTCTGAGCTGTCCTCCCACCTCTCCTCCTGCTCCCTCTTTGACCGCCTACAATCTGGTTTCCGACCGCACCATTCTACTGAAACTGCACTGACTAAAGTCACAAACGACCTACTAGCCGCCAAATCTAAGCGGCACTACTCTGTCCTCCTCCTCCTAGACCTGTCATCTGCCTTTGACACAGTGGACCATTCCCTCTTACTACAGACTCTCTCATCTGTTGGCATCACAGACTTGGCCCTATCCTGGATCTCCTCATACCTAACAGAACGGACATTGTGTCTCCCACTCACACACCACCTCCTCATCTCACCCCCTATCTGTCGGTGTCCCCCAAGGTTCAGTTCTAGGACCCCTGCTCTTCTCCATCTACACCTTAGGCCTGGGACAGCTCATAGTCTCATGGCTTTCATTATCACCTCTATGCTGATGACACACAGATCTACCTCTCTGGACCCGATATCACCTCCTTATTAACCAAAATCCCACAATGTCTGTCCGCTATTTCATCCTTCTTCTCTGCCAGATTTCTAAAACTTAACATGGACAAAACAGAATTCATCATCTTTCCGCCATCTCATTCAACTCTCCCAACTGACCTATCTATCAACGTCAATGGCTGCCCACCCTCCCCAGTCCCTCAAGCTCGCTGCCTTGGGGTAACCCTGGACTCGGAACTCTCCTTCAAACCACATAGCCAAGCCCTTTCCACTTCCTGCCGACTCCAACTCAAAAATATCTCCCGGATCCGCACATTCCTAAACCATGAATCTGCAAAAACACTAGTCCATGCCCTCATCATCTCCCGCCTTGACTACTGCAACCTCCTGCTCTGTGGCCTCCCCTCTAACACTCTTGCACCCCTCCAATCTATCATAAACTCTGCTGCTCGACTAATCAACCTGTCCCCCCGCTATTCCCCAGCCTCTCCTCTCTGTCAATCTCTTCACTGGCTCCCCATTGCTCAGAGACCCCAGTTCAAAACCCTAACCATGACATACAAAGCCATTCACAACCTGTCTCCTCCATATATCTCCAACCTAGTCTCCCGTTACATACCTGCACGCAACCTCCGATCCTCACAAGATCTCCTGCTCTACTCCCCTCTTATCTCCTCCTCCCACAACCGTATACAAGATTTCTCTCGTGCTTCCGCCCTACTCTGGAACTCTCTACCCCAACGTATCAGACTCTCGCCTACCGTGGAAACCTTCAAAAGGAACCTGAAGACCCACCTCTTCCGACAAGCCTACACCCTGCAGTAACCACCGCTCCATCATACCGCTGCACGACCAGCTCTACCCTCACCTACTATATCCTCACCCATCCCTCGTAGCTTGTGAGCCCTCGCGGGCAGGGTCCTCGCTCCTCCTGTACCAGTCGCTGTCACATTGTGTTCAAGATTATTGTAATTGTTCTTGTATTATACCCCTTTTTCACAAGTAAAGCGCCATGGAATAAATGGCGCTATAATAATAAATAATAACCAATCTGTTAACACGTTATCTGTCAGTGCAGCCACATATTTCCTGGAGAGAACAGTGGAATACAGAAGCAGCCACAGCTCTGATATAGACGGGGTGGGTGGCTCTTAGAAGAGCCTTTGGGTTGTGGGTGTAGAGCTTGGAGCAGATCACTTGGCGCTGGTGTACTTGGTGACGGCCTTGGTGCCCTCGGACACGGCGTGCTTGGCCAGCTCTCCGGGCAGCAGCAGGCGCACAGCGGTCTGGATCTCCCGGGAGGTGATGGTGGAGCGCTTGTTGTAGTGAGCCAGGCGGGAGGCTTCCCCTGCAATGCGCTCAAAGATGTCATTGACAAAGGAGTTCATGATGCCCTTGGCCTTGGAGGAGATGCCAGTGTCAGGGTGGACCCGCTTCAGCACCTTGTACACATAGATGGCATAGCTCTCCTTCCTGGTCTTCCTCCTCTTCTTGCCATCCTTCTTCTGAGTCTTGGTCACAGCTTTCTTGGAGCCATTCTTTGCCGCTGGTGCAGACTTGGCAGTGAACTGCGTGCGGCCGTGTCTGGTGAAATGCCGGCAATCAATCTGCACCGGTGGTCCTGTACAGATGTCGGGTAAGCTACCCCGGGCCCCGACAGTGAGTGGGCCCCTCTAATGGTCCAGGGCCCCGGCACTTGCCCGGGTGCACCGAGTGCTGACGCCGGCCCTGCCTGCAATGCAGGGCTGCCAACAGGAATTTCAGGGCCCAATAGTGGCAAAATTTTCAGGCCCCCTTGACACTCCGCCTCCATCCCTCAAACCTGTCACAGTCACACCGCCCACTCTAGGAAAAACTCCACTTCTGCACCACCTCCTCACCAATCACACATTAACAGTTCCTATCGAACACCATCTATCTATATATATAATTGTCTTATCCCGTCTGTCCAGGAAATCCCGCGTCGCTCATTGGTCTGGCAGCGGCCAATCAGCGCCGTGGGATTTCTGAAAAAAAGATGGCGGCTGTTAGCGGCTCATCTGCCGGACGGAGGTTTACGGCGATGCAGCGGGAAGATGAGCGGCGCAAGCAGCACAACTACCCCGACTGGCGCCGCTGACTTCCATGCGGCTAACGTCGGAAGATCAGCGGCTTGGCCCGCTGATCTCCCGACAGCAAGTGTGAACGGAGGACCGGGGAGCGGCGCCGCCGGTCGGGATGCTTCTGCTGCGAGTAGCCGCTCATCTCTCGGCTTCTCGCAGCAGAAGGAGCCGCACAGGCAGCGCCGCTCCCCGGTCCTCGCTAATACGGAGCCGCACAAGCAGCGCCGCTCCCGGGCCCACACTAATACGACGCTGGTTGGTCGCGGTGGCCGGCCGCGACCAATCAGCGAGATGTCCGGCAAATTTAAACGCCGCTCTGCTGATTAATCGCGGCCGGCCACCGCGACCAATGAGCGAGATGGGCGGCAAATTTAAACGCCGCTGTGCTGATTGGTCGCGCCCAGCGTCGGCAGCCAATCATCGATTTTGGCGCCACATTTAAATAGCCTCCGCGACCAATCAGTACAGCGGTGTTTAAATGTGGAGCCAAGATCGGTGATTGGTCGCGGCCGATATTTAAATTTGGCGCCTAAATCGGTGATTGGTCGCGGGCCAAGACCGCGACCAATCACCGATTTGTGCGGCACATTTATATAGCGGCCGCGACGAATTGGATGTCAGCGCCGCTCCCCGGTCCTCCCTTCACACCCTAGCCGCATGGATGTCAGCGGCGCTGCCTGTGCGGATACTTCCGCTGCGAGAACCCGGGACATGAGCGGGCGCTCGCAGCAGAAGTATCCCGACCTGCAGCGCGCGCTCCCCGGTCCTCCCTTGACACCCTAGCCGCTGATGTCCCCACAGTATCCGCATGGTGTTAATAAGGTCCGGACATTTGTGTTAAAAATCGCTGATTGGTCGCCGACACTATTTAAATGTGGCGCCAAAATCGGTGATTGGTCGTGCCCAGCGTCGGCGACCAATCAGCGATTTTTAACACAAATGTTCGGACCTTAGTAACACTATGCGGATACTGTGGGGACATCTGCGGCTAGGGTGTGAAGGGAGGACCGGGGAGCGGCGCTGACATCCATGCGGCTAGGGTGTGAAGGGAGGACCGGGGAGCGGCGCTGCGGGTCTGTATACTTCTGCTGCGAGCAGTCGCTCATCTCCCGGCTTCTCGCAGCGGAAGTAGCCGCAAAGGCAGCTGCGCTCCCCGGTCCTCACTAATACGATTCCGCTCCCCGGTCCTCACCAATACGATTCGCTGATTGGTCGCGCTCTCCGCACGCGTCCAATCAGCGAGATTGGCGCCAAATTTAAACAATGCTCTGCTGATTGGTCGCGGCTGGAGTCCACGACCAATCAGCAGTATTGGCGCCAAATTTAAACCCCGCTCTGCTGATTGGTCGCAGTTGCCGGCCGAGATCAATCAGCAGTATTCGCGACAAATTTAAACACCGCTCTGCTGATTAGTCGCCGTCCGCGACCAATCAGCAATATTGGCGCAAAATTTAAACACCGCTCTGCTAATTGGTCGCGGCTGGAGTCCGCAACCAATCAGCAGTATTGGCGCCTAATTTAAACCCCGCTCTGCTGATTGGTCACGGACGGCAACCGCGACCAATCAGCAGTGTTGGCGCCAAATTTAAACAATGCTCTGCTGATTGGTCGCGGTCGCCGTCCGCAACCAATCAGCATTTGTGGCGCCAAATTTAAACCCTGCTCTGCTGATTGGTCGCGGTTGCTGGCCGACATCAATCAGCAGTATTGGCGCCAAATTTAAACCCCGTTCTGCTGATTGGTCGCGGTTGACGGCCATGACCAATCAGCAGTATTGGCGCCAAATTTAAACCCCGCTCTGCTGATTGGTCGCGACCGCCGGCCGCCACCAATCAGCGATTTTGGCGCCAAATTTAAACCCCGCTCTGCTGATTGGTCGTGGTTGCCGGCCGCGACTAATCAGAATTATTGGCGCCAAATTGCCGGCCGCGACTAATCAGCATTATTGCCGCAAAATTTAAACACCGCTCTGCTGAATGGCCGTGACCAATCACCATTATTGCCGCAAAATTTAAACCCCGCTCCGCTGATTGGTCACGTTCGCTGACCAGCATTAGGCGCAAAATTGAAACCCCGCTCTGCTGATTAGTCGCGGTTACCAGTCGCAAATAATCAGCATTATTGGCGCCAAATTTAAACACCGCTCTGCTGATTGGTCCCAGCCGTGACCAACCACCATTATTGGCGCCAAATTTAAATAGCGCTCTGCTGATTGGTTGCGGCCAGCGGTCGCGACCAATCAGCATTATTGGCGCCAAATTTAAACCCCGCTCTGCTGATTGGTCGCGACCGCTGGCCGCAACCAATCAGCATTATTGGCGCCAAATTTAAACCCCGCTCTGCTGATTAGTCGCGACCGCCGGCCGTGACCAATCTGCGATATAGCCGCCAAATTTTAACACCGCTTTTGTGATTGGTCACTTTTGCCGGCATCAACCAATCAGCGATTTTGGCGCCAAATTTAAACACCGCTCTGCTGATTGGTCGCAGTTGCCGGCCGAGATCAATCAGCAGTATTCGCGACAAATTTAAACACCGCTCTGCTGATTAGTCGCCGTCCGCGATCAATCAGCAATATTGGCGCAAAATTTAAACACCGCTCTGCTAATTGGTCGCGGCTGGAGTCCGCAACCAATCAGCAGTATTGGCGCCTAATTTAAACCCCGCTCTGCTGATTGGTCACGGACGGCAACCGCGACCAATCAGCAGTATTGGCGCCAAATTTAAACCCCGCTCTGCTGATTGGTTGCGACCGCCGGCCGCCACCAAAATTTAAACACCGCTCTGCTGAATGGTCGCGGCCGTGACCAATCAGCGATTTTGGCGCCAAATTTAAACACCGCTCTGCTGATTGGTCGCGACCGCCGGCCGTGACCAATCTGCGATATTGGCGCCAAATATAAACCCCGCTCTGCTGATGGGTCGCGTTCGCTGGCCGTGACCAATCAGCATTATTGGTGCCAAAGTTAAACCCCGCTCTGCTGATTAGTCGCGGTTACCAGTCGCAAATTATCAGCGATTTTGGCGCCAAATTTAAACCCCGCTCTGCTAATTGGTCGCGGATGCCGGCCGTGACTAATCAGCATTATTGGCGCCAAATTTAAACACCGCTCTGCTGATTGGTTGCGGCCAGCAACCGTGACCAATCAGCAGTATTGGCGCCAAATTTAAACCCCGCTCTGCTGATTGGTCGCGGTTGCCGGCCGAGATCAATCAGCAGTAATGGCGCCAAACTTAAACACCGCTCTGCTGATTAGTCGCGGTCGCCGTCCGCGACCAATCAGCAATATTAGCGCAAAATTTAAACACCGCTCTGCTTATTGGTCGCGGTCGCCGTCCGCAACCAATCAGCATTTGTGGCGCCAAATTTAAACCCTGCTCTGCTGATTGGTCGCGGTTGCTGGCCGACATCAATCAGCAGTATTGGCGCCAAATTTAAACCCCGCTCTGCTGATTGGTCGCGGTTGACGGCCATGACCAATCAGCAGTATTGGCGCCAAATTTAAACCCCGCTCTGCTGATTGGTCGCGACCGCCACCAATCAGCGATTTTGGCGCCAAATTTAAACCCCGCTCTGCTGATTGGTCGTGGTTGCCGGCCGCGACTAATCAGAATTATTGGCGCCAAATTGCCGGCCGCGACTAATCAGCATTATTGCCGCAAAATTTAAACACCGCTCTGCTGAATGGCCGTGACCAATCACCATTATTGCCGCAAAATTTAAACCCCGCTCCGCTGATTGGTCACGTTCGCTGACCAGCATTAGGCGCAAAATTGAAACCCCGCTCTGCTGATTAGTCGCGGTTACCAGTCGCAAATAATCAGCATTATTGGCGCCAAATTTAAACACCGCTCTGCTGATTGGTCCCAGCCGTGACCAACCACCATTATTGGCGCCAAATTTAAATAGCGCTCTGCTGATTGGTCGCGACCGCTGGCCGCAACCAATCAGCATTATTGGCGCCAAATTTAAACCCCGCTCTGCTGATTAGTCGCGACCGCCGGCCGTGACCAATCTGCGATATAGCCGCCAAATTTTAACACCGCTTTTGTGATTGGTCACTTTTGCCGGCATCAACCAATCAGCGATTTTGGCGCCAAATTTAAACACCGCTCTGCTGATTGCGCCCTGTCGGCCGCATACATATTCTAGAATACCCGATGCATTAGAATCGGGCCATCATCTAGTCTATATATATATATATATATATATATATATATATATATATATATATATATATATATATATATATATATATATATATATATATATAATCGTCTTATCCCGTCTGTCTGTCTTTCGTTCTGTCTGTCCAGGAAATCCCGTGTCGCTCATTGGTCCGGCAGCGGCCAATCAGCGCCGTGGGATTTCTGAAAAAAGATGGCCGTTAGCGGCTCATCTGCGGGACGGAGCTCAGCGGCGCTGCAGCCGGGAGATGACCGGCGCGAGGCGCTCATCTCCCAGCCGGTACCAGCAGCAGGACCTCGACCGCCAGACCCATCTGAGGGACGGAGATGCAGCCGGGAGATGACCGGCACGAGGCGCTCATCTCCCGGCCGGTAGAAGCGGAAGGACCGCCAGCGTCGCTGACCTCCATGCGGAAGGGAGGACTGGGGAGCGGCGCTGCGGGTCGGGATACTTCTACTGCGAGCGCCCGCTCATGTCCCGGGTTCTCGCTGCGGAAGTAACCGCACAGGGAGTGCCGCTCCCCGGTCCTCACCAAGACGATTCGATGATTGGTCGTGCTCTTCGGACCCGACCAGTCTCTGATCTTACCGCAAAAGTTAAACACTACTGTGCTGATTGGTCGCGGACGCTGCCCGCGACAAATCACTGATTTGTGTGGCACATTTAAATAGCGTCGGCGACCAATCAGCGATTTTTAACACAAATGTCCGGACCTTTGTAACACCATGCGGATACTGTGGGGACATCAGCGGCTAGGGTCAAGGGAGGACCGGGGAGCGGCCCTGACATCCAATTGGTCGCGGCCGCTTTTAAATTTGGCGCCCAAATAGGTGATTGGTCGCGGGCAGCGTCCGCGACCAGTCAGCACAGTAGTGTTTAACTTTTGCGGCAAGATCAGTGATTGGTCGCGGGCAAAGACCGCGACCAATCACTGATTTGTGCGGCACATTTAAATAGCGGCCGCGACCAATTGGATGTCAGCGCCGCTCCCCGGTCCTCCCTTCACACCCTAGCTGCATGGATGTCTGAGGCGCTGCCTGTGCGGATACTTCCGCTGCGAGAACCCGGGACATGAGCGGGCGCTCGCAGCAGAAGTATCCCGACCCGCAGCGCCGCTCCCCGGTCCTCCCTTCACACCCTAGCCGCTGATGTCCCCACAGTATCCGCATGGTGTTACAAAGGTCCGGACATTTGTGTTAAAAATCGCTGATTGGTTGCCGACGCTGGGCGCGACCAATCACCGATTTTAGCGCCACATTTAAACACCGCTCTGCTGCTTGCGCCCGGTCGGCCGCATACCTATTCTAGAATACCCAATGCATTAGAATCGGGCCACCATCTAGTCTATATATATCCCGTCTGTCTGTCTGTCCAGGAAATCCCGTGTCGCTCATTGGTCCGGCCACGGACAATTAGCGACGCGGGATTTGAGAAAAAGATGGCGGCCATTAGCGGCTCATCTGCAGGACGACGGTCAGCGGCGATGCAGCCAGGAGATGACCGGCGCGAGGCGATCATCTCCCGGCCGCTAGCAGCAGAAGGACCCCGACCGGCGGCGCTGCTGACCTCCATGCGGTTAGGGTGTCAAGGGAGGAGCGGGGCGCGGCGCTGCCAGTCGGGATACTTCTGCTGTGAGCAGCCGCTCATCTCCCGGCTTCTCGCAGCGGAAGTAGCCGTTCAGGCACCGCCGCTCCCCAGTCCTCACCAATACGACTCCGCTCCCCGGTCCTCATCAATACTATACGCTGATTAGTCGCGGCCGGAGACCGCGACCAATCAGTGATCTTGGCGCAAAATTTAAAGACCGCTGTGCTGATTGGTCGCGGCCGCTGCCCACGACCAATCAGCGATTATGGCGCCACATTTAAACACTGCTGTGCTGATTGGTCACGGATGCTGCCCGCGACCAAACAGCGATTTTGGCAGAAAATTTAAACAGCGGCCGCGACCAATCAGCGATCTTGGCGCCAAATTTAAACCCCGCTAGGCTGATTGGTCGCGGCCGCTGCCCGCGACCAATCAGCTATTTTGGAGACAAATGTCCGGTCCTTAGTAACACCATGCGGCTACTGTCGGGAGATCAGCGGCTAGGATGTCAAGGGAGGACCGGGGAGCGGCGCCGCCGGTCGGGATACTTCTGCTGCGAGCAGCCGCTCATCTCCCGGCTTCTAGCAGCGGAAGTAGCCGCACAGGCAGCGCCGCTCCCCGGTCCTCACTAATACAATTCGCTGATTGGTCGCGGCAGGAGGACGAGACCAATCAGTGATCTTGGCGCAAAATTTAAACACCGCTGTGCTGATTGGTCGCGGCCGCTGCCCGCGACCAATCAGCGATTTTGGCGCCACATTTAAACACTGCTGTGCTGATTGGTCGCAGACGCTGCCCGCGACCAATCAGCGATTTGACCGCAAAATTTAAACAGCGGCCGCGACCAATTAGTGATCTTGGCGCAAAATTTAAACACCGCTGTGCTGATTGGTCGCGGCCGCTGCCCGCGACAAATCAGCGATTTTACCGCAAAATTTAAACATGCTGTCCGGTCCTTAGTTACACGGCTCGCTGATTGGACGCGGCCCCAGGCCGCGACCAATCAGCGATATTTGCGCGAGATTTAAAACCCACTTCCATGATTGGTCGCGGACGCCGCCCGCGAGCAATCACCGATTTTCGCGCCAAATTTAAACACGCTCTCCGGCCAATTACCGCAGGATTTCAAATAAGTATGCCACCCACGGGAGATAGCAGGGCTGACTCCGCCCATGTGGTCATGTGACTCACCAACTGCCCATAACATACTGAGCATGTTTTCTCAGTCACACTGTGTGAGGGACTTCAGTCAGGTTTACTGAATACGTTCTGCCAGTGACCGCGCGCTGAAGAGATACTTCTTTACGCTTCCTATTTTATAATGGGTCGTAAGCGAAAATACGCCACGGAGGAAGACCGAAAAGCAGCAGAAGCAGCAAGTAAACGACAACGTCGAGAGCAACAGACACCACAACATACTGCCGCCAGACAAGCCGAGGATGCGGAATCTCACAGACAACGTCGGAAATGGGAGACACCGCAACACACTGCCGCCAGACAAGCCCAGGATGCGGAAGCTCACCAAAAACGCCGGGAACAGGAGACACCGCAACACACTGCCGCCAGACAAGCCCAGGATGCGGAAGCTAACCAAAAACGCCGGGAACAGAAGACACCGGAACACACTGCCGCCAGACAAGCCCAAGATGCCGAATCTCACCAAAAACGCCGGGAACAGGAGACACCGCAACACACTGCCGCCAGACAAGCCCAGGATGCCGAATCTCACAAAAAACACCGGGAACAGGAGACACCGCAACACACTGCCGCCAGACAAACCCAGGATGCCGAATCTCACCAAAAACGCCGGGAACAGGAGACACCGCAACACACTGCCGCCCGACAAGCCCTGTATGCGGAAGCTCACCAAAAACGCCGGGAACAGAAGACACCGCAACACACTGCCGCCAGACAAGCCCAGTATGCGGAAGCTCACCAAAAATGCCGGGAACAGGAGACACCGCAACACACTGCCGCCAGACAAGCTCAGGAAGCAGAATCTCACCAAAAACGCCGGAAAAAGGAGACACCGCAACACACTGTCGCCAGACAAGCCCAGGATGCGGAATCTCACAGACAACGTCGGGAACAAGAGACACCACAACACACTACCGCCAGACAAGCCCAGGATGCGGAATCTCACAGACAATGTCGGAAACAGGAGACACCACAACACACTGTGGCTAGACAGGAACACGATGCACAATCTCACAGACAATATCGGGAATGGGAAACACCGCAACACACTGTGGCTAGACAGGAACACGATGCGGAATCCCATAGACAATGTCGGCTGAATGAATCTCCAGAATCCAGGACAAACCGAGAACAACACGATCGCCAAATTTATCAAAAACGAATGCTCTACCAACTAAGGCAAACCCAGCAGAACATTCAACAACTTGCACATTACGTAACAGACAATGAAACTATAATTATTCAACACTACTGTGGGAATATGAATGTAGTTTGTTCTAAATGCGACTCTCCGAATTTCATCGAGAAAAAACATCTGACAATCAGTTTACTCAATGCTGCCAAAAAGGAAAAGTTATGCTACCAAGACGTCACTACTCAGATCTGTTTGAGCAGTTGATGAAAGGAACGCATGAACACAGTAGAAATTTTATGGAAAATATCAGAAGTATCAACAGTTCTCATGCGTTTGCTTCATTTGGTGCCAACATTGCACCGCCCCCTGGATTCGGACCGTATTGTTTTAAAATTCATGGCCAGATCTACCACCGCACTGGAACACTTCACCCAGAACTAGGACAACCACCAAAATTTGCACAATTATACATCTTTGATCCAAATGAGGCTACAGAACAAAGGATGAACCGAAAAGAAAATGAAAAGTGTAATGCAGAACTGATGAACCTAATTGCCGTTCATTTACAAACAATCAGCCCATTTGCTGCCGCATATCCATGCTAAAATACGGCGAAGCTGAGGAGGAACAGAGAGCTATACAAAATGGGACAGAAATGCCTTCTATTATCATGGCCATTAAACAAGAACGTCAACAAGATCCCCGATGTTACAACAAACCACGTGTAAGTGAGGTCGCAGTTGTTTTTCAAAACGATGATGGAGAGCCTCCTTTTCAAAGGGATATATTAGTCCATCTTAAGCCAGACAAAAACAACCCTTTCGTTCCTAAAACACAACGAATTAGCATTTTGCACAGCAACCTTGATGCTCTTCTGTTTCCGCTATTCTTTCCAAGCGGTGATCAAGGGTGGCATGAAAACCTACACCAGCAAGGAACTTCAAGAAGAATTACACAACTACAGTACTACAGTTTTCTTCTGTCTGTCCGAAATTACTTCAATCCTATTTTAAACGGTGGGAAACTGACAGTACTTAGTCGAAGCATACGTTAAAATTGAAGCTAGTCGGCTCAATTTCATACGAATGAACCAAAAACAACTTAAAGTTGAAGACTACTGCGTTCTTCAAGAACATTTGCAAAAACAATCCATTCAAAAAGGAATTCCAATTGGAAAAACAGTAATTCTCCCGTCGTCGTTTGAATGTAGCCCCCGCAACATGTAACAGCGTTATCAAGATGCAATGGCAATAGTAACAAAGTATGGAAGACCTGACATTTTTTTTAACAATGACCTGCAATCCTAAATGGCCGGAAATTACCGAAAATCTACAACCCTGGCAGCAAGTTGAAAACAAACCGGACTTAGTTGCACGCGTATTTCGACTAAAACTCAGCAGCCTTTTTAAAGACATCAAAAATGGGCGTTTTGGAACAGTCGTAGCAATGGTACACGTCATAGAGATTCAGAAATGAAGTCTCCCACATGCTCATATACTAATTATTTTAGACGCGGATTCCAAGTTTCGCACGGAGGCCGAAATTGACAACATAGTGTGGGCTGAAATTCCTAACCAAGAAAAGTATCCTGAATTGTATAATATTGTAATCTGTAATTTGGTTCATGGCCCATGCGGTGTAGCAAATCCAAAAAGTCCATGCATGGAAAACGGAAAGTGTACAAAAGGGTTTCCAAAGCAGTTGAAACAGCACACTGTTAAAGATTTGGACGGCTATCCATCCTACCGGCGACAACTGATTGATAACATTGTACACAACAAAAAGATTATAAATAACTCATGGATAGTTCCATACAACCCGTACTTATTAAAACGCTACAACTGTCACATCAACGTTGAAATCTGTGCTTCATAAAAAGTGTTAAATATCTTTTCAAGTACATCTACAAGGGGCATGACAAAGCTAACTTCGATACACAACAGAAAACAGTCAATCACGATGAATCATCACGTTTTGTTGACTCAAGATATGTCAGTGCTCCAGAAGATGCTTGGAGACCAATCAGTGATCTTGGCGCAAAATTTAAACACCGCTGTGCTGATTGGTCGCGGCCGCTGCCCGCGACCAATCACCGATGTTGACGCCACATTTAAACACTGCTGTGCTGATTGGTCGCGGACGCCAGATGCGACCAATCAGCGAGATTGGCGCCAAATTTAAACAACGCTCTGCTGATTGGTCGCGGACGCCAGCTGCGACCAATCAGTGAGATTGGCGCCAAATTTAAACATGGCTCTGCTGATTGGTCGCGGACGCCAGCCGCGACCAATCAGCGACATTGGCGCCAAATTTAAACGCCGCTCTGCCGATTGGTCCCGGTCGCTGGCCGCGACCAATCAGCACTATTGGCGCCAAATTTAAACAACACTCTGCTGATTGGTCGCGGCCGCCAGCCGCAACCAATCAGCGAGATTGGCGCCAAATTCAAACAACGCTCTGCTGATTGGTCGCGGCCAGCGACTGCGACCAATCAGCATTATTGGCGCCAATTTTAAACAACGTTCTGCTGATTGGTCGCGACCAGCGACCGCGACCAATCAGCATTATTGGCGCCAAATTTAAACACCGCTTTGCTAATTGGTCATGGTCGCCGGCCACGACCAATCAGCGATATTGGCGCCAAATTTAAACACCGTTTTGCTGATTGGTCGCGGTTGCGACTAATCAGCAATTCTATCGCTAAATTTAAACACGCTCTCCGGTCCTCACTAACACAGTTCGCTGATTGGTCGCGGCCGCCACCTGCGACCAATCACCCATATTGCCGCCAAATTTAAACAACGTTTTGCTGCTTGGTCGTGTTTGCCGGCCAAAATATTTTAGGTTGATATTGTTTAGAAATATAATCTAGGGTCGTACTTCTTTTGTCCGATGATTTTATTAAAAATATAGTTAGATATTCATGGAATAGTTTATATATTTCGATCATCTGTTTAATAATTTTGTTCAGTTGTATTAAGTTCTACAAGCAATAATCTATATATATAATAGTCTTATCCCGTCTGTATGTCTTTCTGTCTGTCTTTCTGTCTGTCTGTCCAGTAAATCCCGCGTCCCTCATTGGTTCGGCAGCGGCCAATCAGCGTCGCGGGATTTCAGAAAAAAGATGGCGGCCTTTAGCGGCTCATCTGCGGGACGGAGCTCAACGGCGATGCAGCCGGGAGATGACCGGCGCGAGGAGCTCATCTCCCGACCGCCGGCGCCGCTGACCTCCATGCGACTAGGGTGTGAAGGGAGGACCGGGGAGCGGCGCTGCGGGTCGGGATACTTGAGCTGCGAGCGCCCGCTCATGTACCGGGTTCTCGCAGCGGAAGTAGCCGCACAGGCAGCGCCACTGACATCCATGCGGCTAGGGTGTCAAGGGAGGACCGGGGAGCGGCGCTGCGGGTCGGGATACTTCTGCTGCGAGCGCCCGCTCATGTCCCGGGTTCTCGCAGCGGAAGTAGCCGCACAGGCAGCGGCGCTGACATCAATGCGGCTAGGGTGTCAAGGGAGGACCGGGGAGCGGCGCTGCGGGTCGGGATACTTCTGCTGCGAGCGCCCGCTCATGTCCCGGGTTCTCGCAGCGGAAGTAGCACACCAATACGATTCTCTGATTGGTCGCGATCTCTCGCCGCGACCAATCACTGATCTTGGCCTAAAAGTTAAACACCGCTGTGCTGATTGGTCGCGGCCGCTGCCCGCGACCAATCACCGATTTGGGCGCCACATTTAAATAGCGTCCGCGACCAATCAGCACAGCGGTGTTTAAATGTGTCTGCAAGATCGGTTATTGGTCGCGGCCGCTATTTAAATGTGGCGCCCAAATCGGTGATTGGTCGCTGGTCGCGGACGCTGCCCGTGACCAATCACCGATTTGGGCGCCACATTTAAACACTGCTGTGCTGATTGGTCGCGGATGCTGCCCATCAGCACAGCAGTGTTTAAATGTGGCGCCCAAATAGGTGATTGGTCGCGGGCAGTGTCGTGACCAATCAGCACAGCGGTGTTTAAATGTCTATGCAAGATCGGTGATTGGTCGCGGCCGCTATTTAAATGTGGCGCACAAATCGCTGATTGGTCGCGGTCTTCGTCCGCGACCAATCACTGATCTTGCTGCAAAAGTTAAACACCGCTGTGCTGATTGGTCGCGGACGCTGCCCGCGACCAATCACCGATTTGGGTGCCACATTTAAACACTGCTGTGCTGATTGGTCGTGGACGCTGCCCGCGACCAATCACCGATTTAGGCGCCACATTTAAATAGCGGGCGCGACCAATCACCGATCTCGCAGAGACATTTAAACACCGCTGTGCTGATTGGTCGCGGACGCTATTTAAATGTGGCGCCCAAATCGGTGATTGGTCGCGGCCGATATTTAAATGTGGCGCCCAAATCGGTGATTGGTCGCGGGCAGCGCCCGCGACCAATCAGCGATTTTGAACACAAATGTCCGGACCTTAGTAACACCATGCGGCTACTGTCGGGAGATCAGCAGGTAGGGTGTCAAGGGAGGATCGGGGAGCGGCGCTGCCGGTCGTGATACTTCTGCTGCGAGCGCCCGCTCATGTCCCGGCTCCTCGCAGCGGAAGTAGCCGCACAGGCAGCGCCGCTCCCCAGTCCTCACCAATACGATTCCGCTCCCCGGTCCTCACCAATACGATTCGCTGATTGGTCGCGGTCTCCGCACCCGACCAATCAGTGATCTTGGCGCAAAATTTAAACACCGCTGTGCACGACCAATCACCTATTTGGGCGCCACATTTAAATAGCGGCCGCGACCAATCACCGATGTTGACGCCACATTTAAACACTGCTGTGCTGATTGGTCGCGGACGCCAGCCGCGACCAATCAGCGAGATTGGCGCCAAATTTAAACAACGCTCTGCTGATTGGTCGCGGACGCCAGCCGCGACCAATCAGCGAGATTGGCCCCAAATTTAAACATGGCTCTGCTGATTGGTCGCGGACGCCAGACGCGACCAATCAGCGAGATTGGCCCCAAATTTAAACATGGCTCTGCTGATTGGTCGCGGACGCCAGCCGCGACCAATCAGCGACATTGGCGCCAAATTTAAACGCCGCTCAGCCGATTGGTCCCGGTCGCTGGCCGCGACCAATCAGCATTATTGGCGCCAAATTTAAACACAGCTTTGCTAATTGGTCGCGGTCGCTGGCCACGACCAATCAGCGATATTGGCGCCAAATTTAAACACCGTTTTGCTGATTGGTCGCGGTCGCGACTAATCAGCGATTCTATCGCCAAATTTAAACACGCTCTCCGGTCCTCACTAACACAGTTCGCTGATTGGTCGCGGCCGCCACCCGCGACCAATCACCCATATTGCCGCCAAATTTAAACAACGTTTTGCTGCTTGGTCGTGTTTGCCGGCCAAAATATTTTAGGTTGATATTGTTTAGAAATATATTCTAGGGTCGTACTTCTTTTGTCTGATGATTTTATTAAAAATATTGATAGATATTCATGGAATAGTTTATATATTTCGATCATCTGTTTAATAATTTTGTTCAGTTGTATTAAGTTCTACAAGCAATAATCTATATATATAATAGTCTTATCCCGTCTGTCTGTCTTTCTGTCTGTCTTTCTGTCTGTCTGTCTGTCCAGGAAATCCCGCGTCGCTCATTGGTTCGGCAGCGGTCAATCAGCGTCGCGGGATTTCAGAAAAAAGATGGCGGCCTTTAGCGGCTCATCTGCGGGACGGAGCTCAGCGGCGATGCAGCCGGGAGATGACCGGCGCGAGGAGCTCATCTCCCGACCGCCGGCGCCGCTGACCTCCATGCGACTAGGGTGTGAAGGGAGGACCGGGGAGCGGCGCTGCGGGTCGGGATACTTGAGCTGCGAGCGCCCGCTCATGTCCCGGGTTCTCGCAGCGGAAGTAGCCACACAGGCAGCGGTGCTGACATCAATGCGGCTAGGGTGTCAAAGGAGGACCGGGGAGCGGCGCTGCGGGTCGGGATACTTCTGCTGCGAGCGCCCGCTCATGTCCCGGGTTCTCGCAGCGGAAGTAGCACACCAATACGATTCTCTGATTGGTCGCGATCTCTCGCCGCGACCAATCACTGATCTTGGCCTAAAAGTTAAACACCGCTGTGCTGATAGGTCGCGGCCGCTGCCCGCGACCAATCACCGATTTGGGCGCCACATTTAAATAGCGTCCGCGACCAATCAGCACAGCGGTGTTTAAATGTCTATGCAAGATCGGTGATTGGTCGCGGCCGCTATTTAAATGTGGCGCACAAATCGCTGATTGGTCGCGGTCTTCGTCCGCGACCAATCTCTGATCTTGCTGCAAAAGTTAATCACCGCTGTGCTGATTGGTCGCGGGCGCTGCCCGCGACCAATCACCGATTTGGGCGCCACATTTAAATAGCGTCCGCGACCAATCAGCACAGCGGTGTTTAAATGTCTATGCAAGATCGGTGATTGGTCGCGGCCGCTATTTAAATGTGGCGCACAAATCGCTGATTGGTCGCGGTCTTCGTCCGCGACCAATCTCTGATCTTGCTGCAAAAGTTAATCACCGCTGTGCTGATTGGTCGCGGGCGCTGCCCGCGACCAATCACCGATTTGGGCGCCACATTTAAATAGCGTCCGCGACCAATCAGCACAGCGGTGTTTAAATGTCTATGCAAGATCGGTGATTGGTCGCGGCCGCTATTTAAATGTGGCGCACAAATCGCTGATTGGTCGCGGTCTTCGTCCGCGACCAATCTCTGATCTTGCTGCAAAAGTTAATCACCGCTGTGCTGATTGGTCGCGGGCGCTGCCCGCGACCAATCACCGATTTGGGCGCCACATTTAAACACTGCTGTGCTGATTGGTCGCGGACGCTGCCCGCGACCAATCACCGATTTAGGCGCCACATTTAAATAGCGGGCGCGACCGATCACCGATCTCGCAGAGACATTTAAACACCGCTGTGCTGATTGGTCGCGGACGCTATTTAAATGTGGCGCCCAAATCGGTGATTGGTCGCGGCCGATATTTAAATGTGGCACCCAAATCGGTGATTGGTCACGGGCAGCGCCCGCGACCAATCAGCGATTTTGAACACAAATGTCCGGACCTTAGTAACACCATGCGGCTACTGTCGGGAGATCAGCAGGTAGGGTGTCAAGGGAGGATCGGGGAGCGGCGCTGCAGGTCGGGATACTTCTGCTGTGAGCGCCCGCTCATGTCCCGGCTCCTCGCAGCGGAAGTAGCCGCACAGGCAGCGCCGCTCCCCAGTCCTCACCAATACGATTCCGCTCCCCGGTCCTCACCAATACGATTCGCTGATTGGTCGCGGTCTCCGCACCCGACCAATCAGTGGTCTTGGCGCAAAATTTAAACACCGCTGTGCACGACCAATCACCAATTTGGGCGCCACATTTAAATAGCGGCCGCGACCAATCACCGATGTTGACGCCACATTTAAACACTGCTGTGCTGATTGGTCGCGGACGCCAGCCACGACCAATCAGCGAGATTGGCACCAAATTTAAACATGGCTCTGCTGATTGGTCGCGGACGCCAGACGCGACCAATCAGCGAGATTGGCCCCAAATTTAAACATGGCTCTGCTGATTGGTCGCGGACGCCAGCCGCGACCAATCAGCGACATTGGCGCCAAATTTAAACGCCGCTCTGCCGATTGGTCCCGGTCGCTGGCCGCGACCAATCAGCATTATTGGCGCCAAATTTAAACAACACTCTGCTGATTGGTCCCGGTCGCTGGCCGCGACCAATCAGCGATATTGGCGCCAAATTTATACACCGTTTTGCTGATTGGTCGCGGTCGCGACTAATCAGCGATTCTATCGCCAAATTTAAACACGCTCTCCGGTCCTCACTAACACAGTTCGCTGATTGGTCGCGGCCGCCACCCGCGACCAATCACCCATATTGCCGCCAAATTTAAACAACGTTTTGCTGCTTGGTCGTGTTTGCCAGCCGCGACCAATCAGCGATTTTGGCGGCAAATTTAAACAACGTTCTGCTGATTGCGCCCGGTCGGCCGCATACATATTCTAGAATACCCGATGCGTTAGAATCGGGTCACCATCTAGTATTTAATAACAAAGTATTATTTTACACAGAAAATTCTGTGTATTCATTGTATCATTCTTAAATCTTCATAGCGACATCTGCAGCATCTGCTACTAAAGTGAATGCAGATTTGTGCCTCTCCACGCACTTAGTCCCGGCGTGGAAAGCAGCGAATCTACAGACAGCAGCTAATCACAGCAGTATCTGAGAGCGCGTGCTGTGCCTCACATCCTGCGAGGAGCTGCTGAAAACAGGACAGACAGCGCTGGAGCAGAGAAAGGAAACAAGGGGAGGATTAGGGTTTAGTTTTTGAACTGTGCTGTAGAGATGGGGGAATGAGAAGGTCATACAAAACCAGGATAAGGGGGCCATACAAGCTAAGATGAGGAAGGCGTACAATCCAAGATAAGTCAGCCATATAAACCAGGATTAGGGGAATGACGGAGCCATACAAACCACAATTACAGAATGAGGAAGCCATACATACCAGCATTTAACAGTAGGTGCTGCATTTCCCACCCTAGGCTTATCCTCAAGTCAATAAATTGTCCCTTTTTTTTGTTGAAAAATTATGGGCCTCGGCTTATACTCGGTTGACCGCGCACAGGCAGCATGTACCCCCGCCTGAAGCTGGCTCTTGCTTCCGCTTATGTCACGACTATTTGCACCTGCAGCCAAGGAGTCTCCTGTTTCGCGTTCCACGGTGAGTGATGGGCTGTGGCCGGGGTTATCCCACATCCCGTCACAACAGGCATTCACCGAACAAGCATACATTGACAGAGCGCGCGGTGGATGCTCGGTGTGACACGATGGAGGATAAGCCCGGCCACAGCCCATCATTCACTGTGGTACGCGGAACAGCAGACCCCTGGCTGCAGCCGCAAATAGTCGTGATGTAAGTGGAAGCAAGAGCCGGCTGCAGCCGGGGGAATTACATGCTGGCTGTGCGTCGTCAGCGATGTTGTCACAAGTGTAGCGCCCCGAGGGTTCGGTTGCTACAGTGGTATTGCACCTCAACCAGAGGTGTGATATTCCACTCCCAGGTAAGGATGGAGTATGGACCAGGGCTCAGTTAGCTGCATACACACACTCACCCCATTTCCGGGGGACAGCTCGACGGTGCTCCCATTTATATATATGCAGGCACAACTGACCATGTCCCTGGCTGGAGTGGGGAGGGGGGAGAGAACCCAGTGATGTAGGAGCAGGAGGGGACGGTTTCTGGAGCATAGGAAGGAGCTCATTGGGTGCAGGTCACCTGAGCTCAGACACAGAGAAGCAGATAAAAGGTGGGGGCCATCTTAGGAGGCAGAGCAGTTCAGTTCAGAAGGAGAAAAGAGGGAGAGGGAGCTGACAGGCTCGCTCTGAACTCAGCTCCATGAGGCAGGCCTAGAGAGAAGGCCGGGTCCAGAGAGGAGAAGAGAAGAAGGAGAACGAAGGAAAGAGGAAAGGCTCCAGAAACAAGAAGGCAGAAGGGACCCTAAGAGAGAGCAGAACGGACAGCAACCGTTGCAAACCCGCATTATATCGGGTGAAGGGTCAGGCTGTGGAAGGGTACCGGATTCCCAAGTTGGTGGAGGTAAATTATCCCTCAGCCAAGAACCGGAGGTCATGATCATCTATTGGTGCGACCCCCCGCCAAACCTGCTAGGAAGGCACCATATAGGATAGCGGGAAACGGGGGCCAACGTTTGCCCGCAAAGATCCGCGACAGCTGGACAGAAGTTTGGTCACTGGTGGGGCACGAGAGGCCAGAGAAAGGACAGAAGGGGGTCCTGTGCCATACTCCTGAATTGCCTGGGGGTTGACCGAGCCCCTCACCTGGTGGACGCAGCACGGCTTCGGCAGTCATTGCTGACAGAAATTACATGGATAACAACTGTGAGTAAAACCCTGGACTGCATCATTGGACTCTGTGTTATTTATGCTGCGCCTGCACCATCACCCCCAGCATCCTATTACACTGCCCTGAGGCTATACTCTTCCCGTGGGGAGTTGTCCTATCCCTCTGCTGCGCACCAACACCAGCCTCAGCGGTCTGCCTTGCAGCGGCGGACATCCCTGACCGCAATCCACGGGTGGCGTAGTCGGACATTCAAAACCCTATAAATAGACTGCTGCCATTTGGTCTGACCACCCTGAGCCACGGGATCGGGTTGCCACTACTACCCCCATCAGCACCATACACAAGAAGGCCCGGTTCCGGGTACCCCACGGCCCAGGGGGCGAGTCACAAGCAGGATTGACAACATGACGTAATGACAAAATTCATTAGGGGCACCGAGGGGATACATTGTGAAGTTAATTTAAAGTAGTGCACAACCCATTTAAACACTGCTTCGCTGCTTAGTTGCTCCCGGTCGGCCGCATGCATATTCTAGAATACCCGATGCATTAGAATCGGGCCACCATCTAGTCTACTATATAATTGTCTTATCCCGTCTGTCTGTCTCTCTGTCTGTCCAGGAAATCCCGCGTCGCTCATTGGTCCGGCAGCGGCCAATCAGCGCCGCGGGATTTCAGAAAAAAGATGGCGGCCTTTAGCGGCTCATCTGCGGGACGGAGCTCAGCGGCGTTGCAGCCGGGAGATGAGCGCCGCGAGGCGCTCATCTCCCGGCCGGTACCAGCAGAAGGACCCCGACCGCCGGACCCATCTGCGGGACGGAGATGCAGCCGGGAGATGAGCGGCGCAAGGCGCTCATGTCCCGGCCGGTAGCAGCGGAAGGACCGCCGGCGTTGCTGACATCCATGCGGAAGGGAGGACCGGGGAGCGGCGCTGCGGGTCGGGATACTTCGGCTGCGATCGCCCGCTCATGTCCCGGGTTCTCGCAGCGGAAGTAGCCGCACAGGCAGCGCCGCTCCCCGGTCCTCACCAAGACAATTCGATGATTGGTCGCGGTCTTCGGACCCGACCAATCACTGATCTTAGCGCAAAAGTTAAATACCGCTGTGCTGATTGGTCGCGGACGCTGCCCGCGACCAATCACCGATTTGGGTGCCAAATTTAAATATCGGCCGCGACCAATCAGCACAGTAGTGGTTAACTTTAGCCGCCAGATCAGTGATTGGTCGCGGGCCAAGACCGCGACCAATCACCGATTTGTGCGGCACATTTAAATAGCGGCCGTGACCAATTGGATGTCAGCGCCGCTCCCCGGTCCTCCCTTCACACCCTTGCGGCATGGATGTCAGCGGCGCTGCCTGTGCGGATACTTCCGCTGCGAGAACCCGGGACATGAGCGGGTGCTCGCAGCAGAAGTATCCCGACCCGCAGCGCCGCTCCCCGGTCCTCCCTTCACACCCTAGCCGCTGATGTCCCCACAGTATCCGCATGGTGTTACAAAAATCCGGACATTTGTGTTAAAAATCGCTGATTGGTCGCTGGCGGTGCCAGCGACCAATCACCGATTTGGGCGCCAAATTTAAATATCGGCCGCGACCAATCACCGATCTTGGCTCCACATTTAAACACCGCTGTACTCATTGGTCGCGGCCACTATTTAAATGTGGCGCCCAAATCGGTGATTGGTCGCGGGCAGCGGCCGCGACCAATCAGCAGAGCGGTGTTTAACTTTAGCGCCAAGATCACTGATTGGTCGCGTGCGGAGAGCGCGACCAATCAGCGAATCGTATTGGTGAGGAGCGGGGAGCGGAATCGTATTAGTGAGGACCGGGGAGCGCCGCTGCCTGTGCGGATACTTCCACTGCGTGAAGCCTGGAGATGAGCGACTGCTCGCAGCAGAAGTATCCCGACCCGCAGCGCCGCTCCCCGGTCCTCCCTTCACACCCTAGCCGCACAGTATCCGCATGGTGTTACAAAGATCCGGACATTTGTGTTAAAAATCGCTGATTGGTCGCTGGCGGTGCCCGCGACTTATCACCGATTTTGGCGCCACATTTAAATAGCGGCCGCGACCAATCAGTACAGCGATGTTTAAATGTGGCGCCAAGATCGGTGATTGGTCGCGGCCGATATTTAAATTTGGCGCCCAAATCGGTGATTGGTCGCGGGCAGCGCCAGCGACCAATCAGCGATTTTTAACACAAATGTCCGGACCTTTGTAACACCATGCGGATACTGTGGGGAGATCAGCGGCTAGGGTGTGAAGGGAAGACCGGGGAGCGGCGCTGCGGGTCGGGATATTTCTGCTGCGAGCAGTCGCTCATGTCCCGGGTTCTCGCAGCGGAAGTAGCCGCACAGGCAGCGGCGCTCCCCGGTCCTCACTAATACGATTCCGCTCCCCGCTCCTCACCAATACAATTCGCTGATTGGTCGCGCTTTCCGCACGCGACCAATCAGTGATCTTGGCGCTAAAGTTAAACACCGCTCTGCTGATTGGTCGCGGCCGCTGCCCGCGACCAATCACCGATTTGGGCGCCACATTTAAATGGCGGCCGCGACCAATCACCGATCTTGCCGCCACATTTAAACACTGCTGTGCTAATTGGTCGCGGACGCCAGACGCGTCCAATCAGCGAGATTGGCGCCAAATTTAAACAACGCTCTGCTGTTTGATCGCGGTCGCTGGCCGAGATCAATCAGCAGTATTGGCGCAAAATTTAAACAACGCTCTGCTGATTGGTCGCGGCCGGCGACCAATCAGCGATTTTGGCGCCAAATTTAAACCCCGCTCTGCATCGCTCTGCTGATTGGTCGCGGTCGCCGGCCTCGACCAATCAGCAGTATTGTCGCCAAATTTAAACAACGCTCTGCTGATTGGTCGCGGCCGTCAGACGCGACTAATAGGCGACTTTGGGGCCAAATTTAAACCCCGCTCTGCATCGATCTGCTGATTGGTCGTGGTCGCCAGCCTCGACCAATCAGCAGAGCGTTGTTTAAATTTGGCGCCACTCTCGCTGATTGGTCGAGGATGGCGGCCGCGACCAATCAGCAGATCGATGCAGAGCGGGGTTTAAATTTGGCCCCAAAGTCGCCTATTAGTCGCGTCTGACGGCCGCGACCAATCAGCAGAGCGTTGTTTAAATTTTGCGCCAAAATCACTGATTGGTCGAGGCCGCCGGCCGCGACCAATCAGCGATTTTGGCGCCAAATTTAAACACCGCTCTGCTGATTGATCGCGGCCGGCGACCAATCAGCGATTTTGGTGCCAAATTTAAACCCCGCTCTGTATCGCTCTGCTGATTGGTCGCGGTCGGCGGCCGCGACCAATCAGCAGTATTGGCGCCAAATTTAAACACCGCTCTGCTGGTTGGTCGCGACTAATCTGCGATTTTGGTGCCAAATTTAAACACGCTCTCCAGTCCTCACTAACATGGTTCGCAGATTGGTCGCGGCCGCCGCCCGCGACCAATCACCGATATTGCCGCCAAATTTAAACACCGCTTTGCTGATTGGTCGCGGTTGCCTAACGCGACCAATCAGCGATTTGGGCGCCAAATTTAAACGCCGCTCTGCTAATTGCGCCCCGTCGGCCGCATACCTATTCTAGAATACCCGATGCGTTCGAATCGGGCCACCATCTAGTCTATATATATAATTGTCTTATCCCGTCTGTCTGTCTGTCTGTCCAGGAAATCCCGCGTCGCTCATTGGTCTGGCCGCGGCCAATCAGCGACGCAGGATTTCAGAAAAAAGATGGCGGCCGTTAGCGGCTCATCTGCCGGACCGAGGTCAGCGGCGATGCAGCCGGGAGATGAGCGGCGCTAGCAGAAAAACTACCCCGACCGGCGGCGCCACTGACCTCCATGCGGCTAACGTCGGGAGATCAGCGGCTAGGACCGCTGATCTCCCGACGGCAAGTGTGAACGGAGGACCGGGGAGCGGCGCCGCCGGTCGGGATGCTTCTGCTGCGAGCAGCCGCTCATCTCCCAGCTGCTCACAGCGATTGTACCCGCTCAGGCAGCGCCGCTCCCCGGTCCTCGCTAATACGACGCTGATTGGTCGCATCCCCCGGACGCGACCAATCAGCGATATGGGCGGCAAATTTAAACGCCACTCTGCTGATTGGCGCCAAATTTAAACAACGCTCTGCTGATTGGCACCAAATTTAAACAACAATCTGCTGATTGGTCGCGGTCGGCGATATTGGCGCAGAATTTAAACAACGCTCTGCTGATTGGTCGCGGCCGCCGGCTCGACCAATCAGCGATTTTGGCGCAAAATATTTAAACAACGCTCGGCTGATTGGTCGCGGCCTCCGGCCGACCGCGACCAATCAGAGGTTGGCGCCAAATTTAAACACCGCTCTGCTGATTAGCGCCAAATTTAAACACCGCTCTGCTGATTGGTCGAGGCCGCCGGCCGCGACCAATCAGCGATTTTGGCGCAAAATATTTAAACAACGCTCGGCTGATTGGTCGCGGCCTCCGGCCGACCGCGACCAATCAGAGATTGGCGCCAAATTTAATCAACGCTCTGCTGATTGCTCGCGGCCGCCGACCGCGACCAATCAGCGATATTGGCGCCAAATTTAAACACCGCTCTGCTGATTGCGCCCGGTCGGCCCCATACATATTCTAGAATACCCGATGCGTTAGAATCGGGCCACCATCTAGTATCACATAACCAGCAACTTTTGTTTTGGCCAAAAGATTTTTTAAGCCGCCACCAGGACAAGGTAGACTCTTCTGGCCAGGTCCTATTATAATTCATTTTGTCATGTCCTCACTCTCTCCCACTCCCACTGCATCATCATTTACTTTAACCCATCCCAATTCATTATTTGCTCTCACTATCCCCACTCCCAATTAATTTGCTCTCCCCACAGCCAATTCATCAGTTGCTCTCCCCACCCCTATTCTTCATGTGCTCCCCCCACTCCTAAATCATCATTTTCAAGTACTCTCCCCACCCCCCACTCACACTTCATCATGTGCTCTGCCTACTCCCCAGTCCCAGTTCGTCATATGCGCTGCCCACCCCCTAGTCCCAGTTCATCATATGCTCTGCCCACTCCCCAGTCCCAGTTTATCATATGCTCTGCCCACTCCCCAGTCCCAGTTTATCATATGCTCTGCCCACTCCCCAGTCACAGTTTATCATATGCTCTGCCCACCCCCCAGTCCCAGATTATCATATGCTCTGCCCAGTCCCAGTTCATCATATGCTCTGCCCACTCCCCAGTCCCAGTTCATCATATGCTTTGCCCACCCCCCAGTCCATCATATACTCTGCCCACTCCCCAGTCACAGTTCATCATATGCTCTGCCCACTCCCCAGTCCCAGTTTATCATATGCTCTGCCCACTCCCCAGTCTCAGTTCATCATATGCTCTGCCGACTCCCCAGTCCCAGTTTATCATATGCTCTGCCCACTCCCCAGTCACAGTTTATCATATGCTCTGCCCACCCCCCAGTCCCAGATTATCATATGCTCTGCCCAGTCCCAGTTCATCATATGCTCTGCCCACTCCCCAGTCCCAGTTCATCATATGCTTTGCCCACCCCCCAGTCCATCATATACTCTGCCCACTCCCCAGTCCCAGTTTATCATATGCTCTGCCCACTCCCCAGTCCCAGTTCATCATATGCTCTGCCGACTCCCCAGTCCCAGTTTATCATATGCTCTGCCCACTCCCCAGTCCATGTTCATCATATGCTCTGCCCACTCCCCAGTCCCAGTTTATCATATGCTCTGCCCACCCCCCAGTCTCAGTTCGTCATATGCTCTGCCCACTCCACAGTCCTAGTTCATTATATGCTCTGCCCACTCCCCAGTCCCAGTTCATCATATGCTCTGCCCATCCCCCAGTCACAGTTCATCATCTGCTCTGCCCAGTCCCCAGTCCCAGTTCATCATCTGCTCTGCCCACTCCCCAGTCCCAGTTCATTATATGCTCTGCCCACTCCCCAGTCCCAGTTCATCATATGCTCTGCCCACTCCCCAGTCCCAGTTCATCATCTGCTCTGCCCACTCCCCATTCCCAGTTCATCATCTGGTCTGCCCACTCCCCAGTCCCAGTTCATTATATGCTCTGCCCACTCCCCAGTCCCAGTCCATCATATGCTCTGCCTACTCCCCAGTCCCAGTTCATCATATGCTCTCCCGACTCCCCAGTCCCAGTTCATCATATGCTCTGCCCACTCCCCAGTCCCAGTTCATCATATGCTCTGCCCACTCCCCAGTCCCAGTTCATCATATGCTCTGCCCACTCCCCAGTCCCAGTTCATCATATGCTCTGCCCACTCCCCAGTCCCAGTTCATCATATGCTCTGCCCACTCCCCAGTCCCAGTTCATCATATGCTCTGCCCACTCCCCAGTCCCAGTTCATTATATGCTCTGCCCACTCCCCAGTCCCAGTTCATCATATGCTCTGCCCATCCCCCAGTCACAGTTCATCATCTGCTCTGCCCAGTCCCCAGTCCCAGTTCATCATCTGCTCTGCCCACTCCCCATTCCCAGTTCATCTGGTCTGCCCACTCCCCAGTCCCAGTTCATCATATGCTCTGCCCACTCCCCAGTCCCAGTCCATCATATGCTCTGCCCACTCCCCAGTCCCAGTTCATCATATGCTCTCCCGACTCCCCAGTCCCAGTTCATCATATGCTCTGCCCACTCCCCAGTCCCAGTTCATCATATGCTCTGCCCACTCCCCAGTCCCAGTTCATTATATGCTCTGCCCACTCCCCAGTCCCAGTTCATTATATGCTCTGCCCACTCCCCAGTCCCAGTTCATCATATGCTCTGCCCACTCCCCAGTCCCAGTTCATCATATGCTCTGCCCACCCCCCAGTCCCAGTTCATCATATGCTCTGCCCACCCCCCAGTCCCAGTTCATCATATGCTCTGCCCACTCCCCAGTCCCAGTTCATCATATGCTCTGCCCACTCCCCAGTCCCAGTTCATCATATGCTCTGCCCACTCCCCAGTCCCAGTTCATCATATGCTCTGCCCACTCCCCAGTCCCAGTTCATCATATGCTCTGCCCACTCCCCAGTCCCAGTTCATCATATGCTCTGCCCACTCCCCAGTCCCAGTTCATCATATGCTCTGCCCACTCCCCAGTCCCAGTTCATCATATGCTCTGCCCACTCCCCAGTCCCAGTTCATCATATGCTCTGCCCACTCCCCAGTCCCAGTTCATCATATGCTCTGCCCACCCCCCAGTCCCAGTTCATCATATGCTCTGCCTACTCCCCAGTCCCAGTTCATCATATGCTCTGCCTACTCCCCAGTCCCAGTTCATCATATGCTCTGCCCACTCCCCAGTCCCAGTTCATCATATGTTCTGCCCACCCCCCAGTCCCAGTTCATCATATGCTCTGCCCACTCCCCAGTCCCAGTTCATCATATGCTCTGCCCACTCCCCAGTCCCAGTTCGTCATATGTTCTGCCCACTCCCCAGTCCCAGTTTATCATATGCTCTGCCCACTCCCCAGTCCCAGTTCATCATATGCTCTGCCCACTCCCCAGTCCCAGTTCATCATATGCTCTGCCCAGTCCAAGATCATTTAGTTAATTCTATTTAAAAACAAGTTTTCATACTTACCTCTCATACGATCCCTGCAGCTCCGCTTCCAGACTGGCATCCTGGTGCTTGATGCCGGCAGGTATGTGATGACGCCATCGTGTACGCGCCGACTCCAGCGCTTCACAGAAGAGGCGGAGGGACTCTCTTCAGAGCTGCACGGCCATTCAGCCGTGAGAGCTCCAACGCAGAAACTCCCTGCGCCGAGATATACGGCGACACGCCAGCACGCGATACCCCAGGGCCCGGTGAGTAGAAACACAAGAGGGGGGCCCCTCCTCTTTACTGCTGTTCACCGAACCCCATACAGCAGTAAGTGCAATAATGACCTGAAGGCGGCCCGGCTGCCACCTCACCACCACCGGAGCTACCGCAACCCCCTACCCGACTGTCTCCTTCCCCATTATCCTGTATACCAGGGGTGGGCAATTAATTTTCC
This sequence comes from Phyllobates terribilis, assembly GCF_046119375.1. Lineage (NCBI taxonomy): Eukaryota > Metazoa > Chordata > Amphibia > Anura > Dendrobatidae > Phyllobates > Phyllobates terribilis. Next base: position 181,563,205 of record NW_027362770.1, read on the forward strand.
CGAGGGGCCACATGAGAGACTGTGACTGTTGGGGAGGGCCGAACCAATAGGCTGAAATTAATTCTGCTCAATATTAATATTAACATATTAATTCTAATTATTATTATTAATGATTACATAAATATGAATTGTGTAACTTAATATTGAGCAGAATTAAGTGTGCTGACATCCCCCTATATACAGCTTGAGCCCCCACACAGCCTCTCTATATACAGCATGAGCCCTACACAGCCCCCCATGTCCATTATGAGTCCCACACAGCCCCACTGTGTCCAGCATGAGCCCCACACAGCCCCCCCATGTCCAGCATGAGCCCCACACATCCCTCCCGTGTCCAGCATGAGCCCCACACAGCCAACCCGTGTCCTGCATGATCCCCACACAGCCCCACTGTGTCCAGCATGAGCCCCACACAGCCCCCCCATGTCCAGCATGAGCCCCACACATCCCTCCCGTGTCCAGCATGAGCCCCACACAGCCCCCCCATGTCCAGCATGAGCCCCACACAGCCCCCTCATGTCCAGCATGAGCCCCACACAGCCCCCTCATGTCCAGCATGAGCCTCACACAGCCCCCTCATGTCCAGTATGAGAGCCCAAGAGCCTCCCCAGTGTCCAGCATGACAGCCCTCCCCAGTGTCCAGCATGACAGCCCTCCCTAGTTTCCAGTATGACAGCCCTCCTTAGTGTCCAGCATTAAAGCCCCCCAGTTTCCAGTATGAGAGCACCCCTGTGTCCAGCATGACAGCCCTCCCCAGTGTCCAGCATGACAGCCCCCCCTGTGTCCAGCATGACAGCCCCCCTGTGTCCAGCATGACAGCCCCCCCTGTGTCCAGCATGACAGCCCTCCCCAGTGTCCAGCATGACAGCCCCCCTGTGTCCAGCATGAGAGCCCCTCTGTGTCCAGCATGAGAGAGCCCCTCTGTGTCCAGCATGAGAGCCCCCCCCTGTGTCCAGCATGAGAGCCTCCCTGTGTCCAGCATGAGAGCCCCCCTGTGTTCAGCCTGAGAGTACCCCCCCTGTGTCCAGCATTAAAGCCCCCCCTTCGTCCAGCATGAGAGTGCCCCCCCTGTGTCCATCATTAAAGCCCCCCCTATGTCCAGCATATACTTACCTCACTCCCTGTTCCCCTGGCGCTCCTGTCTGAGAAGCACTGACTCTCCGCAGTGCACAGGCTGACGCCATCGCGTCAGCTGTTTCTAATGCTGATTGATGGAAGAGCGAGGTAGCGGCCCCTCCTCCACCAATGCATTCACAGCGGATTGAGACCGCGGATTGAGACAGCGGTGACGGCGTGTGGGCGGGCAGTGACGGCGGGCAGTGACGGCATGTGTGTGAGCTGGGAAGGGCATAGTGCGGCCCGTGGGCCACTGTTATCAGCCCCTTGGCAGTCTTGGTCCACGGGCCGGACTGGAACAGCCAGAGGGCCGAATGTGGCCCGCGGGCCGCACTTTGCCCAAGTCTGCTGTATACTGTAAGCCCGCAAGGGCAGGGCCCTCTCCTTTCTGTGCCAGTCTGTCATTGTTAGTTTGTGCACCGTGTTTAATATTTGCATCCTGTATGTAACCCCTTCTCATGTACAGACCATGGAATTAATAGTGCGCTAAACATTAATAATAATAATAGTAATATTACTTTTTATTTTTAATACAGATTGTTATATGGAAAAAAACATGAAACAAAAAAAACACAAAGATCATTCTCTGATGACGGCTTCACCGTAACCTTATTATAACGGGAATTGCTGAGTATGGCTGGGTGCCCACGTAGCGTTTTTCAAGCGTTTATGCTGCGGAATTTCTGCAGCGGAAACGCTTGTAAAACGCTAGGTAATCCGCACCCCATGGTCCCCAAGGGGATTCCGCATGTTCTATGCACATGCTGCGGATTTTTCCACAGCGTTTATGCTGCGTACAAAAATCCGCAGCATGTCATTTAATTTTGCGGAAGCGCAGCGGAACTCCCGCCATTGACTTGCATTGAGACGCACAGAAACCGCGACTGTACATTTTTACAAGCGGCTTCTGTGCGTCTCTATGTGCGGATGGTACCCAGTTCTGGAGGAGAGGAGACTCTCATCCAGACCTGGGTACCATTGTACCTGTAAAAAAAGAATAAAATAACAAATAAAGTTTATACTCACCTGTCCGGAGGCTTCTCTCTGAATGCCAGCAGCGCTGAAGGACCTGCGGTGACGTCACAGTCATGTGACCGCAGGCCCTTCACCGCTCTGTCTCGCGATATGCCGGCAGCCAGGAACCAGACAGGAAGCAGCGCTGCAGCCACGCCGGGGCCTCGGGGGTGAGTATCGCTTTATTTGTTTTAATTTTTACGGTTCACATTGTATAAATCCATGCCGTTTGCATGGATTTATACAGTGTGACCTAGTTGTCAAGCACTTTCCAAGTGATGCTATCGCCTGGAAAGTGCTTGTCAATCTGCATGCGGAAACGCAAGTGAACCCGCATGTGGATCCGCATGTATTCTGCAGGAAAAACGCATGCATGCGTTTTTTTCTGCCAGGTAGATGCAGAAATGCTGCAGAAATTTTCTGCTTCATTTCTGCATCGTGGGCACATAGCCTATCAGTGATTCATGTTCTCTCCTAAAGGTTTAGAGCTGGAGCGGCCTCTGCTGGTAACACCCAGTACTGCACAACAGATGGAAGCATTTTCTTAGTTCTGCCAGTAGGTGTCAGTAGCGCTCAGTGTCACAGAGAGATCAGGAGACAGAAAAGCAGAATCTGGGGAAATAGTGAGAAAGTACAAATACACGGATGTATATATAAATATATAAATTGTAATATTTTGCATAGTTAATTATTTTCACCTTCAAACCAGCAATCTAATAATATTTTTCCAGATGTGACTAAGGGTTAATAATGATCTTCCGATATAAAATTCTTATTTGCTATTTGTATAAAAAGTCTGTGTCACGCTGTGTTGTCCAGGCTGCTCTACACTGGCTATTCACAGGCGCGGTCCCACTACTGATCGGCACGGGGGTTTTGACCTGCTCCGTTTCCGACCTGGGCCGGTTCACCCCTCATTAGGGCAACCTGGTAGCTCCGAGCTCCCCCAGAGTCACCATATTGATGCTGAACTTAGTGCGGACACCCGATTGACATAGCACAGGGCAGCGCAGAACTCCTGGACTCAAGCGATCCACCAGCCTCAGCCTCCCAAGTAGCTGGGATTACAGGCGCGCACCACCACACCCAGAAATGCTGAGTGCTGCTATTAATGACTAGAGGCTGCAGGAGCGGTGGCGTCACCAGGAACCACAGCGCCATCTAGTGTCTGCTGGATAAAACTCAGATCACATTTTTATATGAATGAACCTGTGTGAGAGCTTTTTCTGTGCAGAGCTTTAGTTTTTATTGATATCTTGCTGAAATCCATGAGAAGTTTTGATTACTTTTAATTGTATTTTTTTAGGACATGAAGCAACCAAATAACAGGAATTCTGCCATTTTGATGTTTTCCTTTTCAGCTTTTAATATTACAGTTACAGATGTGGCCATACAAAACATATGTAGTAAAAATGGTGATATGTTCACTGTGAAGGGGAATGTCTCTGACATTTATGACATGGATATACACGGCCATCAGTTGTCACTGAAGTAAATAGAGGACATGGTGGATCATTCTTGGTCTTGCATTCATTCTTCAAAATCCAACAGAAGAACAATCATGCTGTGCTCCACCGCATGCCGTAATCTAGCAAAGCTTCTATGGGAGAATATCACCGTACGTGCCTGGTGAAGCATTATTATAGTATGGACTCACAGGGGAATCTGTATACAGGCTTCTAATGTTCTACACAGTTTTGAATTTTTTTTCATCTGTCGTCACCACATAATTTGGGACATTCTGAGACTTTGTGCCTGTTCCAAATTAAAATGTAAAATCCAAATACGTGCACAGAAGAGCCACACTGATACATTGAGCATCAGGGTAGATCTCTCTTTATAACATCATCGGTCACTCATATATATATTCTATGACCCTTGTGCTGCCCGGCAATTCCGAGAACAGATCCCGATTCTTCTGCAGTTACTCCCGACTCTATTTCTGGGCCTTCGTTAGCGTTTCCGCTATTGTGACTCTTCCAACGTCCACAACCTTCCTGTCTTGCCACGGCTTGATGAGGTTGACGTGGTTATATCCAGGAGACCTTGCGGATGTCGGCCATAGAGAAGTTCAAATGGCGAGAACGTCGTAGATGAAAGTGGAACCTCTCGGATGGAGAATAACAGATACGGTAAGAGACAGTCCCAGTCTCTACCATCCTTTACTATGGCCTTCCTCAGCATACAATTTAGCGCTTTAATAAACCATCTTTAATAAGATGGTTTATTAAAACCATGGTGGTTTTTATTAAGGCCATCTGTCTGAGGATGGTACACTGAAGTTCTCAGTTGGGAGATTTGCAGGACCTTGCATAACTCCCCCATCACCTTACTCATAAAAGGTGTTCTCTGGTCGGTCAGGTTCTCCTTTGGTAAACCTGTTCGGGAGAAACCGTGGACCAATTCGCGGGCTAAACTCTTTGTGGAGGAATTTCTCAGGAATTGCTTCCGGATAACGTGTGGCATAGTCCAGGGTGACTAAGATATATTGATGCCCACGAGCAGATTTAACCAGGGGACCGACCAAGTCCATGGTAGCTCTCTCGAACGGCACTTCAATAATGGGCAATGGCACAAGGGGACTTCAAAAGTGAGAGGTGGGGGCAGTTAGCTGACACGTAGGGCAGGACCTGCAATACTTTAGTATTTCCCGGTGACACACAGGCCAATAGAACCTTTGCATAATCCGTTCCTGTGTTTTTTCCACCCCTAGATGTCACCCCAAGATATGCGAATGGGCCATGTCCAACACCTTCCGTCTATAGGGACCCGTCACTATTAACTGTTCCACCATCTCTTCCCTCACTTTCGTGACCCGGTACAACAACTCCCCATTCACCATAAAATAGGGAAACCTTGTGTCAGCCCCCGGTTCCTGTGCAACCCCATTTATGACGGTGACATTATTAAAGGCTTCCTTCAGAGTTAGGTCCCTATGTTGGGCAGACCCAAAATTCTCACTGGTCACCCCTAACTCTGGGATATCAGACTCAGGGGACACCACCTCCTCATCCCCTACAAGGACACAATAGGGAAACCTGTCTGACTCTCGGTGTGGTGCTACCTCATCAGGGTTAACTGGTTTCCTATCTGAACCCGGAACCCTTCCCCCACAGATCTCAAAATAATAGGTGCAACAAGTCCTGAATGACGCCAACCTCGTGGGACTCAGTACCATGGGCCATTTCAATATTCACTCTGGCCATAGGGTAGTCCTTAGCATCACCATGAATGCACGGTATGCCGACTTTTTCCCCGGGATCAATTGGAGAGGAAGGGTAACCCTCACAAGCGTCATCAGACTCCCAGAGTCTAGCAGTGCCGTTACCTGCCGCCCGTTCACCTTCACGGGACACTCTTGTGGCCCCTCACTGGGTGGACAGTTCACACTGCAGGCCGTATATGCATAGTATGAACAACGGCGTCCTATGCTGCAGTCCATCGGCTCGGAGGGCAAGGTACAACAGGTGGCTAGATGTCCTGGGCCGTGGCACCTCCAGCAAACAACATCACCCGTAGAGACCTTGGGCACCACTTCCCCCGCCCCTTTGGACCTTGGACGTCCCACCCCGTTTTGGGCCTCCGTCCCCTGCTGGGACCCCCAGTATGGGGTGGGCTGCCTTCCGAAAGAACCTTCAACCCCCTGGTATCTCTCGACCAGTCCTATCAGTTCATCTGCATTCTGGGGATCACCCTGGGTAACCCAAGTCTGTATGGGCCTCGGTAGGGAGTGCACAAATCGGTCCATCACCACCTGCTCTCTGCGCAGGCGTAGAGGACTCTGGCTGCAGCCACTTCTGGACCAGGTGCAACAGGTCAAAAATTTGGGAGTGAGGTAGTTTGTCCCGGTGATATGCCCAGCGATGAACCCGCTGCGCCTTGACAGACATTGTCACCCCAAAGCGTGCGAGAATCTCAGTTTTTAGCTTGCCATACTCATTGGCGTCCTGCAAAGCTAAATCATATTACGCCTTCTGGGGCTCTCCCGTCAAGTATGGTGCCAGTACCTCTGCTCACTGCTCTGGCGGAAGTTTCTCCCTCTCGGCGACCCTTTCAAACACGGTCAGGAAGACCTCAACGTCATCCCCCGGGGTCATTTTCTGCAAAGCCCATTTTCGTACCTCCTTCCGGACGTGGGTGTTATCAGCCGGACTTGGGGTTGGGGCGCTCGTCTTGCTCTGGATGACGGCTGCCAGAAGCTGCATCTGCTGACGTTGTTCCTGCTGATGCTGCTGGAAATGCTGTAACAACAGCCTGTTGGTCTCCTGCTGCTGCTGCTGCGACTGGACCAGGTGCTTCAGCAGGTCCTCCATTTTGTCTGACGATGCTTGCTAGCTTGTGACAGACTTGACCCAGGACATGTAGTCCTTCCTGTAGCAATAACACGTCTCTGCTGGGAACGCTGCCGCACGTCTAACACCAATTGTACTGATGGTACTCAGTCAGGTGCGGTTTGAGGCAAACAGGAGGCATGTTCCTTTAAATGTCAGTAATGTTTGCTTCATAAACTGTTCAAAAGGAAAATGCAAACAAAACAGGCTTTAGTGCAGGCAAAACAAAGATAACAGTCCTTCTATCAAAGTCTCTGGATGGCCAGCGCTGTGGTAACACAGGCTGGTGTAGCATCCGGTGTCCTGGCTTGGTCTGGAGGGAAACCATACACAGGAGCCTTCTCCCTTCAAGCATACAGACCATGTGCCAAACAACAGCCTCGATTTTATAGGCTGTTAACCACACCCAGAGGTGAGGTATGTGTGTTGCTCGACCCGCCCATTCTCTCCTGGCATCCCGTACCCTGGCTCCCAGGTGCACCAATTAGTCCTCTTAGTGCAGGCGTGCACTCGAGAAAATACTCCGGGTTACATCACAGAAACCAGCCATCTCTGTGATACATACCTCCCATCCACTACGCAACCATTAGCCACCTTACACTATGCTTTCTCTAAGTCCATTAGACAAAGACATTCCTAAGACTCTTTATCTCACACACATATCCTGGCTCAAACTCCATCTTGGAAAGCAGGAGAGAATACATGTAGAATATCCACAATAGAGTTAAGATAGATAAAATATAACTCCTGCTATCACAATTCCCTTCTCTTGTGGCAGTGGGTGGATGTTCCAGCCGGAGTGACCTCCTACAGACTCCCCCAGATACGTTTTACTCCCCTAATAGAAGAAGCCGGCCTTCCTAGACTGCTTCACCGGATTCTCCAGATCAGTCTGTCTGTCACACCATCGTATGGACACTCACACACAAGCCACAAGCAAGGACACTATACGGGTGCCACATTCATGTGCTGGACAGAGTTGGCATCCAACAGTTGGTCATAGTAGATATCATTTATCCAGTCCACATTTTTATTTTCTGTAACGATGGGGATTAGCAATTCAAGTCCCTCTGCTACTTGATCTCCGGCTTTGAACTTGTCTGGTACTCCTCTTGGGACTTCAGTAGAGTCGAAGTACACATGAGGGTCAAAAGAAGTAGGAAAGCTGGTGTCATGCTGGTCTATATTCGGAGTCACAAGCTGGAGTGGTATCAGGAGTTTAACAATAGCACATGTACCCTCCCATCCCACTGGCAGTACTGGATAAAAGTCACCATCTGCACACATCCACCACAAGTCAGCCCTAGCTATATTTACCAAGATGGGGCCAGGATAAGGATAATACAAGGATGAGGGACATAAATACCAGGATGGAGGACACATACATAATCAGGGTGGGGGGCTCATGCAAATCTTGCATTGGGGTCCAACAGACTCTAGTAATGCCACTACTCCCAAGACCTCCTCCTCTTCTCCACACTCATACGTTCCTCACCCAATCACCTCCAAGACTTCTCCCGAGTGTCCCCCATCCTCTGGAATTCTGTGCCCCAACACATCACTATCTGCCACACTCAGAACCTTCAGACGGAACTTGAAAACCCACCTCGTCAGGACGGCTACAGCCTGCAATGACCCCGCTGCCACCTCACCACCACCGGAGCTGCCGCAACCCCCTACCCGACTGTCTCCTTCCCCACTATCCTGTATACTGTAAGCCCCCAAGGGCAGGGTCCTCTCCTTTCTGTACCAGTCTGTCATTGTTAGTTTGTTCACAAAGTTTAATACTTGCATCCTGTATGTAACCCCTTCTCATGTACAGCACCATGGAATTACTGGTGCTCTAAACATAAATAATAATAATAATATTATTTTTTATTTTTAATACAGATTGTTATATGGAAAAAAAAACATTGATCAAAAAAACCTGATTTATACATAGATCATTGTCTGGTGACGGCTTCACCGTAACCTTATTATAACGGGAATTGCTGAGTATCAGTTATTCATGTTCTGTCTTGAAGGTTTAGAGCCGGAGCGGCCTCTACTGGTAACACCCAGTACTGCACAACAGATGGAAGGATTTTCTTAGTTCTGCCAGTAGGTGTCAGTAGTGTTCAGTGTCACAACAATCTAATAATATTTGTTTCTCCCGATATAAAATTCTTATTTGCTATTTGTATATAAAGTCTGTGTCACGCTGTGTTGTCCAGGCTGCTCTACACTGGCTATTAACAGGTGTGGTCCCACTACTGATTGGCACGGGGGTTTTGACCTGCTCTGTTTCAGACCTGGGCTGATTCACCCCTCATTAGAGCAACCTGGTAGCTCTGAGCTCCCCCAGAGTCAACCAATTGACATAGCACAGGGTAGCGCAGAACTCCTGGACTCAAGCGATCCACCAGCCTCAGCCTCCCAAGTAGCTGGGATTACAGGCACGCGCCACCGCACCCGGCAATGGTGAGTGCTGCTATTAATGACTAGAGGCTGCAGGAGCGGTGACGTCACCGGAAACCACAGCGCCATCTAGTGTCTGCTGAATGAAACTGCTATACACTCAGTTACGTGTGTCAGTGGACACCTGCATGTATGTGTTAGGTGTATACATACTAACAGGTATAAACTATTTGTGTGTATAACTACGATGTTAGTTTTGTGCTGCACACATCAGCGCTGTGCTCGCTGTCTGATGGACGCTGCTCACTAGAAGGGGAATTAGATCTCTAATTTGACATAATAAGTGCACTGACCCGGATATGTATTGTATATAGGCAGGCAGGGTATATAGCAGACTGCAGTGCATATAGCACATGAGGCTCCATTCCAGTTCTGCCTTCTGCTGCTGTTAGACATTCTAGAAATAGGCCCAGGTCTCAGGGGCCAGGAATAATTTTTTTGGGGATCTTAATCCTCATTATTTGCTTAAAAAGCAATCCAGAGAACACCGTTTTCTGCCGCATTTGCTTGTTAACACTGCAGAATACAGCCAGGTCCTTTCCATATTACAGTTCTAAAAATCCATCTATTTAAAACTGGTTTGTCCGTCAAAGGGATCACATATAATTGCGCTGAAAATATTGCCATTTCTGGCGTCCACTGAAATTTTGTTTCAGTGTGTCAGTGAAGCTATTGACACCAGTTTGCTGTTCAAAATAGTTACCTACAGGTCAGGTATTTAAAACTGTGGTTTGTCCGTCACACGGATCACATATAAGTTCGCTCCAAATTCAGCCATTTGTTGTGATTGTGGAAGATATTATCCTTCATTTAAAATGGGCAAGGCACGTGGCAATGGACGTGATGGTGATGGTGCATGTAGAGGCCGAGGCCGTGGACAAGCTGAAATTGTGCCACAACAAACACCCACATCTTCTCGCTCGACCTTCTTGTCCCAATTAATAGGGGACCGCAGAACACCACTATTGAACACACAGCAGTGTGAAAATGTTATTGGTTGGATAGCAGATAATGCTTCCAGTCACTTAGCCACCACCACCGTGTCTTCCACACTGTCAAGTCTCGGTAGCCGTGAGTCTGGTCCGCATATTCCTCACCCTGAACTTCTTTCCTTCCTCCATTCCGAGTGCCCAGAGACAACTGATCCCACACTTGGACACTCCGAAGAGCTGTTCACTTTTCCATTTATAGATTTGGGCCTCTCGCCCGGTCCACTTGAAGCGGGCAAGAGGAGATCACATGTAGCAGCCACTGTCACACGAAGGTGATGGTGGGAAAGAGTCACAGGAGATGGACGATGATGAGACACAATTGCCAGAAAGTCAGGAGGTGGACCAGGGTGCGGAAGTGGAAGACGAGGTGGATGATATAGTAAATTACCCAACCTGTCAGGAGGACATGCAGAGCAAGGACAGCAGCACACAGGGGGAGGGAGGCAGAGAACTCCAACAGGCAGGAAGAATCAGTGTGGTGGCCGCAGACAAAAGGCAGACATCCGTTCCCCGTAACACTAACACGAAGGAAGTTGCCAGTACAACTGTTAGGTCTTCCCGAGTCTGGTTGTTTTTTAAAGACTCTGCCGATAACCCCAAAAAGGCAATTTGCACCACCTGCCAGGCCAGCATCAGCAGGGGTAGCAAAACTACAAGCCTGACCCCCACCAGCATGATCAAGCACATGGCAGCAAAGAACCCGACTTTGTGGGCCGAACCCCAGGGTCCAGGAACAGTGTCTGCGGGTGGCACCATTGCTTCTTCCGCTGTAGTGCATGCAAGCCAATCCCCTGTCCATGGTGCATGCGAAGATGCCTCTTGCCCTGCACCTGTTCTTGCACACTCTCAAGTAGCAGCATCAGGAATCACGTCCACATCCTTGTCCCAGCGCAGCGTTCAGTTGTCCATGCCCCAGTCCTTGGAAAGCAAGCGCAAATACGCAGCCAACGCCCCACAGGCCACACTACTAAATTCCCACATTTCGCGATTGCTTGCGCTCGAAATCTTGCCTTTTAGGCTCGTGGAGATGGAAGAATTCCGCAACCTGATGGCGGTGGCCGTCCCTCGGTACTCAGTCCCCAGCTGCCACTAATTCTCCCGGTGTGCCATCCCGGCATTACACAAGTATGTGTCCCAAAACATTACCTGTGCCCTCAACAACGCAGTTACCAGGAAAGTCCACCTAACCATGGACACGTGGACAAGTGCTTGTGGGCAGGGATGATACATCTCGCTGACGGCACACTGGGTTAACATAGTGGAAGCCGGGACCCAGTCGGACCTTGGGACGGAACACGTCCTCCCGATGCTAAGGATTGCAGGCCCTAGATCAATCAGGGTTGCATCCACAGTTTACAGCTCCTACACTTCAGCCTCCTCCTCCTCTTCAGCCTCCGTCTCCGAAATGACCTCATCAGTCACAAGCTGGAAGCACTGCAGCACTGCCTCGGCCAAGCGACAACAGGCTGTGCTGAAGATATGCTTAGGTGACAAACCGCACAATGCTGAAGAGTTGTGGACAGCTCTGAAAGAGCAGTAAGATCTGTGGCTCACACCGCTGAACCTACAGCCAGGCATGGTCATGTGCGACAATGGCCGGAACCTGGAGGCGGCTCTGAGGCGAGGCGAGCTCACACACGTATCATGCCTGGACCATGTGCTTAACCTCGTGGTTCAGCGGTTTTCAAATCCTACCCGGAGCTGCCGGATCTGTTTGTTAAAGTACGCCGCTTGTGTGCCCATTTTAGAAAGTCACCTACAGCTTCCGCCGCCCTTGCCATGTTACAGCAGCAATTGCAGCTTCCAGCTCACTGACTGATCTGTGATGTCCCTACGCATTGGAACTCTACACTGCAGATGTTGGGAAGGATTTGTGAGCAGAAGAGGGCAGTTGTTGAGTACAATTAAGCAAAAAATATATAGAGATGCCATAGCATAGTAAAGATCCCTCAGGACCTCTTCCAATATCCACACAAATAGCTTTGTCAGAAAATTTCAAAATTGGGGATTTAAAACGTAACTTTTACTGAGTATTTTTCTTAAAAAGAGAATTTTTTTGGTAGACAAACATATTAAAATTGTAAGAGAGAACTGACTGATGACCCTTGTCCCTATAAGAGTACAATTATTGACAGTGGTCAAAATTATTAGGGTCTCAATACACACGAGTCCATATAGTGAACAGACTCAATGCATAAAACATTTGAGTGTACAAAGGATTAAATAACAAAGATCTCACCCATATTCAGTTTTGTCCTCTATGTCCTTTGTACCTCCTCAGGATTCCCTGTTAGTGGTGGAGTTCTCATCGCTTATTGTCCCTGCCAGTCCCTATAACTTAAAGATGGCCCTGCGAGCCCAAGAACTCCCGCCCTTACAAGGGCAGTCCACAGCTGACCCTTTACTAGTACAGCCCTGAACTAGCCCTATTAGTGCCTCCCGACGTGTTTCTTCAGGATTCTGAGTCTTCAGGGGATTGGCACATGCATCTCCACATCGGGAATAAGGGAAAAAGACCCACCCTCCAGATTATGGATGGGATAAACAGATTATGGATCTGTTCTATATTCAGAGGGAGTCCGGCTGCAAGAGGGGTACCGGCCCCCGACACCCGACCTTGCTACTCCATGTCCTGGTCGGGAAAGCCCGGTAGGCCCTGAGGATCCCACCGGGTATCGGAAGGAGCGGAGCTGCCACCCGTGCCCTTGTTCTGAGAGGAGCTCAGAGGGAGACCCGGCCTATCTACACACACAGACAGGAAAGGATACGGTCTGTAGTTCAGGAACACTCTGGTGCGGGGTCCTGATTGAATGCTGGACTTGCTCAGAGGTAGTCGGACCCCCGTCCCTGGTGACCGCAGGACTCCGTGGGGAGCAGGGAGTCGCCTTCCTTCTGCCATCTCGAATGTGAGTAAAGCCTTGGAAGTTCACCCCTATGACCTCCGGACTGTTTATTCTGCGCCACACCGCAGGACGCGGTGCCCGTACTCCTCTACTACTACCCCTGCCATCCTGTCTCTCTGCCCTGAGGCCTTGCTCCGCCTGTGGGGAGTAGTAATAACTTTGGCCGCCATAACACCATGCCTCAGCGGACTGCAGTGGCGCTGGTGGCCTTCACCAGGTGCCACAAGTGGCGTAGTCGGAATCAGCCACTCAACCCGGATAAGCCCACACCATCCTTTTAATTGTGACGGCCCTGAGCACGGGTCGGGTCCGGGCCACGGCTGCACCCCATCTCTCCATCATAGGACCCGACTCCGAGTCCCCCATCTCACAGGGTAAAATAAATGGCTTTCGAGTAGAGGCGTCACAAACCAGTACTGGGTCAGCTGTGGACTGCTCTTGTAAGGGCGGGAGTTCTTGGGGTCTCAGGGTCATCTCTAAGTTATAGGGACTGGCAGGGACAATAAACGATGAGAACTCCACCACTAACAGGGAATCCTGAGGAGGTACAAAGGACATAGAGGACAAAACTGAATATGGGTGAGATCTTTCTTATTTAATCCTTTGTACACTCAAATGTTTTATGTATTGAGTCTGTTCACTATATGGACTCGTGTGTATTGAGACCCTAATAATTTTGACCACTGTCAATAATTGTACTCTTATAGGGACAAGGGTCATCAGTCAGTTCTCTCTTACAATTTTAATACAATTGTTGAGTACCAGCATCAACAAGGCAGTCGGTATTCAGTTCAGACTCCACACATAAGACCTCTGGAGTGGACATGGATGTCAGACATATGTACCATCCTCCAAAACTTTGAGGACTCCACCAAGATGGTGAGCGGCGATGACGCCATAATTAGCTTTGCCTTCCCGCTTCTCTGTCTTCTGAAACGCTCTCTGCTCACAATCAAAGAGGATGCATTGCAGGCGGAGCACGATGAGATGGAGCAAGGAACCATACAAGGTGATTACACACAGCCCTGCCTCATCTCATCCCAACGTGGATTGGGTGACAATGAGGAGGAGGAAGAACAGTAGCTAGTTTCATGCGCTGTAGACGGTACTACCTGCACAACTGTCATACCATCTCTTCAGCGTGGATGGCCGAAGGACAGAGAGGAAGAGGATAGCATGATCAGTCCTCTTGGTGAGGACACGGAAGTCTTGCCTGTTAGCAGTCTGGCACACATGGCTGAGTTTGTTACACTGCCTTTCCCATGACCCTCGCGTTCTCAAAATTTTGGGTTACTGGTTGGTGACACTTCTAGACCCACGCTACAAGGAGAACTTTATACCTTTTATTCCTGAGGCAAACAGGTCTACAAAAATGGGGCAGTACCAGAAGGCCCTTGTTGGGGAACTATTAAGAAAATTCCCATCTGAAAACGCTGGCAGCAGAGGTCACAGTTCGTTGGACAACCAAGGACTACAGGCAAGAGAGACACAACTCCAATCCAACAGAGGCAGGGGAACACTGTCAAAGTTCTGGGAGAATTTTCTTAGCCCCTCCCATCGCACAGGCCCTGAGGCGCGGGGTACTCTCACAAGGAGTGCAAAGTTTGGGAAGATGCTGAGGGAGTACCTTGCCGACCGTACCAACGTCCTCCGTGATTCCTCTGTGCCTTATAATTATTGGGTATCCAAGCTGGACACGTGGAATGAACTGGCTCTCTATGCCTTGGAGGTCCTGGCCTGCCCTGCCGCCAGCATTTAATCAGAGCGGGTTTTTAGTGCCGCTGATGGAATTATAACTGATAAGCGCATCCGCCTGTCAACTGAAAATGCTGACAGGCTGATGTGGTGCCCTGCTACGCACAGGTGCCACAGAACCCAGTAGGGTGCATGGATGGACTTCTCCACAAGAGGCCCTCATTACATTCACACACCTCCACCCTACCACCTCAGACCACCAGAGGGAGCCCTTTAGGGATATATATATGGAGGGTGGACCCAGGCAGCTCAGTCAGAAGTTAGTACAGTTAGTTGTGAGGGAGCGTGCTGACGCTGAGAGCAGCGAAGACGCAGCTCATCTGCTGCTGCCGTAGTGAGGGCCCTGAGTGTGGCCGATGGCAAGGAGGAAAGGAGAGAGGAGTTGAGGGGGCAGAGGAGCGTACCAGGCTCACCCCGAAATATACACCGGACACCGAGTCCGCACCTACAGGGACCTTTACACCCAGTAGGGACCACTGGATACCTGGAGGACTACAAGTCTCAGGTCGACCAACGCTGACTACCGTACCAGGGCTTGGAGTAACGGAGGCCCCAGCATCCAGGGAGAGTGATCTCCAAGAGAAGGCACTACCACCAGGTCAGCAGGTGCAAGAGAGAGAGAGAGACAGTAATAAAGCCAGGCGTAGCTCCAGGCAGGTCAGAAGCTTAGCAAGTGGAAGCAACAGACCAGGAGGCCCTATACCCGCTCACTGGGGAGAGTCCAGAAGTGCACCCTGCGTACCGAGTACCCTGGACCATACCTGCATCTACACCAGTAAAGGTACCGAAGCGAATGCCCTGTGTGAGTGGCTGTCATTTCTTCCTGAACCGCCCTGGCCGTCTCTCCCCTGTACCACCATCCATTACCCCACGCTGCCCTGAGGCCCGCTCCACCTGTGGGGAGCCGTTCCATCACAAGCTGCCCTACCATCTGCCTCAGAGGACTGCTCCGCAGCAGCGGCTCCCTTTAGCCGCACTCCACAGGTGGCGCAACCATGGCCGGCGACCAGCAAGTCGCCGGAGCACCGGTTAACGTTCCTGATGCCCAACTTGCGCTGCACAGGCCGGAGCGGCCGCCCCACCAGCAGGGGTCATGACTCCGTTGATACCCATGGCCCTGCCGTATATCCCTGGAGCGAAATGGCTTCCCCAGTATGATGGCAAACCACACACCCTGTCTGGATTCAAAAGAAAAATATGCGGTGTACTGGACATGTATTCTATGACTGGTAAGCAGAGAGCCGCTGTTGTGCTGGGACAATTGACTGGTGCCGCAGAGCGGGAAGTTGAAACCTGGCCAGCCGCAGACCAGGAATCAGTATCCATTATCTTTAAGAGACTGCAAACTGTGTTTGAAAACCACACTGAGACAGGTCTCCGGATGAGGTTATACCACTGCACCCAGAAACCTGAGGACAGTATCCGGGACTATGCCTGGCTCTTACAGGAAGCCTTGTGGGCCCTGAAACAGGTTAGTCCAGCCAGCATACAAGATGAGAATAAAATGCTGACAGAACAGTTCATCTGGGGGTTGAGGTCTCAGGAGGAGAGCAGAACCGTACGGTAGTGGGCCTTAGATCATCCAGACGCCACCTTTGACACCCTCAAGGACACGGATATTAAGGGTCTACAGCCCCTGGAAACATCAGGGACTGCTATCCAGCGGTACCAGGGTGTGGCCACCCCAGTGCCCGCAGCACCCACTGCTCCTTCATTGACGGCTGAAACAAAAATGCAAACAGTGCCCCCTAGCGAGCTGGACAACCTGTAATCTGAAGTGCGTCAGCTGAGTAAAACCCTGGCCACTGTCCTGAGCACCCTGCAGCTACAGACGGAGCCCGAGCCGGAAGGAAGGATCCTACTCACCGACAGTCCTGAGGATGTCCCCTGGATAAGGAGAAGAAGGAGGACGACACCAACCCGTAGGAGGATGACACCACCCCGGAGGAGGACAACGCCACCCCGTGGGAGGACCAACGACCAACGTCGCCCCCCCCAGGAGACTTCATCTGCTACCGCTGCCACAAGGCAGGCCACACAGCGCAGAACTGTCCTTTAAACGAGCAAACCCTGGGGCCAAGGGCCGACACCCAGGAGTAAGTCAACCAGGCCCATCAAGCTGGTACCACCGGTTCGTAGGAAGAAGGCCTTTCCTGTCCATCGTGCTGGACGGCATAGCAATACCCGCGTTACTGGACTCCGGCTCACAGGTAACCATCATACCTGATGTCCTCTACAAAAGGTACTGGTCCGTAGATGAACTCTGCCCACCAGCCCCGAACCTCTCTGTGTATGCCTCTAACGGCCTTCCTCTTAACCTAGTAGGGGTTAAGGACATGACAGTGAAGGTTGGGAGAGTGGAACTAAAGGACCAAGGACTAATTGTCATAGAATCTAACCCTGGTGATACAGACTTGTATATGATACTTGGTACAAATTTTGTTGGTAACTGTTTGGGAGAAGTGTTGTTTTTGCTCCAACAGAGTGCTGACACTGCCAAACCAGGGAAGAGGAAGGTGCTCCAGAGAGAGATTCGAGCCCTCCTGTACCAGCAACAGGTAAAGCTAACAGGTGTTGAGATTGGTAATGTACGGGTGACAGACCCGATACCCATTGTGATTCCCCCAATGAGTGAAATGCTGATTTGGTGTAGGGCAGCAATAGGTCTCAAGGGACAGAACTACCAGGCGGAAGATGAGCCCATTAGCTCGGAGCACAGACCTACACTCTTGACTGCTAGAGGGGTAGTTGATGTACGCAATGGGAGGGTACCCATAAGTCTCCTAAATTGTGGGGAGGAGGAAGTTAAATTACTGTGACACCCGATAGCCCTCCCTGGGAAGTGGGGTTACTCGGAGCCGGGTCAGTGTAGGTGTTACGGGGGATGCAGTCATGGCCTGGACCCGTTCCGTGCCCAGGGCAGTCACATAAAAAGATGTAATGGGCTTTCACTTAAGAGTGGTATTCGACTACACCACCTGCGGTTTCCGGTGATGGGCACCGGCGCTGCTTCAGTCCACTGAGGCCGGTGTTACGGGCAGCTAAGATGGGACGGCTCCCCACAGGCGGAGCAGGCCTCAGGGCAGTGTGAGGAAGGATGGTGGGTTCAGTGCCGCGCAGTAAATAACAGGCTGAGGCGGTGTGTGAAGTCATCCAGGGTTTTTACTCACATTCAGATGAACTTTAGCCGCAAAGCTTCTCTCTGCTACTCGCGGTGTACTGCTGCCACCGGGAAGGGGGTCCAGCACTTTCCAGGTAGATCAGGAGCACCTGTCGAGACCCCTCTGGTGTGTGTTCCTCTCCTTGGTAGGTCGTTCTCCCACTAAGTCTTCTCCTGACTATGTGTGGTTCGAACGTGGTGTAAGGCCGGGTCCCACTGGATAAACGCAGTGTAAGAGATACAGGTGGCGTAGGCCGCTCTGTCTGTATCCCCCTGGGATCCTTTTGCCTGTGGAGCCTATCTCCTCTGCTCCCCTCCAGGCCTTCTTAGGTCAGGACCTTGACCGGGTAGAGACAGTGGTTAACTCTGACCCGCTCCTCGTCTCAAGGCCAGAGTACGAGGACCGTGTATCTTCAGTCAGCTGCGGCCTTATGCTGGACTTTAGCGTATGACCGCAATCAGAGACGAAGACCACAATCACTGACGAAGATCACAATCAAAGACCTTGAACTTAAGATGGCCGTAGATTAAATACGAAACAATATGTGTTTCCTAAAAGTGTGTCCTCCACCCTCACCCACTACATGGTTCCCCCTATCTTTTGGTTCCCCCCATCTCCTCTATCCCAGGCTGGGGCAGCACCCTGGTGTATTTAGGTCCCCTTCAGGACAGGAGTGGTGTGAGTGGTGAAGTGGTGTCCTGAGAGATGCTCCATCCTAACCTGGAAGAAGAGATACCACACCTCGAACTGAGGTGCAGTACCCCTGTGGCGACTGAACCTTCAGGGGCGCCACATTACCAAGATGCGCCACTGTTGCCAGGTTGTGTACTGTGAATGATGATGCCATACACCCAGTGGAATCCTTGACCCCACCAGATACAGTGGAGGACAATGACTCCGAAGCTCAGCTGGAGGATTGGTGTCAACAGCTCCATGTTGGGACTGACGCCACTCCTGTCCATCAAAAATAAGGTGTACACAGGGTGGTCGAGGAATACGAGCAGGTATTCAGCAAACACCCACTTGATTTTGGGAGGATTAAAGGGGTACAACACCATATACTCACAGGTGACCATCCACCCATCAAAGAACGTTACAGGCCCATACCACCAGCACACTAGCAGAAAGCGAAGGAAATGTTGCATGTCATGAAGAAAGCAGGGGTAATAAGAGATAGCTGTAGCCCCTGGGCAGCTCCCCTGGTCCTGGTCAGGAAAAAGGATGGAAGCATGAGGATGTGTGTAGATTACAGACAGGTAAACCGCATAACACATAAAGATGCATACCCTTTGCCCCATATAGAGGAATCCCTGGCTGCATTAAAGTCTGCAAATTACTTCTCTACCCTTGACCTCACTAGTGGGTACTGGCAAGTAACGGTTGCTGAGGAGGACCGGGAGAAGACGGCCTTCACTACTCCGATGGGGCTCTGCGAGTTCAACAGTATGCCGTTTGGACTCTGCAAAGCCCCTGTAACGTTCCATAGATTGATGGAGTGCTGTTTGGGACACCGTAACTTCCAGACCGTGCTGCTATACCTGGATGACGTGATAGTGTACTCCAAGCCGTATGAGGACCATTTGAAGCACCTGGCGGAGGTATTTGAAGCATTGTCCCGGTATGGGATGAAATTGAAGCCTTCCAAGTGCCACCTGCTCAAACAGAAGGTTCAGTACCTGGGGCACATCGTCAGTCCAGAAGGAGTAGCACCAGACCCGGAGAAGGTCACTGCCATCCAGAAATGTCCGGAACCGTAGAATCTCAAGGAGGTACGTCAGTTCCTGGGACTGGTCGGGTATTACCGGAGATTTGTAAAGGACTACACCAAAAAGGCAGCGCCTTTGCTAAATCTCCTGGTAGGACAGTCCAACAGAGGCAAACCCCCCCCCCCCTTCCAGTGGGGTAAAGAGCAGGCTGAGTCCTTTGCAGTGATGAAAGAGATCCTGACTGGAGAAGAAATCCTGACTACAGCAAACCTTTCCTGCTGTACACTGATGCCAGCAACGAGGGACTAGGAGCTGTGTTAAGCCAGAAACAGTATGGCAAAGAGAACGTGATTGCCTATGCCAGCAGGAAGCTCCGTCCTACCGAGAGGAATCCAGAAAACTATAGCTCCTTCAAGTTGGAGCTCCTGGCCTTGGTCTGGGCCATCACTGAACGACTCAAGCACTACCTGGCCTCCACTAAGTTCACGGCCTATACTGACAACAACCCCCTGACACATCTAGAGACAGCCAAGTTGGGAGCTATGGAACAGCGTTGGATGGCCCGACTGTCAAACTATCAGTTCACCATCAAGTACCGGGCAGGCCACAAGAACGCCAACGCCGATGCCCTATCCAGAATGCCTCACTAGTCGGACACTGAAGAAGAAGTGGATGACCTGGAGGAGATTGAGCTACCTGCCTTCCATAGAAATGGGATGGTCCACGAGCAGCGTACCTCCAGGAGGTATCGTGGCAAGACGCTAAACCCTTTACCTCATCACAGTTGGAAGGAGACCCAGGACAGCGACCCAGTTGTCAGCCGTATCAAAGAACTGATAACCCAGGAAGGTTCCTCCCTGGAGAAGGACGCTTCTCCACAAGCCAAGCAACTGCGGAATGAGAGAAGCCGGCTGTTCATCTATAGAGAGAAGCTGTGCTGAACGGATATTAATCCTAGGACCCATGAGATGGTATGGCAGATCGTAGTGCCCAGGACAAACATCCAGATGGTGTTGGAGGCCTACCACGATCAAGCAGGGCACTTTGGCTGGAAGAAGCTAGAAACCCTCCTGTAGAGTCGGTTTTATTGGGTTGGAATGCGGAGCTCCATTGAGAGGTGGTGCCAGGATTGTGGACCCTGTAGCCTCAGAAGAAAAGACTACAGCAGCCAGAAAGCACCCTTGCAGTCCATCAAGACAACCCAGACCCTGGAGATCGTCGCCCTGGATCACGTCAAGCTGTCACCCAGCAGGTCGGGCTACTCTTATGCACTGACCATGGTGGATCACTACTCCCGGTTCCTGGTGGTAGCCCCCGTCAAGAAGCATACTTCTGCAGGCCCCATGGATACCCGGATAAGGTGCTGACGGATCAAGGCCCTGCCTTTGAAGCCGAGTTGTTCAAGGAGTTTTGCCATCTGTACGGGTGTAAGAAGATTCGGACTATGTCGTACCACCCTCAAACTAACGGTCTATGTGAAAAGATGAACAATATCGTCATAGACCTGCTGAAGACCTTACCTCTAGAAGAAAGGAATCAGTGGCCAGACAAACTACCTGACCTGGTAGATCTGTACAATCACATACCTGTGAGTTCCACCAATTGTACTCAAGCGTACCTCATGAGAGCAAGACCCGGAAAGTTGCCCATTGACCTGGAGCTTGGAGTGGTAGAGCCAGAAGCAGACATGTCCACTGAAGACTGGGATATGACCCGACAGGAGCAGTGCAAGAGAGTACAGGCCTGTGTCGAAGACAGTCTAAATAGGGTGAGAGATAAGCAGGAAGCACAGTACAACAAGAGTGCACCCGCAGAACCCTTGACATCTGGAGAAGTTGTGCTGAAGCGAAAGAGAAGAAGCCACAAGCTTGACGACCAGTGGGAAAGAGAACCTTACACTGTGTTGGATTCCAGGTTTGACAATAGAAAAACCTGTCTAATTAGTAAAGATGGAGGTAAGACATCTTTAAGGCTATGTGCCCACCAGGGCCGGCGTCAGCACCCGGCGCACCCGGGCAAATGCCGGGGCCCTGAGCAGGCAGAGGGGCCCACTGGCGGTCGCGCACCCCGCTGGGCTATGGGCGGAGGAGAGCGGTGTCAGCGCCCTCCCTTCTCCGCCGCTTGCTCAGGGCCCCGGCAGCCCGATACTTACCTCTCGCCGTGCCTCCGCAGATCCGCTGTCTTCCTGCTCTGCGCTCCCTGTGACGTCTCAGGTCAGAGGGCGCGGTGACGTCTTTTCACCGCGCCCTCCCCTGAGCCGTCACAGGGAGCGCTGAGCGGGAAGACGCCGACAACGCTAGAGTTCGGAGCCGAGCAGCGAGCGGCGGGCAGCGGGCAGCGGGCAGCAGGCAGCGGGCAGCAGGCAGCAGGTGAGGAGAAGGGAGGTGAGTATTTGATTTTTTTTTATTAATGTATGGAGGCATGGGGCATTATAAAGAGGGGGGGGGGGACATCCTGCATGGGGTATTATAAAGAGGGGGGGGGGACATCCTGCATGGGGCATTATATAGAGGGGGGGGCAGCCTGCATGGGGCATTATATAGAGGGGGGGGACATCCTGCATGGGGCATTATATAGAGGGGGGGGCAGCCTGCATGGGGCATTATAAAGAGAAGGGGGGGGCATCCTGCATGGGGCATTATAAAGGGGGGGACGACATCCTGCATAGGGCATTATAAAGGGGGGGGGACATCCTGCATGGGGCATTATATAGAGGGGGGGGCAGCCTGCATGGGGCATTATAAAGGGGGGGACGACATCCTGCATGGGGCATTATAAAGGGGGGGGGCATCCTGCATGGGGCATTATATAGAGGGGGGGGGCAGCCTGCATGGGGCATTATAAAGAGAAGGGGGGGGCATCCTGCATGGGGCATTATAAAGGGGGGGACGACATCCTGCATGGGGCATTATAAAGGGGGGGGACATCCTGCATGGGGCATTATAAAGGGGGGGGGACATCCTGCATGGGGCATTATATAGAGGGGGGGGGACAGCCTGCATGGGGCATTATAAAGAGAAGGGGGGGCATCCTGCATGGGGCATTATAAAGGGGGGGAACAGCCTGCATGGAGCATTATAAGGGGGGGCAGCCTGTATGGGGCATTATGTGGGGGGTAACAGCCTGCATGGAGCATTAAAAGGGGGGGGCCTGTATGGGGCATTATGTGGGGGGTAACAGCCTGCATGGAGCATTAAAAGGGGGGGGGGCTGTATGGGGCATTATGTGGGGGGTAACAGCCTGCATGCAGCATTATATGGGGGCCAGTATCCTGTATGGAGAGTTATAAGGGGACCGGTATCCTGTATGGAGCGTTATATGGGGGCCAGTATCCTGTATGGAGCTTTATAAGGGGACCAGTATCCTGTATGGAGCGTTATATGGGGGCCAGTATTCCGTATGGAGCCTTATATGGGGGCCAGTATTCCATATGGAGCCTTATATGGAGGCCAGTATTCCGTATGGAGCCTTATATGGGGGCCAGTATTCCATATGGAGCCTTATATGGAGGCCAGTATTCCGTATGGAGCGTTATATGGGGGCCAGTATTCCGTATGGAGCCTTATATGGGGGCCAGTATTCCATATGGAGCCTTATATGGAGGCCAGTATTCCGTATGAAGCGTTATATGGGGGCCAGTATTCCGTATGGAGCCTTATATGGGGGCCAGTATTCTGTGTGGAGCGTTATATGGGGGCCAGTATCCTGTATGGAGCGTTATATGGGGGCCAGTATTCTGTGTGGAGCGTTATATGGGGGCCAGTATTCTGTGTGGAGCGTTATATGGGGGCCAGTATCCTGTATGAAGCGTTATATGGGGGCCAGTATTCCGTATGGGGCCTTATATGGGGGCCAGTATTCCGTATGAAGCGTTATATTGGGGCCAGTATTCCGTATGGAGCCTTATATGGGGGCCAGTACTCTGTGAGGAGCGATTCACCGGTTTCTGAGCTATTGTGGAATTTACAATAGATATCACTCATGTAATGTAAGAAGTGAAATCTTTGCATTGTACTATATATATATATATATATATATATATATATATATATATATATATATATATTCCTCCGCTGTATCTCTGCATCATGAATCGTGGTATGTGTTAAAGGGGCCCACTGAGACTCTTTCGCCCGGGGCCCAGAAAAACCTGGAGCCGGCCCTGGTGCCCACCATGCAGAAATGCTCAGGATTTTTTCCTGAGCGTTTCTGCATCTCCCTGGCAGAAAAAAATGCATGCGGATTGTACATGCGTTTTCCTGCCAGTTACATGCGGAAGTGAAGTGTTCTTCACTTGCATTTCCGCATGCGGGTTGACAAGCGCTTTCCAAGCGATTTTAGCATCACTTGGAAAGTGCTTGTCAACTAGGTCACACTATATAAATCCATGCAAACAGCATGGACTTATATAGTGTGACCGAGAGAATGTCAAAAAATAAAAAAATAAATATATACTTACCCTCCGATGGCCCGTGCTGGCTTGCTTCACCGTCCCGGCTGCCGGCAGCGGTGCATTGAAGGACCTGCCAACGTCAGCGTCGCGTGACCTGTCACATGACTCTGACGTCAGCGCAGGTCCTTCATTCCATCGCGAAGTGCCGGGAAGCAAGGAGGAGCGCAGTGCGGGCCGCCAGAAGGTAAGTATACATTTATTTTTTATTTTATTCTTTTTTTACAGCTTTTTTAATGGTACCTGGGTGTGGATGAGACTCTCCTCTCCTCTACAGCCGGATACCATCCGCACATTAGAACGTGCCAATTACTCAAGTACAGATACAGTCTTGCGGAATTGGCGCGTTCCAATGCAAGTCAATGGCGGCGAAAACGCAGCACTTCCGCAAAATAATTGGTAGTGCTGCGTTCTCTTCCGCAATGATAATCCGCAGCGGAAATTTCCGCAGCATGTGCACAGCACATGCGGATTATCATTGGGGGACATGGCAGGCCTTCTACCATGTATTTTTTAAGCGTTTCTGCAGCGTTTTTGCCGCTGCGGAAACGCTTAAAAAACGCATCGTGGCCACACAGCCTAACAGTCTCAAGAGACCACTTGAAGTTGTGCCCAGGTCTATTGAAGCCACAGGAAGAAGTACCTCTTATAGTAACTGAAGAACCCAAAGAAGATGTACTCCATACTGTCTTAGGAGATTTCCCGGCAGATTGGCCTCAACTGGATGGAGCTGTAATAATACCTGTGATGCACTTCTACCAGCAGCCAGAAGACTCTCCACTGCAAGTAAGACCTGTAAGTGCCCCAGAAGAGCCTGCTCAGGAAGAATCCCTGGAAGAAGATCACCAGTAGAAGCAGAGCCAGAAGGCCCAGTAACCAGTGTGCTTGCCACTCCCATCGAGAGGTTAAGACAGTTCTACAATTTGCCCACACGTAGATCTGACAGAGTAGCAGACAGTGCAAACACAAACATCAACAACACCCCAGTACTACGTAGGTCAACACGCAGCACAAAAGATCAGATCCCTGCCAGGTACCAGGAATAAGTTAGAAATGCTTGCAATGTAAATAGTTACCCAGTTGGGTATTGCCTGTTATTGTTTATTGTATAAACTGAAATTAAATATATGTGTTTATTTCGTTAACCGTCAGGGTACAGAGACTTGTAGGCTGAGGACTGTGAGCAGCCCAAAAACTGTTCCTGTAAATAATTGCACTCCCTGGAGTTCCCCTTAAGTGACCACAGAACAAAAACCCGTTTGGCGTGGCCGAAGACGTGGTCCAGCACCTGGATCACCTATGCCCTGTAGCCACGCCCAGGGCCTACGTTGAGGGTTTTCAGGCGGGTCCCTCATGTTCCTTCATCGGTGAAATGGACACCAAGTTACGGGACTTACTGTGACCTTATTATTGTTGTTGTTATTATTATAATTATTATAATTGTTATTTGTTAACCTGTTATAAATGCTTCAGTCCAGGAGTACTGAATTGTACTAGGGGGGAATGTGGCGCCCTGCTACGCACAGGTGCCACAGAAACCAGTAGGGTGTATGGATGGACTTCTCCACAAGAGGCCCTCACACATTCACACACCTCCACCCTACCACCTCAGACCACCAGAGGGAGCCCTGATAGGGATATATATATAGGGAGGGTGGAGCCAGGCAGCTCAGTCAGAAAAAGAGAGTGGTTCAGACAGAGTCAGTCAGAGTTGAGTGTTGAGTCTGAGAGTGTGCTGGCACTTAGACCAGCGAAGACGCAGCTCGTCTGCTGCTGTCGTAGTGAGGGCCCTGAGTGTGGCCGACCGCAAGGAGGAAAGGAGAGAGGAGTTGAGGGGGCAGAGGAACGTACCAGGCTCACTCCAAAATATACACCGGACACCGGGTCTGTGCCTACGGGGCCCCTTTATACCCAGTAGGGACCACTGGATACCTGGAGGACTACAAGTACCAGGGTGACCAACGCTGACTACCGTACCAGGGCTAGTAGTCACGGAGGCCCCAGGGTCCAGGGAGAGTGATCTCCAAGAGAAGGCCCTACCACCAGGTCAGCAGGTGCAAGAGAGAAAGAGACACAGTAATAAAGCCAGGCCTAGCTCCAGGCAGGTCAGAAGCTTAGCAAGTGGAAGCAACAGATCAGGAGGACCTATACCCGCTCACTGGGAGAGTCCAGAAGTGCACCCTGCTTACCAAGTACCCTGGACCATACCTGCATCTCCACCAGTAAAGGTACCGAAGCGAACCCCCGTGTGAGTGTCTGTCATTTCTCCCTGAACTGTCCTTGCCGTCTCTCCCCTGTACCACCAACCATTACCCCATGCTGCCCTGAGGCCCACTCCACCTGTGGGGAGCCGTTCCATCACAAGCTGCCCTACCATCTGACTCAGAGGACTGCTCCACAGGTGGCGTCACGAACACTTTACAAATCCCCTTTAAATAATTCCCCTTTTGGGTGACCGCCCTGGGCCACGGACCGGGCCAGCCACCGTGATATCCCCCACCGGCATCCAGAGGCCCAGCTGCCGAGTACCCCACGGCCCTGGGGGCGCGTCAGAGACACTATTACTGTTTTTTTTTACGTCAAAAAATGCCCAAAAAAGGTATTATACAGAGATTTGACCTGTGGAACTGCAAAACCACAGTTATACTTTTCTGGCCTACACCAGACTCTTTTAAACAGATTTATTGGTGTCTGACCAGTCAGGGAGACACTATTACAGTTTTTTTTACGGTAAAAAATGCCAAAAAAAGGATAATACAGAGATTTGACCTGTGGAACTGCAAAACCACAGTTATACTTTTCTGGCCTACACCAGACTCTTTTAAACAGATATATTGGTGTCTGACCAGTCAGGGAGACACTATTACAGTTTTTTTTACGGTAAAAAATGCCAAAAAAAGGATAATACAGAGATTTGACCTGTGGAACTGCAAAACCACAGTTATACTTTTCTGGCCTACACCAGACTCCTTTAAACAGATATATTGGTGTCTGACCAGTCAGAGAGACACTATTACAGTTTTTTTTACGGTAAAAAATGCCAAAAAAAGGATAATACAGAGATTTGACCTGTGGAACTGCAAAACCACAGTTATACTTTTCTGGCCTACACCAGACTCCTTTAAACAGATATATTTCTGTCTGACCAGTCAGGGAGACACTATTACTGTTTTTTTTTATGGCAAAAAATGCCAAAAAAGGATAATACAGAGATTTGACCCGTGGAACTGCAAAACCACAGTTATACTTTTCTGGCCTACACCAGAATCTTTCAAACAGATATATTGGTGTCTGAACAGTCACAGACACACTAAAATTTTTTTTTTTTTTTTTGGGGGGTGGGGGGGGGGTGGGGGGAATACCAAAAGGTTAATAAGACGCGTATTTGGACAGTCTGACTGAGGAAAAAAAAATACAGGATTTAGATTAAAAAAAAAAGGATTTTTCCTGGCCCCTGAGACCGGGGAATAAGTCTAGCAATTTGACCAGCAGGAGCACACAGGACTGTAATGCAGTGTTTGTTGGTATAACCTCTGCTTCTCCTATACAGCCTGCTTGCCTGCCTGATATCTGGTATGGATATTAGTCCTGAGAAGGACTGTTTGTTTGATTTTGCAGGCTTTAGAGACCCTACACTACCTATTTCACAGTATAAATCTCTCCCTAGGTCAGCAGCACTCTCCCTGTACTGTCTGATCCGGAGCGACTGTGTCCAAGATGGCGGCGCCCGGTTTTAAATACTCAAGGTGACGCTGTGCGGCCAGCCAATCACTGTAATGCCCACAAACAACATGGCTGCGGCATTACAGTGACTGGCTGGCAATCCCTGCATGTTCATTGGCTCTGTAAAGAGCGCCAAACATGCAGGGCGGAGACCTGAGCTCCCGCCCGAGTAAACCGGAAATGCTCGGTGCTCGCCGAACATCCCGAGTAGTGTGATGCTCGGGCGAGTACTGAGCAGTGTCGAGCATGTTCGCTCAACACTAGCTTTTATATATACAGATTGACAACAATTTGTTGTCATCTATAATACCATACTGAGAATTTTGTGCAATAAATGTGGCAATTCAAGTATGCCATTGAGTTTATATAATAGATAACTTCAGCAACCTATTTTTTTAATTTTATTAGGTAATTAAAGTTATATTTTTATTCACATCCTTTTTTTCCCCTTTACCTTCCCTCACTATATATGGGGCATATACATACCAAGATGGGGCCAGGATGAGGGACATATATACCAGGATGGAGGACGTATACATAATCAGGGTGTGACAGCACCATCAGGAGGTCGTCCTTCATATCCTTGATAGGTACAAGAACACACAAGAGGTTTCCTGTCCCTATCAGGGACAGACGCAGAAGAGGTGAACTTATAGTTTCCAGTCAAGCAGGTGCTCCTGATGTTGGACACGGGAGGATCAGGATGGGATCATCGCATCTCTCTCCTTCTGTGGCGCCCCTGAGGGTTCAGTCGCCACAGAGGTACTGCACCTCACCCAGAGGTGTGGTGTCTCCTTCTCTCAGGTAACGAGGGAGTGCTGCCCGGAACCCCAACACCTGCGTTCAACACTACACTGCTCCAGGCCGGCTGGAAGGGCAAGATGCATGTGCGCAGCTGCTGAGCCCTGTTCCCTGGCTGGAGTGGGGGGAACCAAAGGGTAGGGGGAGCCAGTAGTGGGTGTGGGTGGAGGAAGCAGTAAAGGGGAGGAGAAGAGAGTGTTAGTCAGTCAGGGAGCAGAGTCTCTTTAGGAGCACTGCTCCACAAGCAGAGCCCAGTCCTAGAGGCCCAGGAGGGGAGCAGAGGAGTAGGCTCCGTTCTAGTAAAAGGGATCCCAGGGGTACAGGACGGCACCTGTACGCCCCCAATCTGTCAGAAGACAAGATGGATCGTAGGCCGCAAGAAGGGAACCGGCCCCTGGACCAGTCGTGTTACTCCAAGTCTCGGCTGGAAAAACCGGAGGCTTCTGACTTATATAGTTCAGTTGCCAAATCCTCATTCTAATCCCCGTGAGGGTCAAGCAGGTCCGGGAACTCCAGTGAGACAGGAGGGACTTCAGAGCACCCGAGCGGGTCTGTGAGTGGGGAAGTGCAGGGCAGGAGGCAGAAGACCCAGCGTGAAGTCGGTCTAGAGAGGAACATTAGGAAAGCGGGGTTCCGTCAGGTGCTTCTAACCTACCTGAGGAAGAGCTGAACCCCCGGTCTGGTGGGAGGCTGGCTCCCGCGCAGTGTATCAGTGGAACGTACATGAGAACTGTGAGTAAAGACTCGGATGACTGCACCGCACTGCCTCTGTCCATTATTTCAGCTGCGCCATCTTTCCCCCTGCACTACAACGCCCAGCACAACCAACAATATCTACACTGCCCTGGAGCTAGCTCTTCCTGTGGAGAGCCACACCATCCCTGCTGCAGTAACATCAGCTTCAGAGGACTGCTCCGCAGTGGCGGCTCCCTTTGGCCGCATTGCACAGGTGGCGTCACGAACTTTATAAATCCCCTATAAATAGAAAACCCCTTTTTATTGACCGCCCTGGGTCACGGACCGGGCCAGCCACTGTGATATCCCCCACCAGCATCCATAGAGGCCCGGCTGTCGAGTACCCCACAGTCCAGGGGGTGCGTCACTTCTTCCTGCCGTGGGTCCGGAGGCCGACACCGCACTGATCGAGGGGTCCCTCATACTGTCCATTTGAGCTATGGCTCCTGAGGTGTACCACTTCCCCCTTAGGGGGTTCTCGGTTCGCACTGCTCTGTCCCTGCACATCTCCCGTGCGCAGTGAAGATTGAATGCAGGAGCACTTCCGGTTACAGAGGTGATGACGCACAGACCTCCAGTACCCGGCCTGCGTTCCACCGCACTTTGGAAATATGAAAAAAAGAGCGCCAAATCTTAATTAAAGTGGAAATTCTTTTTGACGATTAAGATAGAAGACAGGTGAAATAATACTATTTAGGGTGTTTTCAGAGGGGAGCTGAGGTTACCAATGCATCCAGACTGCCAGCTATAGAAGGACAAACCACAGGTCATTCTGATACCCCTGCTGATCCCCCGGTAAAAGTCAGTTATCTGGATGTTCCCTTTTTTCTCACACACTGATTCCATCTGTCATCTGTAGTATTTTATACGATCTTGATTCTGATTTGTTCCTTATAGGATAAGGAGATTCCCAAAACATCTATGACACCTTCTGCACCTAAGAAAAAGGGGAAAAATGTGCCATATGTAACACAAAACTACCGGACACATATGGGAAACAATTATGCCCGGAGTGTGTTGCCAAGGTGGTTAAAGAGGAATATTCCTCCTTTATAACTGACCTAAGGGCCATAATTAGAGAAAAGGTCCAGAATTCAGTAACGGAATTAGTGCCCCCATAATCCTCACAGATTGCTCTCAGGCAAGTGACGTGCCTCCTGGGCCGTGGGGTACTCGGCAGCCGGGCCTCTGGTTGCTGGGGGATATCACGGTGGCTGGTCTGGTCCATGACTCAGGGCGGTCAGTGAAAAAGGGGGATAGATATGGGAGATTTGGACAGTTCGTGAATGCGGCTAAGGGGTACAACCGCTGCAGAGCAGTCCTCTGGAGCTGGTGTTATGGCAGCAGGGATGGTGTGGCTCTCCACATGTAGAGCTAGCTCCAGGGCAGTGTGGGGTGTAATGGATGGTGGTGCAGGGGAGAGACGGCAGGACGGTACCGGAGGAAAGATGGACACTCACACGGGGGTAAGCTTCAGTTCCTTGATGCTGGTGATGCTGCAGGCACGGTGATGCTGCAGGCACGGTCCAGGGTACTCCAGGTGAAGGACACACTTTTGGACTCTCTCCAGTGAGCGGGTATAGGGCCTCCTGATCCATTGCTTTCTTCTCTAAGCTTCTGACCTGCCTGGAGCTAGGCCTAGCTTGGTTACTGTCTCTCTTGGCACCTGCTGACCTAGTGGTAGGGCCTTCTCTTTGGAGATCACTCTCCCTGGACGCTGGGACCTCCGTGACTCCTAGCCCTGGTACTGTAGCCAGCATTTGGTGAACTTTTAGTCCTCCGGGGTTCCAGTGGTTCCTACTGAGTATAAATGTCCCTGTAGGCTCGGACCCGGTGTCCGGTATATATATCGGGGTGAGCCTGGTATGCTCCTCTGCCCCCTTGCTACTTCTTCCTTCTCCTCTCGCCTTCGACCCACTCAAGGCCCTCACTAGGCCTTCACACGTGCTGCAGGCCTTGGCTCGCCTAAGCACAGCAGCCAGCTCGCTGCCTCTTCACTGCTCTCCGATCGTCAGCACACTCTCTGCTCACTCTGAGCTGTGTTCCTCTGTCTCTGAACACTGACTGAACTCTAACCCTGCTGCCTAGCTCCACCCTCTCTTTATATATCCCTAATGGGCTCCCTCTGCTGGTCTGAGGTGGTAGGGTGGAGGTGTGTGAATGTGTGAGGGCCTCTTGTGGAGAAGTCCATCCATGCAGCTTTTTGGGTTCTGTGGCCCCAATGCACAGCAGGGCGCCACATTCCCCCCTAGTAAAACTCAGTACTCCTGGACTGAAGCATTTTTTCAAAACAGGTTAACAATTAACATTTCTTCCCTTTAAGGGAGCCACTTTTCTTAAACGTTACAGGTAACATTATAATACAATAATTACAATTATAAATAACAATAAAGTTACAGCACGTTCCGTAACTTGATGTCCATTTCACCGATGGACGAACATGAGGGACCCGCCTGAAAACCCTCAACGTAGGCCCTGGGAGTGGCTACAGGGCATAGGTGATCCAGGTGCTGGACCACGTCTTCCGCCACTCCAAACGGGTTTTTGTTCTGTGGTCGCTTAAAAGGCACTCCAGGGAGTGCAACTATATACATGACAGTTTTTGGGCTGCTCACAGTCCTCAGCCACCGAGTCCTTGTACCCTTACGGGTAATTAAATGCAACAAGAAAAGTGTCCATGTCACCTAAATTGTCCATTGTAAGGCAAAAATACGTTAATACATACATGAAAATTACACAAGAACAATCAGACCCCAAGGGGCAACTATTTATACTTTCAGAGTTTCTCTTCCTACTCTCTGTATCTGACAGGGGTCTGACCCTGCGTGCTTCGTGTTGACCTACGTAGTACTGGGATGCGTGTGGTACTGGTGTTTGTACTACCTCCCATTCTGTCAGTTCTAGGTGTGGAGGGACTGCAAGACTGCCTTAACCTCTCTATGGGACTGGTAAGTGTACCATTGGCTGGGCCTTCTTGCTCTGCTCCAACCGGGGATCCTTCTTCTGGGGATTCTTCCTGAGCAGGCTCTTCTGTGGCACCTACAGCTTCTACTTGCTGTGGAGGGTCTTCTGGCTGTTGGTAGAAGTGTAGCACAGGTATTATTACCGCTCCCCCTAGTTGGGGCCAATCTGCCGGGAAATCTCCTAATTCAAAAGGTATTACTGCTTCTTTAGGCTCCTCCGGTACGATTGGAGGCTCTTCTTCCTGGGGCTTTAGCGGTCCTGGACACAACTTCAGATGGTCTCTAGATACCGTTGCAGTCGTTCTTCCTCCGTCCTTGGTAATTAAACAGGTCTTCCTGTTATCAAATCTTGAATTTAACACAGTGTAGGGTTCCCTCTCCCACTGGTCATCAAGTATGTGGTTTCTTCTTTTTCTCTTTACTACAACTTCTCCAGGTGAAAAGGGTTCTGCTGGTGCACTCTTGTTGTACTGTGCTTCCTGCTTGTCTCTTACCCTATTCAGACTGTCTTCGACACAGGCTTGTACTCTCCTGTACTGTTCCTGTCGCGTCGTGTCCCAGTCTTCAGTGGACATATCTGCTTCGCGTTCTACTACACCAAGCTCCAGGTCCATGGGCAACTTTCCGGGTTTTGCTCGCATGAGATATGCTGGAGTACAATTGGTGGAACTCACAGGTATGTGGCTGTACAGATCTACCAGGTCAGGTAGCTTGTCTGGCCACTGGTTTCTTTCTTCTAGCGGTAAGGTCTTCAACAGGTCGATGACTATGTTATTCATCTTTTCACATCACCCATTGATTTGGGGGTGGTACGGTGTAGTCCGGATCTTCTTACACCCGTACAGATGGCAAAACTCCTTGAACAATTTGGCTTCGAAGGCAGTGCCTTGATCTATCAGCACCTGCTCCGGGTATCCATGGGGCCTGCAGAAGTACGCCTGAAACATCTTCGCCGCAGTTTCTGCCGTCAGATCCTTGACGGGGGCGACCACCAGGAACCGGGAGTAGTGATCCACCATGGTCAGGGCATAGGAATATCCTGACCTGCTGGGTGACAGCTTCACATGATCCAGGGCCACGATCTCCAAGGGTCGAGTTGTCTTGATGGGTTGCAGGGGTACCTTCAGGCTGCTGTAGCCTTTTCTTCTGGGGCTACAGGGTCCACAATCCCTGCACCATCTCTCTATGGAACTGCGCATTCTAACCCAATAAAACCAACCTTTCAGCAGGGTTTCTAGCTTTTTCCAGCCAAAGTGTTCTGCTTGATCGTGGTAGGCCTCCAACACCATCTGGATGTCCGTCCTGGGCACTAAGATCTGCCATACCATCTCATGAGTCCTGGGGTTAACGTACCTTCGGAACAGCTTCTCTCTATAGATGAACAGCCGGCTTATCTCATTCCACAGCTGCTTGGCTTGTGAAGACGCGTCCTTCTCCAGGAAGGAACCTTCCTGGGTTATCAGTCCTTTAATATGGCTGACAACCGGGTCCCTGTCCTGGGTCTCCTTCCAGCTGTTGTGAGGCAAAGGGTTTAACGTCTTACCGCGAGGCCTCCTGGAGGCTCGTTGCTCGTGGACCATTCCATTACGGTGGAAGGCAGGTAGCTCAATCTCCTCCAGGTCATCCACTTCTTCTTTGGTGTCCGATTGGTGAGGCATCCTGGACAGGGCATCGGCGTTGGCATTCTTGCGGCCTGCCCGGTACTTAATGGTGAACTGGTAGTTTGACAGCCGAGCCATCCATCGTTGTTCCATGGCTCCTAACTTGGCTGTTTCCAGATGAATCAAGGGGTTATTATCAGTGTAGGCAGTGAACTTACTGGAGGCTAGGTAGTGCTCTAACCGCTCGGTGATGGCCCAGACCAGGGCCAGGAACTCCAACGTGAAGTTGCTAAAGTTCTCTGGGTTCCTCTCGGTCGGGCGGAGCTTCCTGCTTCCATAGGCGATCACCTTCTCTCGGCCATTCTGCTTCTGACTTAACACAGTTCCTAATCCCTCGTTGCTGGCATCAGTGTACAGCAGGAACGGTTGGCTGTAGTCAGGGTAGGCTAGGATCTCTTCGCCGGTCAGGATCTCCTTCATCACCTCAAAGGATTCAGCTTGCTCCTTACCCACTGGAACGGGGGGTTTCTGCCTCTCCCGGACTGTCCTACCAGGAGATCTTGCAAAGGCGCCGCTTTCTTGGTATAGTCCTTCACAAACCTCCGGTAATACCCGACTAGTCCCAGGAACTGACGTACCTCCTTGAGGCTCTTCGGCTCCGGCCATTTCTGGATGGCAGTGACCTTCTCCGGGTCTGGTGCTACTCCTTCTGAACTGACGATGTGCCCCAGGTACTGTACCTTTCGCTTGAGCAGGTGGCACTTGGAGGGCTTCAGCTTCATCCCATACTGGGACAGCGACTCAAATACCTCTGCCAGGTGCTTCAAATGGTCCTCGTAAGTTTTGGAGTACACTATCACGTCATCCAGGTATAGCAGTAAAGTCTCGAAGTTGCGGTGTCCCAGGCAGCACTCCATCAATCTCTGCAATGTTCCGGGTGCGTTGCAGAGTCCGACCGGCATACTTTTGAACTCGCAGAGTCCCATTGGGGTAGTAAAGGCCGTCTTCTCCCGATCTTCCGCAGCAACAGCTACTTGCCAGTACCCACTAGTGAGGTCAAGGGTGGAGAAGTAATTTGCAGACTTTAATGCAGCCAGGGATTCCTCCATATGGGCAAAGGGTATGCATCTTTATGTGTTATGCGATTTTCCTGTCTGTAATCTACACACATTCTCATGCTTCCATCCTTTTTCCTGACCAGGACCAGGGGAGCTGCCCAGGGGCTACAGCTATCTCTTATTACCCCTGCCGTCCTCGTGTCGTGCAACATTTCCTTCGCCTTCTGGTAGTGTGTTGGTAGTATGGGCCTGTAACGTTCTTTGATGGGTGGATGGTCACCTGTGGGTATATGGTGTTGTACCCCTTTAATCCTCCCAAAGTCAAGTGGGTGTTTACTGAATACCTGCTCGTATTCCTGAACCACCCGGTGTACACCCTGTTTCTGATGGGCAGGAGTGGTGTCTGTCCCAACATGGAGCTGTTGACACCAATCCTCCACCTGGGTTCCCGGGTCATTATCCTCCACTTCGTCTGGTGAGGTTGAGGACTCCGCCGTGTGTATGGAGTTGATATCTACTGTGTACAGTTTGGCAACAGTGGTGTAGCGTGGTAATCTAACCTCGTCCTCCCCATAGTTTAGTACGGTCACCCTCCCATTGCGTACATCCACTACCCCTCTGGCAGTCAAGAGTGTAGGTCTATGCTCCGAGCTAAGGGGCTCAACTACCACCTGGTAGCTCCGTCCTTTGAGACCTATTGCAGCTCTACACCAAATCAGCATCTCACTCATCGGGGGGATCACAATAGGTATTGGGTCTGTCACCCGTACATTACCAATTTCACCACCTGTTAGCTTTACCTGTTGCTGGTACATAAGGGCTCGGATCTCTCTCTGGAGCACCTTCCTCTGCCCTGGTTTGGCAGTGTCGGCCATCTGGTGGAGCAAAAACAACACTTCTCCCAAACAGTTACCGACAATATTTGTGCCAAGTGCCATATACAAGTCTGTATCATCAGGATTAGTCTCTACTACAATTAGTCCCTGGTCCTTCAGTTCCACTCTTCCCACCTTTACTGCCACATCCTTAACCCCGACTAGGTTAAGGGGAAGGCCATTGGAGGCATACACGGAAAGGTTTGGAGCTGGTGGGCGAAGTTCGTCTATGGACCAGAACCTTTTGTAGAGGACATCTGGCATGATGGTTACCTGAGATCCAGTGTCCAGCAGGGCAGGAGTCACGATGCCGTCCAGCACAATGGACAGGAAAGGTCTTCCTCTCACGAACCGATGGTACCAGTTTGATGGGCCTGCTTGATTCACTACTGGGTGTCGGCCCTCGGCCCCAGAGTTTGCTCGTTTAAAGGACAGTTCCGCACTGTGTGTCCTGCCTACTGGCAGCGGTAGCAGATGAATTCTCCTGGAGGGTGACGTTGGTCGTTGGTCCTCCCACGAGGTGGCGTTGTCCTCCTCCGGGGTGGCGTTGTCCTCCTACGGGGTGGCGTTGTCTTCCTTCTTCTTCTCATCCAGGGGACATCCTCAGGGCTGTCGGCTCGGGCTCCTCCTGTAGCTGCAGGGTGCTCAGGACAGTGGCCAGGGTTTAACTTAACTGGCGCACTTCAGAGCGTAGGCTGTCCAGCTCGCTAGGGGGCACTGTTTGCATCTTTGTTTCAGCCGTTAATGAAGGAGCAGTGGGTGCTGCAGGCACTGGGGTGTCCCCACCCTGGTAACGCTGGATAGCAGTCCCTGATGTTTCCAGGGGTTGCAGACCCTTTATAGCCATGTCCTTAAGGGTGTCAAAGGTGGCATCTGGATGATCTAGGGCCCACCACCGTGCAGTTCTGCTCTCTTCTTGGGACCTCAAACCCCGGATGAACTGTTCCGTCAGCATTTTATTTTCATTCTGTATGCTGGCTGGACTAACCTGTTTCAGGGCCCGCAGTGCTACCTGTAAGCACCAGGCGTAGTCCCGGACATTGTCCTCGGGTTTCTGGACACAGTGGTAGAACCTCATCTGGAGATATGTCTCAGTGCGGTTTTCAAACACAGTTTGCAGCCTCTTAAAGATGATGGATACCGATTCCTTGTCTGCGGCTAGCCAGGTTTCAACTTCCCGCTCTGCGGCACCAGTCAATTGTCCCAACACGACTGCAGCTCTCTGTTTGCCAGTCAAAGAATACATATCTAGCACACTGCATATTCTTCTCTTGAATCCAGACAGGGTGTCTGGTTTGCCGTTATACTGGGGGAGCCACTTCGCTCCAGGGATATACGGCAGGGCCATAGGTAATAACGGGGTCTCGACCTATGCTGGTGGAGCGGCCGCTCCGGCCTGTGCAGCGCCGGGCGCAGGTTGGGCATCAGGAGCGTTAACCGGTGCTCCGGCGGCTTGCTGGTCGTCGGCCATTGTTGCGCCCCCCTAGTGAACCGGAGCCTACCTTCTTCACTTTCTTTACCAGGTAGGCCGCAGCTCCGCGGGTGACGGTCTTCTTCCAGGACCTTGCGTCGCTTGCGTCTGACATCAGAGCGCCCTCTGGCTCCTTCCAGGACCTGACGCTTCCTGGTTCGACGTCAGGGGCGGGGCGTGTCCTTGGCTTCGTATTCTTTAGCAATTACGCCTCCCAGGTTCCCGCGGTTACGCCCCTCTCCTTCCCGCGCTGCAGCGCGATAATTGCGGCGATCCTCACCGCAGTTTAACACACACTTCAGTTCAATAAAGGCGCACAGTACCCGGTGGCAACGGGCACGAAATCCTGTTTGTGACGCCAAGGCTGACGCGCGCCCTAGGCCGTGGGGTGCTCGGCAGCCGGGCCTCTGGTTGCTGGGGGATATCACGGTGGCTGACCCGGTCCGTGACCCAGGGCGGTCAGTGAAAAAGGGGTATAGATATGGGGGATTTGGACAGTTCGTGACGCCACCTGTAGAATGCGGCTAAGGGGTGCAACCGCTGCGGAGCAGTCCTCTGGAGCTGGTGTTATGGCAGCAGGGATGGTGTGGCTCTCCACAGGTAGAGCTAGCTCCAGGGCAGCGTGGGGTGTAATGGATGGTGGTGCAGGGGAGAGAGGGCAGGACGGTACCGGAGGAAAGACGGACACTCACATGGGGGTAAGCTTCAGTTCCTTTACTGGTGATGCTGCAGGCACGGTCCAGGGAACTCCAGGTGAAGGGCGCACTTTTGGACTCTCCCCAGTGAGCGGGTATAGGGCCTCCTGATCCGTTGCTTTCTTCTCTAAGCTTCTGACCTGCCTGGAGCTAGGCCTAGCTTGGTTACTGTCTCTCTTGGCACCTGCTGACCTGGTGGTAGGGCCTTCTCTTTGGAAATCACTCTCCCTGGACACTGGGACCTCCGTGACTCCTAGTCCTGGTACTGTAGCCAGCGTTTGGTGAACCTGGGACCTGTAGTCCTCCAGGGGTTCCGGTGGTTCCTACTGAGTATAAATGTCCCTGTAGGCGTGGACTCGGTGTCCGGTATATATATCGGGGTGAGCCTGGTATGCTCCTCTGCCCCCTTGCTACTTCTTCCTTCTCCTCTCGCCTTCAGCCCAGTCAAGGCCCTCACTAGGCCTTCACACGTGCTGTAGGCCTTGGCTCGCCTAAGCACAGCAGCCAGCTCGCTGCCTCTTCACTGCTCTCCGAGCGTCAGCACGCTCTCTGCTCACTCTGAGCTGTGTTCCTCTCTGTCTCTGAGGTGGTAGGGTGGAGGTGTGTGAACGTATGAGGGCCTCTTGTGGAGAAGTCCATCTATGCACCCTTCTGGGTTCTGTGGCATCAATGCACAGCAGGGCGCCACACAAGAAAGAGATGGAATCCAGTTCAGAGGAGGAAGAATTCTCAGGTTACATGGACCCTGAACAGAAGGAATGGATTTATCGCAGTCCCCCCAAATATCTTTTCTCTGGGGAAGACACTGACACACTTTAATTAGCCGTGAGAAATACAATGAAGGTTGGGGATACTCACCAGCCCTCCTCGGTACAGGATGAAATATTTGAAGGTTTAAGAAGAATATTTGGAGGTTTAGGAAACTGTATGAACAGAGTATTTCCAGTTAACAAACACATAAAAGCCATGATCCTAGAAGAGTGGGAAGAAGTGGAAAAGAGACTAATCATCCCAAGAAATTTCAAATCACATCTACCGTTTGAGCCAGAGGAGATAAATTTACTGGAAGAGGTCCCTAAATTTGATATCCCTACAGACAGGGTAGCAAATAAAACATCCATCCTATTTGAGGACTCATCATGCTTGAAGGACCCTATGGACAGAAAAGCAGACGGTCTTCTCAAAAAAACTTGGGAAACCTCTGTTGCAATAATTAATGCTAACATAGATGGTACCACTGTAGCAAGATCCATGAATATATGGATAAGGGACTTAGAAGGTCATCTAAGGAAGAAGACTGTAACGGGTCTGGGAGGCGGAACCTCAGAGCTACTATACAAGGGGGCGGTCCTTGTAAGGGAGCGGGTGGCGACCAGGGAAGACGGGCAGGCAGTCACAGCAGGTGACCGGGACAGTCTCTGGGTGAACGGGCAGGAGGTCACGGCAAATGACCGGGGCAGTCTCTGGATGAACGGGCTGGAGGTCACGGCAAGTGACCGGGGCAGTCTCTGGAAGAACGGGCTGGAGGTCACGGCAAGTGACCGGGGCAGTCTCTGGGTAAAGGGTAGGTACGACCTGTGATGGCTGAACCTCCAGGTAGGCTAGCAGGCAGATGGAAGATGTATGCTCCCAGGTGAGCAAGCGAGAGTCTCTGGATGAACGGGTGGTCACAGCATGTGACGGCGGATCTTCCAGGTAGGCAAACAGGCAGGTAGCGGAGGAGCGCTCCCAGGTGAGCGGGCAAGAGTCTCTGGAATAGCAGGTGGTCACAGCACGTGACGGCGGAGCCTCCAGGTAGGCAAGCAGGCAGGTAGCGGAGGAGCGCTCCCAGGTGAGCGGGCAGGAGTCTCTGGAATAGCAGGTGGTCACAGCACGTGACGGCGGAGCCTCCAGGTAGGCTAGCAGGCAGGTAGCAGATGTGCGCTCCCAGGTGAGCGGCCAAGCTGGTCCATAGACAGACTGACAGGAGTAGGAAGGCAGACCGTCGGACCTCAGGCTAGCAAGCAGGTAGCAGGAATATCAGGCAGGAAACAGACAGCAAACTGGCAGGACTCTGGCAGGAATCAGGCAGGTAACTGACAGGTAACTGGCAACGGGACCTGAGGGCTGAAGCAGAGTAGTGAACAGTGCAACAACATTGCTCGGGCACCTCCATTTTGGAGGAGGTGCCTTATATATGGTGAAGTCCTCCGGCCATTGGCCGGGGACTCCTTAGGACGGCGCGCGCGGCCCCTTTAAGAGGGAGGGAGCGCGCGCGCGCCCTAAGCACAGTGGCCGGGAAGGAGCGCGCGCTGCCAGCAGAGCGGGAGGAGGACGCCGGGCTCGGAGCAGAGAGGTGAGGGGAACAGCGTCCCTGCCTAGCAGAGGGCAGGGACGCCGACGCTACAAAGACATTCAAAATTGAGATCCCTGAATCCATTCCATTCCTTAAAATGGCAACAGGATTTATGGCTGACGCCTCAGCCGAGTCAATTAGATTTGCCGCAAGAAATGAAGCTAGCAATATGGCATAAAATCTGGTCAAGGGATAGCCACTCCAAAAACAAATTGTGTTCCACTCCCTTTTCCGGCCTTCGAGTATTTGGTCCAGTACTGGACGACATTCTAGAAAGAGCCTCAGACTAGAAAAAGGCACTTCCAGAAGACAAACCTAAAAAAGTATCGGCCTTTCTGAGGCCTCGTTCCCATCAAAAATCAGAATACATGGGAAAAAAATCAGATCTCATACCCGGAAGACGGAAAATCTTCCTAGGAATCCTACTGGATTCAGAACAACAAATGTCCTTCTTACCAAGCAAAAAAGGAAAGAACTCAGAGATTTCTAGCTTTCTGAAGGCGATCACGGGTCTCCATCAGAGAAAGTATGAAAATTTTAGAATTAATGACAGGTTCTATACAAGGTATTCGGTGGAGTCAATTCCACTCCAGACAACTACAACATCAGATTCTGACAGCCTGGAACAGAAGTATAGATGGGCTAGACAAGAAAATAAACGTCTGTGATTACAAAGAAGTCATTTACATGGTGGACTTTGAGGACCAACCTACGGGAAGTGGTTATGTGGAAGTTGTCTAAATTTGTAACAGTCACCACAGACGCAAGTGAAAGTGGCTGGGGGGTCCATGTAAAGGATCAGTACCTACACGGTACCTGGCAAAGACAGGATCTTCCGAGGTCATCAAACCTCAGAGAGCTTCAGGCAGTCTGGGAGACGTTAAAAAGGTGTCGGGAAAGTCTAAAGGACCAACTCATCAGAAGTCTGTCAGACAATATCATGACAGTTGCCTTCCTCAGACATGAAGGGGTACCAAGACATCACCATCTTCAAGCTTTAGAAGGGAAGATCTTCTCAGAAGGTAGAAGAAACAGTTCTATCAGTGACAGCGATACACCTGGAGGGGTCTCAGAATTCTGTGGCAGATTTTCTCAGTGGGATAACATTTTAACAGTCAGAATGGGAACTGAACTGTGAAGAATTCCATCACATAATACATCGATGGGGTACTCCTTAGTTAGATTTGTTCACCATGAGAAAAAACACAAAAACAGCAAACTTCTTCTCCCTTAAACCAAAAGACAGGCCGACAGGGGTAGTTTCCTTGTCCAAGAAATGGGATATGGATCTAGCATATGGTTTTCTTACCTTGCCACTAATTCCAGCAGTGCTAAGGAAGATACAGGAGGACCAAGCCAAGGTAATAGCAATACTACCTTTTTGGCCCAGGAGAAGTTGGTTTCCTTTGCAGAAAAAAAAGATGTCCCTAGAAGATCCCATCATCCTACCAGAGAGACAACGTCCAGGGACCGATATACCATCCCAATGTGAAGTTCCTGCAACTGTCTGCCTGGATCCTGAAAGGCAGATCTTGAGATCTAAAGGGCTTTCAGACTCCGTCATATCAACTATGCAAAATAGTAGGAAGCCAGTAACATCGGCAATATACAGAAAAATCTGGAGGAAGTTTTGTGCACAGTATCAAGAAACGAGGACAGAAATCTCTAGTCCTAATATTCCATAAATATTAGAGTTTCTACAGACGGGATTTGATAAACGCCTGATACCTAGCACCTTAAAAGTGAAAATTGCAGTCTTGAGTGCCTTCATGGTCTATCCACAAGCAGGTCATCCATGGATTGAGAGATTCATTAATGCCACAAGTAGGATGAGACTTACAGTTAAAGCCTATGTCCCACCATGGGATTTAAATATAGTCCTAAACGTCTTATGCAAACAACCATACGAGCCTCTCGAAAGTTCAAGCATAAAATTTCTCTCCCTAAAAACTGCCTTCCTGGTCTCCATAACTACAGCAAGACGGATAGGGGAGATACAAGCATTTTCTATCAAAGATCCATACCTAATCTTAGATGACTGTATTAACCTCAGGCTAGATCCAGCTTTCCTGCCAAAATTAGTAACAACTTTCCACATGAGCCAGGAGATAGTCTTACCCTCTTTTTGCCAACACCATAAAAATAGTCAAGAACTGACTTTTCACTCCTTAGACGTCAGAAGAGTAATCCTCTAATACCTGGAAACAACAAAGGCCTGGCGAATAGATCCCAATCTGTTCATACAGTTTGCAGGTAAAAACGGGGAAAAAGATGTCAAAAGCAACACTGGCAAAGTGGGTTAGTCAGTGATCAGCCTGGCCTATTCTTCAGAAGGAAGATCTCCTTCGGATAACACAAGAGCCCATTCTACTAGAGCGGTGGCCACATCATGGGCAGAACGAGCAGGGGCCTCAGTGGACCAAATCTGCAGAGATGCAACATGGACAAATCTTAACACCTTTTGCAGACACTATAAACTGGACATTTTATCAGGCCAAAAAATGGCCTTCAGAAGAAAGGTCCTCCAAGCAGTAGTTTCGCCCTGAATGTATACTCTGGTATTCTCCTGATGGTGCTGTCAGGAGGGATGTCCTGGCAAGTAGGCATTAGTCCTACCGGGAATAGGTTTTTCATGCAAATCATGCATCGGGGCCCGACAGACTGTAGTTACCCCACTGCTCCCAAGACCTCCTCCTCTCCTCCACACTCATACGTTCCTCACCCAATCACCTCCAACACTTCTCCCGAGTGTCCCCCATCATCTGGAATTCTGTGCCCCAACACATCACTATCTCTTCAGGAAGGCTTACAGCCTGCAATTTCCCACCATTGAAGCTATCGCAACCCCCTACACTACGGTCTCCTCCTCATTATCCTGTATACTGTAACCCCACAAGGGCAGGGTCCTCTCCTTTCTCTACCAGTCTGTCATTGTGAGTGTGTTCACCGTGCTTAATATTTGCATCCTGTATGTAACCCCTCCTCATGTACAGACCATGAAATTAATGGAGCTCTAAACATAAATATTCATAGTAATAATACTTTTTATTTTTAATACAGATTCTTATATGGAGGAAAACAACATTCAACAAAAAAACCTGATTTATACATAGATCATTGTCTGATGACGGCTTCACCGTAACCTTATTATAACGGGAATTGCTGAGTATCAGTGATTCATGTTCTCTCCTAAAGGTTTAGAAATGGAGCGGCCTCTGCTGGTAACACCCAGTACTGCACAGTAGATGGAGGCATTTTCTTAGTTCTGCCAGTAGGTGTCAGTAGCGCTCAGTGTCACAGAGAGATCAGGAGACAGAAAAGCAGAATCTGGGGAAATAGTAAGAAAGTACAAATACACGAATGTATATATAAATATATAAATTTTCATATTTTGCATAGTTCATTCTTTTTCTTTCAAACCAACAATCTAATAATATTTGTTCCAGATGTAACTGAGGGTTAATAATGATCTCCCAATATAAAATTATCATTTGCTATTTGTATAAAATGTCTGTGTCACGATGTGTTGTCCAGGCTGCTCTACACTGGCTATTCACAGGCGCGGTCCCACTACTGATCGGCATGGGGGTTTTGACCTGCTCTGTTTCCGACCTGGGCCGGTTCACCCCTCATTAGAGCAACCTGGTAGCTCCGAG
This sequence comes from Phyllobates terribilis, assembly GCF_046119375.1. NCBI lineage: Eukaryota > Metazoa > Chordata > Amphibia > Anura > Dendrobatidae > Phyllobates > Phyllobates terribilis. The sequence continues at coordinate 181,607,003 of NW_027362770.1, forward strand.
CTCCCCCAGAGTCACCATATTGATGCTGAACTTAGTGCGGACACCCGATCGACATAGCACAGGGCAGCGCAGAACTCCTGGACTCAAGCGATCCACCAGCCTCAGCTTCCCAAGTAGCTGGGATTACAGGCACGCGCCACCGCACCCGGCAATGCTGAGCGCTGCTATTAATGACTAGAGGCTGCAGGAGCGGTGACGTCACCGGGAACCACGGCGCCATCTAGTGTCTGCTGGATGAAACTGCTATACACTCAGTTACATGTGTGTCAGTATGTGTTAGAGGTGTTGGAGGCTTCTGACAAACCACAGACACAAATGTGATCAGAGCCTAATTTTTGCAGTTTGGTTCTGGTACCAGATCCATGTTCTAGGCTTGGTTATGTTACTGATGTTTACCAATCTCAGGTTCACCGCAGCAAATCGGACACATATTTACAATAGGATCTATGGATTTCTGCTACTACTGTGCCGTGCGCCCTGTATGCCCCAACTGAGCGCAGGACTCCTGGGGGCACAGTCCACATCATGACGTGGAGATTTTTACACTTTTGCAGCTTCATGTTAATGTCCCTTTTTCTAGGAGCCAAAACTGTTTAATTTTTCTATCACCTTATCCATGTGAGGACTTGTTTTCTGAGACACGAATTGTAGTTTTGAGCGACACCATTAATTTTACCATATAATAAATGTACTGAAAAAGGAAAAAAAATCCAAATTGGCGACCTACATTGTTATTTGGGTTTTATGTTTTAAGTTGTTCGTTGTGCGGTAAAGATGATCTGACAACATAATTCTACCGTTCCATAAGACTGTGGTAGTGATTGACCGAACGTCCAAGATATTCTTATATTTTAGTAGTTAAAAAACTTCTGAATTTTGTAAAATAAAAATTCATTTTGTGTCGCTACTTTCTGGGACAGGTCACATTTTTATATTAATGAACCTGTGTGAGAGCTATTTTGTGCACTGAGTTGTAGTTTTTATTGATATTGTGAAGGTTTCACCAATTTCAGATACACTAGGTGTAGCATCGGCCTCTCTGCCCCCTGCCAGGCAGAGACGCCGTCCCTCTCACCTCCCCGCGCGGCGTCCTCCTGCGCTCCTCTTCCTGCTGCGGCCATCGCGCGTAGCTTCCCGGGCACTGTGCTGCGGGCGTGCGCGCTTCCTCTCTCTTAAAGGGGCCGCGCGCGCTGTCCTAAGGAGTCCCCGGCCAATTGCCGGAGGACCTCCCATATATAAGGCACCTCCTCCAAAATGGAGGTGCCCGAGCAATAGTTGTTGCACATGTATACTTACCTCTGCTTCAGCCCTCAGGTCCAGTTGCCAGCCTGACTACTGTTCCAGTCCGCCAGCCTGACTACTCTCCAGCCCGACAGTCTGCCTTCCGTTGTACCCGCCAGTCTGTCTATGGGCAAGCCCGCCTGCTTACCAGGAAGCACCTGCCAGTTACCTGCCTGCAAGCCTGCTCACCTGGGAGCACTCGCCTGTTACCTGCTATCTGCCTGCTAGCCTACCTGGAGGCTCTGCCGTCACTTGCTGTGACCACCTGCCTGCTAACCAAGAGACTTCAGCCTGCTTGGCCGTCACTTGCCGTGACCACCTGATAGCCTACCTGGAGGCTCCTGCCGTCACTTACCGTGACCACCTGTCTGCAAACCTAGAGACTTCAGCCTGCTCTGCCGTCACGTGCCGTGACCACCTGTCAGCTAACCCAGAGACTTCTGCCTGCTTGCTGTGCCCATCCGCTATACCGGTCAGTCCCAGTCATCTGACCCCTGGGAGCCACCTGCTCTCTTACAAGGTCGTCCCCAGAGTAGCACCTGGTCCCTCTGCTCGGTCCCTCCCTGGTCGCGGAGTCGTTTGCCGCCGTACGACCAGGGTCGGTCTGAGTTGATACTTAGTTACGCCCCTCTGGGTCTCTCCTTGCACCACGGCACAGAGGTTCCACCACCCTGACCCGTAACACTAGGTAACTGCTCTCCTCCAAATTAAAGATGTCCGAGTGCATGCAGAGAAGCTAATTAACCAAATCTTCTAATCTGGTTGATTAACTTCACTCAGAGACTGAACCACGCAAATGGCATACTTTAATACGTAGACATGGGGTTAAATAGCATTCTCCTACTAGGTGGGATTAGTAAAATTTATTGCTCTTTTCTGATAACTCGGCACGCTGTAATTTGATCATCTATGTATCTCTTGGCCTCAGTAACGTCTTAGGAATTCTGATGGGAGGTGTGAGTTCGTTTCTCAGCTCCATCTTTGCCAACTCGACACGAATCTCTCTGTTATCATGCATACGTCATTCTCAGGAAATCATTTAGTTGTTCGTGTCTACAAATTAGAACAGAAGCTGTTAGTTATATATTCATTAACTATTAAAATAATCCATGTGCATATACACATTTGCATACATACATACACATAGATTATTCCATCATCTCTATATTGATTCACATTGATTAGGTAATCTATTAAAGGAAACTAATTGATTTTCTATAATATATATATTTTACCTTGACAATATCTTGGTGAAATCCATGAGACGTTTTGATTGCTTTTAATTGTATTCTTTTAGTACGTGCAGCAACCAAAAAACAGAAATTCTGCCATTTTAATTTTTTTCCTTTTCAGCTTTTTTAACATTACAGTTACAGATGTGGCGATACAAAACATATGTAGAAATCATGCTGATAGGTTCACAGTGAAGGGGAATATCTTAGACATTTATGACATGGATATGCATGGCCAGGAGCAGACATACTGCTGGTAATGTTGAGCATTCCGATACTGAAATATCGGGTATCGGCCGATATTCGCGGTATCGGAATTCCGATACTTAATTCCGATACTTTTGCAATATCGTATACCGGAATCGGAAGTTCCCATAATGCAATGAGCCATTTTAATTTTATTCAGCCAATGAGGATCCTAAGAAGTGTGGGCACATCCTGTTAGGCATGTAGGCATCTTAACTAATGGCATGGCTGTGATTGGCTGCTGAAATGATGTCATGATGCACTATAAAAGCCGCCGCCGCCATTTTGAGCTCACTCTGCTGTGAATTCAGTTAGGGATAGGATGCTGTTGTTCTGAGGGACAGTTTTAGCTACTTATTTGGTCTATTCTGCTTTACCCAAGCTACTTTATAAATCGCTGTGCCTTGCAGTGCTAGTGCACAGTTCTCTGTGCTGTTCACCGCTTTCTGCAAGGTCTGTGTGTGTGAGTGCAGCTCACCCTGTAGTGTGTGCTTCAGCCACGTCTGGTTATAGTGCACTCAATGTGTGTCACTGCCTCATACATTGTCCTTTTTTGCCAATTCATAATTTTTCCTGATATCTCCTATTAGTGTGGTGGTTCCATCCGTATTCAGCTAAATTGGTTCCAAACACACTATATAGGAGTAGATAGAGAAATTTTTTTGGTCTTGCAGCGCTAGTGCACAGTGCTCTGCATCTGTACTGTTCACCGCTGTCTGCAAGGTCTGTGTGTGAGTGCAGCTCACCCTGTAGTGTGTGCTTCAACCACGTCTGGTTGTAGTGCACTCAGTGTGTCTCACTGCCTCATACATTGTCCTTTTTTGCCAATTCATAATTTTTCCTGATTTCTCCTATTAGTGTGGTGGTTCCATACGTATTCAGCTAAATTGGTTCCAAACACACTATATAGGAGTAGTTAGAGGAGCCTTTCTGCAGCATTGTGCCCTTCAGCCCCAGCCAGATTAGTATTAGCCTATTTTTTGTAGCCTCATCTATTGCATTGTAGGTTACCTTCCTACATTGTAATAGCTACAAAAAGTTTGTGATACTATCGTTATTACATCTTTAGGCACATCCAGTGTCTTTTTGTGACAAAAAAAACCTAAATAAAGTTCACCAAACACTCCACTTTACAGTTGTGTAGGCCACATTAGCTCATATTAAAGTCTAGTCCACACTTTATAAAATTAGTGTTTCTTATACCTGTTAGCAGCTGTTCAGGAATAAGCACACTAAGCCCTTAGTACTTTTCTGCCTATCTTTATCAGTCTACCAAGATGAAGAAGGCAGGGAGTAAGGCATGTGGTCGTGGGCGTGGTCGTGGGCGTGGAGCTTCTGCAGGGAGAGGACGTGAGGATTCTGTGCCTGCAGGGAGAGGACGTGGGGATTCTGTGCCTGCTGCGGGCACCAGTGACTCAGCATCCCCCAGTTTTACCAGGGAACAGTCCTTTATGCGCAGCTTTGTAGGAGCTAGCCGTACCCCACTGCTGCGGGAGGACCAAATTGAAGCCGTTGTCGGATGGATGGCAGCTAACGCATCGACTTCAATTAGTTCCAGATCCTCTCAGGTCCTGAGCACTGAAGAGCACCCATCTGTCTCTTCACCACCTGCCAAATTGCCCAGGCAGTCAGAGAGCCCTGGACAGGAGCCATCTCTACTTCTGTTCTCTGAATCTCTTGGCTTGGAAAGAGGGGGCCAGCCAAGCAGAATTCGAGAATTTGAAGAAGAGGTAGTATGCAGTAATGCGCAACCGTTTTGTCTCTCTGAATCTGAAGAGGCGGGTGGGCCAGTGCCTATGATCAGCAGCACACCTCAGTACGCATCTGATGATGAGACTCAGGTGCCACTTTCTGGTGCGTACTGTGCTGTCGAGACTACCCAGGAGAAGCAGTTGTTTGAAGAGGGTGGTGTAGATGATGAGGTCCTTGACCCATCATGGCGTGAGGGACAGGAAGGTGGTGGGAGCAGCTCTGAGGAAGAGATTCCCCGAACAGCCCAAAAAGGAGGGAGAGGGAGGGGGCAGACTTGGTTGCCTGTAGCCTCCACTTCTGCACCCATTAGGAGCATGGCTCTTCCAAAATCCAAAGCGGGCGCTCCCAGGACTTGCAGTGCCTGGTCCTTTTTTGACACAGTTGCAGATGACATTTGCTTTGTCAAATGCAAGCTGTGTAATCAGAAGGTGAAAAGAGGGAAAAGTGTCAGCAACCTCAATACCACAAATATGTGGAAACATGTGCGGACCAAGCACGTGGTGGAGTTACAAAAACACACTGAAGACCTAGGCCAACCTACAGCACCACCTACCACCTCTTCAGCTCGTGTTGTAGCCTCTTCCTCCAGCTCACACACAGCTGGTTCGGCTTCCTCACAGGATCGCCATGGAAGAATCTCTGGCACTGTTGTACAGAGACACAGTGTAATTCCACCCACAGCACCACTTTCCCAGTCATCCTCACACTCCCAGGCCAGTCTACAGCCATCGTTAGCACAGGCATGGGAGAAAAGGCGCCCATACTCGGCAAACCACCCCCGAGCACAGGCTCTGAATGCTGGCATTGCTAAACTACTGGCCCTTGAAATGCTATCATTCAGGCTGGTGGAGACTGACACATTCCGTAACTTTATGGCATTGGCAGTCCCACAATACAACGTGCCCAGCCGATTTTATTTCAGCAGGCAAGCCGTCCCTGCCCTGCAACATCCATATGGAGGGAAAAATTAAACATGCGCTACAAAATGCCGTCATTAGCAAGGTCCACCTGACCACCGATGCGTGGACCAGTAAGCATGGACAGGGACGATACCTTTCCCTCACTGCCCATTGAGTAAATGTTGTGGAGCCGGGTACAGATCTTGAGAGTGGCGCTGTACATGTTCTGCCAACTCCAAGGATTGCAGGAATCCAGTCTGTACACATTGACTCCTCCTCATCCTCCAGTTCCTCTGAATCAGCGCTGCAGGAGCCGTCACGGTCTACCTCCACATCGACCCGTGAACGGTTACCTGTTATGGTGACCAATATGAGCACAGCCGTGGCCAAACGTCAACAGGCCGTATTAAAATGAATTTCTTTGGGGAATCGAAGCCACACAGCGCAGGAGCTCTGGAATGCCATCAAGCAGCAGAGCGACGTGTGGTTTGTGCCAGCGAATCTCCAGCCAGGCATGGTAGTGTGTGACAATGGCCGAAATCTGGTGGCAGCTCTGGGCCTAGGCAACCTCACTCACATCCCATGTCTGGCACATGTGCTCAACTTGGTCGTGCAGAGTTTTTTGAGGGACTATCCGGATCTTGATGCACTGCTTCACAAGGTCTGCATAGAGTGCGCTCACTTGCGGCGTTCCAGCAATGCAAGATCACGCATTGCAGCTCTGCAGCGCCGATTACGTCTTCCGGAACATCGCATCATATGTGACCTACCCACCAGGTGGAATTCAACGTTACATATGTTGGAGAGGTTGTGTGAGCAGCAGGCAGCAGTAATGGAGTACCAGCTGCAGCAGGCGCAAAGAAGTCGCAGTGCGCGCCATTCACACTTCACCACCACTGAGTGGGCCTCTATGAAGGACATTTGCCACGTTTTGCGTGCCTTCGATTATTCCACGCGAATGGCGAGTGCAGATGATGCACTAGTCAGCATGACTATCCCCCTTATCTGCCTGCTTAAAAAAACACTGCAAGCACTAAGGGACGAGGTTTTGGAAGAGGTGGAGGATGAGGAGTCACAAATGCCATCTGCTTCTCTACAGTCTGCGCAACGTGGTTCCTCACAAAGGCCTAGGCAGGGGACACTTTGTGAGGAGGATGAGGAGGAGTCAATGGATGAGGAAGACATCTGTCCAGCGGAGGGAGGTACACAATGCTCTAGTAGTCAGTATCTAGAGCGAGGGTGGGGTGATGCAGAGCAGGCAGAGATCACGCCTCAAGCAGGGGACAGCGTTTCTTGGCCAGTTGGCAGTCTGCAGCACATGGTTGATTTCATGCTGCAGTGCCTGAGAAACGACCGCCGCATCGCCCACATTCTCAACACGGCTGATTATTGGGTGTCCACCCTCCTAGATCCTCGCTACCGGGACAACTTACAAAGCCTCATAACACCGTTGAACCGGGAGCGTAAAATGCGGGAGTACCAAGACGCACTGGTGCATTCCATCATGTTCTCCATTCCAACCGAGAGCAGTGCTGCTAGTGCTTTACAAAGCAGCTCAGTGCGTCGAGGCAGTGGAGGAAGCTCTGCACAAAGAGGGAGCAGAAGCAGCGCCTCAGCACAAGGCAAGACCAGTATGGCCGAAATGTGGCAAAGTTTTGTGTCCCCGCCGCCACAAATGTCTACACCATCACAGACGGCTCCAGTCAGCAGGAGGCAACGTTTCCGTCAGATGATGACAGACTACATGTCTTGCCCTCTTAGTGTACTCCCAGACGGCTCTTCTCCCTTCAAGTTTTGGGTCTGTAAGCTAGATACATGGCCAGAGCTAAGTCAGTATGCATTAGAGGTGCTAGCTTGCCCTGCTGCTAGTGTATTATCGGAACGCGTCTTTAGTGCAGCAGGTGGTGTACTAACAGACCGTCGCATGCGACTATCCTCCGATAACGTTGACTGGCTTACTTTTCTCAAAATGAACAAGGCCTGGATCTCTCATGAATTTGCCAGTCCTCTTCCAGAATAAATAATTGTTGGCAAAAGTATCCAGGTCTCCTGTTCTGTTCATGTTTCTACCACCTGAACTGTAATCCCTGAGCTCCAACACCGCCAGTTGGCGCTCCGAAGTGCCGTCTGCACAGTCAACACTTGCTGCCGTGTCATTGGGGTTCAGTAACGTCAGCTGTTCCCCAGCTGTGCGGACGGCAATTTCTCCTGCTCTGTCCACATTCTCACTACTACAGATTTTAAAGTTGCTCCAATTACACCTCTGGCTCCTCTGTTTTCAGTATTATCCCTGAGCTCCAACACCGCCAGTTGGCGCTCGGAAGTGCCGTCTGCACAGTCAACACTTGCTGCCGTGTCATTGGGGTTCAGTAACGTCAGCTGTTCCCTTGCTGTGCGGACGGCAATTTCTCCTGCTCTGTCCACATTCTCACTACTACAGATTTTAAAGTTGCTCCAATTACACCTCTGGCTCCTCTGTTTTCAGTATTATCCCTGAGCTCCAACACCGGCAGTTGGCGCTCGGAAGTGACGTCTGCACAGTCAACACTAGTGTTGAGCCACCCCCGTAGTGTTCGAGTTCGGTTCGGTTCGTCGAACACCCGTGTGTTCGCCGAACTGTTCGTCGAACTGTTCGTCGAACACCTTCGAACACCGTTAAAACCAATGGCAGGCAAACAAAAACACATAGAAACACATAGAAAACACCTTCAAAGGTGTCCAAAAGCTGACAAACTGCTCAGAAGACATAACTAACACATGGAAAAGTGACAAGTACATATAGTCATGCGAAAATAAAAGAGGTGGAGGAGTAAAAGGAGGGGGAGACACAGATATAGGCATGTCATGCCCTTCTAAAATCCAAAAAGTGAGAAGCCGACACGGCCAGTCCGCTCCTGCCCGTGCCACCTCCGTGTCGCCGGGTTTGTGCCAGAGCCGTGGTGAACCCTGACGGCCAGCCCCCCTCTCCCAATACTGGTGCCTGTCCGCTGGTGGGTCGAGCGAGCCCCCCTGTGGTGGAGGCAGCTCTAAGCTTTTTAATTTAAATTGTCTCTCTAATTTGAATGAATACACTTTAAATCCATTTACAAGGATCTATTGGAGGGCAAGTCTCATGCCAGCAGCCGCGGTAATTCCAGCTCCAGTAGCGTCCACTAAAGCTGCTGCAGTTAAAAAGCTTTTATAAGGATCGAGCTCGGCTGTCCACCGCAAGGCATCCTACTGCCAGTCCCAGCCCCTATGCCTTGGGGTGCCTCCTGATGCTCTTCACTAAGTATCCCATGGTCCCGAAGCATTTCCTTTGAAAAAATTAAGTGTCTAAACTACAGGTGGTGTAGCTTGCTTAACAGCCGGGATAATCCGCTGACTAGCAGACACTGCTACTAGGCACAAAGTATTTCCTGGGCTAGATGCAGTTAAAAATTTGTAATTAGATACTCTCGTTGGATGCTGAGAAAGCATTCCATAGAGTCTCCTGGCACGCCATATATGATTCTCTTAAAAAGCTTGGGGTAGGGGTCTAGGGGACCCTTTTATAGCCAAAATCACGGCCCTGTATCGCAATACGTCACCTAGGCTGAAGATAAATGGAACTGTAGCACCCTGAGGGCTCGGTTGCTACAGACGTATTGCACCTCACCCAGAGGTGTGATATCTCACTCTCAGGTAAGGATGGAGTGTGGATCAGGACCCGACACCTGCATGCATTACACCACATTGCCGTGGGGCAGGGCGACCAATATGCCCCTGAGATGGGCACGACAGTCCCTGTCCCTGGCTGGAGTGGGGGGAGGGAACACTGAGGAAGGGGAACCCTGTAGTGCAGGAGCAGGGAGGAAGCAGTTCCTGGGTGCATTGAGAAGGGAGTATAAAAGGTGGGCACCATCTTAGTTCAGTGCAGAGAAGTCTGAGCAGAAGTGGCAGGGAGCAGGGGCTCTGCATGAGCTCTGCTCCGGAGGCGGGCCTAGTAACAGAGGCCCAGGCCTGGAAGAGGGAGAAGGAAGGAAGAGGAGCGGAGAAGGCTCCAGGAACGAGGAATGAAGGGATCCCAGGGGTGCGGACGGGCGAGTCGCCACCGCACGCCCGAATCCACCTGCGTGGAGGGGTCAGGCCAAAGGGGGAGACCGGTCCCCGAACTAGTGGAGGCAGGAAACGACCCTCAGCTAGAAACCGGAGGCTCTGACATTTTATGTGGCGCAGCCCCTCGCTACACCCGCTAGGAAGGCACCACATAGGGTCAGGGAAACTGGCGCCAAGTTTACCAAGAGGAGGCCCGAGGCAGCCGGACAGAAGTGTTGGTAAGAAAGGCCAGACAAAGGACACACAAAGGGTGTCCTGTGAAGTGCTCCAAAGTTATCTGGGAGTTGTCTGAGCCCCTCACCTGGTGAGCACAGTACGACGTGGGCAGCCGTTACCTGCAGACGTGGTCTGGATAATAAGAACTGTGAGTAAAGGCCCTGGACTGCATCACTGACTCCGTGTCGTTACTGCTGCTGCCCTGCACCATCACCCCCATCCTCCGCATACACTGCCCTGAGGCTATACTCCTCCCGTGGGGAGTTATGCTACGCTCTGCTGCACCCACAACACCAGCCTCAGCGGTCTGCCCTGTAGCGGCGGTTCACTCTGACCGCAATCCACGGGTGGCGTAGTCGGACATTTAAACATCAAAACCACATAAATAGTTCCGCCACTGGTTTGACCGCCCTGAGCCACGGAACCGGGTCGCCGCCACGAAGACTACAACCACCAGCATCCACCAAAAAGGGTCCGGCTCCGGGTGTCCCAAGGCCCAGGGGGTGCGTCAGAACATTTTCATCACCTTTCACAATCACCAATGGGACAAGGCAGGGATGTCCTCTGTCCCCTCTCTTATACATCCTAGTGACGGAGCACCTGCTCTCATCAATTCGCCATAACCCCAATATTAGGTGGATTGAGGTGGGAGGCACCGAGTACAAGTGCTCTCTATTTGCTGATGATGTCCTAGTATATATCACTCAATCACATATATCCATCCCTGCTGTTATGGCTGAAATAGATCACTTTGTTACATGGTAAAATTTTAAAATCAATGCAGCGAAGTCTGAGGCCCTCGATGTCTCCCTCCCTAAATCCATATAGAATTCCATCCAGTCCAACTTTCCCTTTGCCTGGCCCTCACAGGGTATCAAATACTTAGGAATTCCTATTCATAGAGACCTCTCCCATCTATGTTATCTTAATTTTGGGCCCTTTATTGAACAATTCCATACAGACCACGGTTGGCAAGTTAGAACTGTAAGATTCACTACGTGAACCACTGGTGTTTTGTGGAAAAGCACATGTACACTGCGTTCCAAATTATTATGCAAAAAGTGTTTAGGAGTGATAAGGGAAGAATTTGTTTGTTTGTCAGTTAAACTCATTGATGGTGATGTGTGTCAGGGCTCTTTATATCACTGTAAGCAATTGCAGACACCTGTGCTAATTAGTTTGGCAGGTGTGTCCAATGAAAGGCAAGACTACTTAAGAAGGCTCTCTCACATTATTAAGCAGCCTACATTTTCTGCCAAAATGGGAAAGAAAAAGGATGTGTCGGCTGCTGAGAAGCAACAAATTGTGGAGTGTTTAGGTCAAGGCATGACTACAATCAACATTGTGCGATGATCAGGATGAAGTGTCTTGGCAATCAAGAAGTATGTAGCTGATTCACAGTACACACGTGTGCGTGCTGATAAGGGCAAATTGAGGACTCTTTCCTACAGGCAATTACGTCAGGTTGAAAGAGCAGCGGCAAAAAAGCCTTGTCATAGCAGCAGACAAGTTTTTGAAGCTGCTTGTGCCTCCAACGTCCCCCGAACAACAAGATGCAGGGTCCTTCAGAGGTTTGCAGCTGTGCATACGCCATCCTGTCGACCTCCTCTATCCACTTCACACAAGCAGAAACGGCTCCAGTGGGCCAAACATTACATGAAGACTGATTTCAAAACTGTTTTGTTCACGGATGAGTGCCGTGCAGCGCTCGATGGTCCAGATGGATGGAGTGGAGGATGGCTGGTTGATGGACACCCCACGCAAACACGGCTACAGCGCCAACAAGGAGGAGGTGGAGTAATGTTTTGGGCTGGAATCATGGGGAGAGAGATTGTCAGCCCCTTTAGGATCCCTGAAGGCGCTAAAGATGAACTCCATAATGTATGTGGATTTTCTCAAACAGCACTTCCTGCCATGGTTCAAGAAGAAGAACCGTGTATTTCACAGCAAGATCATTTTTCTGCATGATAATGCACCATCTCATGCTGCACATAAAACATCTGCATCTCTGGCTGATATGGGCATAAAAGGGGACAAACTTATGGTGTGACCCCCATGCTCCCCTGACCTCTACCCCATTCAGAACCTTTGGAGCATCATTAAAAGGAGTGTCTATGATGGCGGGAGGCAGTTCACATCTAAGCAACAGCTCTGGTAGGGTATTCTGTCCTCATGCAAAACAATTGAAGCAGAAACCATCCAAAACCTGACAAATTCAATGGACGAGAGAGTTCAGAAGCTCCTTTCGAACAAGGGGTCCTATGTGAAAATGTAACATCACCTAGAATAAAGTTTTGAGTTGAAAACTGTTTGATTTCAGTTTCTAACAACCTGCTAATGCTTCTAATTTCAAAAATGACCATTTTTTTGGTCTTTATTAAAATGAAAAGGTTGATCGAAAAGTTTGGGGGATCTAAGAGTGTGGCAACCCAGTAGTCATGATTACTTCGAATTCTGACAATATGAGGGTCATGCTGCAGGTAGTGCAGCAAGAAGGCACTTATGTGTCTTGCGCATCTCGGAGCCCCAAAATTATTTTCCGGGCTAGATGCAGCTAAAAATTATTTTTAATTTTAAATCTGGTGGAGCTTATTATAGATGGCCTAATAGGATCAGTGCTGCACACTGCTACAAAGCCCAAATTATTTTCCAGTCAAGATACAGATAAACATGATTAGTAATTTGAAAGCTTAAAACGGTTGGTAGGGTGATTTTAACCAATCATCAAGCTTTTACTCTCCCCAGGATGACACAGGGGTAGAAAAGTCGTTTCGGATCCATGATTTGTTCATCTTTATGAACGTGAGTCTGTCTACATTATCAGTGGAGAGCCGCGTGCGCTTATCTGTCAGCACACCACCAGCAGCGCTGAACACACGTTCAGACAGAACGCTGGCTGCGGGGCATGACAAGATCTCCAAGGCGTAAGTGGCTAGCTCCGGCCATTTATCCAGATTGGAAGCCCAAAAAGAGCAAGGGTCCAGTGACACAGTAGTGGCTTCAATGTTTACTTGGAGATACTCCTGTACCATCGTCTCTAGGCGTTGACTATGTGTCAGACTTCTTGTCTCCTGTGGCCTTGCAAAGGATGGGCTAAAAAAGTGGTGAAATGATTCCGCAAAATTGATGTTACCAGCAGATACTGTGGTTCTGTTACGGTTTGAGTGCTGAACACTTGACGGTCCCACGGTTGGCAAGTTGGAACTGTGAGATTCACTACGTGCACCACTGGTGTTTTGTGGAAAAGCACATGTAAGATTCTGCAACAGTCTCTGCTGATACTCCTGCATGCGTGCATCCCTTTCTATGGCAGGAATAATTTCGGCAAATTTACTTTTGTACCGGGGATCTAACAGTGTGGCAACCCAGTAGTCAGGATTATTTCTAATTCTCACAATTCGAGGGTCATGTTGCAGGTAGTGCAGCAAGAAGGCACTCATGTGTGTTGCGCATCCAGGAGCACCAAGTCCCTGTTGTGTTGGTGGCGAGGTAACAATCATGCTTCCTTCCTCTGTCCTCTCCCCCCAACCTCGCACAACAGAAATGTGATCAAGGTCTCCCTCATCTGATGAGTCTTCCATCAGTTCGTCCTCCACTTCTTCCTGGGCTCCTGCACCTTCCTCACTAGTTTGGCTGCTACCATGCGCCCTGGTAAAACCATCTCCCCCACCCTCACATGCCTGCCGCCTTGGTGCTGCCGACCGTCTGGACCTTGCAGATGTTAGCCCTTCCGCATACAACTCCTCCTCCTCTACTTCCTCCACCTCCTCTTGTGCCACCACCTGACTCCGAATTCTGTTTAACATGTGCACCAGCATGTAAATCACCGGAATAGTCATGCTGATAATGGCATCATCAGCACTAAACATCTTCGTCGCCATTTCAAAACTGTGCAGAAGGGTGCATAGGTCCCTGATCTGAGACCACTCCTCCAGCGTGATTTGCCCCACCTCTGGATCTCGTTGGCCCAGGCTATACGTCAGAACGTATTGCACCAGGGCTTGTCGGTGCTGCCACAGTCGCTGCAACATGTGCAGAGTTGAATTCCACCGGGTAGGCACATCGCATTTTAGCCGGTGAAGTGGCAGGCCCAACGACTTCTGTAGAGATGTAAGTCGCTGAGCTGCGGGATGCGAACGGCGGAAGTGAGCACACAGCGACCGTGCCCTCTGCAGAAGGCCATCTAGTCTGGGATAGTGGGCTAAAAATTGCTGGACAACCAGGTTCAACACGTGAGCCATACAAGGCACGTGTGTGACATTGCCCCGGCGAAGGGCCGCACCCAGGTTTGCAGCATTGTCGCACACGGCCTTCCCTGGTTTCAGGTCCAGTGGAGACAGCCATTCATGAAATTGGTTCTCCAGAGCTGACCACAACTCCTCAGCTGTGTGACTCACATTTCCCAGACATTTCAAAGTAAAAACCGCCTGATGACGTTGAGCCCTACTGCCAGCATAGTAAGGAGGTGTGCAGGATCCCTTCTGCGCAGTTAGAAAGCTTGTGGCATGACCAGACAGGCTTTGGGTGCAGGTGGAAGACCGAGAGGAGGTTGAGGAGGCAGAAGCAGTGGAGGAACTTTGACATAAAGAGGATTGACGCACAACTCGTGGGGACGGCAAGACTTGGACAGCAGCCCCTTGTCCTGCTGTCACCATAGTTACCCAGTGCCCAGTCAGCGACATGTAACGCCCCTGTCCATGCCTACTCGTCCAAGTGTCTGTGGTGAAATGCACCCTGTCACACACAGAGTTTCTCAAAGAAGCGGTGATGTTGTGTGCGACATGCTGGTGGAGCCCAGGCACACCTTTCTTTGAGAAGTAGTGCCGACTGGGCATCTGGTACTGGGGCACTGCGACGGACATAAGGTCTCGAAAATCCTCTGTGTCCACCAGGCGGAAAGGCAGCATTTCTGTAGCCAAGAGCTTGCAGATGGTGAAATTCAACCTCTTAGCTTTCTCATGGCTAGGAGGAAATGGTCTTTTACTTGTCCACATCTGAGGGACCGAGGGCTGGCTATTGTGCTTAGACGGGGTTGATAAGGGTGTCCCCGGCAAACTGCCGGTCTGTGAGGAAGATGCAGGCGGACATGTTAGGTTGCCTTGATCCAAAGGTGGTGCTATCGATGTCGGACAGCGCTCAACACCAGCTGGTGTTACCACCTCCAAAGAAAATGATGACCTGCCAATCACGCTGGCTGTTGCGGGTAAAGAGGTGGCAGGTCTGCGCCCCAAAACAGGTGTGACTGCTGTCCCCCCAGTCACAGAGGATGAAGAGGCCGCGGATGCACAAGATATGGCAGACGGTGGTTGGCCCGGCCGGCTAGGCCGCATTGTAGCACACTGAGCTTCCCACTGCAACTTATGCTTCATGTCCATGTGCCGGTTCATGCATGAAGTACTCAAACTATGTATTTTTTGGCCTCTACTTAGCTTTTGCTGACAAATGTTACAGATAACACGAGTTGGGTCATCTTTATCGATCTGAAAAAATGCCCAGGCTATGCAAGGCTTAGCACCCATGCGACCTGAAGAGCCACCACGACTTGTGGTGAGAGGCAGAGTTGTGTTTGAGGATGCAGTTGTTGACGTGCTTCCAGTACTACGTCTCTGTCCAGGAAGGCGCGACCTGACCTCGTCGTCACTAGCATCTTCCTCCACCTCCTCTGCTGACCTCATCTCTTGGCTGACTGTGGGTTGACAGTAAGTGGGATCTCCAACCTCATCATCATCACCCTGTGTGTTATCACACCCGTCGTCCTCAGAGCCAACCTGTTCCTGCCCTGACAAAAAACTAAAGTTGTCGCTCCAATCAGGTATTTGAGTCTTATCATCGTCTTCCTCATTGTCTCCACCAACAGGAGTTACAGTTTGGGAATGAGGGTCTACATTATGGTCAGAACCTTCTGCGTCTGGTCCTGGATCCGACTCATAAAGATTCTGGGCATCAGTGCAGATCATTTCCTCGTCTGGATTCACAGAAGCGCTGGAGTCGACCTCTGATTCCCAGGCTATAGTATGAGTAAACAGCTCTGCAGACTCAACCATCTGTTCTACCTCATACTCAGACGGGCAGCTGGAGATTTGGGAGCTGTGAGGAAGCAAGTGCGATTTGGGTGACACCTTTGAGGACTGGAGTATTTGTGATGTTGAAGTTGATGTGGAGGAGAGCCCACTTAAAGGAGCACTTGATATCCGTTGAAGCACCTGCTGTTTTTGTGCCTCATCTGGAATTTGTAGCGATTGGCGTGGCTGTAAGAAAGGGATCTTATCACATTGTCCGCTAAAAGAAGTAGACATTTTAGTTTGGCTGGAAGATGGTCTTTCTTATGCAGATGTTACTGTTGCTTTAACACCTACCCCACGGACACAACCTTTTTTCCCCTTCCCAACACGCCTATTCCCCTTTCCACCAGCAGCAGGCCTTTTTCCACTCATTTTGGTGGTTAACTAATTCACAACTCTGGAGTTGTTTGCACAAAAAAACAATGGATGGTAACCGAGCAGAGCTGAGTGGCCAAACTGTGGTATTAGGCCAAAACTATTGGCTGGGTTAGATGCAGAAAAAAATTATATTCAATTTGCAACCTGATGGAGGTCAGTATAGATGGACTAATACAACAAGTCCCACACACAGCTAGAAGCCCAATATTTTTTCAGAGGTAGATGCAGAAAAAAATATATTCAGTTTGCAACCTGATGGAGGTCAGTATAGATGGACTAATACAACAAGTCCCACACACAGCTAGAAGCCCAATATTTTTTCAGAGGTAGATGCAGAAAAAAATATATTCAGTTTGCAACCTGATGGAGGTCTGTATAGATGGATTAATAGAACAAGTCCCACACACAGCTAGAAGCCCAATATTTTTTCAGAGGTAGATGCAGAAAAAAATATATTCAGTTTGCAACCTGATGGAGGTCAGTATAGATGGACTAATACAACAAGTCCCACACACAGCTAGAAGCCCAATATTTTTTCAGAGGTAGATGCAGAAAAAAATATATTCAGTTTGCAACCTGATGGAGGTCAGTATAGATGGACTAATACAACAAGTCCCACACACAGCTAGAAGCCCAAATATTTTTTCAGAGGTACTGTAGATGCAGATAAAAATTATTTTTAATTTGCAACCTGATGGAGGTCAGTATAGATGGACTAATAGAGAAAGTCCGACACACTACTAGAAGGCCAAATATTTTTTCAGAGCTAGATGCAGAAAAAAATTATATTCAGTTTGCAACCTGATGGAGGTCAGTATAGATGGATTAATAGAACAAGACCCACACACTGCTACAAGCCCAATATTTTTTCAGAGGTAGATGCAGAAAAAAATATATTCAGTTTGCAACCTGATGGAGGTCAGTATAGATGGACTAACAGAGAAAGTCCCACACACTACTAGAAGGCCAAATATTTTTTCAGAGCTAGATGCAGAAAAAAATTATATTCAGTTTGCAACCTGATGGAGGTCAGTATAGATGGACTAATACAACAAGTCCCACACACAGCTAGAAGCCCAAATATTTTTTCAGAGGTACTGTAGATGCAGATAAATATTATTTTTAATTTGCAACCTGATGGAGGTCAGTATAGATGGACTAATAGAGAAAGTCCGACACACTACTAGAAGGCCAAATATTTTTTCAGAGCTAGATGCAGAAAAAAATTATATTCAGTTTGCAACCTGATGGAGGTCAGTATAGATGGATTAATAGAACAAGACCCACACACAGCTAGAAGCCCAATATTTTTTCAGAGGTAGATGCAGAAAAAAATATATTCAGTTTGCAACCTGATGGAGGTCAGTATAGATGGACTAACAGAGAAAGTCCCACACACTACTAGAAGGCCAAATATTTTTTCAGAGCTAGATGCAGAAAAAAATTATATTCAGTTTGCAACCTGATGGAGGTCTGTATAGATGGATTAATAGAACAAGACCCACACACAGCTAGAAGCCCAATATTTTTTCAGAGGTAGATGCAGAAAAAAATATATTCAGTTTGCAACCTGATGGAGGTCAGTATAGATGGACTAATACAACAAGTCCCACACACAGCTAGAAGCCCAATATTTTTTCAGAGGTAGATGCAGAAAAAAATATATTCAGTTTGCAACCTGATGGAAGTCAGTATAGATGGACTAATACAACAAGTCCCACACACTGCTAGAAGGCCAAATATTTTTTCAGAGCTAGATGCAGAAAAAAATTAGATTCAGTTTGCAACCTGATGGAGGTCAGTATAGATGGACTAATAGAATGATGCTATGCCCAAAAGATTTTACTTCACTAGGTGCAGTAAAAAAATTGGTATTCTATACACAGGTGGTATATCTTGCAACACAGATAGGCTACTCCACTGACTAACACACTCTGCAATAGGCCAAAAAGGATTAGCTTTGCTAGATTCAGCCAAATGCTGTGAAAAAAACTTGCACAGCACTGGCACAGACCTGCCTGGCAAAAACTGATAGGAACTGATGTAACCTAGTCCTGAAAAGGACTCCAATTACAATTAGTCTTTACTCCCACAACCTATCTATTTAAGAGCACAGACCTGCCTGATAAAAGTCGTAGGAAATGCTGTAACCTAGTCCTTAAAAGGACTGCAATCACAACTATTCCCTACTCCCAAGCTATCTGTATATTTGTGCAAAAATTGGCTTGAAATTAACAAGGTATAGCGCACACAGCAACAGCGGTGCCGTCTAACACGCAGCTGCAGCAGTGAGAAAATGGTGGCGACGGGGAAAATGGCTTGGTCTTATAGGGCAAGGACATGTGACATACACTGCCAATGACACATGCCCTTGCTTGTGTGAAAAAAAGCACTTCGCTCCGTGTGTGCGCTGCTGATAGGCTGACAGATTGCACCTCCCCACTGTAAATGCGGGAAAGAGAAAAAAAAATGGAGATCTTCATTGTTCCTGCAGAGATCCATCCCCTGCCCCTCCCCCCACCCCGCTGTACACTCAAACTGCGTATTAACATTAATTTTCATCATTACTGAGAAAAAATCCAGTTATGATTTTGGTGCACGAACAGTTATCGAACATAACCTCGAACAGCCGAATTTTTCTCAAATTGTTTGTGTTCGCCGAACGGCTCGAACACCGCCCAAAACAGCTCGAATTTGAGATTGGCGAACAGTTCGAGTAGAACAACGCTCATCTCTAGTCAACACTTGCTGCCGTGTTATTGGGGTTCAGTAACGTCAGCTGTTCCCCTGCTGTGCGGACGGCAATTTCTCCTGCTCTGTCCACATCCACTGTACTACTGATTTAAAACCTCCTCCAAATACACCTCTGGCTCCTCTGTTTTTAGTATTTACCCTGGGCTCCAATACCGCTAGTTGCTGCTCAGAAGTGCCGTCTGCACAGTCAACGCTTGCTCCAGTGTTATTGGGGTTCAGCAACGTCAGCTGTTCCCCTGCTGTGTGTCCGGCAAATTCTACTGCTTTGTCCACATCCACTGTACTACTGATTTAAAACTTGCTCCAATTACACCTCTGGCTCCACTCTGTTTTTAGTATTTACCCTGGGTTCCAGCATCGCCAGTTCGTTCTCGGTAGTTCCATTTGCTCTTGTACCTTCTACTACCCATCCGGATTCCAGTACCGTCAGCTGGTTCTCGGCAGTGTCTTTGGCACGGGTACTCCCTCCTGCCCAGCCTGGTTCCAGCACGCCAGCTGTTTCCGGGTAGTGTCAACGTCACTTTGCCTCCAATGCGTTGTCCTGTCGTGTTGCGGTCGGGTTAGCCGACTCTATGGTGCCTGCAGTTTAGGTGACTCCTATGTGGGCTGTGGGATCTGGCAATGAAGGCTGGTTCCATAGTGCCAATAGGACAAGCACCCCCTGTAGGACTGTTGGTTTTGGTAACTGCGGCCGGCTCGCGGCCTTGAACTTTTTTTTATATGGGTACCTTCTGCTACCCATCCGGGTTCCAGTACTGTCAGCTGGTTCTCGGCAGTGCCTTTGGATTAGGTGCCTCCTTCTCGGTATCCAAGTTCCACCAACGTCTGCTGGTCCTTGGTAGTGCTTTCTGGCACAGGTACCTCCTGCTTAGTAACCGAGTTCCAGTACCGTCAGCTGGTCTTCGGCAGTTCCATTGGCTCTTGTACCTTCTGCTACCCATCCGGGTTCCAGTACCGTCAGCTGGTCCTCGGTAGTTCCATTTGCTCTTGTACCTTCTACTACCCATCCGGGTTCCAGTACCGTCAGCTGGTTCTCGGCAGTGACTTTAGCACGGGTACTCCCTCCTGCCCAGCCTGGTTCCAGCACGCCAGCTGTTTCCGGGTAGTGTCAACGTCACTTTGCCTCCAATGCGTTGTCCTGTCGTGTTGCGGTCGGGTTAGCCGACTCTATGGTGCCTGCAGTTTAGGTGACTCCTATGTGGGCTGTGGGATCTGGCAATGAAGGCTGGTTCCATAGTGCCAATAGGACAAGCACCCCCTGTAGGACTGTTGGTTTTGGTAACTGCGGCCGGCTCGCGGCCTTGAACTTTTTTTTATATGGGTACCTTCTGCTACCCATCCGGGTTCCAGTACTGTCAGCTGGTTCTCGGCAGTGCCTTTGGATTAGGTGCCTCCTTCTCGGTATCCAAGTTCCACCAACGTCTGCTGGTCCTTGGTAGTGCTTTCTGGCACAGGTACCTCCTGCTTAGTAACCGAGTTCCAGTACCGTCAGCTGGTCTTCGGCAGTTCCATTGGCTCTTGTACCTTCTGCTACCCATCCGGGTTCCAGTACCGTCAGCTGGTCCTCGGTAGTTCCATTTGCTCTTGTACCTTCTACTACCCATCCGGGTTCCAGTACCGTCAGCTGGTTCTCGGCAGTGACTTTAGCACGGGTACTCCCTCCTGCCCAGCCTGGTTCCAGCACGCCAGCTGTTTCCGGGTAGTGTCAACGTCACTTTGCCTCCAATGCGTTGTCCTGTCGTGTTGCGGTCGGGTTAGCCGACTCTATGCTGCCTGCAGTTTAGGTGACTCCTATGTGGGCTGCGGGATCAGGCAATGAAGGCTGGTTCCATAGTGCCAATAGGACAAGCACCCCCTGTAGGACTGTGGGTTTTGGTAACTGCGGCCGGCTCGCGGCCTTGAACTTTTTTTTACATGGGTACCTTCTGCTACTCATCCGGGTTCCAGTACCGTCAGCTGGTTCTCGGCAGTGCCTTTGGATTAGGTGCCTCCTTCTCGGTATCCAAGTTCCACCAACGTCTGCTGGTCCTTGGTAGTGCTTTCTGGCACAGGTACCTCCTGCTTAGTAACCGAGTTCCAGTACCGTCAGCTGGTCTTCGGCAGTTCCATTGGCTCTTGTACCTTCTGCTACCCATCCGGGTTCCAGTACCGTCAGCTGGTCCTCGGTAGTTCCATTTGCTCTTGTACCTTCTACTACCCATCCGGGTTCCAGTACCGTCAGCTGGTTCTCGGCAGTGCCTTTGGATTAGGTGCCTCCTTCTCGGTATCCAAGTTCCACCAACGTCTGCTGGTCCTTGGTAGTGCTTTCTGGCACAGGTACCTCCTGCTTAGTAACCGAGTTCCAGTACCGTCAGCTGGTCTTCGGCAGTTCCATTGGCTCTTGTTCCTTCTGCTACCCATCCGGGTTCCAGTACCGTCAGCTGGTCCTCGGTAGTTCCATTTGCTCTTGTACTTTCTACTACCCATCCGGGTTCCAGTACCGTCAGCTGGTTCTCGGCAGTGACTTTGGCACGGGTACTCCCTCCTGCCCAGCCTGGTTCCAGCACGCCAGCTGTTTCCGGGTAGTGTCAACGTCACTTTGTCTCCAATGCGTTGTCCTGTCGTGTTGCGGTCGGGTTAGCCGACTCTATGGTGCCTGCAGTTTAGGTGACTCCTATGTGGGCTGCGGGATCAGGCAATGAAGGCTGGTTCCATAGTGCCAATAGGACAAGCACCCCCTGTAGGACTGTGGGTTTTGGTAACTGCGGCCGGCTCGCGGCCTTGAACTTTTTTTTACATGGGTACCTTCTGCTACTCATCTGGGTTCCAGTACCGTCAGCTGGTTCTCGGCAGTGCGTTTGGATTAGGTGCCTCCTTCTCGGTATCCAAGTTCCACCAACGTCTGCTGGTCCTTGGTAGTGCTTTCTGGCACAGGTACCTCCTGCTTAGTAACCGAGTTCCAGTACCGTCAGCTGGTCTTCGGTGGTTCCATTGGCTCTTGTACCTTCTGCTACCCATCCGGGTTCCAGTACCGTCAGCTGGTCCTCGGTAGTTCCATTTGCTCTTGAACATTCTACTACCCATCCGGGTTCCAGTACCGTCAGCTGGTTCTCGGCAGTGACTTTGGCACGGGTACTCCCTCCTGCCCAGCCTGGTTCCAGCACGCCAGCTGTTTCCGGGTAGTGTCAACGTCACTTTGCCTCCAATGCGTTGTCCTGTCGTGTTGCGGTCGGGTTAGCCGACTCTATGGTGCCTGCAGTTTAGGTGACTCCTATGTGGGCTGCGGGATCAGGCAATGAAGGCTGGTTCCATAGTGCCAATAGGACAAGCACCCCCTGTAGGACTGTGGGTTTTGGTAACTGCGGCCGGCTCGCGGCCTTGAACTTTTTTTTACACGGGTACCTTCTGCTACCCATCCGGGTTCCAGTACCGTCAGCTGGTTCTCGGCAGTGCCTTTGGATTAGGTGCCTCCTTCTCGGTATCCAAGTTCCACCAACGTCTGCTGGTCCTTGGTAGTGCTTTCTGGCACAGGTACCTCCTGCTTAGTAACCGAGTTCCAGTACCGTCAGCTGGTCTTCGGCAGTTCCATTGGCTCTTGTACCTTCTACTACCCATCCGGGTTCCAATACCGTCAGCTGGTTCTCGGTAGTTCCTCAGCTTTCTTGTACCTTCTGCTACATTTCCAAGTTCAAGCTTTTTGAAATGGTTCTTGTTAATCACTCTGGATCTCCCTGACGAGGACCCTGAAGACGAGGACCCTGAAGACCAACCCTAAGAAGACGAGGACCCCGAAGATAACGACCCTGAAGACGAGGACCCTGAAGACCACCCCGAAGAAGACGAGGACCCTGAAGACCACCCCGAAGAAGACGAGGACCCTGAAGACCACCCCGAAGAAGACGAGGACGCCGAAGACGAGGACCAAGAAGACCAACCTGAAGAAGACGAGGACCCCGAAGACGAGGACCCCCGAAGACGACGACCCTGAAGACCACCCCGAAGAAGACCAAGAAGATGACCCTGAAGAAGTTGACCAAGAGGACAAAGAAGAGAAGACAAGCACCAAGATACAGAAGAACAAGAGACAGAAAACAAAGAAGCAGAAATACAAGAAGCTGCAGAAAAAAAAGCGGAAGAACATTAAGCATAAGACTAAAAATCAGAGCAAAATATAATATCTAAATTATAAGCAGAAGATGACTAAGCAGTGTATGGGGGTGAGTCCGTTCCTCCTCGTGATGCCCCTGGAAAAGACCTGCTGCTGCAGGCCAAACTGAACGCGGACAAATCCTGTTGCAAATCTTTTGTGACGGGCAGAACGAAAGGTGTAATGTCCAACCTTTTATAGATAACAACTACAGGAATGCCTGTCACAAATAAGAATATGATGAAGAAGAAGAATATGAAGAAGATGAAGAAGTAGAATATGAAGAATGTAAAAAAAAAGAATAATACGAAGAAGGTGAAGAAGAAGAAGATGAAGAAGGTGAAGAAGAAGAGGATGAAAAAGATGCTGAGGATGATGAAGGAGAAAGTGTGGGAGAAGTAAAAAAGAAGGTGAAGAGCATGGAAGTAGTGAAACATAAATATCTGACAAAATATAAAAATACTTAACATAGTCAATATTTCCGTAACTCAGAACGTCTTAAAAAAAATATTAATTCCTGCTATTCCATTTGATTGGGCTAAACCTCTATGCCTTTATTGTCTCCCCCACCTCCCCCAATACATTCTACATTATTCTTAGTTGTTTTCCTTCATGTAGAATTAACCTACAAGGAAAGATAGGGTTTATTTTCATTCCGATATTTCTGTCCCATTGACTTGCATTGGTTTCCGGTATCGGAATCGGCGATATCCGATACTTTTTCGGTATCGGTCCGATCCAATCCGATCCGATATTTCCCGATATCGGAAGGTATCGCTCAACACTAACTGCCGGTGCAGTGGAGGTGGAGGGGGACCCTTTCAGGGCGGTAATAATGAGGGCAATCTGGCCTGCTGCTCGGAGCCTGAGGCTCCAGGGGGCCCATGACCAGATTGTCCTCATATACAATTTCTGTGAGTCTTTTCATACATTTTTTAGACCAGCTCGTGCACCAGCACAACAGAGTACGAGTCTGACACGTGGTGAACTACTGGAGAGGATGGTGCAGGAGTATCTAGAACTCAATATCAATACCATCATGTGGGGTTTGGACCCTTTTACATTTTAGTCTTCAAAAATGGAAGAGTGGCCTGAGCTCGCCTGTCACACCTTGAGGTTTTGTTATGCCTGGCAGCCAGCGTTCTCTCAGAACGTGTCTTCAGCGCTGCTGGTGGTGTCCTGACGGATAAGCGCAGCCGACTGTCCCCTGTAAGTGTAGACCACCTAACTTTCATCAAGATGAACAAGTCATGGATCTCCAAGGACTTTTGCACCCCAATCGCAGACTGTGCAGACAAGACGATGGTGCTGCCTGATGTTTTTTATGTTAAACAGCAAGATTTTTTTTCCTTTAAAAATGCTTGTTTGTTATATTTTCATTTGAGACCAAGGTCCTCTGGGAATGAATCACAGCGCATTGGTTTTATTATGTCACTTTTGCGCAAAGAACCACAGGGGTGGGCCCTTTCTCTCCAGCCTAATTATCCATGCTTAAGGTCTATAGAAGAATTTTTTTCGGCTATGGGTCTATCATATGATGATCCTGATCGAATGTCATCTGCTGAGGCAGAACTCAGGCGTTTGAATCAGGGGTCAGGTGATGTTGAAAATTATTGCACACACTTTAGAAGATGGGCTTCAGAAGTCAAATGGAATGATCCTGCTCTGAAATGTCTATTTCTTGCTGGTCTGAGTGAAAGGGTTAAGGATTTGCTAATTGCATTCCCCCCACCTGAGACTCTGCAGGATGCCATGCAATTAGCTGTTCGTGTGGATAGGAGACTGAGATTTAGGCAGAATGAGGTAAAGACTCCTGTAATGCCAGGTCCTAGTCCCCAGAAAATCTGCTCTGACGGCGGAGAACCGATGGAGGTTGGGACGCTCTCCTCTGAGGAAAGAGACCGGAGGTTCGCCGAGGGATTGTGTCTTTTGTTGTGGTAAAGCTGACCATTTGATTAAGTATTGTGAGCTTCGTTTAAGTAAAGAAAAAAAAAAGGTCAGTTACGCCCGTATTGCTTGTTTACGCTCTGCAGGAGTATTTCTTTCTGGGAGTACTACTCTGCAGGAAAATTTGATTGAATTTCAGGTATTTGTGGATTGTGGTTCAACACTTAATGTGATTGATAAAGGGTTTTTGGAAAAACTTAAATTGAAATCCAAACCTTTGTCATCACCTATTTCTGTGATTGCAATTGATAACACTCCCTTGAAATGTATTACTCACAAGGTTGCTGCATTTCCCCTCACTGTCAATGCAGTTCACCAAGAAATTTTGGACTTGGTTGTATTAGATAATTTACCCTCTCTGGTCATTCTAGGATTGCCTTGGTTAAAACTGCACAATCCTTTACTGGACTGGTCTACTAATGTGATTAAGTCTTGGAGTCCGAAGTGCTATGATAAATGTTGTAATGGTCGCATTGCGGCTGTGGAAAAGGGGAAATTACCAGTACCTATTCAGGATTTTTGGAGGGTTTTTTCAGAGGAGGAGTTGCAAGTTTTACCTCCTCATAGGGATTATGATTGCGCCATTGAGTTTGTTCCGGGAGCTTCTCTTCCCAAGAGTCGCTTGTTTAATCTGACTATCCCTGAAAGAAAGGCCTTGGAGGAGTACATACAGACTAGCCTGGCTGCTGGTCACATTAGACCAGGGGTCTCAAACACGCGGCCCCTCCGGCTGCTTCTTCCGGCCCGCAGGCACATAGACCCCGTAACGATCGCGGCTCTCTCCAGCAGCCACCGACATCAGCGCTGTAGCACAGTGTATTGCCGCGCAGAGACCTCCTCTCTGCACAGCAATACCAGTGTCTTTCGCCGGCCTATCAGAGGCCAGCAGCTGACATCTGCGTCCCAGCACAGCGGCGTATGACGTCACTGCCATGCGCAGATGTCAGCTGCTGGCCTCTGATAGGCCGGCGGCTGACACTGGTATTGCTGTGCAGAGAGCCTGTCTCTGCGCGGCAATACACTGCACTACAGCGCTGATGTCGGCGGCTGCTGGAGAGAGCCACGATCGTTACGGGGTCTGTGCCTGCGGGCCACAGGTGCAGAAAGGACGGAACAGAGGACAGGTGAGAATCTTTTTTTTTTTTCTCTGTCATGTGAAATACAGCACAGGGGACCTGTGCTCAGTATGGGGGGGCACTGTGCGCTGTATGGGGGGACGGGGACCCTGAGCGCAGTACGGGGGAACGGGGACCCTGAGCGCAGTATAGAGGGACGGGGACCCTGAGCGCAGTATGGGGGGATGGGGACCCTGAGCGCAGTATGGGGGGACGGGGCACTGTGCGCTTTATGGGGGGACGGGGACCCTGTGCGCAGTATTGAGGGGGACGGGGACCCTGTGCGCTGTATTGGGGGGGACGCAGACCCTGTGTGCAGTATTGGGGGGGACGGGGACCCTGTGCACAGTATTGGAGGGACAGGGACCCTGTGCGCAGTATGGGGTGGACGGGGACCCTGTGCGCAGTATGAGGGGGGACGGGGACCCTGTGCGCAGTATGAGGGGGGATGGGGACCCTGTGCGCAGTATGAGGGGGGATGGGGACCCTGTGTGCAGTATGAGGGGGGACGGTGACCCTGTGCGCAGTATGGGGGGGACGGGGACCCTGTGCGCAGTATGGGGGGACAGGGACCCTGTGCGCAGTATGGGGGGGGACCCTGTGTGCAGTATGGGGGGGGGACCTGGATGGGGGACATGTCTGCAAGATAAGGACCAGGATGGGGGACCATGTCTGCAATATGGGGGACCATGTCTTCAATATGGGGGACCTAGATGGGAGACCATATCTGCAATATGGGGACCATGTCTGCAATATGGGGACCATGTATGCAATATGGGGGACCTGGATGGGAGACCATGTCTGAAATATGGGGGACCTGGATGGGAGACCAGGTCTGCAATATGGGGGACCTTGTCTGCAATATGGGGGACCATGTCAGCAATATGGGGAACCTGGATGGGGGACCATGTCTGCAATATGGGGGACCTGGATGGGAGACCATGTCTGCAATATGGGGGACCTGGATGGGAGACCATGTCTGCAATATGGGGGACCTGGATGGGAAGACCATGTCTGCAATATAGGGACCTGGAGGGGAGACCATGTCTGCAATATGGGGGATCTGGAGGAGAGACCATGTCTGCAATATGGGGAACCAGGAATGGACACCATATCTGCAATATGAGGGACCTGGAGGGGAGACCATGTCTGCAATATGGGGGACCTGGAGGGGAGACCATGTCTGCAAGATGGGGGACCTGGAGGGGAGACCCTGTCTGCAAGATGGGGGACCTGGAGGGGAGACCCTGTCTGCAAGATGGGGGACCTGGAGGGGAGACCCTGTCTGCAAGATGGGGGACCTGGAGGGGAGACCCTGTCTGCAAGATGGGGGACCTGGAGGGGAGACCATGTCTGCAAGATGGTGGACCTGGAGGGGAGACCATGTCTGCAAGATGACCAGTTCAAAAGGCATATAGAAAATAAAATGGTATCACTAAAAATGCCACTTTGTCATGCAAATAATGCGGCCCCCCAAATTATTTTTTTTCCGTGTGCGGCCCATATGCCCAGCTGAGTTTGAGACCCCTGCATTAGACCTTCTAAGTCACCTGTGGCAGTTGGATGAAACCCCCCAGACGGGGGTTTACGTCCATGTTTGGATTTTCGTGAAATTAATAAGATTACTGTACGAAATTCCTACCCATTGCCGTTAATTCCTGACTTGTTTAACCAGATGGTGGGGGCCAAGTGGTTCTCTAAAATTGATCTCCGGGGGGCATACAATTTGTTACGAGTGAATTAGGGTGATGAATGGAAAACTGCTTTTAACACTCCGGTAGGTCATTTTGAGAATCTGGTGATGCCTTTTGGTCTTACCAATGCACCTGCATTTTTTCAGAACCTTATTAATGACATCCTGAGACCTTTGATTGGTAAGAATATGGTTGTGTATTTGGATGACATTTTGATTTATTCACCAGATCTAGAGTCCCATTGGATAATTCACTGTTTGCTAAGGTGGAGAAATGTGAGTTCACTGTGCAGAAAATTAGTTTTTTGGGCTACATTGTCTCCAGCGAGGGCTTTGAGATGGACCCTGTAAAGGTTCAGGCTGTGCAGGAATGGCCTAGGCCTATTGGTTTGAAATCTATACAGAGATTTTTGGGTTTTGCCAATTATTACAGGAAATTCATTAAGAATTTTTCTGTAATTGCTAAGTCTCTAACCGATCTCACCAGGAAAAGTGCGAATACGACCCAGTGGACTACTGAGGCCATTGAAGCGTTTGAGTATCTCAAAGAGAGGTTCAGTTCTGCCCCTATCCTTATACAGCCTGATGAAACCAAGCCTTTTTTGGTTGAGGTCGATGCTTCACCGGTGGGGGTCGTAGCAGTTTTGTCTCAGGAGAACAAGGGTGGAGTACATCCTTGTGCCTTCTTTTCGAAAAAAAATTCGGAAACCGAACTGAATTATGATGTTGGAAATCAGGAGTTGCTGGCTATTAAACTCACGTTTGAACATTGGGGTCATTTTTGGAAGGCGCTAGATTTCCTATTCAGGTTTTCACAGATCATAAGAATTTGATCTATTTGGATGCTGCCAAGCGCTTGAATGCCCGTCAAATTAGGTGGGCACTTTTTTTTTCTCGGTTTCATTCTTCTGTTACCTATATCCCTGGTACTAAGAATCTTAAAGAAGATGCTTTATCTCGCAGCTTCTTTCCTACGGTCGGTGCTGAGGAGGAGAAAGCATTTTACAGAAAGGAGTTGTGGTGGCGGTGGCATTGGACTCCGTTTTGGAGAATGGGATCCTGAAAGCTCAAGATGATGCTCCATCTAACACTCCCCATATGAGGTTGTTCGTGCCTTGAACCTTTAGGAGAGATTTGTTTGTGGAGTGTCATGAGTCTCAGTTGGCAGGTCATCCAGGAATTTCAGAGACTAAGAGACTTATCAGTCGCTGTTTTTGGTGGCCTGGATGGCAGAAGGAAGTCATCAAGTGGGTGCATCAATGTACATTGTGTGCTAGGTTAAAGGCTTCACATACTCCTGCTGCGGGGTTGCTTTTCCCTCTAGAGGTTCCTAGTGCGCCTTGGACGCATCTCACAATGGATTTGATTACTGATCTTCCTGTGTCTGAGGGTTTTACTGTCATCTGGGTGGTCGTGGACCATTTCAGTAAGATGTGTCATTTGGTTCCATTCATTAAGTTGCCCTGCGCCAAGACACTTGCTAAGGCGTTTGTTAAGGAGATTGTCAAGCTTCATGGCGTTCTGCCACTCGCAGAATTTGCTGGGTGTTCTCCTTTTCTTTGTTGTACTGGTAGACACCCGTCTATTGGTTCGATCTCCAAATTGGGGTCGGCGGTGCGGGAGGAGGAGAACTTTTACGGTGATTTGAAGAGAGTTTGGACTAATGTACGTAGCAACCTTCAAGAGGCTAACAAGAAGTCCAAGAAGTATTTTGACAGGAAACGTAAGGAGGTTTGTTTAGAGTGGGTGACATGGTTTGGTTGTCCTCAAAGAACCTGCGGTTGATGATTCCCTCCAAAAAACTGGGTCCTAAGTTTGTGGGTCCATTTAAAGTGCTTCAGGTTGTTAACCCGTCTGCGGTTGTTATGCACACGCCCGGGCTGACTGGCGTGTGCGTGATTTAGTGATTCCACTGTGCCATGAACCGGAGAGTGCCTGGAGGGGCGTAACTAAGTATCAACCCGATCCGACCAAGGAACCGAGTAGAGGGACCAGGTGCTACTCCAGGCCAGACCCCGGACACGGCTGTTGACCCACACCGGGGAATACAGGAACAGGCAGGTTAGGCTGGCACACAGACAGGTGGGTATTGGCAGGCACGGCTGGAGTGCAGACAGGAGGATACTGGCAGGCACGGCTGGTATGCAGACAGGAGGGTACTGACAAGTACGGCTGGCGTGCAGACGGAGAGGTACTAGCAGGTTGGAGCACAGGCTGGATAGGGTCCAGTACAGACTGGGATTCAGGAACAGAACCGCAGATGCGGTAGACAAGCAGAGCAGAGAGGAACCGCCGGAGCGGTGGGCAAGGCGGAGCAGAGAGGTACCGCCGGAGAGGTGAGTAAGCAGAACAGGGAGAAACTGTTGGAGCGGTGAGCAAGGCAGAGCAGGCAGGAACCGCCGGAGCGGTGAGCAAGGCAGAGCAGGCAGGAACCGCCGGAGCGGTGAGCAAGGCAGAGCAGGCAGGAACCGCTGGCGCGGTGAGCAAGGCAGAGCAGGCAGGAACCGCCGGAGCGGTGAGCAAGACAGAGCAGGCAGGAACTGCCGGAGCGGTGAGCAAGGCAGAACAGGCAGGAACCTCTGGAGCGGTGAGCAAGACAGAGCAGGCAGGAACCGCCGGAGCGGTGAGCAAGGCAGAGCAGGTAGGAACCGCTGGAGCTGTGAGCAAGGCAGAGCAAGCAGGAACCGCCGGAGCGGTGAGCAAGGCAGAGCAGGCAGTAACCGCCGGAGCGGTGAGCAAGGCAGAGCAGGCAGGAACCGCCGGAGCGGTGAGCAAGGCAGAGCAGGCAGGAACCGCCGGAGCAGTGAGCAAAGGCAGAGCAGAGGGGACAAGGCTCTGTTCACACAGAACAGATTGGAAAGGAAAGTCAGAACCAGATACACACAAGATACTTGCAATGAAGTAGCGAGTGGACTCTAAACTCACAAACGGAAGTACAACGACAACGAGTAGGAGTTAGGTGCAGGTTCAGACTCTGCAGAAAAAGGGAAGGTACGGACATAGAGAAAAACAGGTAACAGACTAGGAGAGTGTTCAGACAGGAACTGAGTGTTCAGACAGGAACTGACACTGCAGCGAGATACAGGAGCGAGTCTGAGTATGCGGTCCCCAGAAGGCGGGACGAACAGCCTAGGAGCGTGTTCAGACTGGCTTGGAAATACAGCCTGCAGGAAGGCGGAAAGACAACAGGCTAGGAGATAGTTCAGACAGGCCTGGGAATACAGCCCCCAGGTTGGCGGACAGGCAAGAACAGAACAGGACCTGGCACATTATGAGTCAAGGAGCACACTGAATGATAGAGTTGCTCAGGCACCAGCTTCCAGGTGGAGCTGGTTTAAATATCCAGTGACAGACAGCAATAGGCTGAGGACGCATTAGGGGTGTGCTCACAGCAGCTACAAGAAACAGGAAGTAACCGGGCTGCCGCCCTAAGCAGTCAGAACAGAGACAAACAGAATGAATAGAAGCCAGGCTAGCAGACTGGACTGAAGATCAAGTTTGCGATCTTGCATAGTGAGAGAGGGTGCACCATGCAAGCCCGCCACCAGGTATGTTACAGTCCCCCCCCCCTTACGCCCCCTCTTCTTCAAGCCTGCAAGAGTGTTCCGCAGAGAATTGGGAGGCCAATCCTTCTCTTCAAGAGGATTACCTCTTCTGTCCACTAGAGGGAACGAAACTGGTCTCATCATCTTGGTAACTAGGATACTTCCTCCCATCAAGCCATCCTCAGCAACAGATGAAGTGGGTGAAGTACCAGGTACAGGGTGTAAGAAAGTCTCTGTCCATTTGTAATCAGGTAGCACCCCGGAGGGTTCAGGAGACAACTGGAGGTCTTCCGCCTGGTTTGAGGGGTGCAGAGACTCGGGAGTATCCACTGCTTCGGGGTCCACTTGGTCAAGCTCACTGGATGAAGCGGGCGAGGTATCAGGTACAGGGTGTTGGAAAGTCTCTCTCCATTTGTTATCAGGTTACACCCCGGAGGATTCAGGAGGCAACTGGAGGTCCTCTGCCTGGTTGGAGGGGTGCAGAGACTTGGGGGTATCCACTGCCTCGATGGACGCAAGGCCAGATTTATTAAAGATGGAGGGTCCATGCTTTGGGACCATCCTCAAACTGGTTTCAGAGATGACATGTCTGTGTGGCAGGACGGTACCTGAAGCCAGATCATTGGTACAATCGTCAAGACTGTGTGGGGACATGGCCTCCGCTTCTCTTCCTTCGGAGACTTCAGCACATAGCGAGTCAGCGACTAGCAGATCTGGTGAAGAAGAAGAAGACATTGCTGACTGTCCTGAAGATATGGGGACTGGACACCCCTTGTACCTTAACAGTCCCCTAAGATACGCCATGCAATGTCTCCAGACCTGAGCGGGCGCTAGATCTCTCGGCTCTGGATGACTTGTGGGTAAACCAGTCAGCACCTGAAAGGAAAGCTTCTTCAAGTGTAATGCTCCAATCTGGAGCTTAATTTGTACAGACATCTTTTGACTGTTTCTGAGTAGGGCTCGTCCTTCTGCAGACAATGCCCAAACCGGCTTCTGGAGTTTTCGGACGGGAATCAGACACTGACTCTTCAAGGCTTTAAGCCTGAAACTTCCGATTAATCCGAGGCTTTTACTTGCCACGGAGACAGTCATGGTCATCTGTGGAGAGGAAACACTAACGCCCAGGGCAGCCTCTCCTACAGGCCTAATGTCTTGGGATTCTCCAACCTTCACTGGACAAAGACCATCAGGGGGTCCCAAGCAACCGCAGCGGGACTGCAATCCGATTTCGTGACTGAGTTCCGGCCTCTGCTTTGCCTGCCGAACATGGTCAACTTTCATGGATTCCGTGCGGGTAGCTGCTTCTACAGGCTGGGGAACAGGAGGTCTTTGGGAGGACAGAACCTGGCGTGATGGCTTGCCTCTTCGCCTAGCACGTCTGGACTGCCTCTTGAGGTTGGGAAGAGAAGTATTCTGTGGAGCGTAGTCATCCTGTGTGGATTCTGGGTGGGCAGCAGTCTCTTCAGGCTGGAGAACTGGTGAGTTACCCACACACATTACCCATCGGGGCTGCTCCGGGATATTGGGAAGGGAAGCTTTAGCAGAGGCTTCAGGATTGGGGTCATCGAAGACCATTAGAAAGGCCACCAGGAAGGCCTGCAGGTCAAGGACGATAGGATCCCATGCTTCCCATAGGGGGGTGATCCATTTCTAGGCATCACCCGCTAGGTCGGATAACATAAATGCCACTTTAGCCCAATCGGTAGGAAAATAGAGAGGGTAGAACTTGAAATGCAGCATGCATTGCTCCACAAACGCACGGCTTTGTTTATGATCCCCATAGTACTGTGGCGGATCCGTAGGAACGGGTGCAGAAAGCTCCATTAGGACTGGTGCGTACATCGCCTGGGCCATAGCTAGAGAAAATTTTTTTTTATTTATTTTACTTTTTTTTTTTTTTAAATGCACGTATTCGCTGGACACGGATTCAAAATGTCTCTGAGAGCGAAGGGCTGTGGAGCTCAACGGGAACCATGGCCTGAGCAAACTGTTATGCACCCGCCCGGGCTGACTGGCGTGTGCGTGATTTAGTGATCCCACTGTGCCATGAACCGGAGAGTGCCTGGAGGGGCGTAACTAAGTATCAACCCGATCCGACCAAGGTCGCATGACGGCTAACGACGCCGTGCACCAGGGAGGAACCGAGCAGAGGGACCAGGTGCTACTCCAGGCCAGACCCCTGACACGGCTGTTGACCCACACCGGGGAATACAGGAACAGGCAGGTTAGGCTGGCACACAGACAGGTGGGTATTGGCAGGCACGGCTGGCATGCAGACAGGTGGGCACTGGCAGGCACGGCTGGAGTGCAGACAGGAGGATACTGGCAGTCACGGCTGGTATGCAGACAGGAGGGTACTGACAAGTACGGCTGGCGTGCAGACTGAGAGGTACTAGCAGGTTGGAGCACAGGCTGGATAGGGTCCAGTACAGACTGGGATTCAGGAACAGAACCGCAGATGCGGTAGAGAAGTAGAGCAGAGAGGAACCGCCGGAGTGGTGGGCAAGGAGGAGCAGAGAGGTACCGCCGGAGCGGTGAGCAAGCAGAGCAGGGAGAAACCGCCGGAGCGGTGAGCAAGGCAGATCAGGCAGGAACCGCCGGAGCGGTGAGCAAGGCAGAGCAGGCAGGAACCGCCGGAGCGGTGAGCAAGGCAGAGCAGGCAGGAACCGACGGAGCGGTGAGCAAGGCAGAGCAGGCAGGAACCGCCGGAGCGGTGAGCAAGGCAGAGCAGGCAGGAACCGCCGGAGCGGTGAGCAAGGCAGAGCAGGGAGGAACTGCCGAAACGGTGAGCAAAGGCAGAGCAGAGGGGACAGGGCTCTGTTCACACGGAACAGACTGGAAAGGAAAGTCAGAACCATATACACACAAGATACTTGCAATGAAGTAGCGAGTGGACTCTAAACTCACAAACGGAAGTACAGTGACAACGAGTAGGAGTTAGATGCAGGTTCAGACTCTGCAGAAAAAGGGAAGGTACGGACATAGAGAAAAACAGGTAACAGATTAGGAGAGTGTTCAGACAGGAACTGAGTGTTCAGACAGGAACTGACACTGCTGCGAGATACAGGAGCGAGTCTGGGTATGCTGTCCCCAGAAGGCAGGACGAACAGGCTAGGAGCGTGTTCAGACTGTCCTGGAAATACAGCCTCTAGGAAGGCGGACAGACAACAGGCTAGGAGATAGTTCAGACAGGCCTGGGAATACAGCCCCCAGGTTGGCGGACAGGCAAGAACAGAACAGGACCTGGCACATTCAGAGTCAAGGAGCACACTGAATGATAGAGTTGCTCAGGCACCAGCTTCCAGGTGGAGCTGGTTTAAATATCCAGTCACAGACAGCAATAGGCTGAGGACGCATTAGGGGTGTGCCCACAGCAGCTACAAAAAACAGGAAGTAACCAGGCCGCCGCCCTAAGCAGTCAGAACAGAGACAAACAGACAGCATGAATAGAAGCCAGGCTAGCAGACTGGACTGAAGATCAAGTTTGCGATCTTGCATAGTGAGAGATGGTGCACCATGCAGGTCCGCCACCAGGTATGTTTCAGCGGTTAGGTTGGATGTCCCTATTTCCTGGAAGATTAATCCGGTGTTTCATTTTTCCTTGTTGAAAAAGGCTGATGTATCAGATAGGGATTCCACTGTCACAGTTCCTCCTATGGTGGAAGACGACGAATATGAAATTTCTTGTATCTTGAATTCTAGATGGCATAGAGGGAGATTACAGTATCTTATCTCCTGGAAGGGTTTCGGTCACGAAGATAACTCCTGGGTAAGGGCGGATGATGCCTCTGCTCCTCGGCTTGTTAGAGTTTTCCACAGGAGGTTTCCTGATAGGCCTGGGCCTGGAGGATCCTGATGAAAGAGGGGGTACTGTTAGAACCCTCCTGTTTGTTTTTTCCATCTTGTGTTTTGCGGTCACGTCATCACATGCCTTTAAATTCCAGCTCCGCCCTTTTGGCTATTCTGGACTTCAGTGTTGTTTGACTGTTTTGCTAGCCAGGTGCTTTGGTGCCTTTCTCTGTCAGTTTGCTTGGTCCTTCTGGGACCTCTAGTACCATTTTGTCAGTTTGTCTTTTTGTGTTCTAAAACAACTTCTCTGTTTAGGAGGTGTCCCATTTTTGTTCCAGTCCTTAGTTCTTTTAGGGACCCCTCCCCTTATGCTATAGGTCTTCGTTCAGACTAGCCGAGGACTAAGGCGGGTGTGTTCGCTAGGAACAGGCAGCCCGCTACATCGTAGGGATTCTGCTTAGTCTTACTGTAGGGACAGTTTTCCCCTATCTGTCCTTAGTACATGTTGCAGATCATAGCAAGTGGATGGTGTGTTAGTGGCCCATTATACTATTTCTACTCTGGTAAAATTGATGCCACTTTGGTGGTGCCTTGCCCTATTTTTTTGAAATGTGGCGACTCCTGATTGGGTGTCCTTCATGTGTTTTGCCTGTAGCAGTAGGGCTCCCATACCAGCAGGCCTGCACTTACTTTCAGTCAACTACCTGTGTTACTATCCTTCAATTTTTCTAGCAGTAGTAGTCTACAAAGCCGATATTTGTGCAACCTGAGTGTGGCTGAGCAGAAAATCAGCTTGAGCTGTTGCATGTGGTATCAGGGCTCCCAGCACAGCAGGCGTACACCAATCCCTCACCTACTTCATCTTAATTTGAAGTTAGATTCAAAGCTGTAAATGCCCAGTCCATAATACCTCATGCATGGCCCATGTCTGACTTCTGCTGTGCCATTATAACATTTGTACTGTGCGTAAATTGAGGCCACTTTTACTGGTGTCTGCCCCTAATTTGAGCTGTTTTGGCAGCTTTTGGGTCCATTTGAAGGTATTGTGTATGCATTTGGTTTTGCCTCTCATTGAATGCAATGGAATTCAGATATGTTCAATGAACTGTTTGTCGAACAACGGGAAGTTTGCCGATCTGAAGAAAATCGAACCTTGAGAGGTTCGCTCATCTCTAGTGTCCGACTGCTGGATCCAGATTTCAGAAAGAGCCAGAAGGTTAAGGAAATTTGAAAGGAAAAATTCATGGATGTAGGAGAGTTTGTTACACACCGAGCGTGAATTTCAGAGTGCACAATTAAAAGAGACAGAAGTCATGCAAGGAATACTAATGAAATTTGCAGGATTCTGTGTGTAGCAGGTGAGGGGTTTGACTTACTATTACAAGAAGGGCCAGAGTAGGGGAATATCTCCTGCGACTAAGAGAAGGAGGATAGAGAGAGTGAGCAGATGGTTTAGTGATTTGTGAAAGCGTTTCTCGTGTTGTATGGTGGGAGGGAATAAATCTGTGAAATTTAAGATTGTGAAAAGAGCGTGAGCGCTGTACATAAGAGATGAGAGTAGAGAGGAGCTGATATGGATGGAGTATAAAGAGTGTGTGCAAGGACAGTGGATATGAGTGAATGCAGCAGCTAGAATATAAATGATACAAATACATATGGTGAAAATTTCCTGCAATGCAAATGTTGTGGAGGTAGGTTTCTTTGAATGTCTTACCTGTGTAACTGCCATGATTAATTGCAAGGTACTTTAAAAAATGGTACATGGAAAAAATAGACATAAATGCCCGCTACATAAAATTTACACTGGGATGAGGAACATATATACCAGGATGGAGGATCTATATATATCGTCTTATCCCATCTGTCTGTCTGTCTTTCTGTCTGTCTGTCTGCCCTGGAAATCCCGCGTCGCTCATTGGTCCGGCAGCGGCCAATCAGCGCCGCGGGATTCCTGAAAAAAGATGGCGGCCATTAGCGGCTCATCTGCGGGACGGAGATGCAGCCGGGAGATGACCGGCGCGAGGCGCTCATCTCCCGGCCGCTAGCAGCAGAAGGACCTCGACCGCCGGCGCAGAAGCGGGGTCGGGATACTTCTGCTGCGAGCGCCCGCTCATGTCCCGGGTTCTCGCAGTGGAAGTAGCCGTACAGGCAGCGGCGCTGACATCCATGCGGCTAGGGTGTCAAGGGAGGAACGGGGAGTGGCGCTGCGGGGCGGGATACTTCTGCTGCGAGCGCCCGCTCGTGTCCCGGGTTCTCGCAGCGGAAGTAGCCGCACAGGCAGCGGCGCTCCCCGGTCCTCACCAATACGATTCCGCTCCCCGGTCCTCAGCAATACGATTCGCTGATTGGTCGCGATCTCTCGCCGCGACCAATCACTGATCTTGGACCAAAAGTTAAACACCGCTGTGCTGCCCGCGACCAATCACCGATTTGGGCGCCACATTTAAATAGCGCCCGCGACCAATGACCGATCTTGCAGACACATTTAAACACCGCTTGGTCGCGGACGCTATTTAAATATGGCGCCCAAATCGGTGACAGGTCGCGGGCAGCGTCGGCGACCAATCAGCACAGCAGTGTTTAAATGTGGCGCCCAAATTGGTGATTGGTCGCGGGCAGCGTCCGCGACCAATCAGCACAGCGGTGTTTAACTTTTGCGGCAAGATCAGTGATTGGTCGCGGCCAAAGATCTTGACCAATCACCGATTTGTGCGCCACATGTAAATAGCGGCCGCGACCAATCACCGATCTTGTGGAAACATTTAGGCTGTGTGCCCACGTAGCATTTTTCAAGCGTATATGCTGCGGAATTTCCGCAGCGTAAACGCTTGAAAAACGCATGTATATCCGCACCCCATGGTCCCCAATGGGATTCCGCAAGTTCTATGCACATGCTGCGGATTTTTCCGCAGCGTTTATGCCGCGTTCAAAAATCTGCAGCATGTCATTTAATTTTGCGTTTCCGCAAGCGGAATTGCCTTTGTCCAATGCATAAAAAACGCAAGGCAATTCCGCATGTGGAAAACGCGTGATAAACGCGCGAAAAATGCGCGATAAACGGGTGCGGAATTCCGCATGCGTTTTTCCGGGAGAGGACTTGCATTTATGCAGCAGAAATTTTCTGCTTCATAAATGCAACGTGGGCACATAGCCTTAAACACCGCTGTGCTGATGGGTCGCGGACGCTGCCCGCGACCAATCACCGATTTGGGCGCCACATTTAAATAGCGCCCGCGACCAATCAGCGATTTTGAACAAAAATGTCAGGACCTTAGTAACACCATGCGGCTACTGTCGGGAGACCAGCGGCTAGGGTGTCAAGGGAGGACCGGGGAGCTGCCCTGCGGGTCGGAAATCGGATACTTCTGTTGCGAGCAGTCGCTCACGTCCCGGCTTCTCGCTGCAGAAGTAGCAGTACAGGCCGCGGCGCTCCCCGGTCTTCACCAATAAGATTCGCTGATTGGTCGCGGTCTCCGCACCCGACCAATCAGTGATCTTGGCGCTAAAGTTAAACACCGCTGTGCTGATTGGTCGCGGCCGCTGCCCGCGACCAATCAGCGATTTTGGCGCCAAATTTAAACAACGCTCTGCTGATTGGTCGCGGACGCCAGACGCGACCAATCAGCGAGATTGGCGCCAAATTTAAACAACGCTCTGTTGATTGGTCGCGGACTCCAGCCGCGACCAATCAGTGAGATTGGCGCCAAATTTAAACAACGCTTTGCTGATTGGTTGTGGTCGCCAGCCGACCGCGACCAATCAGCGAGATTGGCGCCTAATTTTAACAGCGCTATGATCTCCCGACGGCAAGTGTGAACGGAGGAGCGGCGCCGCCGGTTGGGATGCTTCTGCTGCGAGCAGCCGCTCATCTCCCAGCTGCTCGCAGCGGAAGTACCCGCACAGGCAGCGCCGCTCCCCGGTCCTCACTAATACGACGCGACCAATCATCGATATGGGCGGCAAATTTAAACCCCGCTCTGCTGATTGGTCGCGGTGGCCGGCCCCGACCAATCAGCGATTTTGGTGCCAATTTGAAACACCGCTCTGCTGATTGGTCGCGGTCGCCGGCCGCGACCAATGAGCAGTATTGGCGTCAAATTTAAACCCCGCTCTGCTGATTGGTTGAAACCACCGGCCGTGACCAATCAGCGATATTGGCGCCAAATTTAAACAACGCTCTGCTGATTGGTCGCGGTCGCCGGCCGCGAACAATCAGCAGTATTGGCGCAAAATTTAAACCCCGCTCTGCTGATTGGTCGCGACCGCCGGGCGCGACCAATCAGCGATTTTGGCGCCAATTGTAAACCCCGCTCTGCTGATTGGTCGCGGTCACCGGCCGCGACCAATCAGCAGTATTGGCGCCAAATTTAAACACTGCACTGCTGATTAGTCGCGGTCTCCGGCCGCGACCAATCAGCAATATTGGCGCCAAATTTAATCACCGCTCTGCTTATTGGTCGCGGTCGCCGACCGCGACCAATCAGCAGTATTGGCGCCAAATTTAAACCTCGCTCTGCTGATTAGTCGCAACCACCGGCCGTGACCAATCAGCGATATTGCCGCAAAATTTAAACACCGCTACGCTGATTGGTCGCGGTGGCTGGCCACGACCAATCAGCGATATTGGCGCCATACTTAAACACCGCTCTGCTCATTGGTCACGAATAACCAGCATTATTGGCGACAAATTTAAACACCGCTCTGCTGATTAGTCGCGGTTGCCGGTCTCGACCAATCAGCGATTTTGGCGGCAAATTTAAACACCGCTCTGCTGATTGCGCCCGGTCAGCCGCATACCTATTCTAGAATACCCGATGCTGTTTCTGACCTGGGCCGGTTCACCCCTCATTAGAGCAACCTGGTAGCTCCGAGCTCCCCCAGAGTCACCATATTGATGCCGAACTTAGTGTGGACACCCGATTGACATAGCACAGGGCAGCGCAGAACTCCTGGACTCAAGTGATCTGACAGTCTCATCCTCCCAAGTAGCTGGTATTACAGGCGCGCGCCACCAAACCTGGCAATGCTGAGTGCTGCTATTAATGACTAGAGGCTGCAGGAGCGGTGACGTCACCGGGAACCACAGCGCCATCTAGTGTCTGCTGGATGAAACTGCTATACACTCAGTTATATATGTGTTAGTGGACACCTGCATGTATGTGTTGGAGGCTTCTGACAAATCACAGACACAAATGTGATCAGAGCCTTATTTTTGCAGTTTGGTTCCGGTACCAGATCCATGTTTAGGCTTGGTTATGTTACTGCTGTTTATAAATCTCAGGTTCACCGCAGCAAATCGGACACATATTTACAATAGGATCTATGGATCTCTGCCACTACTGTGCCGTGCGCCCTGTATACCCCAACTGAGCGCAGGACTCCTGGGGGGCACAGTCCACATCATGACGGGGAGGTTTTTACATTTTTGCAGTTTAGAAGAATTTCCTTCTTCTAAGAGCCAAAGATGTTCAATTTTTCTATCACCATCTCCGTGTGAGGACTTGTTTTTTTTTCCACGAATTGTAGTTTTGAGCGACACCATAAATTTTACCATATAATAAATGTACTGAGAAGGGATAAAAAATCCAAAGGGGCGACCTACATTGTTATTTGGGTTTTATTTTTTAAGGGGAATGTCTCTGACATTTATGACATGGATATGCACGGCCATCAGTTGTCACTGAAGTAAATGGAGGACATGGTGGATCATTCTTGGTCTTGCATTCACTCTTCAAAATCCAACAGAAGAATAATCATGCTGTGCTCCACCGCATGCCGTAATCTAGCAAAGCTTCTATGGGAGAATATCGATTCCGTCTTGAATGTTGAATGTTTGATTCCTACTTTGTACTCAGATCATTACACTTAGTGGTAGTTTACATTTATTAGGATTATTAACCCATAACTGTGTGGTCTGGTTAGTAATAATTTAATCTAGTTCACTGCCTACTCATCTAATTAATGGTTCATATAGCTATTTTATATTTCAGGGACATTGGCTATTATATATACAGATTGACAACAATTTACTGTCATCTATAATACCATGCTGAGAACTTTGTGCAATAAATATTTAAATTTAAGTACGCCATTGATTTTATATAATAGATAACTTCAGCAACCTATTTTGTTAATTTTATTAGGTAATTAACAAATGTTATATTTTAATTTACATCCTGTTTTCCCCTTTTCCTTCCCTCACTATATATGGGACATATACTGTATATACCAAAGTAGGGCCAGGATGAGGGACATATATGGTTGTGCTCAAAAGTTTACATACCCCGGCAGATTTTTTCCTTTCTTGGCCTTGTTTCAGAGAATATACAGTTATATGAAAA
Source organism: Phyllobates terribilis (assembly GCF_046119375.1). Lineage (NCBI taxonomy): Eukaryota > Metazoa > Chordata > Amphibia > Anura > Dendrobatidae > Phyllobates > Phyllobates terribilis. Next base: position 181,648,456 of record NW_027362770.1, read on the forward strand.
AGTTTGGGCACCCCTATTAATCTTAAGCTTAATGTTTTCTTAAAATTGGTGTTTTTGCAACAGCTATTTCAGTTTAATATATGTAATAACTGTTGGACACAGTAATGTTTCTGCCTTGAAATGAGGTTTATTGTACTAACAGAAAATGTGCAATCTACATTCAAACAAAATTTGACAGGTGCATAAGTATGGGCACCCTTATCATTTTCTTGTTTTAAATACTCCTACCTACGTTTTACTGACTTACTAAAGCACTTTTTTTGGTTTTGTAACCTCATTGAGCTTTGAACTTCATAGCCAGGTGTATGCAATCATGAGAAAAGCTACTTAAAGTGGCCACTTGCAAGTTGTTCTCCTGTTTGAATCTCCTCTGAAGAGTAGCATCATGGGCTCCTCAAAACAACTGTCAAATGATCTGAAAACAAAGATTATTCAACATAGTTGTTCAGGGGAAGGATACAAAAAGCTGTCTCAGAGATTTAACCTGTCAGTTTCCACTGTGAGGAACATAGTAAGGAAATGGAAGAACACAGGGACAGTTCTTGTTAAGGCCAGAAGTGGCAGGCCAAGAAAAACATCAGAAAGGCAGAGAAGAAGAATGGTGAGATCAGTCAAGGACAATCCTCAGACCACCTCCAGAGAGCTGCAGCATCAACTTGCTGCAGATGGTGTCACTGTGCATCGGTCTACTATACAACGCACTTTGCACAAGGAGAAGCTGTATGGGAGAGTGATGCGAAAGAAGCCGTTTCTGCAAGCACGCCACAAACAGAGTCGGCTGAGGTATGCAAAAGCACATTTGGAGAAGCCAATTTCTTTTTGGAAGAAGGTCCTGTGGACTGATGAAACCAAGATTGAGTTGTTTGGTCATACAAAAAGGCGTTATGCATAGCGGCAAAAAAACACAGCATTCCAAGAAAAACACTTGCTACCCACAGTAAAATTTGGTGGAGGTTCCATCATGCTTTGGGGCTGTGTGGCCAATGCCGGCACTGGGAATCTTGTTAAAGTTGAGGGACGCATGGATTCCACTCAGTATCAGCAGATTCTTGACAATAATGTTCAAGAATCAGTGATAAAGTTGAAGTTACGCAGGGGATGGATCTTTCAGCAAGACAATGATCCAAAACACCGCTCCAAATCTACTCAGGCATTCATGCAGAGGAACAATTACAATGTTCTGGAATGGCCATCCCAGTCCCCAGACCTGAATATCATTGAACATCTGTGGGATCATTTGAAGAGGGCTGTCCATGCTCGGCGACCATCAAACTTAACTGAACTGGAATTGTTTTGTAAAGAGGAATGGTCAAAAATACCTTCATCCAGGATCCAGGAACTCATTAAAAGCTACAGGAAGTGACTAGAGGCTGTTATTTTTGCAAAAGGAGGATTTACTAAATATTAATGTCACTTTTCTGGTGAGGTGCCCATACTTATGCACCTGTCAAATTTTGTTTGAATGCAGATTGCACATTTTCTGTTAGTACAATAAACCTCATTTCAAGGCAGAAACATTACTGTGTCCAACAGTTATTACATATATCAAACTGAAATAGCTGTTGCAAAAACACCAATTTTTATAAAACATTAAGCTTAAGATTTATAGGGGTGCCCAAACTTTTTCATATAACTGTATGAATAATAACCAAAAACCTTTTCCTCCACTCCTGGTTATTGGTTGGGTGAAGCCATTTATTGTGAAACTACTGTGTTTTCTCTTTTTAAATCTTAATGACAACCAAAAACATCCAAATGATCCTGATCAAAAGTTCACATACCCCAGTTCTTAATACCGTGTATTGCCCCCTCTAACATCAATGACAGCTTGAAGTCTTTTGTGGTAGTTGTGGATGAGGTTCTTTAATTTCTCAGATGGTAAAGCTGCCCATTCTTCTTGGCAAAAAGCCTCCAGTTCCTGTAAATTCCTGGTCTTTCTAGCATTGTCACAGGTGTGTCGGAGGTAACAGACGGTCACCCTGCAGTAGTTTGCAGGAGGTCTCCACGTTTGGCAATGCAGACAGCTGCCTAGATAGGAGGCTGTGTTTAGGACCCAGCGACTACCTCCCTTTAGTCTGGGTGTATATATACCTGGTGTGTCTAGGTGGGCGTCGCCGGTTATACTCATTTCTTCTTGGAACTTGGCTGAAGCAGCATCACGTCCTCTTTGGAGTCTTGAGGTCTTGAGGCAGTATGCCCTGTTGGAGTTCTTCTAAAGCTAAGTTATTATTTCCCTGTTTTGTCTTCCCCTTTTGTCTTCAGAGTGCTAGCGGAGGTTAACTAGTGCTCATCTACTTCCACCCCCAGCTATAGCCTTATGCCAGGGATAGTAGGGCGAGGCACTTGATCAGCAACAGCGGCGGAGGCTGTATAGGGACGTTAGGGGGAGACAGGGTGACGCTAGTCCAGATTAGGAGGTCACCTCTTCCCCCTTTCCCTAGTGTCTGGGCTCCCTTTCCCTTTTCCCTCTGTGTTGCACTCACACCTGGCGTGACTCTCTATGTTGCACTCACATCTGGCATGACAAGCATGAACTGCACGCTTGAGATCTCCCCAGAGTGGCTCAATGATATTTAGGTCTTGAGACTGAGATGGCCACTCCAGAACCTTCACTTTGTTCTGCTGTAGCCAATGACAGGTTGACTTGGCCTTGTGTTTTGGATCGTTGTCATGTTGGCACGTCCAAGTACGTCCCATGTGCAGCTTCCGGGCTGATGAGTGCAAATTTGCCCCCAGTATTTGCTGATAACGTGCTGCATTCATCTTTCCTGCAACTTTTACCAAGTTTCCTGTGCCTTTGTAGCTCACACATCCCCAAAACATCAGCGATCCATAGCCGTGCTTTTCTGTAGGAATGGTGTTCCTTTCATCATAGGCCTTGTTGACCTCTCTCCAAATGTAACGTTTATGGTTGTGGTCAAAATGTTCAATTTTGGTCTCATCACTCCAAATTACTTTGTTCCAGAAGTTTTGAGGCTTGTCTCTGTGCTGTTTGGCGTTTTGTAGGCGAGATACTTTGTGGCATTTGTGCAGTAATGGCTTTTTTCTGGCGACTCGACCATGCAGCCCATTTTTCTTCAAGTGCCTCCTTATTGTGCATCTTGAAACAGCCACACCGCTAGTTTTCAGAGAGTTTTCAGGTGATGTTATTTGTGGGTTTCTCTTTGCATCCCGAACAATTTTCCTGGCAGTTCTGGCTGAAATTTTTGTTGGTCTACCTGACCGTGGTTTGATTTTTACAGAGCCCCTGATTTTCCATTTGTTATTCACAGTTTGAATGCTACTGACTGGCATTATCAATTCCTTGGATATTTTTTTGTGTCCCTTTCCTGTGTTATACAGTTCAACTGCCTTTTCCCTTAGGTCCATTGACAATTATTTTGCTTTCCCCATGATTCTCAATCCAGAAAAGTCAATGGCTGGATGAAAGATGCAAGAGTCTGTCTGGATCCCAGAAACTCAATCAGCTTTTATGCACACACACTGATTACAAGTAAACAGGTCACAGGTGAAGATGTTGCCTTTAGTAGCCATTCAAAACCATTTGTGTCAAATTCTTTGCATGTTATCAGGCCAAAATCACCAGGGTATGTGAACTTTTGATCAGGGTTATTTGGATGTTTTTGGTTGTTATTAAGATTTAAAACGAGAAACCACAGTAGTTGGACAATAAATGGCTTCACTCAACCGATAACCATGAGTGGAGAAAAAGTTTTTTTGTTATCATTCATATTCTCTAAAACAAGGCCAAGAAAGGTAAAATTCTGCCGGGGTATGTAAACTTTTGAGCACAACTGTATATTAGGATGAGAGACATAAATATCAGGATGGCGGACACATATATAATCAGAGTGGGGGGGTCCAAATCTTGCAACGGGGCCCATCAGACTCTAGTTAATCCACTGCTCCCAAGACCTCCTCCTCTCCTCCACACTCATACGTTCCTCACCCAATCGCCTCCAAGACTTCTCCCGAGTGTCCCCCCATCCTCTGGAATTCTGTGCCCCAACACATCACTATCTGCCACACTCAGACCCTTCAGACGGAACTTGAAAACCCATCTCTTCAGGAAGGTTACAGCCTGCAATAACCCTGCTGCCACCTCACCACCACCGGAGCTGCCGCAACCCCCTACCCTACTGTCTACTTCCTGTACCAGTCTGTTATTGTGAGTTATTACTTTTTTATTTTTAATACAGATTTTTATATGGAAAAAAAACATGGAACAAAAATACATGATTTATACATAGATCATTCTCTGGTGACGGCTTCACCGTAACCTTATTATAACGGAAATTGCGGAGTATCAGTGATTCATGTTCTGTCCTGAAGGTTTAGAGCTGGAGCGGCCTCTGCTGGTAACACCCAGTACTGCACAACAGATGGAAGCATTTTCTTAGTTCTGCCAGTAGGTGTCAGTAGAGCTCAGTGTCACAGAGAGATCAGGAGACAGAAAAGCAGAATCTGGGGAAATAGTGAGAAAGTACAAATACACGGATGTATATATAAATATTTTTATATTTTACATAGTTCATTATTTTCACCTCACCTAATGATCTCCCGATATAAAATTATCATTTTCTATATAAAGTCTGTGTCACGCTGTGTTGTCCAAGCTGCTCTACACTGGATATTTACAGGTGTGGTCCCACTACTGATTGGCATGGGGGTTTTGACCTGCTCTGTTTCTGACCTGGGCCAGTTCACCCCTCATTAGAGCAACCTGGTAGCTCTGAGCTCTCCCAGAGTCACCATATTGATGCGGACACCCGATTGGCATAGCACAAGGAAGTGCAGAACTCCTGGACTCAAGTGATCCAACAGACTCAGTCTCCCAGGTAGCTGGGATTACAGGCACACGCCACCGCACCTGGCAATGCTGACTGCTGCTATTAATGACTAGAGGCTGCAGGAGCGGTGACGTCACCGGGAACCACAGCGCCATCTAGTGTCTGCTGGATGAAACTGCTATACAGTCAAGAGAAAAGGAAGGTACATCCAGCACTGGGTCCTCGTAAAAAAATCTTCTTTATTGGAAATCCATAAAAACTTCAGACATAGCATAATCACATATGCGTTTCAGATGGTTACGTCCTTAGTCATTGCATACATGTATGATGAAATTTTTTTACGAGGACCCAGTGCTATATGTACAGTCAGTTACATATGTGTCAGTGGACACCTGCATGTATGCGTTTAAGATGTTGGAGGCTTTTGACAAATCACAGACACAAATGTGATGAGAGCCTAATTTTTGCAGTTTGGTTCCGGTACCAGATCCATGTTCTTGGCTTTGGTTATGTTACTGACGTTTACAAATCACAGGTTCACTGCAGCAAATCAACCAGTACCGGAGATATCCGAATCCGTGTGTACCTGTGTGGCATACATGTGCCACATCAGTATCACACATACCGGCACCTGGGAATCATCTATACAGTTAACGCTATTCCCAAGCATCGGGTGCTGCAGGGATCTCTCATCATTGTCGCTGCGATCAGGAGCAAGGGACAATGTTGTTGGAGACAGCGGGGGCAGAATACTTCTCTCAAGTGTAAAAATAAGAATAAAATATTTCACCTAATTCTCTGAAGCCATTGTCCCCTGTAAACAAGCCAAAAATAAAAAGAACAATGTCCGTCACCTGTCCGAAGATGAAAGAATCCAGTGTCCCACGCTGTAATCCATCTGACCGACATTTCTTTATCTCCATGTGCGGTGGCATGAGGCGACTACTCACGCTGAGGGGCAGGGTAGAATGACTTGATGCAGCGAGAGGGTCCCTGACCTGCGCTGAGCTCAGTGAGTGGTGTCCTGACACTCAGTGAGCTCAGCGGTCAAGGAACAGCTCGCTGCAGCGAGTCATCGTCCTCTGCGTGTGCAGTTGCCTCAAGCCACCGCTCACGCTGATGAAGAAATGTCGCACTGATGGATTATAGCATGGGACACTTGATTAAAGTTCTGACAGGTAAAGGATATTGTTCTTTTTTAATTTTGGTTTGGCTTTGGGGACAATGGCTTTAGGGAATTAGGTGTGAAGCGGAGTATAATGTGTTTTTTTATTTTATTTTTACACTCTATGTAGACAGTGTGGGCAGAATACTGCTCTCAACATTGTCCCTTGCTCACGCTGATTGGAGCACAAGCATGGGACAATGATGAGAGATGCCTCCAGCACCCGGGAACAGCGCTAACTGTACCCCCGATACGTGTCACACTGATCACACAAGGATGTCATCTGTGTGTCATCGTTGTGCAAGTGTGTGGGATGTGCGCAAAAAACGGACATGTTAGCGTGTTTTGCCTACATACACTCGGTCCGTGGAAACACACTGACACGTGCCCAGACCTATTCATTTGAATGGTCTACGTGTCTCCAGTCCGTGTGAAAACTGTCACCACGGGTACTGGAGACACTGACGTGTGAATGAGGCCTTAGGGTGAGTGCAGTGTGGTTGAATACAGGGATGTCCTAGGCTGGGTGTGATGAGATGAGCGCAGTGATGGGGAATGTAGACGATGTAGTCCAGGCTGAGCGCTCACTGATCGCTCCTCCTACTATGACTCCTCCCACAGGCAGCACAGGATCTGCTCCTCCCCGCAGGCACTTGGTGTTAACCCTTTAGTGGCCGATGTTTCCAGTCCCCGCAGAGCAGACTGCAGCCATCCGGACACAGGGTGGTCAGCAGCCCCTCCCCCAGCAGCAGGAGCTGCGGCTTCTCCTCAGATGTGGGCGGAGCACAGAACTGTTGGGGAGGTTGAACTTCCCGCCCTTTTTCCTGTCATTTTCCCGCTTTTATCGCGAGGATGTTACATCCGGTCACAGAGCTGACTCCTCCCCGGTGACTGCTGCTCGGATCACTGACAGGTCTATAGTGCTGTATACCTCCATATACAGCTGTATACCCCCATATAGTGATGTATACCCCCATATAGTGCTGTATACCTCCATATACTGCTGTATACCCTCCATATAATGCTGTATACTCCCATATAGTGCTATATACCCTCTATATCCTGCTGTATACCCCTATATAGTGCTATATGCCCTCTATATCCTGCTGTATACCTCCACATAGTGTTAGATACCCTCCATATCCTGCTGCATACCTCCACATAGTGTTATATACCCTCCATATCCTGCTGTATACCTCCACATAGTGCTATATACCCTCTATATCCTGCTGTATACCCCTATATAGTGCTATATACCCTCTATATCCTGCTGTATATCCCTATAAAGTGATACACTGCTCAAAATAAAGGGAACACTTAAACAACAGAATATAACTCCAAGTAAATCAAAGTTCTGTGAAATCAAACTGTCCAGTTAGGAAGCAACACTGATTGACAATCAATTTCACATGCTGTTGTGCAAATGGAATAGACAATAGATGGAAATTATTGGCAATTATCAAGACACCCTCAATAAAGGAGTGGTTCTGCAGGTGGGGACCACAGACCACATCTCAGTACCAATGCTTTCTGGCTGATGTTTTGGTCACTTTTGAACGTTGGTTGTGCTTTCACACTCGTGGTAGCATGAGACGGACTCTACAACCCACAGAAGTTGCTCAGGTAGTACAGCTCATCCAGGATGGCACAGGGGCGGACACAGACTGTAGTGGGCCCCTGTGCAAGAAATTTTTTGGGCCCCCTGCACTTCATAGGGCAACAAAGTTATGTAAACATAACCCCCCAAGTGCATCTCTCACCCCCCCCGTGCATCTCTCAACCCCCCCGTGCATCTCTCAACCCCCCCGTGCATCTCACCCCCCACCCCGTGCATTTCTCACCCCCCCGTGCATCTCTGATTCCCCCCACTCCTAGTTAATTTATTGTATTTAAAAAAAATAAAACTTGCTATACTTACCCCCGTGCGATCCCTGCAGAATCCTGGCGCTCGTCCACGTCGCTGCCACCAGGTTCTCCTGACTTCCGGCCATGTGACGGCGCCGTCACATGACCGGAAGTCAGGGGAATCATGAAGGCGCTGCCACAGCAGCGCTGCACTGCTACACAGAGGAAAGCAGCTCTGAGATGTCCCGGCGCTAGCACTCAGCATGGGGCCGGGGGCCCAGGGCCGGCTCCAGGTTTTTGTGGGCCCCGGGCGAAAGAGTCTCAGTGGGTCCCTTTAACACATACCACGATTCATGATGCACAGATACCGAAGAGAAATATATATATAGTACAATGCAAAGATTTCACTTCTTACATTACATGAGTGATACCTATTGTAAATTCCACAATAGTTCACAGACCGGCGAATCGCACCACACAGTATACTAGCCCCCATAAAATGCCCCATACAGAATACTGGCCTCATAAAATGCTCCATACAGGATACTGGTCCCCATATAACGCTCCATACAGGATACTGGTCCCCATATAACGCTCCATACAGGATACTGGTCCCCATAAAATGCTCCATACAGGAGACTGGCCCCCATAAAATGCTCCATACAGGAGACTGGCCCCCATAAAATGCTTAATACAGAATACTGGCCCCATATAATACTCCATACAGGATACTGGTCCCCATATAACGCTCCATACAGGATACTGGCCCCCATATAACGCTCCATATAGGATACTGGCCCCCATATAACACTCCATACAGAATACTGGCTCCCATATAATGCTCCATACAGGATTCTTGCCCCCATATAATGTTCCATACAGAATACTGGCCCCCATATAACGCTCCATACAGAATACTGGCCCCCTTATAACTCTACATTCAGGATACTGGCCCCCATATAACGCTCCATACAGAATACTGGCCCCCATAAAATGCTCCATTCAGAATACTGGCCCCCATATAATGCTCCATACGAATTCTGGCCCCCATATAACACTCCATACAGGATACTGGCCCCCATATAACGCTCCATACAGAATACTGGCCCCCATATAACGCTCCATGCAGGATACTGGCCCCCATATAACGCTCCATGCAGGATACTGGCCCCCATATAACGCTCCATGCAGGATACTGGCCCCCATATAACTCTCCATACAGAATACTTGCCCCCATATAATGCTCCATGCAGGCTGTTCCCCACACATAATGACACATGCAGGCTGTTCCCCCCATATAGGATGTCACCCCCCTTATAATGCCCCATGCAGGATGACACCCCCCCCTTCCTTATAATGCCCCATGCAGGATGTCACACACACACTCTCCCTTATAATGTCCCATGCAGGATGTCACACACCCCTCCTCCCTTATAATGCCCCATGCAGGATGTCACACACCCCCCTCCCTTATAATGCCCCATGCAGGATGTCACACACCCCCACCTCACCCACCTCCCTTATACTGCCACAGGCCTCCATACAATAAAAAAAAAATCAAATACTCACCTCACGTCTCACCTGCTGCCGCTGCTCCGGACTACAGCGTCGCCGGCCTCATCCCGCTCTGCGCTGTGACTGCTCAGGAGAGAGCGCGGTGTAAAGACGTCACCGCGCCCTCTGACCTGAGACGTCACAGTCCAGCAGCCGCGGAGGATGCAGGAGCTGCTGCGGAGGCACGGGGAGGAGTAAGTATTGTGCCGGGGCCCTGAGCAAGCGGGGGAGGAGCGGGCTCTCACAGGTTCCATAGTGCGCGGGGTGCCCGACGGTGAGGCCCCCCCCCCGCCTGCTTAGGGCCCCGGCATTTGCCCGAGTGCGCCGGGTGCTGACGCCGGCCCTGCGTGGGCCCCATGAGCAGACGCACAAGAGGGGGGCCCCAACGGGGCTCTGAGGGGGCCCCGACCGGCCGGGCCCCATACTGGAGTCAGGACTGTCATGCCCTGATGGCGGCCCTGCTGGAGGCTGGAGGGGCCCCCTCTCCCTCGGGGCCCCCGTTCAATGAACGGGCTGCACGGGCGGTAGGTCCGCCCCTGCGGGGAGGGGTAAGTATTGTGCCGGGGCCCTGAGCAAGCAGGGGGGAGCGGGCACTGACACCGCTCTCCTCCGCTCACGGGTCCCATAGCGCGCGGGGTGCCCGACGGTGAGGCCCCCGCCTGCTCAGGGCCCCGGCATTTGCCCAGGTGCGCCAGGTGCTGACGCCGGCCCTGCGGGGGCCCCATGAGGAGACGCACAAGAGGAGGGCCCGAACGGGGCCCCGACCGGCCGGGCCCAATACTGGAGTCAGGACAGTCATGCCCTGATGGCGGCCCTGCTGGAGGCTGGAGGGGCCACCTCTCCCTCGGGGCCTCCGTTCAATGAACGGGCTGCACAGGCGGTAGGTCCGCCCCTGGGATGGCACATCAATGCGAGCTGTGGCAAGAAGGTTTGCTGTGTCTGTCAGCATAGTGTCCAGAGGCAGGAGGCGCTACCAGGAGACAGGCCAGTACACCAGGAGACGTGGAGGGGGCCGTAGGAGGGCTACAACCCAGCAGCAGGACCGCTACCTCCGCCTTTGTGCAAGGAGGAACAGGAGGAGCACTGCCAGAGCCCTGCAAAATGACCTCCAGCAGGCCACAAATGTGCATGTGTCTGCACAAACGGTTAGAAACCGAGTCCATGAGGGTGGTATGAGGGCCCGATGTCCACAGATGGGGGTTGTGCTCACAGCTCAACACCGTGCAGGGCGCTTGGCATTTGCCACAGAACGCCAGGATTGGCAAAGTCGCCACTGGTTCCCTGTGCTCTTCACAGATGAAAGCAGATTCACACTGAGCACATGTGACAGACGTGACAGAGTCTGGAGACGCCGTGGAGAGCGATCTGCTGCCTGCAACATCCTTCAGCATGACCGGTTTGGCAGTGGGTCAGTAATGGTGTGGGGTGGCATTTCTTTGGAGGGCCGCACAGTCCTCCATGTGCTTGCCAGAGGTAGCCTGACTGCCATTAGGTACCAAGATAAGATCCTCAGACCCCTTGTAAGACCATATTCTGGTGCGGTTGACCCTGATTTCCTCCTAATGCAGGACAATGCCAGACCTCATGTGGCTGGAGTGTGTCAGCAGTTCCTGCAAGATGAAGGCATTGAAGCTATGGACTGGCCCGCTCGTTCCCCAGACCTGAATCCGATTGAGCACATCTGGGACATCATGTCTCGCTCCATCCACCAACATCACGTTGCACCACAGACTGTCCAGGAGTTGGCGGATGCTTTAGTCCAGGTCTGGGAGGAGATCCCACAGGAGACCCTCCGCAACCTCATCAGGAGCATGCCCAGGCGTTGTAGGGAGGTCATACAGGCACGTGGAGGCCACACACAATACTCAGCCTCATCAGGAACATGCCCAGGCGTTGTAGGGAGGTCATACAGGCACGTGGAGGCCACGCACAATACTCAGCCTCATCAGGAGCATGCCCAGGCGTTGTAGGGAGGTCATACAGGCACGTGGAGGCCACACACAATACTCAGCCTCATCAGGAGCATGCCCAGGCGGTGTAGGGAGGTCATACAGGCACGTGGAGGCCACACACAATACTCAGCCTCAGCAGGAGCATGCCCAGGTGTTGTAGGGAGGTCATACAGGCACGTGGAGGCCACACACAATACTGAGCCTCATTTTGACTTGTTTTAAGGACATTACATCAAAGTTGGATCAGCCTGTAGTGTGTTTTTCCACTTTAGTTTTGGGGGTGACTCCATATCCAGGCCTCCATTGGTTAATAAATTTGATTTCCATTGATGATTTTTGTGTGATTTTGTTGTCAGCACATTCAGCTTTGTACAGAACAAAGTATTCAATGAGAATATTTCATTCATTCAGATCTGGGATGTGTTATTTGAGTGTTCCCTTTATTTTTTTTGAGCAGTGTATATATCCTCCATCTCCTGCAGTATACCCCCATATATAGTGCTGTATACCCTCCATGTCCTGCTATATACCCCCATATACATAGTACTGTGTACTGTGTACCCTGAATATATGCTGTATAAATCCCTATAGTGCTTTATACCCGCCATATTGTGCTTTGCTCATTTATCTTGGCAGCTGTTCCCACTTCGATAAACAAGTGATTGTCTTCTCCATTAATGAAAGATTCAGACCTAGGAATAGATCAGTCTTTGTGAGCTCATCATTGATCAGCTGCCTCCACTGGTCTGGGGAGCGACGGGTGTGTAACATCAGAGGAATATAGGCAAGAAATAATAAAAAAAACACACTACTAATCTATATATATAATTGTCTTATCCCGTCTGTCTATCTGTCTGTCTATCTGTCTGTCTATCTGTCTGTCTGTCTATCTGTCTGTCTGTCTGTCTGTCCAGGAAATCCCGCGTCGCTCATTGGTCCGGCAGCAGCCAATCAGCGCCGCGGGATTTCTGAAAAAAGATGGCGGCCGTTAGCGGCTCATCTGCGGGACGGAGCTGAGCGGCGATGCAGCCGGGAGATGAGCACCGCGAGGCATTCATCTCCCGGCCGGCAACAGCAGAAGGAACCCGACCGCCGGACCCATCTGCGGGACGGAGATGCAGCCGGGAGATGAGCGGCGCGAGGCGCTCATCTCCCGGCCGGTATCAGCGGAAGGACCGCCGGCGCCGCTGACCTCCATGCGGAAGGGAGGACCGGGGAGCGGCGCTGAGGGTCGGGATACTTCTGCTGCGAGCGCCCGATATGTCCCGGGTTCTCGCAGCGTAAGTACTCGCACAGGCAGCGCCGCTCCCCGGTCCTCACCAAGACAATTCGATGATTGGTCGCGGTCTTCCGACCCGACCAATCACTGATCTTAGCGCAAAACTTAAACACCTCTGTGCTGATTGGTCGCCGACGCTGCCCACGACCAATCACGGCTTTGGGCGCCACATTTAAATATCGGCCGCGAACAATCAGCAAAGCGGTGTTTAAATGTGGAGCCAAGATCGGTGATTGGTCGCGGCCGCTACTTAAATTTGGCGCCCAAATCGGTGATTGGTCGCGGGCAGCGTCCGCGACCAATCAGCACAGTAGTGTTTAACTTTGGCCAAGTCCGCGACCAATCAACGATTTGTGCGGCACATTTAAATAGCGGCCGCGACCAATTGGATCTGCAGCGCCGCTCCCCGGTCCTCCCTTCACGCCCTAGCCGCATGGATGTCAGCGGCGCTGCCTGTGCGGATACTTCCGCTGCGAGAACCAGGGACATGAGCGGGCGCTCGCAGCAGAAGTATCCCGACCCGCAGCGCCGCTCCCCGGTCCTCCCTTCACACCCTAGCCGCTGATGTCCCCACAGTATCTGCATGGTGTTACAAAGGTCCGGACATTTGTGTTAAAAAACGCTGATTGGTCGCTGGCGCTGCCCACGACCAATCACCGATTTGGGCGCCAAATTTAAATATCGGCCGCGACCAATCAGCACAGCGGTGATTAAATCTGGAGCCAAGATAAGTGATTGGTCGCGGCCGATATTTAAATTTGGCGCCCAAATCGTTTATTGGTTGCGCACAGCGTCGGCGACCAATCAGCACAGCGGTGTTTAACTTTGGCGCCAAGATCACTGATTGGTCGCGTGCGGAGAGCGCGACCAATCAGCGAATCGTATTGGTGAGGAGCGGGGAGCGGAATCATATTAGTGAGGACCGGGGAACACCGCTGCCTGTGCGGATACTTCCACTCAGAGAAGCCGGGAGATGAGCGACTGCTCGCAGCAGAAGTATCCCGACCCGCAGCGCCGCTCCCCGGTCCTCCCTTCACACCCTGGCCGCTGATGTCCCCACAGTATCCGCATGGTGTTACAAAGATCCGGACATTTGTGTTAAAAATCGCTGATTGGTCGCTGGCGCTGCCCGCGACCAATCACCGATTTGGGCGCCAAATTTAAATATCGGCCGCGACCAATCAGAACAGCGGTGTTTAAATCTGGAGCCAAGATCGGTGATTGGTCGCGGCCGATATTTAAATTTGGCGCCCAAATCGGTGATTGGTCGCGGGCAGCGCCAGCGACCAATCAGCGATTTTTAACACAAATGTCCGGATCTTTGTAACACCATGCGGATACTGTGGGGACATCAGCGGCTAGGGTGTGAAGGGAGGACCGGGGAGCGGCGCTGCATGTGCGGATACTTCTGCTGCAAGAACCAGGGACATGAGCGGCCGCTAGCAGCAGAAGTATCCCGACCCGCAGCGCCGCTCCCCGGTCCTCCCTTCACACCCTAGCCGCTGATGTCCCCATAGTATCCGCATGGTGTTACAAGGTCCGGACATTTGTGTTAAAAATCGTTAATTGGTCGCAGGCGCTGCCCGCGACCAATCACCCATTTGGGCGCCAAATTTAAATATCGGCCGCGACCAATCACCGATCTTGGCTCCACATTTCAACACCGCTGTACTGATTGGTCGCGGACGCTATTTAAATGTGGCGCCAAAATCGGTGATTGGTCGCGGGCAGCGCCTGCGACCAATTAGCGATTTTTAACACAAATGTCCAGACCTTGTATCACCATGCGGATACTGTGGGGACATCAGCGGCTAGGGTGTGAAGGGAGGACCGGGGAGCGGCGTTGCAGGTCCGGATACTTCTGTTGCGAGCGCCCGCTCTTGTCCCGGGTTCTCGGAGCGGAAGTAGCCGCACAGGCAGCCGCTCCCCGGTCCTCACCAATACGATACGCTGATTGGTCGCGCCCTCCCGACGCGACCAATCAGAGATTTGAACGCTGAATTCAAACACACTGTCCGCTGCTTAGTAACACGGCACGCGACATTTAAAACCTGCTTCTATGATTGGTCGCGGACGCCGCCCGCGACCAATCACAGATTTCCGCGCCAAATTTAAACACGCTCTCCGGCCAATTACCGCAACATTTCAAATATCTACGCCACGTATGGGAGATAGCACGGCTAACTCCGCCCATGTGGTCATGTGACTCACAAAATGCTCATAATGTACTGAGCAGGTTTTCTCTGTCACACTGTGCGAGGGACTTCAGTCAGACTGTGCGAGGGACTTCAGTCACACTGTGCGAGGGACTTCAGTCACACTGTGCGAGGGGCTTCAGTCACACTGTGCGAGGGGCTTCAGTCACACTGTCCGAGGGACTTCAGTCACACTGTCCGAGGGACTTCAGTCACACTGTGCGAGGGACTTCTGTCACACTGTGCGAGGGACTTCTGTCAGGTTTACTGAACACGTTCTGCCAGTGACAGCGCGCTGAAGAGATACTTTACGCTTCCTGTTTTATAATGGGTCGTAAGCGAAAATACACCACGGAGGAAGACAGAAAAGCAGCAGAAGCAGCAAGAAAACGACAACATCGAGAGCAACAGACACCACAACATACTGCCGCCAGACAAGCCCAGGATGCGGGAGCTCACAAAAAACGTCGGGAACAGGAGATACCGCAACACACTGCCGCCAGACAAGCCCAGGATGCGGAATCTCACAAAAAACGCCGGGAACAGGATACACCGCAACACACTGCCGCCAGACAAGCCCAGGATGCCGAATATCACCAAAAACGCCGTGAACAGGAGACACCGCAACACACTGCCGCCAGACAAGCCCAGGATGCGGAAACTCACCAAAAACGCCGGGCACAGGAGACACCGCAACACACTGCCGCCAGACAAGCCCAGGATGCGGAAGCTCAACAAAAACGCCGGGAACAGGAGACACCGCAACAAACTGCCGCAAGACAAGCCCAGGATGCGGAAGCTCAACAAAAACGCTGGGAACAGGAGACACCGCAACATACTGCCGCCAGACAAGCTCAGGATGCCGAATCTCACAAAAAATGCCGGGAACAGGAGACACCGCAACACACTGCCGCCAGACAAGCCCAGGATGCCGAATCTCAACAAAAACGCCGGGAACAGGAGACACCGCAACACACTGCCGCAAGACAAGCACAGGATGCGGAAGCTCAAAAAAAACGCCAGGAACAGGAGACACCGAAACACACTGCCGCCAGACAAGCCCAGGATGCCGAAGCACCCCAAAAACGCTGGGAACAGGAGACACCGCAACACACTGCCGCCAGACAAGCCCAGGATGCGGAATCTCACCAAAAACGCCGGAAACTGGAGACACCGCAACACACTGCCGCCAGACAAGCCCACGATGCAGAATCTCAACAAAAACACCGGGAACAGGAGACACCGCAACACACTGCCGTCAGACAAGCCAAGGATGCAGAATATCGCAAGAAACAACGGGCGCAGGACACACCGCAACACACTGCCGTCAGACAAGCCCAGGATGCGGAATCTCACCAAAAACGCCAGGAACAGGAGACACCACAACACACTGCCAGCAGACAAGCCCAGGATGCGGAAGCTCACAGAAAATTTCGGAAGCAGGAGACAACACCACACACTGCCGCCAGACAAGCACAGGATGCGGAATCTCAACAAAAACACCGGGAACAAGAGACACCACAACACACTGTCGCCAGACAAGCCCAGGATGTGGAATCTCACAGACAATGTCGGAAACAGGAGACAACACAACACACTGTCGCCAGACAAGCCCAGGATGCGGAATCTCACAGACAACGTCGGAAACAGGAGACACCACAAGACACTGCCGCCAGACAAGCACAGGATGCGGAATCTCACAGACAACGTCGGGAACGGGAAACACCGCAACACACTGCGGCTAGACACGAACACGATGCAGAATCCCATAGACAATGTCGTCTGAATGAATCTCCAGAATCCAGGACAAACCGAGAACAACACGATCGACAAATTTATCAAAAAAGAATGCTCTACCAACTAAGGCAAACCCAGCAGAACATTCAACAACTTGCACGTTACGTAACAGACAATGAAACTATCATTATTCAACACTAGAGATGAGCAGTGTTCGACTAGAACTGTTCGCCAATCTCAAATTCGAGCTGTTTTGGGCGGTGTTCGAGTTGTTCGACGAACCCGAACGATTTGCAAAAAATTCGGCTGTTCGAGGTTATGTTCGATAACTGTTCGTGCACCAAAAGCGTGTCCTGCATGTCTGGTGCTATTTAGAGCACCAATCATGCAGGGATTGTCTGCCAGTCACTGTAATGCCACAGCCATGGTGGTTGTGGCATTACAGTGATTGCCCAAATCGATGGGAACAGTGCCAACAGTGAAACATGAAAAGCCGGCAATTCAGCAGCGGCATACACCGGTACCTGACAATTTAGAACCGAAAGAATAGAGCTTCACACATAGATTAGATAGATATAAACATGTCAGCCACATATATACGAAGTACAGTGAAAGTGCTGCTTACTGTACTTGTCATTTAGCGTAAAGGATTTATAAAAAAAAATAATAGTGTTTTCATGCACCGTCTCTTTAAAAAAGCCGGCCGGCAATTCAGCAGCGGTACCCGACAATTTAGAATAGAAGGAATAGAGAATCACACATAGATTAGATAGATAGAAACATGTCAGTCACATATATATGAAGTACAGTGACAGTGTTGCTTACTGTACTTGTCATTTAGCGTAAAGGATTTATCAAAAAAAATAATAGTGTTTTCATGCACCGTCTCTTTAAAAAAGCCGGCCGGCAATTCAGCAGCGGTACCCGACAATTTAGAATAGAAGGAATAGAGAATCACACATAGATTAGATAGATAGAAACATGTCAGTCACATATATATGAAGTACAGTGACAGTGTTGCTTACTGTACTTGTCATTTAGTGTAAAGGATTTATTAAAAAAAATAATAGTGTTTTCATGCACCGTCTCTTTAAGAAAGCCGGCCGGCAATTCAGCATCTGTACCCGACAATTTATAACAGACAGAATAGAGCATCACACATAGATTAGATAGATAGAAACATGTCAGTCACATATATATGAAGTACAGTGATAGTGTTGGTTACTGTACTTGTCATTTAGTATTAAAATAAAGGATTTATTATTAAAAAAATTGGCGTGGGGTTCCCCTTAATTTTAGGCTCTAGCGGAGGTTAAGCAGACAGCTGGGGCAGATGTTTGAAGCCTGGGAAGGGGGTAATACCCACGGAGCTTCCCAGGCTACTAATATCAGCCCCCAGCTGAATACATAGCCTTTACTAGCTATTAAAATGGGGGACCCCCCAAAAAAAATGACGTGGGGTCCCCCCTAATTTAATAGCTAGCAAAGGCTAGGCAGACAGCTGGGGGCTGATATTAATAGCCCAGGAAGGGAGCCATGAATATTGGCCCCCTCCCAGGCTAGAAACACCAGCCGTCAGCCGCCCCAGAAATGGCGCATTCATAGGATGCGCCAATTCTGGCACTTAGCCTCGCTCTTCCACGCTGCCCTGGTGCGGTGGCAGGGGGTAATAGGGCTGGGGTTGATGTCAGCTTATAATGCCAGCTGACATCAAGCCCAGGTTAGTAATGGAGAGGCGTCTATAAGACACCCCCATTACTAACCCCATAGTCAAAGTTAAAAAAAACACAAACACCCAGAATAAAGTCCTTTAATTGAAATAAAGACACAATTCTTTATTGTTCTAAATTAAACCATACTTACCGTCACGCCCATTCCAGCTGAAGCCAACGATCTCCTGTAATAAAAATAAAATAATAAAGCAACCTCATCCTTACCTTTCCATGGTTCCCACGACAGCTTCAGCTCTGCTACATCGAGATGACAGGCTGGACCGCAGCAGAACGCCGCCATCCAGCCTGTCATCCCGCAGACACTGAGAAGAGCAGGCTTGCTTGCGCTCCACATTGTCTCTCTGTGACGGCATAAAGATGAGCCGAGGTCATGTCCAATGAACTCGGCTCACCTCATGCACGTCACTTACAGCGTGGGAGAATTCTCACGCTGAAGCGCTGAGTGCAGGAGAATTTTCCCACGCTGTCAGTGAGGTGCATGAGGTGAGCTGAGTTCATTGGACATGACCTCGGCTCATCTGGATGCCGTCACAGCGAGACACTGAGGAGCGCAAGCATGCCTGCTCTTCTCAGTGTCTGCGGCATGACAGGCTGGATGGCAGCGTTCTGCTGCGGTCCAGCCTGTCATCTCGATGTAGCAGAGCTGAAGCTGTCGTGGGAACCATGGAAAGGTAAGGATGATGTTGCTTTATTATTTTTCTTTTATTGCAGGAGATCGTTGGCTTCAGCTGGAATGGGCGTGATGGTAAGTATGGTTTAATTTAGAACAATAAAGGATTGTGTCTTTATTTCAATTAAAGGACTTTATTCTGGGTGTTTGTGTTTTCTTTTAACTTTGACTATGGGGTTAGTAATGGGGGTGTCTTATAGACGCCTCTCCATTACTAACCTGGGCTTGATGTCAGCTGGCATTATAAGCTGACATCAACCCCAGCCCTATTACCCCCTGCCACCGCTACAGGGCAGCGTGGAAGAGCGAGGCTAAGTGCCAGAATTGGCGCATCCTATGAATGCGCCATTTCTGGGGCGGCTGACGGCTGGTGTTTCTAGCCTGGGAGGGGGCCAATATTTATGGCTCTCTTCCTGGGCTATTAATATCAGCCCCCAGCTGTCTGCCTAGCCTTTGCTAGCTATTAAATTAGGGAGGACCCCACGTCATTTTTTTGGGGGGGTCCCCCATTTTAATAGCTAGTAAAGGCTATGTATTCAGCTGGGGGCTGATATTAGTAGCCTGGGAAGCTCCGTGGGTATTACCCCCTTCCCAGGCTTCAAACATCTGCCCCAGCTGTCTGCTTAACCTCCGCTAGAGACTAAAATTAAGGGGAACCCCACGCCAATTTTTTTTAATAATAAATGCTTTATTTTAATACTAAATGACAAGTACAGTAACCAACACTATCACTGTACTTCATATATATGTGACTGACATGTTTCTATCTATCTAATCTATGTGTGAAGCTCTATTCTGTCTGTTATAAATTGTCGGGTACAGATGCTGAATTGCCGGCCGGCTTTTTTAAAGAGACGGTGCATGAAAACACTATTATTTTTTTTAATGAATCCTTTACACTAAATGACAAGTACAGTAAGCAACATTGTCACTGTACTTCATATATATGTGACTGACATGTTTCTATCTATCTAATCTATGTGTGAAGCTCTATTCTGTCTGTTATAAATTGTCGGGCACAGATGCTGAATTGCCGGCCGGCTTTTTTAAAGAGACGGTGCATGAAAACACTATTATTTTTTTTGATAAATCCTTTACACTAAATGACAAGTACAGTAATCAACACTGTCACTGTACTTCATATATATGTGACTGACATGTTTCTATCTATCTAATCTATGTGTGAGGCTCTATTCCTTCTTGTCTAAATTGTCGGGTACCGGTGTATGCCGCTGCTGAATTGCCGGCCGGCTTTTTTAAAGAAAGCGTCTTCTGAGCAGTTTGTCAGCTTTTGGACACCTTTGAAGGTGTTTTCTATGTGTTTCTATGTGTTTTTGTTTGCCTGCCATTGGTTTTAACGGTGTTCGACGGTGTTCTAAGGTGTTCGACGAACAGTTCGACGAACAGTTCCTCGAACATCCCGGTGTTCGACGAACCGAACCGAACCCGAACACTACGGGGGTGGCTCAACACTATTCAACACTACTGTGGGAAGATGAATGTAGTTTGTTCAAAATGCGAATCTATGAATTTTATCGAGGAAAAACCATCTGACAATCAGTTTACTCAATGCTGTCAAAAAGGAAAAGTGATGCTACCAAGATGTCACTACTCAGATCTGTTTGAGCAGTTGATGAAAGGAACGCATGAACACAGTAGAAATTTTATGGAAAATATCAGAAGTATCAACAGTTCTCATGCGTTTGCTTCATTTGGTGCCAACATTGCACCGCCCCCTGGATTCGGACCGCATTGTTTTAAAATTCATGGCCAGAACTACCACCGTACTGGAACACTTCACCCAGAACTAGGACAACCACCAACATTTGCACAAATATACATCTTTGATCCAAATGAGGCTACAGAACAAAGGATGAACCGAAAAGAAAATGAAAAGTGTAATGCAGAACTGATGAACCTAATTGCCGTACATTTACAAACAATCAGCCCATTTGCTGCCGCATATCGCATGCTCCTGAGGAGGAACAGAGAGCTATACAAAATGGGACGGAAATGCCTTCTATTATCATGGCCATTAAACAAGAACGTCAACAACATCCCCGATGTTACAACAAACCATGTGTAAGTGAGGTCGCAGTTGTTTTTCAAAACGATGATGGAGAGCCTCCTTTTCAAAGAGATATATTAGTCCATCTTAAGCCAGACAAAAACAACCCTTTCGTTCCTAAAACACAACGGATTAGCATTTTGCACAGCAACGGTGATGCTCTTCTGTATCCGCTATTCTTTCCAAGCGGTGATCAAGGGTGGCATGAAAACCTACACCAGCAAGGAACTTCAAGAAGAATTACACAACTACAGTACTACAGTTTTCTTCTGTCTGTGTGAAAATACTTCAATCCTATTTTAAACGGTGGGAAACTGACACAACAGTACTTAGTAGACGCATACGTTAAAATTGAAGCAAATCGGCTCAATTTCATACGAAGAAATCAAAAACAACTTAAAGTTGAAGACTACTGCGTTCTTCAAGAACATTTGCAAAAACAATCCATTCAAAAAGGAATTCCAATTGGAAAAACAGTAATTCTCCCGTCGTCCTTTGAAGGTAGCCCCCGCAACATGCAACAGCGTTATCAAGATGCAATGGCAATAGTAACAAAGTATGGAAGACCTGACATTTTTTTAACAATGACCTGTAATCCTAAATGGCTGGAAATTACATAAAATCTACAACCCTGGCAGCAAGTTGAACACAGGCCGGACTTAGTTGCACGCGTATTTCGACTAAAACTCAGAAGCCTTTTTGAAGACATCAAAAAAGGCCTTTTTGGAACAGTCGTAGCAATGGTACATGTCATAGAGTTTCAGAAACGAGGTCTCCCACATGCGCATGTACTAATTATTTTAGACGCGGATTCCAAGTTTCGCACGGAGGATGAAATTGACAACATAGTGTGGGCTGAAATTCCTAACCAAGAAAAGTATCCTGAACTGTATAATATTGTAATCTGTAATATGGTTCATGGCCCATGCGGTGTAGCAAATCCAAAAAGTCCATGCATGGAAAACGGAAAGTGTACAAAAGGGTTTCCAAAGCAGTTGAAACGGCACACTGTTAAAGATTTGGACGGCTACCCATCCTACCGGAGACAACTGATTGATAACATTGTACACAACAAAAAGATTATAAATAACTCATGGATAGTTCCATACAACCCGTACTTATTAAAACGCTACAACTGTCACATCAACGTTGAAATCTGCGCTTCAATAAAAAGTGTTAAATATCTTTTCAAGTACATCTACAAGGGGCATGACAAAGCTAACGTCGAAATCCAACAAAAAACAGTCAATCACAATGAATCATCACGGTTTGTTGACTCAAGATATGTCAGTGCTCCAGAAGCTGCTTGGAGAATATTTGCATTTCCAATGCATTCACAGTCCCATGCCATTATACGTTTAGCTATTCATTTACCAAATCAACAGCAGCTTTATTTCTTTGAAAATGCTCAAGTCGAAGATGTCTCCAAAAATTTAAGCACAGCGTCAACATTAATGGAATGGTTTTTGCTGAACCAACTTGACGAAAACGCAAGGCAGTATTTGTATCGAGAGATTCCAGAGCATTACGTTTGAAATAAAACTTGGAAGCCAAGACAACGAGGACTTAGCAGAATAATTGGACGCATGTATACTGTTAGTGTCAATGATCAAGAAAGATTTTGCCTTCGGCTGTTACTACTGCATGTCAAAGGAGCTAGAAGTTACGAAGATTTGAAAACAGTTAATGGAGTATTGCACGATACATTTAAAGCTGCAGCTTTGGCTTTAGGACTTCTATTGGATGATACTATGTGGACACTTACTTTAGAAGACGCAGTTACTCTACATATGCCTAAGAAACTTCGTGAATTGTTTGCCTACATTTGTGTCTTTGGACCGCCTACAAATCCGGCTCAACTTTGGACAAATTTCAAAGAACATATAATTGAAGATTACTGCTTATGTCTTCACAACAAAAGTGGAAATTGTCACAATTGCGAATCTTATGCCATGCAAGATGTCCAAAATATCCTACTACTGCATGGAAAAACGTTTTCAGACTTTAATTTGCCACAGCCTGCAAGTCAAGTTGCACAAATTCAAGAGTATGACGAAGCTTATGAATTATTGTTGGCAACAGAGAAGAAAAACTTCTTAAATCAAGAACAACGGATTGCATATGACACTATTGTGAGCGCTGCAGAAAACCAAGCCGATCCAACGCCAAAATGTTTCTTTATTGACGGTCCTGGAGGCAGCGGTAAAACATACCTCTATGAAGTTTTAATGCATCACGTTAGAGGGTTAGGAAAAGTCGTATTGCCATCAGCTACAACAGGTATTGCATCAAACCTTTTAGGAGGAGGTCGCACTATGCATTCACTCTTTGGGATACCAGTTCCGGTCAATGAAATCTCCATTTCCAGAATCAAACAAGACACATTTGCAGGAAAACAGTTGAACAGTGCAAATCTTTTGATACTTGATGAGTGCACCATGGCGCCCACATATGCTTTGAGCTTAATTGACAGACTTCTGCGTGAAGTTATGACTACAAATATTGCTGAAAAAAATGAAATTCCTTTTGGAGGTAAAGTTTTTGTCCTTGGCGGAGATTTTAGGCAATGCCTTACAGTTGTACCGAATGGAACAAGAACAAATATTATTGAGTCAACTTTAAAAATGTCAGACCTTTGGAAACAGTTTAATAAACTACAACTAATTAACAACATGCGATCTTCTGACCCAGAGTACAGCAACTGGCTTCTTAAACTTGGTAATGGTGAACTGAGCAATGAATATAACCTTGGAGAAGACATTATTGAAATACCAGAAGACATGTTGTGCACTGACTGCATCGTAAGTGATGTTTTTGGACAACGCGTTGAAATAGATGTGAACGACCAAAGCAGTGTTGAGAGGGCCTCTTCCTATGCAATTCTCTGTCCCAAGAACAATGACGTAGCTCTGCTAAATTCCCGTGTGATGGATAGAATGCCTGGAGAGTATAAATTATACAAAAGTGATGATTCGGTGGATGTCGACAATGAAGATGAACGAGAGCATTATCCAGTTGAATTTTTAAATAGTGTTACACCATCAGGAATGCCATCCCAAAGACTACAACTTAAAGTTGGAGCAATCGTAATGTTGCTTCGGAATCTAAATACAAGAAATGGTCTATGTAATGGAACTCGCCTTATTGTTACTGGACTCCATTCCCACATAATTCAAGCAACAGTGATCACTGGATCTGCAAAAGGAGAGGAAGTGTTCATTCCATGCATTGATTTATGTCCTTCAGACACCGGTCTTCCATTTAGGCTTCGACGTCGACAGTTTCCAGTAAAACCAGCATTTGCCATGACAATAAACAAGTCACAAGGTCAAACTCTACACCGTGTTGGCATATATTTACCGGAGCCCGTTTTTGGACATGGACACTCTATGTTGCATTTTCAAGAGTTAAAATGAGATCCAATGTCAAGGTGCAAGTTTTGGATACGCATTTACAAGGAAAGTTGCTTAGAGATAGTCCAAAAGTATTCACCAAAAATGTCGTGTACAAAAATATTTTAGGTTGATATTGTTAATAAATAAATTCTAGGGTCGTACTTCTTTTGTCCGATGATTTATTGTAAAATATTGTTACATATTCATGGAATGGTTTATATATTTTGATCATCTGTTTAATAATTTTGTTCAGTTGTATTAAGTTCTATAACCAATAATAGTTAATAAAGTATTATTCTGTGTATTCATTGTATTATTGTTAAATCTTCATAGCGACATCTGCAGCATGTGCTACTAAAGTGAATGCAGATTTGTGCCTCTCCACGCACTTAGTCCCGGCGTGGAAAGCAGCGAATCTACAGACAGCAGCTAATCACAGCAGTATCTGAGAGCGCGTGCTGTGCCTCACATCCTGCGAGGAGCTGCTGAAAACAGGACAGACAGCGCTGGAGCAGAGAAAGGAAACAAGGGGAGGATTAGGGTTTAGTTTTTGAACTGTGCTGTAGAGATGGGGGAATGAGTAGGTCATACAAAACGAGGATAAGGGGGCCATACAAGCTAAGATGAGGAAGGCGTACAATCCAAAATAAGTCAACCATACAAACCAGGATTAGAGGAATGACGCAGCCATACAAACCACATTGACAAACCGCGCTGTGGATGCTGGATGTGACACGATGAGGGATAACCCCGGCCACAGCCCGTCATTCACTGTGGTGCGCGGAACAGCAGACCCCCGGCTGCAGACGCAAATAGTCGTGATGTAAACAGAAGCAAGATCCGGCTGCAGGCGGGAGAATTACGTGCTGGCTGTGCGTCGTCAGCGATGTTGTCACAAGCAGGATTGACAACATGACGTAATGAAAAAAATTCATTAGGGGCACCGAGGGGATAAATTGTGAAGTTAATTAAAAGTAGTGCACAACCCATTTAAACACTGCTTCACTGCTTAGTGGCGCCCGGTCAGCCGCATGCATATTCTAGATTACCCGATGCATTAGAATCGGGCCACCATCTAGTATTACCATAAGTGTCATTAGATAGTATACAGTGTCAGTGTACAGATAATACAGGGATCACCAGTGACATTATACACAGGAGCTCTGTATATAATGTCAGTGTACAGGTAATACAGGGATCACCAGTGACATTATACACAGGAGCTCTGTATATAATGTCAGTGTAGAGGTAATACAGGGATCACCAGTGACATTATACACAGGAGCTCTGTATATAATGTCAGTGTAGAGGTAATACAGGGATCACCAGTGACATTATACACAGGAGCTCTGTATATAATGTCAGTGTAGAGGTAATACAGGGATCACCAGTGACATTATACACAGGAGCTCTGTATATAGTGGTCTGGGCAAAGTGCGGCACAACCGAGACAGCCATTGCCTGCTCATCGCACTGCTCGTCGCACTGCACGCTCCGCTGCCTTTCTGTCACCGCTATGTGCATCCTCAGGATGCAGACAGCAGTGACTGCATTGGTGGAAGATGGCGCCGCTGGCCCCTTCTTCCACCAATCACCAAGTGAGACAGCTGATGCGATGACATCATGTCATCGCGACAGCTCAGCTAAGCAGTGCACTGCGGACGGGAGCAGAGAGAGGCACAGCACCAGGGGAACGGGAGCGTGGTGAGTTGCTGGTGTTTTTTTTCATGGCTATGGGGGTCAGTTGCAGGACATGGGGAGGCCATGGGGGTCAGTTGCAGGCCATGGGGGGTCAGTTGCTGCACATGGGGGTCAGTTGCAGGACATGGGGAGGCCATGAGGGTCAGTTGCTGTACATGGGGGTCTCCTGCTGGACATGGGGAGGTGGCCATGGGGTTCTCCTGCTGGACATGGAGAGGTGGCCATGGGGGTCTCCTGCTGACAAGGGGAGGTGGCCATGGGGGTCTCCTACTGGACACGTGGTGGTGGCCATGGGGGTCTCCTGCTGGACACCTGGAGGTGGCCATGGGGATCAGTTTCTGGACACGGGGAGGTGGCCATGGGGGGTCTCCTGCTGGACATGGGGAGATGGCCATGGGGATCTCCTGCTGGACGTGGGGAGGTGGCCATGATGGTCTCCTATTCGACATGGGGAGATGGCTATGGGGGTCCTCTGCTGGACATGGGAAGGTGGCCATGGGGTCTCCTGCTGGACATGGGAAAGTGGCCATGGGGTCTTCTGCTGGACAAGGAAAGGTGGCCATGGGGGGTCTCTTGCTGGACATGGGGAGGCTGTGTGGAGCCTCTTACGGTATATAGGGGGCTGTGTGTGTACTCAAACGGTATATAGGGGATGTCAGCATACTTAATTCTGCTCAATATTAAGTGATACAATTAATAAAGTAATTATAATTAATATCTTACTATTAATATTGAGCAGTTAATATCAGCCTGCTGGTTCGGCCTTCCAAAACAGTCACGGTCTCTCATATGGCCTCTCTGGAAAATTAATTGCCTACCCCTGGTGTACAGGGATCACCTGTGACATTATACACAGGAGCTCTGTATATAGTGTATAATGTACAGGTAATATAGTGATCACTGGTGACATTATACACAGGAGCACTATATATACTGTACAGGGATCACAAGTGACATTATACATAGGAACTCTGCATATAGTGTCAGTTTACCGGTAATTCAAGGATCAACAGCGACATTATACACAGGAGCCCTGTATATAGTGTACAGGTAATACAGTGATCACTAGTGACATTATTCACAGGCGCTCTGTAAATAGTGTACAGGTAATACAGGGATCACCAGTTGCATTATACATAGACGCTCTGTATATAGTGTACAGGTAATACAGTGATCACTAGTGACATTATACACATGAGCTCTGTGGTCCGAGCCCCTCCTCTTTGCTTCTGCTCACTGGGCCTCATACACCAGTAAGGGCAGTAATGTGCTGATGGCAGCCCTGCACTTGAACACTGCCTCAGCGTTTCATTTTATTACATTTTTTATTGGATTAATATAGAAAAAATATCAATCACGCCAGTTTTTTAAACCATTTAACAATCCCCGTAAATAATCTGATCGCTGTGTTGTGTTGTTGGTCGTTAGGATTACAGAGACACCAAATATGTCTGTTATTTGCTGATTTGTGATGTTTATTACTTTTTAATAAAGCAAATTAAAACTGACATTATTGTAATTGTTTTTCATTATGTTTCAGTAATTAACCAGATCACACCATTATGGCTTAATAATCCTAATAAATTTAAACTACGTCTATCTGTAATGATCTGAGCACAAAGTAGGAATCCGTTTACGCATAAGGATCATATGGCAGGATCAGATAAGTTATGTTAACTTAAAGATCTAATTCCCCTTCCAACCACTAGAGGTCGCTATAGGGATTCCCAATATTATTCTATTGAGCTGCCTGCTCAGTTAGAAATGACTGTGCTGAAGTAATCACTGAATGAAGAACTAAATGCAAGCGGCGTCTCACGTGTTAGTGGAGCCGCTGTCCTTGTGGATAGGAGCGTGTGCAGCGGTGTATTAGCACAGATCCTACCGTGGATAACGCTGCACACAGTCAGATATCACCAGAGGGGATTATACAGGCTGTCATTGAAGCGCAATGTCAGTATGCGGCAGACCACATGAATGTTTCACAGGAGACGCTGCACTCATTGATTTACAGTGTGCACGGCGGTATTTATTCATTGCGTCTGACATAACTTGCATTTGCCTGTATGATCTGAATAACGACAGTGTGTGTCTGCCAAAGGGCTGTCGAGGAAGAAGTTCCTTCCATATCTATATACTTGACCTAACTCAGTTTAGGCTGGCTATCCCTAAAACCTGAGACATGTTTCGCCAGTATATGTCGGCTTTATCTAAGGGCCCAGCCTCCACACTCATACGTTCCTCACCCAATCGCCTCCAAGACTTCTCCCGAGTGTCCCCCATCCTCTGGAATTCTGTGCCCCCCCACACATCACTATCTGCCACACTCAGACCCTTCAGACGGAACTTGAAATCCCACCTCTTCAGGACGGCTACAGCCTGCAATGACCCCGCTGCCACCTCACCACCACCGGAGCTGCCGCAACCCCCTACCCGACTGTCTCCTTCCCCACTATCCTGTATACTGTAAGCCCCCAAGGGCAGGGTCCTCTCCTTTCTCTACCAGTCTGTCATTGTTAGTTTGTTCACCGAGTTTAATATTTGCATCCTGTATGTAACCCCTTCTCATGTACAGACCATGGAATTACTGCTGCTCTAAACATTAATAATAATAATAGTAATATTACTTTTTATATTTAATACAAATTGTTATATGGAAAAAAACATTGAACAAAGAAAAACCTGATTTATACATAGATCATTGTCTGGTGACGGCTTCACCATAACCTTATTATAACGGGAATTGCTGAGTATCAGTGATTCATGTTCTCTCCTGAAGATTTAGAGCTGGAGCGGCCTCTGCTGGTAACACCCAGTACTGCACAGTAGATGGAAGCATTTTCTTAGTTCTGCCAGTAGGTGTCAGTAGCGCTCAGTGTCACAGAGAGATCAGGAGACAGAAAAGCAGAATCTGGGGAAATAGTGACCTTGGGATTTTCCGTTTTTGCATTTTCGTTTTTTGCTCCCCTTGTTCCCAGAGCCATAGCGTTTTTATTTTTTTGTCAATATGGCCATGTGAGGGCTTATTTTTTGCGGGACGAGCTGTTCTTTTAAACGCTATTACTGGTTTTACCATATCGTGTACAGTAAAAAAATTCCAAGTGCTGTAAAATTGAAAAAAAAATGCAATTCCAGTTGTTTTTTTTTTCTTTCTACTTTCACTGGATGCTAAAACTGACCTGCCCTTATTATTCTCCATGTCATTACGAGTTTGTAGATACCAAACATGTATAGGTTCTTTTTTATTTAAGTGGTGAAAAAAAAATCCAAAGTTTGCTAAAAAAAAAAATAAAAAAAAATGGCGCCATTTTCAGAGACCCGTAGCATCTCCATTTTTCGGGATCTGGGGCCGGGTGAGGGCTTATTTTTTGCGCGTTGAGCTGACGTTTTTATTAATACAATTTTGGGGTAGATGCGATGTTTTGATCGTCCGTTATTGCATTTTATTGCAATGTTGCGGCAACCAAAAAAACGTAATTCTGGCTTTTGGAATTTTTTTCTCGTTACGCTGTTTACCGATCGGATTAATTATTTTTTTATATTGATAGATCGGGTGATTCTGAACACGTCGATACCAAATATGCGTATGTGGGGTTTTGTTTTTTATTATTTTATTTTGAATGGGGCAAAAGGGGGGTGATTTAAACTTTTATATTTTTTTAATATTTTTAAAAACATTTTTTTTCCAACTTTCTGCATGCTTAAATAGTCTCCATAGGAGACTAGAAGCAGCAACTACCTCATCGCCTCTGCTACATAGAGGCGATGAGCAGATCACGTCTATGTAGTAAAAATGCTCCTGTATTATGAGCGCCGACCGCTAGGTGGTGCTCATAGTAATCTTTACATGACAACCACTGGAGTCTGCTGCAGACCCAGGGTTGTCATGACCACGCACCGGTGACCCGCGATCATGTGACGGGGTCACCGATGGGCGGGCTAATGCTGCGCTACCGGCGCGGCGATGTTAAATGCCGCTGTCAGAGATTGACAGCGGCATTTAACATGTTAATAGCCGCGGGTGGATCGCGATTCCACCCGGATGTTGCGGGCACATGTCAGCTGTAATAATCAGCTAACATGTGTCTGGTTCAGTGCGGGCTGAGCGCCGGAGCCGTCACTGACCCGGGGGTGATGGCCTGGGGCGTACTAATACGCCCTGGGCCTGTAAGGGGTTAAATATATACATTTTTGTGTTTTCATCTTCAAACCAACAATCTAATAATATTTGTTCCAGATGTGACTGAGGGTTAATAATGATCTCCTGAT
Source organism: Phyllobates terribilis (assembly GCF_046119375.1). NCBI lineage: Eukaryota > Metazoa > Chordata > Amphibia > Anura > Dendrobatidae > Phyllobates > Phyllobates terribilis. Next base: position 181,678,809 of record NW_027362770.1, read on the forward strand.
ATAAAATTCTTATTTGCTATTTGTATATAAAGTCTGTGTCACGCTGTGTTGTCCAGGCTGCTCTACACTGGCTATTCACAGGCGCGGTCCCACTACTGATCGGCACGGGGGTTTTGACCTGCTCTGTTTCCGACCTGGGCCGGTTCACCCCTCATTAGAGCAACCTGGTAGCTCTGAGCTCCCCCAGAGTCACCATATTGATGCTGAACTTAGTGCGGACACCCGATCGACATAGCACAGGGCAGCGCAGAACTCCTGGACTCAAGCGATCCACCAGCCTCAGCCTCCCAAGTAGCTGGGATTACAGGCGCGCGCCACCACACCCGGCAATGGTGAGCGCTGCTATTAATGACTAGAGGCTGCAGGAGCGGTGGCGTCACCGGGAATCACAGCGCCATCTAGTGTCTGCTGGATGAAACTGCTATACACTCAGTTATATATGTGTCAGTGAACACCTGCATGTATGTGTTAGAGGTGTTGGAGGCTTCTGACAAATCACACACACAAATGTGATCAGAGCCTTATTTTTGCAGTTTGGTTCCGGTACCAGATCCATGTTCTAGGCTTGGTTATGTTTCTGCTGTTTATAAATCTCAGGTTCACCGCAGCAAATCGGACACGTATTTACAATAGGATCTATGGATCTCTGCCACTACTGTGCCGTGCGCCCTGTATACCCCAACTGAGCGCAGGACTCCTGGGGGGCACAGTCCACATCATAACGGGGAGGTTTTTACATTTTTGTAGATTCATTTTAATTCCCTTCTTCTAAGAGAAATTAGCATATAAAGTGGATATAAAACGTAACTTTTTTTAGTATTTGCTGATGCCATTTTTTCTGACCATTGTCAGTTTATGATCCCATACAGGGACACGGGCAATTTTCTCAGTTTTATGGGTTCTATGTATTTATTATGTGTACTCTCAATATTTTGTATTGAGGATTGTCAGTTTTTATCTTATGATAGTAAAAGTTTTATATCCACCTTATATGCTAATTTGTCTTGACTTGTGGATTTGGCAAGGTAGGGATTTTGTACATATCCCCTCCCTTACTTCATTCTTGCTCTATTCCTTCTTCAAGGAGCCAAAACTGTGTAATTTTCCTATCACCTTATCCATGTGAGGACTTGTTTTTTGAGACACGAATTGTAGTTTTGAGCGAAACCATTAATTTTACCATATAATAAATGTACTGAAAAAGGAAATAAAAAAAATCCAAAGGGACGACCTACATTGTTATTTGTGTTTTATTTTTTAAGGTGTTCTTTGTGCGGTAAAGATGATCTGACAACATAATTCTACCGTTCCATAAGACTGTGATAGTGATTGACCGAACTACCAATATATTCTTGTATTTTAGTAATTAAAAAAATTCTGAATTTTGTGAAAATTAAAATTCATTTTGTGTCGCTACTTTCTGAGACAGGTCACATTTTTATATTAATGAACCTGTGTGAGAGTTTTTTTGTGCACTGAGCTGTAGTTTTTTATTGATATTTTGGTGAAATCCATGAGAAGTTATGATTGCCTTTAATTGTATGTTTTTAGGAAGTCCAGGAAGCAAAAAACAGAAATTCTGCCATTTTAATTTTTTTCCTTTTCAGCTTTTTTAACATTACAGTTACAGATGTGGCGATACAAAACATATGTAGAAAACATGCTGATAGGTTCACTGTGAAGGGGAATTTCTCAGACATTTATGACATGGATATGCACGGCCAGGAGCAGACATACCGCCAGTGCAGCGGAGATGGAGGGGGACCCTTTCAGGGCTGTAATAATGAGGGCAATATGGCCTGTTACTCGGAGCCCGAGGCTCTGGGGGCCCATGACCAGATTGTCCTCATTATATGCAGTGTGCTGGGCAGAGAGAAATCCTACAGCGGACCAGCAAGAATCCGTCCCAGCTTCCAGCCCGGCGCAACTGACACAGGCACGTGAGGCTTGATAACATCAGCACACCGCGCGTTCCTAGGTCATTTAGAAAGTTGCCAGCAAGAAAGAAAAAGCGCTGCGGGGGGACGGACGGATAGTTAAGTGTTTATTTTTTTCCCAGTACACGTGGAGAGGACGATGTGGGGCAGAGGACACTATGATGAGTGTAGGGCAGGGGACACTATGATGGGTGTGGGGCAGAGGACACTTTGATGGGTGAGGGGCAGGGGACACTATGATGGGTGTTGGGGAGAGGACACTATGATGGGTGTTGGGGAGAGGACACTATGAGGGATGTGGGGCAGAGGACACTATGAGAGATGTGGGGGAGATGACACTATGAGGGATGTGGGGCAGAGGACACTATGAGAGATGTGGGGGAGATGACACTATGATGGGTGTTGGGCAGAGGACACTATGATGGGTGTTGGGGAGAGGACACTATGAGGGATGTGGGGGATAGGACAACGAGGGGGCAGGGGATTGGGATGGGAGTAAGTGGGACTTATAATTGATTTATGAATAGGGGTAGGGAGAGGAGGATGTTAGATATACATTTAAAATGAATAGGGTAGTGGAGGAGGGTGCTAAGGACTTAAAATGTATTGGGGAGTGGTAGAGGAGGGGGTGAGGTGCATAGGACACTTTATAATGAATTGAAAGATGGGAGAAGAGGCTATCAGTGACTTGGACTGAAATGGAAGGTGGCGGAGGATGTTAAAAGGGTATTCCCCTGAGATAACAGACATAGCGAATCAGAAAAAACTATACTACATTTCTAATTGGAGGTATTTGCTAATATTATTATTATTATTATTACACCTACTACATATTAGCATAGGATCTTGGAGATGGAAATACCCCTTTAAGTACCTGATAATGTCTTCTCCCACCCCCAAATTCATTATGATGCTATCAAGAACTTAAAACGAATTGGGAGGGGCACAGGACAAGGAACAAGTCTATGTGCACATGTTCTGGATTTGCAGGATAAAATTCTGCTGCATATCCTAATGTGTTGGCAGGAAGAATGCTGCATAAAATATATTTTTTGACATGCTTTTGTTGCGTATTTTCCCCATTAGTTAATATGAGTGAAAAACGCTGCAAGAATTGACATTATGCAGATTTTATTCTGCTGCAAATCTGCAAGAAAAAAATAAGCAACATGTGCATGAGACTTCTGGGATCCCATTCACTTTGATTGTACTGTGAAACCTTGTATATTTTACAAGTGCACATAGCCTTACAGTTAATTGGGGAGAGTCACAGAGACTGAATAATTTATATTTATTGGGCGGAGGAGATTATAGTTAACTAGATGGTGGCCCGATTCTAACGCATCGGGTATTTTAGAATATGTATGCGGCCGACCGGGCGCAATTAGCAGAGCAGTGTTTAAATTTGGCGCCAAAAATGCTAATTGGTCGCAGCCGGCAATCGCGACCAATCAGCAGAGCGGTTTTTAAATTTGGCGCCAATAATGGTGATTGGTCACGGCCGCGACCAATCAGCAGAGCGGTGTTTAAATGTGGCGCCAATAATGCTGATTATTCGTGACCGGTAACCGTGACCAATCAGCGTAGAGGTGTTTAAATTTGGCGCCAATATCGCTGATTGGTCATGGCGGTGGTTGCGACTAATCAGCAGAGCGAGGTTTCAATTTGGCGCCAATAATGCTGATTGGTCACGGCCGGCGACCGCGACCAATCAGTAGAGCAGAGCGGTGTTTAAATTTGGCGCCAATATTGCTGATTGGTCGCGGCCAGCGTTCCCGACTAATCAGCAGAGCAGTGTTTAAATTTGGTGCCAATACTGCTGATTGGTCGAGTCTGGCGTCCGCGACCAATCAGCAGAGCGTTAATAAATTTGGCGCCAATTTCGCTGATTGGTCACGGCTGGCGGTTGCAACCAATCAGCAGAGCGTTGATTAAATTTGGCGCCAATCTCGCTGATTGGTAGCGGACGCCAGATGCGACCAATCAGCAGAGCGTTGTTTAAATTTGGCGCCAATGTAGCTGATTGGTCGCGGCTGGAGTCCGCGACCAATCAGCAGAGCGTTGTTTAAATTTGGCGCCAATCTCGCTGATTGGGCGCGGCTGGCGTCCGCGACCAGTCAGCACAGCAGTGTTTAAATGTGGCGTCAACATTGGTGATTGGTCGCGGCCGCTATTTAAATGTGGCGCCCAAATCGGTGATTGGTCGCGGGCAGCAGCCGTGACCAATCAGCACAGCGGTGTTTAAATTTTGCGCCAAGATCACTGATTGGTCGGGTGCGGAGTACGCGACCAATCAGCGAATCGTATTGGTGAGGACCGGGGAGCGGAATCGTATTGGTGAGGATCGGGGAGCGGCGCTGCCTGTGCGGCTACTTCCGCTACGAGAACCTGGGACATGAGCGGGCGCTCGCAGCAGAAGTATCCCGACCGGCAGCGCCGCGCCCCGGTCCTCCCTTGACACCCTAGCCGCTGATCTCCCGACAGTAGCCGCATGGTGTTACTAAGGTCCGGACATTTGTGTTCAAAATCGCTGATTGGTCGCGGGCGCAGCAGTGTTTAAATGTGGCGCCCAAATCGGTGATTGGTCGCGGGCAGCAATCACTGATCTTGCCGCAAAAGTTAAACATCGCTGTGCTGATTGGTCGCGGACGCTGCCCGCGACCAATCACCGATTTGGGCGCCACATTTAAACACTGCTGTGCTGATTGGTCGCGGACGCTGCCGCGACCAATCACCGATTTGGGTGGCACATTTAAATAGCGGCCGCGACCAATCACCGATCTTGCAGACACATTTAAACACCGCTGTGCTGATTGGACGCGGACGCTATTTAAATGTGGCGCCCAAATCGGTGCTTGGTCGCGGGCAGCGGCCGCGACCAATCAGCACAGCGGTGTTTAACTTTTGGGCCAAGATCAGTGATTGGTCGCGGCGAGAGATCGCGACCAATCAGCGAATCGTATTGGTGAGGACCGGGGAGCAGTGCTGCCTGTGCGGCTACTTCCGCAGCGAGAACCCAGGACATGAGCGGGCGCTCGCAGCAGAAGTTTTCCGACCCGCAGCGCCGCTCCCTGGTCCTCCTTTGACACCCTAGCCGCATGGATGTCAGAGCCGCTGCCTGTGCGGCTACTTCCGCTGCGATAACCCGGGACATGAGCGGGCACTTGCAGCAGAAGTATCCCGACCAGCAGAGCCGCTCCCCGATCCTCCCTTGACACCCTAGCCGCATGGAGGTCAGCGGCGCCGGCGGTCGGGAGATGAGCGCCTCGCGCCGGTCATCTCCCGGCTGCATCGCCGCTGAGCTCCGTCCCGCAGATGAGCCGCTAACGGCCGCCATCTTTTTTCAGAAATCCCGCTGCGCTGATTGGCTGCTGCCGGACCAATGAGCGACGCGGGATTTCCTGGACAGACAGACAGACAGACAGACAGACGGGATAAGACGATTATATATATAGACTAGACTAGATGGTGGCCCTATTCTAATGCATGGGGTATTCTAGAATAGGTATGCATCCGACAGGGCGCAAGCAGCAGAGCGGTGTTTACATTTGGCGCCAAAATCGCTGATTGCTCGAGGCCGGCAACCGCGACCAATAAGCAAAGCGGTGTTAAAATTTGGCGCCAATATCGCAGATTGGTCACGGCCGGCGGTCGCGACTAATCAGCAGAGCGAGGTTTAAATTTTGCGCCAATAATGCTGATTGGTCGCGGCCAGCGAACGTGACCAATCAGCAGAGCGGTGTTTAAATTTGGCGCCAATACTTCTAATTGATGTCGGCCGGCAACCGAGACCAATCAGCAGAGCGGGGTTTAAATTTAGCGCCAATACTGCTGATTGGTCGCGGCCGGCGACCGCGACCAATTAGCAGAGCGGTGTTTAAATTTTGCGCCAATATTGCTGATTGGTCGCGGACCGCGACTAATCAGCAGAGCGGTGATTAAATTTGGCGCCAATACTGCTGATTGATCTCGGCCGGCAACCGCGACCAATCAGCAGAGCGGGGATTAAATTTGGTGCCAATAATGTTGATTAGTCGTGGTTGCCAACCGCAACCAATCTGCAGAGCGGGGTTTAAATTTGGCGCCAATACTGCTGATTGGTCACGGTCGGCGACCGCGACCAATTAGCAGAGCGGTGTTTAAATTTTGCGCCAATATTGCTGATTGGTCGCGGACCGCGACTAATCAGCAGAGCGGTGATTAAATTTGGCGCCAATACTGCTGATTGATCTCGGCCGGCAACCGCGACCAATCAGCAGAGCGGGGTTTAAATTTGGCACCAATAATGCTGCTTAGTCGCGACCGGCATCCACGACCAATTAGCAGAGCGGGGTTTAAATTTGGCGCCAAAATCGCTGATTGGTCGCGGCCGGCGGCCTCGACCAATCAGCAGAGCGTTGTTTAAATTTGGCGCCAATCTCGCTGATTGGACGCGACTAGCATCCGCGACCAATCAGCAGAGCGTTGTTTAAATTTGGAGCCAAGCTTGCTGATTGGTCGCGGCTGGCGTCCGCGACCAATCATCGCAGTAGTGTTTAAATGTGGCGGGAAGATCGGTGACTGGTCACGGCCGCTATTTAAATGTGGCGCCCAAATCGGTGATTGGTCGCGGGCAGCGGCCGCGAACAATCAGCAGAGCGGTGTTTAACTTTACCGCCAAGATCACAGATTGGTCGCGTGCGGAGAGCGAGACCAATCAGCGAATGTTATTGGTGAGGACCGGGGAGCGGAATCGTATTAGTGAGGACCGGGGAGCGTCGCTGCCTGTGCGGCTACTTCTGCTGCGAGAAGCCGGGAGATCAGCGACTGCTCGCCTCAGAAGTATCCCGACCCCCAGCGCCGCTCCACGGTCCTCCCTTGACACCCTAGCCGCTGATGTCCCCACAGTATCCGCATGGTGTTACTAAGGTCCAGACCTTTGTGTTCAAAATCGCTGATTAGTCGCTGGTGCTGCCCGCGACCAATCACTGATTTGGGCGCCAAATTTAAATATTGGCCGCGACCAATCACCGATTTTGGCTCCACATTTAAACACCGCTGTGCTGATTGGTCGCCGACGCTGGGCGGTCTTGGCCCGCGACCAATCACTGATCTTGCCGCAAAAGTTAAACACTACTGTGACTCTGCTGATTGGTCGCGGACGCTGCCCGCTCCCCGGTCATCTCCCAGCTGCATCTCCGTCCCGCAGATGGGTCCGGCGGTCGAGGTCCTTCTGCTGGTACCGGCCGGGAGATGAGCGCCTCGTGGAGCTCATCTCCCGGCTGCATCGCCACTGAGCTCCGTCCCGCAGATGAGCCGCTAACGGCCGCCATCTTTTTTCAGAAATCCCGCGGCGCTGATTGGCCGCTGCCGGACCAATGAGCGACGTGGGATTTCCTGGACAGACAGACAGACAGAAAGACAGACAGACAGACAGACAGACGGGATAAGACAATTATATATATAGATGGTGGCCCGATTCTAACGCATCGGGTATTCTAGAATAGGTATGCGCCCGACCAAGCGCAATCAGCAGAGCGGTATTTAAATTTGGCGCCAAAATCGCTGGTTGGTCGAGGCCGGCAACCGCGACCAATTAGCAAAGCGGTGTTAAAATTTGGCGCCTATATCGCAGATTGGTCACGGCCGGCGGTCGCGACTAATCAGCAGAGCGGGGTTTAAATTTGGCGCCAATGATGCTGATTGGTCGCGGCCAGCGAACGCGACCAATCAGCAGAGCGGGGTTTAAATTTGGCGGCAATAATGCTAATTGGTCGCGGCCAGCGAACGCGACCAATCAGCAAAGCGTTATTTAAATTTGGCGCCAATAATGGTAATTGGTCACGGGCGCGACTAATCAGCAGAGCGGTGTTTAAATTTGTCGCCAATAATGCTGGTTATTCGTGACCGGTAACCGCGACCAATGAGCAGAGCGATGCTTAAATTTGGCGCCAATATCGCTGATTTGTCACGGCCGGTGGTTGCGACTAATCAGCAGAGCGAGGTTTGAATTTGGCGCCAATACTGCTGATTGGTCGCGGCCGGCGACCGCGACCAATCAGCAGAGTGGTGTTTAAATTTGGCGCCAATATTAATGATTGGTCGCGGCCGTAGACCGCGACTAATCAGCAGAGCGGGGTTTAAATTTGGCGGCAATTCTGCTTATTGGTCGCGGCTGGCGACCGCGACCAATCAGCAGAGCGGTGTTTCAAATTGGCACCAAAATCGCTGATTGGTCGCGGCTGGCCACCGCAACCAATCAGCAGAGCGGGGTTTAAATTTGCCGCCCATATCGCTGATTGGTCGCGGCTGGCAGCTGCGACCAATCAGCAGAGCGTTGTTTAAATTTGGCGCCAGTCTCGCTGATTGGTCGCGTTTGGCGTCAGCGACCAATCAGCAGAGCGTTGTTTAAATTTGGCGCCAATCTCGCTGATTGGTCGTGTCTGGCGTCCGCGACCAATAAGCAGAGCGTTGTCTAAATTTGGCGGCAATCTCGCTGATTGGAAGCGGTCGGCAGCGGCCCGGGAGCGGCGCTGCTTGTGCGGCTCCGTATTAGCGAGGATCGGGGAGCGGCGCTGCCTGTGCGGCTCCTTCTGCTGCGAGAAGCGGGGAGATGAGCTGCAGCTCGCAGCAGAAGCATCCCGACCGGCGGCGCCGCTCCCCGGTCCTCCGTTCACACTTGCTGTCGGGAGATCAGCGGACCAAGCCGCTGATCTTCCGATGTTAGCCGCATGGAGGTCAGCGGCGCCGGTCGGGGTAGTTGTGCTGCTAGCGCCGCTGATCTCCCCGCTGCATCGCCGCTGAGCTCCGTCCGCCAGATGAGCCTCTAACGGCCGCCATCTTTTTTCAGAAATCCCGCGGCGCTGATTGGCCGCTGCCGGACCAATGAGCGACGCGGAATTTCCAGACAGACAGATAGACAGACAGACAGACAGACGGGATAAGACAATTGTATAGTAGACTAGATGGTGGCCCGATTCTAATGCATCGGGTAATCTAGAATATGTATGCGGCCGACCGGGCGCAATCAGCAAAACGGTGTTTAAATTTGGCGGCAATATCGGTGATTGGTCACGGGTGGCGGCCGCGACCAATCAGCGAACTGTGTTAGTGAGGACCGGAGAGCTTGTTTAAATTTGGCGATAAAATCGAACAATCAGCAGAGCGTTGTTTAAATTTGGCGGCAATCTCGCGGATTGGTCTCAGCCCGCCGACGTCCGGGACCAATGAGCAGAGCGGTGTTTAAATTTGGCGCCAAAATCGCTGATTAGTAGCGGTCGCTGGCGGCCACGACCAATAAGCAAAGAGGTGTTTACATTTGGTGCCAATCTCGCTGATTGGTCGCGGTCGGCCGGCGGCCGCGACCAATCAGCAGAGCGGCGTTTAAATTTGCAGTCTATATCGCTGATTGGTCGCGGCCGGTCACCGCGACCAATCAGCAGAGCTGCGTTTAAATGTGCCGCCCATCTCGCTGATTGGTCGCGGCCGGCCACCGCGATCAATCAGCAGAGCGGCGTTTAAATTTGCCACCCATCTCGCTGATTGGTCGCGGTCGGCCACCGCGACCAATCAGCAGAGCTGCGTTTAAATTTGCCGGCGATATTGCTGATTGGTCGTGGTGGCCGGCCGCGATTAATCAGCAGAGCGGCGTTCAAATTTGCCGCCCATCTCGCTGATTGGTCGCGGTGGCCGGCCGCGATTAATCAGCAGAGCGGCATTTAAATTTGCCGGACATCTCGCTGATTGGTCGCGGCCGGCCACCGCGACCAATCAGCAGAGCGGCGTTTAAATTTGCCGCCCTTCTCTCTGATTGGTCGCGGGCCGGCCAACTCAACCAATCAGCAGAGCGGCGTTTAAATTTGCCGCCCATCTCGCTGATTGGTCGCGGCCGGCTACGGCGACCAATCAGCACAGCGGCGTTTAAATTTGCCGCCCATCTCGCTGATTGGTCGCGGTGGCCGGCTGTGACCAATCAGCAGAGCGGCGTTTAAATTTGCTGCCCATCTCGCTGATTGGTCGCGGTAGCCGGCCGCGACGAATCAGCAGAGCGGCGTTTATATTTGCCGCCCATCTCGTTCATTGGTCGCGGCCGGCAGAGCGTTGTTTAAATTTGGCGCCAATCTCGCAGATTGGACCCGTCTGGCGTCCGCGACCAATCAGCAGAGCGCTCATCTCCCGGCTGCATCGCTGCTGAGCTCCGTCCCGCAGATGAGCCGCTAACGGCCGCCATCTTTTTTCAGAAATCCCGCGGCGCTGATTGGCCGCTGGGATTTCCTGGACAGACAGAAAGACAGAGAGACAGACAGACGGGATAAGACGATTATATATATAGACTAGATGGTGGCCCGATTCTAATGCATCGGGTAATCTAGAATATGCATGCGGCTGACCGGGCGCCACTAAGCAGCGTAGCAGTGTTTAAATGGGTTGTGCACTACTTTTAATTAACTTCACAATGTATCCCCTCGGTGCCCCCAATGAATTTTGTCATTACATCATGTTGTCAATCCTGCTTGTGACAACATCGCTGACGATGCACAGCCAGCACGTAATTCTCCCGCCTGCAGCCGGATCTTGCTTCCGCTTACATCACGACTATTTGCGTCTGCAGCCAGGGGTCTGCTGTTCCGCGCACCACAGTGAATGACGGGCTGTGCCCGGGGTTATCCCTCATCGTGTCACATCCAGCATCCACAGCGCAGTTTGTCAATGTGGTTTGTATGGCTGCGTCATTCCTCTAATCCTGGTTTGTATGGCTCCCTTATTTTGGATTGTACGCCTTCCTCATCTTAGCTTGTATGGCCCCCTTATCCTGGTTTTGTATGACCTTCTCATTCCCCCATCTCTACAGCACAGTTCAAAAACTAAACCCTAATCCTCCCCTTGTTTCCTTTCTCTGCTCCAGCGCTGTCTGTCCTGTTTTCAGCAGCTCCTCGCAGGATGTGAGGCACAGCACGCGCTCTCAGATACTGCTGTGATTTGCTGCTGTCTGTAGATTCGCTGCTTTCCACGCCGGGACTAAGTGCGTGGAGAGGCACAAATCTGCATTCACTTTAGTAGCACATGCTGCAGATGTCGCTATGAAGATTTAACAATAATACAATGAATACACAGAATAATACTTTATTAACTATTATTGGTTATAGAACTTAATACAACTGAACAAAATTATTAAACAGATGATCGAAATATATAAACTATTCCATGAATATGTAACAATATTTTACAATAAATCATCGGACAAAAGAAGTACGACCCTAGAATTTATTTATTAACAATATCAACCTAAAATATTTTTGTACACAACATTTTTGGTGAATACTTTTGGACTATCTGGAAGCAACTTTCCTTGTAAATGGGTATCCAAAACTTGCACCTTGACATTGGATCTCATTTTAACTCTTGAAAATGCAACATAGAGTTGTCCATGTCCAAAAACGGACTCCGGTAAATATATGCCAACACGGTGTAGAGTTTGACCTTGTGACTTGTTTATTGTCATGGCAAATGCTGGTTTTACTGGAAACTGTCGACGTCGAAGCCTAAATGGAAGACCGGTGTCTGAAGGACATAAATCAATGCATGGAATGAACACTTCCTCTCCTTTTGCAGATCCAGTGATCACTGTTGCTTGAATTATGTGGGAATGGAGTCCAGTAACAATAAGGCGAGTTCCATTACATAGACCATTTCTTGTATTTAGATTCCGAAGCAACATTATGATTGCTCCAACTTTAAGTTGTAGTCTTTGGGATGGCATTCCTGATGGCGTAACACAATTTAAAAATTCAACTGGATAATGCTCTCGTTCATCTTCATTGTCGACATCCACCGAATCATCACTTCTGTACAATTTATACTTTCCAGGCATTCTATCCATCACACGGGAATTTAGCAGAGCTACGTCATCGTTCTTGGAACAGAGAATTGCATAGGAAGAGGCCCTCTCAACACTGCTTTGGTCGTTCACATCTATTTCAACGCGTTGTCCAAAAACATCACTTACGATGCAGTCAGTGCACAACATGTCTTCTGGTATTTCAATAATGTCTTCTCCAAGGTTATATTCATTGCTAAGTTCACCATTACCAAGTTTAAGAAGCCAGTTGCTGTACTCTGGGTCAGAAGATCGCATGTTGTTAATTAGTTGTAGTTTATTAAACTCTTTCCAAAGGTCTGACATTTTTAAGGTGGACTCGATAATATTTGTTCTTGTTCCATTTGGTACAACTGGAAGGCATTGCCTAAAATCTCCGCCAAGGACAAAAACTTTACCTCCAAAAGGAATTTCATTTTTTTCAACAATATTTGTAGTCATAACTTCACGCAGAAGTTTGTCAATTAAGCTCAAAGCATATTTGGGCGCCATGGTGCACTCATCAAGTATCAAAAGATTTGCACTGTTCAACTGTTTTCCTGCAAATGTGTCTTGTTTGATTCTGGAAACGGAGATTTCATTGACCGGAATTGGTATCCCAAAGAGTGAATGCATAGTGCGACCTCCTCTTAAAAGGTTTGCTGCAATACCTGTTGTAGCCGATGGCAATACGACTTTTCCTAACCCTCTAACGTGATGCATTAAAACTTCATAGAGGTATGTTTTACCGCTGCCTCCAGGACCGTCAATAAAGAAACATTTTGGCGTTGGATCGACTTGGTTTTCTACAGCGCTCACAATAGTGTCATATGCAATCCGTTGTTCTTTATTTAAGGAGTTTTTCTTCTCTGTTGCCATCAATAATTCATAAGCTTCGTCATACTCTTGAATTTGTGCAACTTGACTTGCAGGCTGTGGCAAACTAAAGTCTGAAAACGTTTTTCCATGCAGTAGTAGGATATTTTGGACATCTTGCATGGCATAAGATTCGCAATTGTGACAATTTCCACTTTTGTTGTGAAGACGTAAGCAGTATTCTTCAATTATATGTTCTTTGAAATTTGTCCAAAGTTGAGCCGGATTTGTAGGCGTTCCAAAGACACAAATGTAGGCAAACAATTCACAAAGTTTCTTAGGCATATGTAGGGTAACTGCGTCTTCTAAAGTAAGTGTCCACATAGTATCATCCAATAGAAGTCCTAAAGTCAAAACTGCAGCTTTAAATGTATCGTGCAATACTCCATTAACTGTTTTCAAATCTTCGTAACTTCTAGCTCCTTTGACATGCAGTAGTAACAGCCGAAGGCAATATCTTTCTTGATCCTTGACACTAACAGTATACATGCGTCCAATTATTCTGCTAAGTCCTCGTTGTCTTGGCTTCCAAGTTTTATTCCAAACGTAATGCTCTGGAATCTCTCGATACAAATACTGCCTTGCGTTTTCGTCACGTTGGTTCAGCAAAAACCATTCCATTAATGTAGACGTTGTGCTTAAATTTTTGGAGACATCTTCGACTTGAGCATTTTCAAAGAAATAAAGCTGCTGTTGATTTGGTAAATGAATAGCTAAACGTATAATGGCATGGGACTGTGAATGCATTGGAAATGCAAATATTCTCCAAGCAGCTTCTGGAGCACTGACATATCTTGAGTCAACAAACCGTGATGATTCATACTGATTGACTGTTTTTTGTTGGATTTGGACGTTAGCTTTGTCATGCCCCTTGTAGATGTACTTGAAAAGATATTTAACACTTTTTATTGAAGCGCAGATTTCCACGTTGATGTGACAGCTGTAGCGTTTTAATAAGTACGGGTTGTATGGAACTATCCATGAGTTATTTATAATCTTTTTGCTGTGTACAATGTTATCAATCAGTTGTCTCCGGTAGGATGGGTAGCCGTTCAAATCTTTAACAGTGTGCTGTTTCAACTGCTTTGGAAACCCTTTTGTACACTTTCCGTTTTCCATGCATGGACTTTTTGGATTTGCTACACCGCATGGGCCATGAACCATATTACAGATTACATTATTATACAATTCAGGATACTTTTCTTGGTTAGGAATTTCAGCCCACACTATGTTGTCAATTTCGTCCTCCGTGCGAAACTTGGAATCCACGTCTAAAATAATTAGTATATGCGCATGTGGGAGACCTCGTTTCTGAAACTCTATGACGTGTACCATTGCTACGACTGTTCCAAAAAGGCCTTTTGTGAAGTCTTTAAAAAGGCTGCTGAGTTTTAGTCGAAATACGCGTGCAACTAAGTCCAGCCTGTGTTCAAGTTGCTGCCAGGCTGGTAGATTTTCTGTATTTTCTGGCCATTTAGGATTACAAGTCATTGTTAAAAAAATGTCAGGTCTTCCATACTTTGTTACTATTGCCATTGCATCTTGATAACGCTGTTGCATGTTGTGGGGGCTACCTTCAAAGGACGACAGGAGAATTACTGTTTTTCCAATTGGAATTCCTTTTTGAATGGATTGTTTTTGCAAATGTTCTTGAAGAACGCAGTAGTCTTCAACTTTAAGTTGTTTTTGGTTCCTTCGTATGAAATTGAGCCGATTTGCTTCAATTTTAATGCATGTGTCTACTAAGTACTGTTGTGTCAGTTTCCCACCGTTTAAAATAGGATTGAAGTAATTTTGCACAGACAGAAGAAAACTGTAGTACTGTAGTTGTGTAATTCTTCTTGAAGTTCCTTGCTGGTGTAGGTTTTCATGCCACCCTTGATCACCGTTTGTAAAGAATAGCGGATACAGAAGAGCATCAAGGTTGCTGTGCAAAATGCCAATCCGTTGTGTTTTAGGAACGAAAGGGTTGTTTTTGTCTGGCTTAAGATGGACTAATATATCTCTTTGAAAAAGAGGCTCTCCATCATCGTTTTGAAAAACAACTGCTACCTCACTTACACGTTGTTTGTTGTAACATCGGGGATCTTGTTGACGTTCTTGTTTAATGGCCATGATAATAGAAGGCATTTCCATCCCATTTTGTATAGCTCTCTGTTCTTCCTCACCTTCAACGTCTTTTAGCATGCGATATGCGGCAGCAAATGGGCTGATTGTTTGTAAATGTACGGCAATTAGGTTCATCAGTTCTGCATTACACTTTTCATTTTCTTTTCGGTTCATCCTTTGTTCTGTAGCCTCATTTGGATGAAAGATGTATAATTGTGCAAATGTTGGTGGTTGTCCTAGTTCTGGGTGAAGTGTTCCAGTGCGGTGGTAGATCTGGCCATGAATTTTAAAACAATACGGTCCGAATCCAGGGGGCGGTGCAATGTTGGCAACAAATGAAGCAAACGCATGAGAACTGTTGATACTTCTGATATTTTCCATAAAATTTCTACTGTGTTCATGCGTTCCTTTCATCAACTGCTCAAACAGATCTGAGTAGTGACATCTTGGTAGCATCACTTTTCCTTTTCGGCAGCATTGAGTAAACTGATTGTCAGATGGTTTTTCCTCAATAAAATTCATAGATTCGAATTTGGAACAAACTACATTCATCTTCCAACAGTAGTGTTGAATAATGATAGTTTCATTGTCTGTTAAGTAACGTGCAAGTTGTTGAATGTTCTGCTGGGTTTGCCTTAGTTGGTAGAGCATTAGTTTTTGATAAATTTGTCGATCGTGTTGTTCTCGGTTTGTCCTGGATTCTGGAGATTCATTCAGACGACATTGTCTATGGAATTCCGCATCGTGTTCCTGTCTAGCCGCAGTGTGTTGCTGTGTTTCCCATTCCCGAAGTTGTCTGTGAGATTCCGCATCCTGTGCTTGTCTGGCGGCAGTGTCTTGTGGTGTCTCCTGTTTCTGACGTTGTCTGTGAGATTCCGCATCCTGGGCTTGTCTGGCGACAGTGCGTTGTGTTGTCTCCTGTTTCCGACGTTGTCTGTGAGATTCCACATCCTGGGCTTGTCTGGCGACAGTGTGTTGTGGTGTCTCTTGTTCCCGGCATTTTTGTTGAGATTCCGCTTCCTGGGCTTGTCTGGCGGCAGTGTGTTGTGGTGTCTCTTGTTCCCGACGTTGTCTGTGACATTCGGCATCCTGGGCTTGTCTGACAACAGTGTGTTGTGGTGTTTCCTGTTCCCGATGTTTTCTGTGAGATTCCGCATCCTGGGCTTGTCTGCCGGCAGTGTGTTGTGGTGTCTCCTGGTCCCAAAGTTTTCTGTGAGCTTCCGCATCCTGGGCTTGTCTGTCGGCAGTTTGTCGTGGTGTCTCCTGTTGCCGAATTTTTCTGTGCACTTCCGCATCCTGTGCTTGTCTGGCGGCAGTGTGTGGTGTTGTCTCCTGCTTCCGAATTTTTCTGTGAGCTTCCTCATGCTGGGCTTGTCTGCTGGCAGTGTGTTGTGGTGTCTCCTGTTCCCGGCGTTTTTGGTGAGATTCCGCATCCTGGGCTTGTCTGGCAGCAGTGTGTTGCGGTGTGTCCTGCTCCCGTCGTTTCTTCCGATATTCTGCATCCTTGGCTTGTCTGACGGCAGTATGTTGCGGTGTCTCCAGTTTCTGGCGTTTTTGGTGAGATTCCGCATCCTGGGCTTGTCTGGTGGTAGTGTGTTGCGATGTCTCCTGTTCCCGGCGTTTTTGTTGAGCTTCCGCATCCTGGGCTTGTCTTGCGGCAGTCTGTTGCGGTGTCTCCTGTTCCCGGCGTTTTTGGTGAGATTCCGCATCCTGGGCTTGTCTGGCGGCAGTATGTTGTGGTGTCTCGTGTTCCCAGCGTTTTTTGTGAGATTCCGCATCCTGGGCTTGTCTGGTGGCAGTATGTTGTGCTGTCTGTTGCTATCGACGTTGTCGTTTACTTGCTGCTTCTGCTGCTTTTCGGTCTTCCTCCGTGGCGTATTTTCGCTTACGACCCATTATACTACAGGAAACGTAAAGAAGTATCTCTTCAGTGCGCTGTCACTGGCAGAACGTGTTCAGTAAACCTGACAGAAGTCCCTCGCACAGTGTGACAGAAGTCCCTCGCACAGTGTGACAGAAGTCCCTCGCAGAGTGTGACAGAAGTCCCTCGCAGAGTGTGACAGAAGTCCCTCGCACAGTCTGACTGAAGTCCCTCGCAAAGTGTGACTGAGAAAACCTCCTCAGTACGTTATGAGCATTTTGTGAGTCACATGACTACATGAGTGGAGTTAGCCGTGCAATCTCCCGAAGGTGGAGTAGATATTTGAAATGTTGCGGTAATTGGCCTGAGAGCGTGTTTAAATTTGGCGCGAAAATCTGTGGTTGGTCGCGGGCGGCGTCCGCGACCAATCAGAGAAGCGGGTTTTAAATCTCGCGCGCCGTAATACTAAGCAGCGGACAGTGTGTTTGAATTCAGCGTTAAAATCTCTGATTGGTCACGTCAGGAGGGCGCGACCAATCAGCGTATCGTATTGGTGAGGACCGGGAGCGGCTGCCTGTGCGGCTACTTCTGCTCCGAGAAGCCGGGACATGAGCGACTGCTCGCAGCAGAAGTATCCGGACCCGCAGCGCCGCGACCAATCAGCACACTAGTGTTTAACGTTTGCGGCAAGATCAGTGATGGGTCGCGGGCCAAGACCGCGACCAATCACTAATTTGTGCGGCACATTTAAATAGCGGCCCCGACCAATTGGATGTCAGCGCCGCTCCCCGGTCCTCCCTTCACACCCTAGCCGCATGGATGTCAGCGGCGCTGCCTGTGCGGATACTTCCGCTGCGAGAACCCGGGACGTGAGCGGGCGCTCGCAGCAGAAGTATCCCGACCCGCAGCGCCGCTCCCCGGTCCTCCCTTCCGCATGGAGGTCAGCGGCGCCGGCGGTCGGGGTCCTTCCACTGCTACCGGCCGGGAGATGAGCGCCTCGCCCCGGTCATCTCCCGGCTGCATCTCCGTCCCTCAGATGGGTCCGGCGGTCGAGGTCCTTCTGCTGGTACCGGCCGGGAGATGAGCGCCTCGCGGCGCCCATCTCCCGGCTGCATCGCCACCGAGCTCCGTCCCGCAGATGAGCCGCTAACGGCCGCCATCTTTTTTCAGAAATCCCGCGGCGCTGATTGGCTGCTGCCGGACCAATGAGCGACGCGGGATTTCCAGGACAGACAGACAGACAGAAAGACAGACAGACAGACAGACAGACAGACGGGATAAGACAATTATATAGTAGATGGTGGGTGCATGTCTGTACTCAGCTGCGTAATGTAGAAGTTAGGGGGAAAGTGGGGAATGTTCTCTGGAAGCGGAGCTCTAGATAACTGTGTTATTTTCTGTAGAAATGAGTTCTTGATGTAAGAAGCAATGATGGTCTGCACTGGATGAAGTAGAAAAATGAAGATGAAGGACTTCACCTAGAGACGTCACCGGTGAGTCAATGTGTTACCTGTACACTTATACTATAGACTGTATACTATGTACAGAGCTCCTGTGTATAATGTCACCGGTGATCACTGTATTACCTGTACGCTATACACTATATTATGATTTATTATTATCGCGCCATTTATCCCATTGTGCTTTACATGTGAAAAATGGGTATCTATTAGTGTTGATCGAGCACTAAAATGCTCGGGTGCTCGACCCGAGCAAGAGCCCAATGTTAGTCTTTGGGAGACCCGAGCATTTTTGCGGTGGCACCCCCGGCAGTCTTTTAAAAGCCTAACAAGTGCCAAAAACGATAGTGACAGTGCTCAAATGACATGGGGACAGCATG
The DNA here is from genome assembly GCF_046119375.1 of Phyllobates terribilis. Taxonomy (NCBI): domain Eukaryota; kingdom Metazoa; phylum Chordata; class Amphibia; order Anura; family Dendrobatidae; genus Phyllobates; species Phyllobates terribilis. The sequence continues at coordinate 181,697,267 of NW_027362770.1, forward strand.
GGGATAGCCCCAGGAAGCATTTCTGATCCCCAGGTCACTGCTGTCAACAACGTGGTCAGAGGTATTAAGCCACTTTTACGGGCTCACAATAAAACGTTCAAAAACGAAACTGAAACTTTTTTCCTGTGAAATATGTTAAGGAATTTCTTTTCCAGGGTAAAGACTTGTGTAGAAGGTAAAATAAATAACCAAAAACAAAAATACTCCTCCACACCTTGGGCTATGTTCACAAGTAGCATTTTTATGCGTTTTTGCACTTTTGTATTGCTTTCAACTGTGACAAATGCATTCACCCGGAAATGTCATTTTAACATTTTACAACCTTATCTGGCCATGTGCTGTGTGACACATGCATAAAGTGCTGAAAAGACATGGGAACAGCATGGGGAAGACCCCTGGAAGCATCTCTGACACCCAGGTCACTGTCTAAAAGTGTGCCCACTGTAACGGGTCTGGGAGGCGGAACCTCTGAGCATCTATACAAGGGGGCGATCCTTGTAAGGAAGCGGGTGGTGACCAGGAAACACGGGCAGGTAGTCACAGCAGGTGACCGGGACAGTCTCTGGGTAAACGGGCAGGAGGTCACGGCAAGTGACCGGGACAGTCTCTGGGCATACGGGCAGGAGGTCACAGCAAGTGACCGGGACAGTCTCTGGGTGAACGAGCAGGAGGTCACAGCAAGTGACCGGGACAGTCTCTGGGTATAGGGTTGGTACGACCTGTGACGGCTGAGCCTCCAGGTAGGCTAGCAGGCGGATGGCAGGTGTGTGCTCCCAGGTGAGCAGGCGAGAGTCTCTGGATAAGCAGGTGGTCACAGCATGTGACGGCGGAGCCTCCAGGTAGGCTAACAGGCGGATGGCAGGTGTGTGCTCCCAGGTGAGCAGGCGAGAGTCTCTGGATAAGCAGGTGGTCACAGCATGTGACGGCGGAGCCTCCAGGTAGGCTAACAGGCGGATGCAGATGATTGCTCCCAGGTGAGCAGGCGAGAGTCTCTGGATAAGCAGGTGGTCACAGCATGTGACGGCGGAGCCTCCAGGCAGGCTAACTGGCAGGTAGCAGATGAGCGCTCCCAGGTGAGCAGGCAAGAGTCTCTGGACTGGCAGATGGTCACAGCACGTGACGGCGGAACCTCCAGGTAGGCTAACAGACAGGTAGCAGGTGAGCGCTCCCAGGTGAGCGGGCAAGCTGGTCCATAGACAGACTGACAGGTGTCGGAAGGCAGACCGTCGGACCTCAGGCTAGCAAGCAGGAAAGCGGATGACAGGCAGGAATCAGGCAGCAAACTGGCAGGAAACTGGCAGGTAACTGTCAGGTAACTGGCAACGGGACCTGAGGGCTGAAGCAGAGTAGTGAACAGTGCAACAACATTGCTCGGGCACCTCCATTTTGGAGGAGGTGCCTTATATATGGTGAAGTCCTCCGGCCATTGGCCGGGGACTCCTTAGGACGGCGCGCGCGGCCCCTTTAAGTGGGGGGGAGCGCGCGTGCGCACCCTAAGCACCGTGGCCGGGAAGGAGCGCGCGCTGCCAGCAGAGCAGGAGGAGGACGCCGGGCTCGGAGCGGAGAGGTGAGGGGAACAGCGTCCCTGCCTAGCAGGGGGCAGGGACGCCGACGCTACAGTACCCCCCCCTTTAGGCCCCCCCTTTTTTAGGCCAGACAGAAATTTAGCAAGGATGAGAGGGGCATGGATGTTCTCCCGGGGCTCCCTCGTTCTCTCCTCAGGACCAAACCCCTTCCAATCTACTAGAAAAAAGGTCTTTCCTCTTACCCTTTTGGTGGCCAGAATGTTCTCTACCTCAAACTCGTTTTCAGCGGAAACTGGAGCAGGAGGCGTACCTGTAAACTTGGAGAAAGAGTTAAGTACCACGGGTTTGAGGAGAGATACATGGAAGGAGTTAGGGATCTGTAGGTTGGCCGGGAGTTTCAATTTATAGGCCACCGGGTTGATCTGACTGATAACCTCCAGAGGACCGATGAACCGAGGCCCTAACTTATAGGAAGTAATCTTGAGCCGGACATACTTGGACGAGAGCCAGACCTTATCCCCAGGACGGAATTGTGGAGGATCCAGACGTTTTTTGTCAGCGTGTCTTTTCATCCGCTCGGACGACTGAAGGAGTGCGGATCGGGTACTCTCCCAAATGGAGGAAAATTGTTAACGAGAGATTCCGCAGCCGGATTATCCACCGAGGTGGAGACGGGAAATGGGATCCGAGGATGCTGACCGAAGACTACAAAAAACGGGGATTTGGAGGAAGATTCGCTCTCGTGGTTATTGTACGAGAATTCAGCCCATGGCAGGAGATCCACCCAGTCAGAATGGTGGGCATTAATGAAGTGCCGGAGGTAACTGGTCAGGTTCTGATTGATCCGCTCCACTTGACCATTAGACTGTGGGTGGTAAGCGGAGGAGAAGTCCAGGGTGACGTCTAGCAGTTTACAAGTGGCTCTCCAGAAGCGTGAGGTGAACTGTACCCCACGATCCGACACGATGTGGAGGGGCAGGCCATGAAGACGAAAGATGTGGCGGATAAAATCTTTAGCCAGCTCGGGTGCAGACGGGAGGCCTGGCAGGGGAACGAAATGAGCCATCTTGGAAAAGTGGTCAGCCACCACCCAAATGACCGTACAACCAGCAGAGACGGGGAGATCAGTTATGAAGTCCATAGCTATATGCTGCCAGGGGGCAGCAGGTACAGGAAGCGGAAGGAGGCGACCGGCTGGCAGATGTCTCGGAACCTTGTTGCGGGCGCAGGACACACAAGCAGAAACAAAGTCAATTACGTCCTTGTGCAGGGTAGGCCACCAGTAGTGCCGGGTAATAAGCTGGAGGGTCTTTTTCTGACCGGCGTGGCCAGCTAGTTTAGACGAGTGACCCCAGTGTAGGATCTTCTCCCGATCAGGTACTGATACGAACGTCTTACCGGGAGGGAGACGATTTAGACTCACGGGAGCCACCTGCATTACTCTGGCGGGATCGATGATGTGTTTAGGTTCCTCCTCGAGATCAGACGCCAGAAAGGATCGGGACAAGGCGTCCGCCTTGATGTTTTTGTCAGCCGGGCGAAAATGAAGAACAAAATCAAAGCGAGCAAAAAACAAGGACCACCGGGCTTGGCGCGGGTTAAGTCTCTGGGCATGCTGGAGGTAAACCAAGTTCTTGTGGTCAGTGTAAATTATTACCGGGTGAAGAGCCCCTTTGAGCAGGTAACGCCACTCCTCCAATGCCAGCTTGATGGCCAATAACTCTCGATCTCCTATGGAATAGTTGCGCTCCGAAGGGGAGAAGAGTTTGGAGAAGAAGCCACAAGTTACCATTCTCCCGGAAGACGATTTTTGGGTAAGTACCGCTCCGGCTCCAGAGGAGGAGGCGTCAACTTCTAGGAAGAACTGCTTGCTGCCATTTGGGTGATGCAGCACCGGGGCGGAAGAGAAGGCCTGTTTTAAGGAAAGAAAGGCCTCCTCTGCTTCGGGCGGCCACTCTTTGGGATTAGTGCCCTTACGGGTGAGCGCAGAAATTGGGACAGTCCGGGAAGAGAAGTGCGGTATGCAGAGGCGGTAGTAGTTGGCGAAGCCCAGGAACCGCTGAATGGCCTTCAACCCCTCCGGTCGAGGCCACTTCTCGATGGCAGACAGTTTCTCAGGATCCATTCGTAGGCCGGTCTGAGAAATTATGTAGCCCAAAAACGGAAGCGAGGTCTGCTCAAAAAGGCACTTCTCATATTTAGCGAAGAGGTGGTTCTGCCTGAGCCTGAGCAGGACCTGACGAACATCCCTCCGGTGAGTCTGGAGATCCGGAGAGAAGACCAAGATGTCGTCCAGGTACACCACTACGCAGGAGTAGAGAAGGTCCCGGAAGATGTCATTGACCAACTCTTGAAAGACGGCGGGAGCGTTACAGAGACCGAAGGGCATTACCAGATATTCGTAGTGGCCGTCCCGGGTGTTGAATGCCGTCTTCCATTCATCCCCCTGACGGATACGGACCAGGTTGTATGCCCCACGAAGGTCCAGTTTGGTGAAGATTCTAGCCCCCCTCAGACGATCAAATAATTCCGGAATGAGCGGAAGGGGGTACTTATTCTTCACCGTGATCTGGTTTAGGCCTCTATAGTCTATGCAGGGACGGAGAGAGCCGGCCTTCTTTTTAACGAAGAAGAAGCCTGCTCCCGCCGGGGAGGTAGATTTCCAGATAAATCCCCGGGCCAGGTTCTCCTCAATATATTCGGACATAAACCGGGTCTCAGCAGCGGACAATGGGTAAATACGCCCACGGGGAGGAGTAGTACCGGGTAACAGGTCGATAGGGCAGTCGTATGGTCTATGAGGGGGTAGTGTCTCTGCCTCCTTTTTATTAAAGACATCAGCATATGACCAATAAGGAATCGGAAGTCCAGGTAGATTAGCTGGGGTAGGAGAAGGACGGACGGGATGGACGGGAACCAAACAAGTCTTATGGCAGTCCTGTCCCCAGCGAAGGACTTCTCCGGTCTGCCAGTCAAGCACGGGTGCATGTCTCTAGAGCCAAGGTAGGCCTAGCAAGAGGGCATGAGAGAGTCCAGGCAGAACATGAAAGGAGATACTCTCAGAATGCAGCATTCCCACCTGCAGAGTAATGGATTCGGTGATGAGTTGGATGGGACGTGGTAAGAGGCCCCCATCCACGGCAGCGACAGATAAGGGTACAGCCAGAGGTTTGGTGGGGATGCGGTATTTCTCTACCAGGGACTGTGAAATAAGATTCCCGGCTGCTCCAGAGTCAAGTTGGGCTAGTTCGAAATAACGGTTCTCCCCGCAGACGATTGAGACTGACAACAGCAGAGATGGAGAGGATTTATTCTTGTCTAGGACGACCTCTCTGAGCGATCCTAGACACAGGCGTTTCCCGACCTCTCCGGGCAGGTACGGATCCGGTGCTCCTTACTGCCACAGTAGAAGCAGCTCCCCTCGGCACGGCGTAAGTCTTGACGGGTTTTGACCATCTTGGTCTGGTCGACCTGCATAGGCTCAGGAGAGTGTGCCTGGGGAGAAACGGAGGGAATAACGGGTTTCTGGAAGATGGGAGCTAGACGTGGAAACCTTCTCTCACAAAAGACCTCTTTGGCGCGCTCCTGGAACCGTAGGTCAATCCAGGTGGCAAGAGTTATTAAGTCGTCGAGAGTGGTAGGAATGTCCTGACCGGCGAGTTCATCTTTAATACGGCCGGACAGACCCTCCCAGAAGACAGACACCAGAGCGTCGTTATCCCAGGTCAGCTCCGAGGCAATGGTACGGAACCGTATGGCATATTGGCCCACGGTGAGATCTCCCTGACGGAGGCGTAGCAGAGACGATGCGGATGAGGTCTTCCGTCCGGGTTCATTGAAGACTTTCCGGAAAGCCGTGAGAAAGGCTGACAAGTCGGACACCAGAGGGTCTCCTCTCTCCCATAGAGGATTCAGCCAAGCCAGAGCCTCCCCCGTGAGGTGGGACATGATAAAGGCCACTTTGGACCGGTCGGAGATAAACTGGTGGGACAAGAGTTCGAAGTGCAGGGTGCAATGGTTTATGAAGCCCCGAGCTTGAGCGGGGTCGCCTCCGTAGCGAGGAGGTGCGGAAAGCCGGGGTCCAGGACAGGATACCATGGTATTGGTGGGCAGCGGCGCTGCCGGGTTGCGAGTCATGACACTAGCGGTGGTTGCTGGTGGAGCAGTCAGAGTGTCCAGGCGAGAGTTAATATTCCGCAGGTGACCCAGGATGGACCCCTGTTGGGACCTCTGACGGGACAGTTCATGACATAGGTCCGAGAGCGAGGGAGCTTGGGTACCACCGGGTTCCATGGCCCGAGCAAACTGTAACGGGTCTGGGAGGCGGAACCTCTGAGCAACTATACAAGGGGGCGATCCTTGTAAGGAAGCGGGTGGTGACCAGGGAAGACGGGCAGGTAGTCACAGCAGGTGACCGGGACAGTCTCTGGGTAAACGGGCAGGAGGTCACGGCAAGTGACCGGGACAGTCTCTGGGTAAACGGGCAGGAGGTCACAGCAAGTGACCGGGGCAGTCTCTGGGTGAACGGGCAGGAGGTCACAGCAAGTGACCGGGACAGTCTCTGGGTATAGGGTTGGTACGACCTGTGATGGCTGAGCCTCCAGGTAGGCTAGCAGGCGGATGGCAGGTGTGTGCTCCCAGGTGAGCAGGCGAGAGTCTCTGGATAAGCAGGTGGTCACAGCATGTGACGGCGGAGCCTCCAGGTAGGCTAACAGGCGGATGGCAGGTGTGTGCTCCCAGGTGAGCAGGCGAGAGTCTCTGGATAAGCAGGTGGTCACAGCATGTGACGGCGGAGCCTCCAGGTAGGCTAACAGGCGGATGCAGATGAGTGCTCCCAGGTGAGCAGGCGAGAGTCTTTGGATAAGCAGGTGGTCACAGCATGTGACGGCGGAGCCTCCAGGCAGGCTAACTGGCAGGTAGCAGATGAGCGCTCCCAGGTGAGCAGGCAAGAGTCTCTGGATTGGCAGATGGTCACAGCACGTGACGGTGGAGCCTCCAGGTAGGCTAACAGACAGGTAGCAGGTGAGCGCTCCCAGGTGAGCGGGCAAGCTGGTCCATAGACAGACTGACAGGTGTCGGAAGGCAGACCGTCGGACCTTAGGCTAGCAAGCAGGAAAGCGGATGACAGGCAGGAATCAGGCAGCAAACTGGCAGGAAACTGGCAGGTAACTGGCAGGTAACTGGCAATGGGACCTGAGGGCTGAAGCAGAGTAGTGAACAGTGCAACAACATTGCTCGGGCACCTCCATTTTGGAGGAGGTGCCTTATATATGGTGAAGTCATCCGGCCATTGGCCGGGGACTCCTTAGGACGGCGCGCGCGGCCCCTTTAAGAGGGGGGAGCGCGCGTGCGTGCGCCCTAAGCACCGTGGCCGGGAAGGAGCGCGAGCTGCCAGCAGAGCGGGAGGAGGACGCCGGGCTCGGAGCGGAGAGGTGAGGGGAACAGCGTCCCTGCCTAGCAGGGGGCAGGGACGCCGACGCTACACCCATCATAAATGATCCTTGCCGCATCAGAAGATGCAGACTTGCAACTATCCCCGTGCAAGTTCTAGTCCCAGGGCAGTGTTCAATTGTACCTCCCCCATTCCTTGCAATACTGCTGGTACCGGCCGGGAGATGAGCGCCTCGCGGCGCCCATCTCCCGGCTGCATCGCCACCGAGCTCCGTCCCGCAGATAAGCCGCTAACGGCCGCCATCTTTTTTCAGAAATCCCGCGGCGCTGATTGGCTGCTGCCGGACCAATGAGCGATGCGGGATTTCCAGGACAGACAGACAGACAGAAAGACAGACAGACAGACAGACGGGATAAGACAATTATATAGTAGATGGTGGGTGCATGTCTGTACTCAGCTGCGTAATGTAGAAGTTAGGGGGAAAGTGGGGAATGTTCTCTGGAAGCGGAGCTCTAGATAACTGTGTTATTTTCTGTAGAAATGAGTTCTTGATGTAAGAAGCAATGATGGTCTGCACTGGATGAAGTAGAAAAATGAAGATGAAGGACTTCACCTAGAGATGTCACCGGTGAGTCAATGTGTTACCTGTACACTTATACTATAGACTGTATACTATGTACAGAGCTCCTGTGTATAATGTCACCGGTGATCACTGTATTACCTGTACGCTATACACTATATTATGATTTATTATTATCGCGCCATTTATCCCATTGTGCTTTACATGTGAAAAATGGGTATCTATTAGTGTTGATCGAGCACTAAAATGCTCGGGTGCTCGACCCGAGCAAGAGCCCAATGTTAGTCTTTGGGAGAGAGCATTTTTGCGGTGGCACCCCCGGCAGTCTTTTAAAAGCCTAACAAGTGCCCAAAACGATAGTGACAGTGCTCAAATGACATGGGGACAGCATGGGGATAGCCCCAGGAAGCATTTCTGATCCCCAGGTCACTGCTGTCAACAACGTGGTCAGAGGTATTAAGCCACTTTTACGGGCTCACAATAAAACGTTCAAAAACGAAACTGAAACTTTTTTCCTGTGAAATATGTTAAGGAATTTCTTTTCCAGGGTAAAGACTTGTGTAGAAGGTATAATAAATAACCAAAAACAAAAATACTCCTCCACACCTTGGGCTATGTTCACAAGTAGCATTTTTATGCGTTTTTGCACTTTTGTATTGCTTTCAACTGTGACAAATGCATTCACCCGGAAATGTCATTTTAACATTTTACAACCTTATCTGGCCATGTGCTGTGTGACACATGCATAAAGTGCTGAAAAGACATGGGAACAGCATGGGGAAGACCCATGGAAGCATCTCTGACACCCAGGTCACTGTCTAAAAGTGTGCCCATCTTAAATGATCCTTGCCGCATCAGAAGATGCAGACTTGCAACTATCCCCATGCAAGTTCTAGTCCCAGGGCAGCGTTCAATTGTACCTCCCCCATTCCTTGCAATACAAGCGCAAGTATGCAGCCTGCCACCCACCCACCCCCAGGCTGCAATACTATACTGCTTGCTTGCTTGCACTTGAAATTGGGCCTTTTAGGCATGTGGAGGCGGTATCTGGCCACCACGTCATGGCTGCGTTGGCGGCCTGGAATCCATACTCAGTCCCCAGCCGCCCGGCGGCCGGGTGTCCATGCTCGGTCCCGAGCCGCCCCGCGGCCAGGTGTCCACACACGGTTCCCAGCCGCCCCTATTTCTCCTTGGAACATCCCCCCACACACTTTTCTTAGCCCGGCCTGCTTTAGGGCAGCATTGGATGAGCCCACCAGAGAACCAGACTCCTCCGGTGGGCCCTGGCTTATCCATCAGGGGAGTTGAGAGTGCCAAGGTGAGGAGCATGATGATGATGACAGAAGTTAGCATCTGCTTTGTTTTCTTTTAATGCAAGTGTAAGTGTGCAGCCTGCCACCCACCCACCCCCAGACTGCAATGCCATACTGCTAGCTTGCACTTGAAATGGGGCCTTTTAGTTTGGACGAGGCCGAAGCTGGCCATTACCTCATGGCTGTTTCGGCAGCGAGGTATCCATACTCAGTCCCCAGCCGCCCCTATTTGTCCTGGTGTTACTCATACATAAGATTAAGCGGGTATACCAAAATATTACCTGTGCCCTTGTAGTGAGCTGGCAGGCTCTGGCTGTTCTGTAATAATTGAGATAGAGCCTGTGACAGAAATGATAACGCAGGATGGTGTTGCCACCTTGTGGCCAGAGGTTGCACCTGCGCAGGATGTGATGACAGAGGAAAAGACTGAGTCTCCTGTGTCCCTCCCTGGAGAGTCACGTGAGCAAAGTAAAAAAAAGCGTGCGGAGAGTCGGAGGTGGTCTGTAAAAGAGAACCAGAACGGTGTGCAGGTCCTCGTGTGTGCCGTGGAGGATACTCTCAACGTGGTTTCTGTTATCTGACACCTTATCCTCAGAGTTTTTCCCAGCTTCCCCACTGCTGAAGGATTCAGCTGTTACACTCCCCGCTATTGGAGTGTGAACCACATAAGGGAATCCACAAGAGCTACTACCCGGACCAGTGAGACTGTAAGCGAGACCTCTGGCGAGAGGCCGAAGTATTCCTTCCTTTCAGTGACGTCTGCTGTTCCTGTTTTCTTCGGCTGGGACGCCTTCCTGCAAAGACAGACAGGCCTGCGACGGGGGACACATCCTTCTGGAGTAAAGGACTGGTAACGTGTGAGTAGGGACAGTGAGGGTCAGCTTATAAGTACACGTTATTGCTGTGAACATTTACGGTTGTCATTTATTGTGTTCTGCTGTGTTAAAAATGTATACAAGTAAAGATACGGTTATCAAGGTAGAGTCTGTGTGTGGGGATCTTGCTGGGCCAGATCATGGATATCAACGCGCGGCCTTGCCGGCGGTCACTTCATCTGGCGTAGTCGGTAGGATCTGTGAACAGCAAGATTCCCACCCAGGCCACGTTTACAGTCAGAAAGCCCCGCCGGTGTCTATTGTGAATCAGGTCAGGAAATTTGGCGGACGAAACTACCCTGTATCAGAGTGGGCGGAAAAAGTCCAGATACTGGGGGAAATGTATAATATTGACCCTAAGACCTTGGCAGAAATGGTGGTACTGACGCTAGAAGGGGAGGCATGGACGACAGTCAGACTGGAGACGGTCAGGGGCCAGCGTACGGTGGATGATTTGGTGCGGGTGCTGGAGAACACCTATGGGCCGACCACATACCCGGGAACACTGCGACACATGTTCTTTAGACGGACGCAGCTTGAATTGGAGGATATTCCCCAATATGCGAACACCCTTCAGGTACTCCTTGAACAAGCCTGTGGAAAAGGGGAACAACTAGCTGGTATGGCTCCTCGTGACCTGGTACTGAGAGACCAATTTGTAATAGGACGGAGAGACCAGTATCTTAACCGCACTTTACAGGACTTGATCCGGATGATGCCGACTCTTACTTTTGCTGAAGTCAAAGAGGAAGCCATAGAACGTTCAAGGGGACCCGTCATGGATGTGGGGATTCAAGGTGCTGCGTGCAGATCCATATCTGACATTAAAAATCCGAACAGTGACACGGAAGACCTGAAACAGATGGTAGCAGACTTACAGAAACAGATATTACAGTTAACATTAGACCGACAGGGAGACCAGCGAAGACAGCCTAGCCGTCCCGTGGGACAGTGTTGGTCATGCGGTGATCCTCGCCATAGGGCAAATCGTTGTCCTCAACACTTCTCTCCGCAAAAACCTCCGTCGCACCAACGAACAAACCCTCAGTCACCCCAGCGAAGGGAATTTCGATCAGACCAGCGAATGGAACCCCAGCCATATCCACAAGTAGACCTACCATGCCGGGCCTCACCACAATGGCCGCCATTAAACTAGACACCCCTGCAGCTGAGGCTCGCGCAGCAGGGGAGGCCAAAGAGAGGGTTGTGGAAAAACAGAGCCGACGGCGGAGTGCTCTTGCCTCGAGTAGCCCGACACTTGAAGTTGTCCTGGAAGGAATTGCCATACAGGGACTGATGGACACTGGGTCACAAGTGACCACGGTCTCTGAACAGTTTTACGAAAATTACCTCAAACCAAGAACTGCTTGTGACCCAGACACCGCCATTAAGATTATTGCGGCTAATAATCTACCCATTCCAGTGACCGGAGTTGCTTGGATGGACACAAAGGCCTGCGGACAGGACTTAGGGAAACGAGGGATCGTCATCGTCAAGGAAGGTTTCGGCTCCGAAACCCCAGTGATAGTTGGAATGAACATCTTGAAAGACCTGGATCTTATGCTGTTGACAAGAAAAGGACCCAAATACTGGCAGAAAGTCACCAAACATAAGCCGACTCGTCTGGCGTTCCAGCGCGTAATCCGGACCGTTGGTCTTCAACAGATGGCAGAGGAACAACTACCCCTAGCCGCCATTACGGTGCCACGCCGTACCCGGATTACTTTGCCCGCTGAAAAAGAGACAGTCATTTCCTTACCCCTTAACACCCACCGACAACTTGAGGGGGTTGAAGTGTTGATCGAGCCGAGGACCCCAAGTGGGGGTAAGCTAAACCCACTAGTTGCTCGCACTCTGGCCGTCGTGAGGAACGGGAGAGTCCCTGTCAGGCTAAACAACACCGCAGACGTAGGCCTAGCCCTTGAAGCCGGCACTCAACTTGCCCGGGTATATGCTCTACCCATGAAAGTGAATCCCATTGGACCCCTAAAATTCACCCCGTCTACAGAAGACGACTGGACGGTAATCGTCTCAGCCATAAACGCTCAAGTAGACGATGAAGACACTGGGCGAAAACTACGGGAAAAGGTACAGCTAGACACATCTCAATACACCAAACAAGAAGGGTCTTTAGTGGAGGAACTCCTACGGGAATACCAAGACTCCTTTGCAAAGCATGGCACAGACTTTGGGTGTACCACCAGTATCCAGCACGAGATACCCACGGGCGATACCCCCCCTATCCGCGAGAGGTACCGGCAGATACCACCTCAACAATACCAGGAGGTGAAAAGCCTATTGGAATCCATGCTACACGCTGGAGTGGTACGTGAAAGTCAGAGCCCGTGGGCTGCACCCGTGGTGATAGTCAAAAAGAAAGATGGTTCCCTGAGATTTTGCGTAGACTACCGTAGGCTGAACGCTTGCACTATCCGGGACTCATATCCACTTCCCTGGATCGAAAAGTCACTAACTGCCCTGAAGAAGGCCAAATATTTTTCGTCCCTAGACCTGGCCAGTGGATATTGGCAGGTTCCAATGAGTGAGAAGGACAGGGAAAAGACCGCCTTCATCCTTCCCATGGGCCTGTATGAGTTCGACCGGATGCCGTTCGGCTTGAATAACGCACCAGGGACCTTTCAGAGACTGATGGAATTCTGTCTGGGAGACTTCAACTTTGAGTTTACGCTGATATACCTTGATGACATCGTGGTATACTCCGCCACCTTTGAGGATCATCTTCACAAGCTTGGCCAAGTGTTCCAGCGCTTGAGGGGACACGGCTTGAAGTTGAAGCCCAGCAAGTGCCGTCTGTTCCAGCAGGAAATTCGCTACTTGGGTCACCGGATCTCGGCCGAAGGTGTCCAGCCCTCTCCGGAGAAGATAGCAGCCGTTCAAGAGTGGCCGCAGCCAACTACCGTCAAAGAAGTCCGGGCTTTTCTGGGGCTGGCAGGCTACTACCGTCGGTTTGTCAAGGACTTTGCTCGGCTTGCTGAACCACTGCATGAGGTTCTCCGAGGGACCGCGAACAGTCCCAGAGGACGACGCATCAGTTGGCGGCCTGACCAAGAAAAATCCTTTCAGGCACTCAAGGCTGCGCTAACATCACCCCCTGTTCTGACGTATACAGATTACACATTACCGTTCCAGTTGCACACCGACGCCAGCCTTCAAGGTCTAGGGGCGGTCCTCTCTCAAGTTCAAGATAATAAAGAACGCGTAATAGCCTATGCCAGTAGGTCTCTCCGTGACACCGAAAAGAATCCCGTCAACTGCAGCTCCTTCCGCTTGG